>NC_137336.1:75789649-76480681 GCF_965287045.1 Carcharhinus amblyrhynchos | reverse complement strand
GTCAGGAAGGCGAATGGGATGCTGGCCTTCATAGCGAGGGGGATTGAATATAAAAGTAGGGAGGTCTTGCTGCAGCTGTATAGGGCATTGGTGAGGCCGCAGCTGGAGTACTGTGTGCAGTTTTGGGCGCCGCACCTGCGCAAGGATATTTTGGCCCTGGAGGGAGTGCAGAGGAGGTTTACTAGGCTGATACCGGAGTTGAGGGGATTGAGCTATGAGGAGAGGCTGAATAAACTAGGCTTGTACTCGTTAGAGTTTAGAAGAATGAGGGGAGATCTCATTGAGACGTATAAGATGATGAATGGGATGGATAGGATAGAGGTGGAGAGACTCTTCCCGCTCAAAAAAGACAGTAGGACTAGGGGGCACAGCCTCAAGATAAAGGGGAGGCGGTTTAGAACGGAGTTGAGGAGGAACTTCTTCACTCAAAGGGTGGTGAATCTCTGGAATTCTCTGCCCGTTGAAGTGGTGGAGGCTGCCTCGCTAAATATTTTTAAGAAGCGGGTTGATGGGTTCTTGATAAGAGAGGGGATTAAGGGTTATGGGGAGAGGGCGGGAAAGTGGAACTGAGCCACAACAGATCAGCCATGATCTTATTGAATGGCGGGGCAGGCTCGAAGGGCTAGATGGCCTACTCCTGCTCCTATTTCTTATGTTCTTATGTTCTTATACACACACACACACACACACACACACACACACACACTCAGTCGCATACACACACAAACACACAGACTGAGGGGTAATTTAGCATGGCCAATTCACCTAACCTGCACTTCTCTGGACACTAAGGGGCAATTTGTCACGGCCAATCCACCTAACCTGCACATCTTTGGACAGTAAGGAGATGGTGGCACAGTGGTTAGCACTGCTGCCTCACAGTACCAAGGACTTGGGTTCAATTCCCAGCTCGGGTCACTGTCTGTGTGGAGTCTGCACATTCTCCCTGTGTCTGCGAGGGTTTCCTCTGGTGCTCTGGTTTCCTCCCACAGTCCAAAGACGTGCCGGTTAGCTGCAGTGGCTATGCTAAATTCTCCCTCAGTGTACCCGAACAGGTGCTGGATTGTAGCGATGAGGGGAGTTTCACAGTGACCTCACTGCAGAGTTAATGTGAACCTACTTGTGACACTAGTAAATAAATAAAGTCTAAATTTACAATGGCCAATCAATCGAACCTGCACACCCCACCCAGACACAGAGAACATGCAAAGTCCACAGACAGCCACCGGAAGCTGGAATTGAACCCGGGTCCCTGTCACTGTGAGGCAGCAGTGCTAACCACAGTGCCACTGTGCCACCCCTTAAGTAAGAAATTGCGTTCTTCATTTAGAGATTGGGTTTTGAATTCAGAGATTGGGTTTCGGATTTAGAGACTGGGTTTCGGATTTAGAGATTGGGTTTTGGATTTAGAGATTGGGTTTTGGAGTTAGAAATTGGGTTTCGGAGTTAGAGATTGGGTTTTGGATTTAGAGATTGGGTTTCGGAGTTAGAGATTGGGTTTCGGATTTAGAGACTGGGTTTCGGATTTAGAGATTGGGTTTTGGATTTAGAGATTGGGTTTTGGAGTTAGAAATTGGGTTTCGGAGTTAGAGATTGGGTTTTGGAGTTAGAGATTGGGTTTCGGAGTTAGAGATTGGGTTTTGGATTTAGAGATTGGGTTTCGGAGTTAGAGATTGGGTTTTGGATTTAGAGATTGGGTTTCGGAGTTAGAGATTGGGTTTTGGAGTTAGAGATTGGGTTTCGGAGTTAGAGATTGGGTTTTGGATTTAGAGATTGGGTTTTGGATTTAGAGATTGGGTTTTGGAGTTAGAAATTGGGTTTCGGAGTTAGAAATTGGGTTTCGGAGTTAGAGATTGGGTTTTGGAGTTAGAGATTGGGTTTCGGAGTTAGAGATTGGGTTTCGGATTTAGAGATTGGGTTTTGGATTTAAAGATTGGGTTTTGGATTTAGAGATTGGGTTTCGAAGTTAGAGATTGGGTTTCGGATTTAGAGATTGGGTTTCGGAGTTAGAGATTGGGTTTCGGAGTTAGAGATTGGGTTTCGGATTTAGAGATTGGGTTTCGGAGTTAGAGATTGGGTTTCGGATTTAGAGATTGGGATTCGGATTTAGAGATTGGGTTTCGGATTTAGAGATTGGGTTTCGGATTTAGAGATTGGGTTTCGGAGTTAGAGATTGGGTTTCGGAGTTAGAGATTGGGTTTCGGATTTAGAGATTGGGATTCGGATTTAGAGATTGGGTTTTGGATTTAAAGATTGGGTTTTGGATTTAGAGATTGGGTTTTGGATTTAGAGACTGGATTTTGGGTTTAGAGACTATGCTTCTAATTAGAAATGTTGAATTTCAGAGCGGTGCTTTTGTCCTGGATGATGTTGAGATTTCGGAGTATTGTTGGAGTTTTCTGGTTTTTAGCTGGATGATTTGTTTTCTCTGTAGGTGAATATTCAGCTGTCCTGGTGCGTTACAAATCCAAACATCTTGGCAAGAAACATCTGACTGATCCTGCAGAGCAGTCACCATGGCGACAGTGGAGGCTGAGAAGGAATTCACGTTTGCCTTTGGAGGCTCCAAGGGGGAGAAGCACGCGGCCAGGGGGAGTTCCCAGCAGTCTCTGATCTCCGCCCTGAGGGACTCGTCCAGTGTCTTCGCCGAGGAGGAGAAGAAAAACGAGGGAAGGACGGTGCAGCTGGTGGAACGGGAGCAGCTCCGAGGGGCCCTCAATGTGGGGATGCCCTGCAGGGGCCTGCCAGAGAAGGCCCACCTGGAGGTATCATTTGCAGCGAGTGGGGGCTCCCAGGGCCGACAGGACTCTGCTGGAGGACAGGAGTGCGTGACATTCACTGTCGGCCCCGCTCCCGGGGAGAGGCCAATCCTGAAGGAGCCTGAGGTCGGGGTGGACCTCTGCGTCTTCGCCTTGGGAGAGGAGACAGTGGGCGAGGCACTGGGCAAGGATGGCAGGTTCCTGCCTGAGGTGTGCGGCGAGGGATGGCAGCTGGTGGAGCGAAAGAGTCGACAGGCCTTCCCCCTGAGCTTGGTCGCCAAGCAGCTGCCAGCCGGGCCTTTCGAACTGGGGCCTGAGGGGGCGGGGGCCGGGGACCAGGCCCCCCTCCCCGGGACGAAGCCCGGCCTCTACCAGCTGGCCCAGGAGCTGGACCAGTACCTGAAAGGGCAGCTGGGGGGCGGCGGGCCCTGGGAGGGGGCCCAGAAGGAGTTTGAGGAGCTGACCGGCGGCCCAGCGCCCAACCGGCTGCCCAGTCACGTGGCCAAACTGCCCATGGGCATGAACGAGGCGGTGGGCACCCTGCGCTGGAATCGGCCCGGGAACGAGGGCAGCGCCTCCTGCTTCCTCCTGGCCAGGGGTCACGTGCTGACCTGCCACCACGCCATCAAGATGATGGTGGGGGAGGGGGTTCCCGAGAGCCACTGGGGGGCAGTGGTGAGCGAAGCGGCCAGTATCAGCTTCACCTTCCGTACCAGCGGTGAGACCCAGTGGAAGGTGGCCACCGGCGGCCTCAAGGCCTCCTCCCCGGAGCTGGACTACGTCATCCTGGCCCTGGAGGTGCCCGAGGGCCGAGGCTCCGAGCTGAGGCCCGGTCTGGCTTCCTTTGCCACCAAGCCCATCCCCCAAGGTGTGGTTTACACTGTGGGACGCCAATTCACCGAGGCCCTCATGCTGGCCCCCCTGAGCCCCGAGGACGGGGATGACCTGGCCGGCCGACAAAGCTTCCAGGCATTCTCCGGATGCACCTTCTCCCGGCAGCCCAGGCCCGAGCGAGTGCCCTACGACACCGAGTTCCTCCACGACCCCGCCGTTTCTGGTTCCCCGGTCATCAGTCACTATGGTGGGCTGGTAGGCCTGCACACTGGCAGTTACCAGTACCAGGAGCGGATGGTCGAGTTTGGTACCACCATCCAGGCTATTGCCTTCCACATTCACCTCTCCAACCGTCCCCTCTACCAGCTGCTGTTCAGCAACAACCCCCAGAAGAAAAACTGCACCATTATGTAAAAACCTGGGGGGGGGGACAACCGGGAGGCAGGAGAGAGTGAGGGGGTGAAACTGGGGAGGGAAGAGGGAGAGGAAACCACCAAAACCTCAAGAGCAGCGAGAAATCCCGGAGAGTGCATCACAGAGCCTGAATAATTCGATCTCGGGGAGGGGTAAAGCACTCAAAGAGCTGAACTAAAGCTCTTGGTTAAAAACTATTTACCCTGATTTGACAATGTGGACTGATATTCAGAGGTCAGGTGGATCTGCCTTATTTCAAACACATGGGGAAGTGACAAGCAGAGACCTGTCCCTCAATAGTGTGTCGGTCCATCTGCTCCCCACTCTCCAGGCAAGCCTCCTTTCCTACTCCCTCACCTCACCCCAACAGAACCTCCTCCTATCCCTCTCCCCCTCACGTGTATCTCCAGCTTTTCCCCCACACAGGCGCTGTTTGCCCTCAGCTGTGGGAGTGCGTTCTCTCCATGCTCTGGGTGAAACTGTTTCTCCTACACTGGACTGTATTTATGACCCCCCACCCCTTCCCCACGCCCTCCCGGTTCCGGTCCCACTCACAAACACCTCCACATCTGCCCAATCGAATCCTTCCCTCATTTTCAACATCTGGGCCAGATCACCCCTCCCCAGTCACCTCTGCCCCAAAGACAGGACACTCAGGGCAGCCAAACAGGCTCTCACCTCCCCTTTCCACATCACTCCAGGAGGTCAATGTCCCTTCTCAATGTCGACAACATGAGGACAGGAAGCCGTTCAGCCCTCGGATCCTGCCCCACCATCATGTCAGGTTATGGTGATGGTGCACCAATTGGACATGCATCTAACAGGTAGAAATGTTTCCTAAATTATTCTGTAAAACTGTGCACAGCGACTCCGACAGGGAGACTGGAACTGTGCACAGTGACTCCCAGTGTGATACGGAGACCGGAACTGTGCACAGTGACTCCCAGTGTGATACGGAGACCGGAACTGTGCACAGTGACTCCCAGTGTGATACAGAGACTGAACTGTGCACAGTGACTCCCAGTGCGATACGGAGACTGGAACTGTGCACGGTGACTCCCAGTGTGATACAGAGACTGAACTGTGCACAGTGACTCCCAGTGCGATACGGAGACTGGAACTGTGCACAGTGACTCCCAGTGTGATACGGAGACTGGAACTGTGCACAGTGACTCCCAGTGTGATACGGAGACCGGAACTGTGCACAGTGACTCCCAGTGTGATACGGAGACTGGAACTGTGCACAGTGACTCCCAGTGTGATACGGAGACCGGAACTGTGCACAGTGACTCCCAGTGTGATACGGAGACCGGAACTGTGCACAGTGACTCCCAGTGTGGTACGGAGACCGGAACCGTGCACAGTGACTCCCAGTGTGATACGGAGACCGGAACTGTGCACAGTGACTCCCAGTGCGATACGGAGACCGGAACTGTGCACAGTGACTCCCAGTGTGATACGGAGACCGGAACTGTGCACAGTGACTCCCAGTGTGATACGGAGACTGGAACTGTGCACAGTGACTCCCAGTGTGATACGGAGACCGGAACTGTGCACAGTGACTCCCAGTGTGATACGGAGACCGGAACTATGCACAGTGACTCCCAGTGCGATCCGGAGACCGGAACTGTGCACAGTGACTCCCAGTGTGATACGGAGACCGGAACTATGCACAGTGACTCCCAGTGTGATACGGAGACGGGAACTGTGCACAGTGACTCCCAGTGTGATACGGAGACCGGAACTGTGCACAGTGACTCCCAGTGTGATACGGAGACCGGAACTGTGCACAGTGACTCCCAGTGTGATACGGAGACTGGAACTGTGCACAGTGACTCCCAGTGTGATACGGAGACTGGAACTATGCACAGTGACTCCCAGTGTGATACGGAGACCGGAACCGTGCACAGTGACTCCCAGTGTGATACGGAGACTGGAACTATGCACAGTGACTCCCAGTGTGATACGGAGACCGGAACTGTGCACAGTGACTCCCAGTGTGATACTGAGACCGGAACTGTGCACAGTGACTCCCAGTGTGATACGGAGACTGGAACTGTGCACAGTGACTCCCAGTGTGATACAGAGCCCTGAACAGTGCACAGTGACTCCCAGTGTGATACAGAGACCGGAACTGTGCACAGTGACTCCCAGTGTGATACAGAGCCCTGAACTGTGCACAGTGACTCCCAGTGTGATACGGAGACCGGAACCGTGCACAGTGACTCCCAGTGTGATACGGAGACCGGAACTGTGCACAGTGACTCCCAGTGTGATACGGAGACCGGAACTGTGCACAGTGACTCCCAGTGTGATACGGAGACCGGAACCGTGCACAGTGACTCCCAGTGGGGGCGAACCCAAGCTATGAAGTTAATATTATTAATGTTATGTAAAAAGTAATGAATGTGTTAAATTCCATCCCATTCAAAATAAATGTATGCTTCAGTTTTAACCTGACTCTGAAATTTTGTTTTAAAATATTAAAATGTTTTAAAATGATGCTCTGGCTAAAAGGATCTTTTGCCCTTACTCGGTCCATATCCTTCTATTCCCCCTCTATTCACGTATCCACCCAGATGCCTCTTAAATGTTACTAATGTTGCACCATCCCTTCTGACAGCACATTCCAGGCAGCCACCACTCTCTGTGTGAAAAACATCCTCCGCACATTTGCCTTAAACTTTCCCCCTCTCAGCTTGAATCTGTGCCCCCTTTGTAATTGACACTTCCACCCTGGGAAAAAGCCTCTGACTATCCACCCTATGTGTGCCTCTCATCATTCTGTAGACCGATATCGGATCAATCTCCGTTTTTCCAGTGAAAACAACCTGAATTTATTCAACCTCTCCTCACAGCCAACGCCCTCGAGACCAGGCAACTTCTTTGCACTCTCTCCAAAGGTTCTACGTCCTTCTGGTAGCCTGGTGACCAGAACTGCACGCAATCGTCTAAATGCAGTCTAACCAAGGTTTTGTGTAGCTGCAGACAGCGGGTTAGATGGCAATAACAAGCCCTCTTTATCCTGATACAATGAAACATCTACACTCACCCTCCAGGACCCCCTCCCTCCCCATTGGAAGCCATTCAGCCCATCGAGCCTGGACGAACCACAATCCCACTCATGCCCTATTGCCATTACCCCACATATTTACCTTGCTAATCCCCTGACACTAGGGTCAATCTAGCATGGTCAATCCACCTAACCTGCACGTCTTTGGACTGTGGGAAGAAACTGGAGCACTCGGAGGAAACCCACGGCGACACAGAGAGAAAGTGCAAACTCCACACAGACAGTGACCTGAGGCTGGAATCAATCCTGGATCCCTGGCGCTGTGAGGCAGCAGTGCTAACCATTGCGCCAGCCATCACACAAGTCATAGAATCATAGAACGCTACAGTGCAGACAGATACCCTTCGGCCCATTGAGTCTGTACTGACCACAATCCCACCCAGGTCCCTACCCCATATCCCTACATATTTTACCCACTAATCTCTCTAACCTACGCATCTCAGGACACTAAAGGGTAATTTTAGCAACCTAACCCGCACATCTTTGGACTGTGGGAGGAAACTGGAGCACCCGGAGGAAACCCACGCAGACATGAGGAGAATGTGCAAACTCCACACAGACAGTGACCCGAGCCGGGAATCGAACCCAGGTCCCTGGAGCTGTGAAGCAGCAGTGCTAACCCACTGTGCCACCGTGCCGCCCTTGAGGCATCCAAAAGTAACACCGGACAGAAATACAAAGAAAATTCCAGCACAGGAACAGAGCCTTCGGCTCCTCCAAGCCTGCACCGACCACGCTGCCTCGACTGAACGAAAACCCCCGACCCTCCTGGGGGACCATATCCCTCTATTCCCATCCCATTCATTATTGTGACGCCCTTAAAAGTCACTAAGAAAATTGCGAAATGCACAAAGGCGTTGCCGAGATTCAAACTCCAGAATCTCCAGTTTACTGGAAAGGCCCTTTAACCTTTAACTAAGCCACAGCACCAGAATAAATCTCAAGGAATTCCCCTTTGACACCCTTTCCCAGTGAAAGATACGGTGGATCCCCCCAGTTCCTGCCTGCCCCGTAACTGAAAATGTTTAAACAGTCACTCCCTCCATCACTGACACACGCTCACAACCCTGTGGGCCATCTACAAGATGCACTGCAGGAACTCCCCGAGGTTCCTGAGGCAGCACCTTCCAAACCCACGGCCTCTACCATCTAGAAGGCCAGGAACAGCAGATACCCGGGAACACCAACAGTCCAGCTCCCGATCCCTTTCTGTGGGATTTCAGTACAGACTGGAAGCAGGTCCAGAGACCCCATAGACAGATAACAGGTTACACCCAAGGTCCACGTGTCCTGAGTGGCTGTATAGGAACCGCTCCCTCCACCAGCCCCCATCCCCATTACTGAGGGGCTGGAGGCTCCCGGACCCGACACTTACTCAACTTCAGTCGCAGAGAAACTGTGCTGCTTCCTTTGTGGGAGCTTCCTGTGTGTAAATTGGGTGTCACAGTTTCTCATGCTGTGTTGGAGGCTGAGGAAGTGGTGGAGTAGATTGGGATGAAATCCTGAGTTGAGCACAGCCTGGGGGAGAGAGGTGGGAGCCGGGGTGGGGGGTGGTGGCTGCCAGTTTGAGCTGGGAGCCTCTTAGCGCCAGGGATCCAGGTTCAATTCTGGCCTCGGGTGATCGAGCCTTTACCATGAACCTGGTGTTAAAGTGAATTTTCAAGGAGTCCATGCGTTGGAAGGGCAGCACCAGCTGGGACACTGCTTTCCATGCGTCAACTCAACTGCTGGTAAAGGGGGGCACTGGAAGGGAACCTGCCAGGGTCATACAGGTAACTGCAGCTGCCAGGGCAGAGAGGGTCATAGCTGGGCATTAACCTGGCACTGCCCGAGCATTCCACGGGAGGGTTTCCATTCTGGAGGTTCGTGGTGTGTGTCGCTCCCCGTGTCGTGGGGCGGGGCAGGGGGGGAGGTTCCTATTCTGTAGGGTACGCAAATCCTAGGGGCGGTTCCAAATGTCTGTGGAGGGAGGGATTCCCTGGGGTGGGGGAAGTCCCTGTTCTGGAGGGGTATGGATACCTGGGGAGGGGGAAGGGGATGGAGTGGGGGGGGGGGGGGTGGGGGCGGTGTTTCCCATGTCGACATCGGAGGAATCCCCTGGGGTTGGGGGGGGGTGGTGCTGGGTTTTCCCATCCATTGACTCGGTCTACATTTCCCACTGCCTCAGAAAAGCAGCCAGCGTAATCAACGACCTCCCCCCTCTCCCCGCGTGCCCCCCCCCGACCCCCGCAACCCCCCCACACCCCCACCTTCTTCCATCAGGGAAAAGATACAAAAATCTGAGGTCACGTACCAACTGACTCAAGAACAGTTTCTTCCCTGCTGCCGTCAGACTTTTGAATGGGCTTTTCTTGCATTAAGTTGATCTTTCTCTACACCCTAGCCATGACTGTGACTCCTTCTGCACTCTCTTCTTTCCTTCTCCCTCTATGAACGGTATGCTTTGTCTGTATAATGCACAAGAACAATATTTCTCACTGCATGCTAATACATGTGACAATAATAAATCAAATCAAATGTCCGTGTGGGTAGGGATTCCCTGGGGTGGAGGGGGGGTAGGGTGCATTCCCCGTATCTATGGGGGGGGGGGGGGGCAGGGATTCTAGGGGGGGCCAATGAGGGGGGGGGGGGCAATGGCGTTCCAGATCCATGGGGGTACGGAGTCACAGGGAGGGGGATGCTTCCCATATCCACGGGGTAGGGATTCCCAAGGGGAGGTTCCCCATGTCCATGGGGCTAGGGATTCCCCGAGGGGTGGGGGGGTGCGTGTGGGGGTGGGAGGGGGGAGGAGGCGTTTCCCATGTTCCTGTGGAGGACCCATTTCCTTATTTCTATTGTGATTAGATCGGGGAACCCTGGTCTCTAGAAGGTCAATGTTGCTCATTCAGCTCCTACAACCTGATGTGGACAGGGGGGGGGGTGGTGAGGGGGACCCACAGCCAGGACTTTTATTGATGAGGTGTCATATAAATGCAGCAAGGGGGTGGGGGGGTGATGGACAGCCACCACCACCCCCCCATCTCTCCCCTCCAGTTTTCCTGCCCTCATTCACGCTCAACCAAAAAAATGGAAGATTCCCCATGTCTTTGTCAGGGGACATTCCGGATTTGCCAGGAAATGTTAAAGGCAGATCCCACATTTTATTAACCCTCGATGGGGGACAGGCTGGTTTCCCACTCTTGATCTCCCTCGTTACCTCCTCGGGATAACAATGAAGGTGAATTCTCGGCGATCTTCTCCAACATCGAGTGTGTGGTCTGAGGGGAAACGTCCTCCTCTGAAACACTGAGCAATCCTTGAAGGTATTGTAAAAACAAAAGTAAAATACTGCAAATCCTGGAAGCCTGAAACACAAAGAGAACGTGCTGGAAAATCTCAGCAGATACGGCAGCATTTGTGGGTTGTGTGGGGGTGGGGGGTGGTGAGGAAGAGACTTCATGTTCGAATCCCTGTGACTCCGTCTTCAGAGACCCCAAAGCAGATTTGTGATCACTCCACATCTCACTGCTCCATTCCCCATCCCCCTCCCCCAGCCCCCCACAACACCCCCCACACACACAACATCACAACATTCCTGTGAAGAGATAGGGAGGGGTGTAGGGGACTGGAGGAGGTTACAGAGATAGGGAGGGGGTGTAGGGGCTGGAGAAGGTTACAGAGATAGGGAGGGGTGTAGGGGACTGGAGGAGGTTACAGAGATAGGGAGGGTTGGAGGGGCTGGAGGAGGTTACAGAGATAGGGAGGGGGTGTAGGGGACTGGAGGAGGTTACAGAGATAGGGAGGATTGAAGGGGCTGGAGGAGGTTACAGAGATAGGGAGGGGTGTAGGGGACTGGAGGAGGTTACAGAGATAGGGAGGGGTGTAGGGGCTGGAGGAGGTTACAGAGATAGGGAGGGGGTGTAGGGGCTGGAGGAGGTTACAGAGATAGGGAGGGGTGTAGGGGCTGGAGGAGGTTACAGAGATAGGGAGGGGTGTAGGGGCTGGAGGAGGTTACAGAGATAGGGAGGGGGTGTAGGGGCTGGAGGAGGTTACAGACTTAGGAAGGGGTGTAGGGACTGGAGGAGATTACAGAGATAGGGAGGGGTGTAGGGGCTGGAGGAGGTTACAGACTTAGGAAGGGGTGTAGGGGCTGGAGGAGGTTACAGAGATAGGGAGGGGTGTAGGGGCTGGAGGAGGTTACAGAGATAGGGAGGGGTGTAGGGGCTGGAGGAGGTTACAGACTTAGGAAGGGGTGTAGGGGCTGGAGGAGGTTACAGAGATAGGGAGGGGTGTAGGGGCTGGAGGAGCTTTATTCTGTATCTAACCCCGTGCTGTACCTGTCCTGGGAGTGTTTGATAGGGACAGTGTAGAGGGAGCTTTACTCTGTATCTAACCCCGTGCTGTACCTGTCCTGGGAGTGTTTGATGGGGGACAGTGTAGAGGGAGCTTTACTCTGTATCTAACCCCGTGTTGTACCTGTCCTGGGAGTGTTTGATGGGGACAGTGTAGAGGGAGCTTTACTCTGTATCTAACCTCGTGCTGTACCTGTCCTGGGAGTGTTTGATGGGGACAGTGTAGAGGGAGCTTTACTCTGTATCTAACCCCGTGTTGTACCTGTCCTGGGAGTGTTTGATGGGGACAGTGTAGAGGGAGCTTTACTCTGTATCTAACCCCGTGTTGTACCTGTCCTGGGAGTGTTTGATGGGGACAGTGTAGAGGGAGCTTTACTCTGTATCTAACCTCGTGCTGTACCTGTCCTGGGAGTGTTTGATGGGGACAGTGTAGAGGGAGCTTTACTCTGTATCTAACCCCGTGCTGTACCTGTCCTGGGAGTGTTTGATGGGGACAGTGTAGAGGGAGCTTTACTCTGTATCTAACCCCGTGTTGTACCTGTCCTGGGAGTGTTTGATGGGGACAGTGTAGAGGGAGCTTTACTCTGTATCTAACCCCATGCTGTACCTGTCCTGGGAGTGTTTGATGGGGGGACAGTGTAGAGGGAGCTTTACTCTGTATCTAACCCCGTGCTGTACCTGTCCTGAGAGTGTTTGATGGGGACAGTGTAGAGGGAGCTTTACTCTGTATCTAACCCCGTGCTGTACCTGTCCTGGGAGTGTTTGATGGGGGACAGTGTAGAGGAAGCTTTACTCTGTATCTAACCCCGTGCTGTACCTGTCCTGGGAGTGTTTGATGGGGGACAGTGTAGAGGGAGCTTTACTCTGTATCTAACCCTGTGCTGTACCTGTCCTGGGAGTGTTTGATGGGGGGACAGTGTAGAGGGAGCTTTACTCTGTATCTAACCCCGTGCTGTACCTGTCCTGAGAGTGTTTGATGGGGACAGTGTAGAGGGAGCTTTACTCTGTATCTAACCCCGTGCTGTACCTGTCCTGGGAGTGTTTGATGGGGACAGTGTAGAGGGAGCTTTACTCTGTATCTAACCCCGTGCTGTACCTGTCCTGGGAGTGTTTGATGGGGGGACAGTGTAGGGGGAGCTTTACTCTGTATCTAACCCCGTGCTGTACCTGTCCTGGGAGTGTTTGATGGGGGACAGTGTAGAGGGAGCTTTACTCTGTATCTAACCCTGTGCTGTACCTGTCCTGGGAGTGTTTGATGGGGGGGACAGTGTAGAGGGAGCTTTACTCTGTATCTAACCCTGTGCTGTACCTGTCCTGGGAGTGTTTGATGGGGGACAGTGTAGAGGGAGCTTTACTCTGTATCTAACCCCGTGCTGTACCTGTCCTGGGAGTGTTTGATGGGGGGGACAGTGTAGAGGGAGCTTTACTCTGTATCTAACCCTGTGCTGTACCTGTCCTGGGAGTGTTTGATGGGGGACATTCCCAGGACAGGTACAGCACGGGGTTAGATACAGACTCTGGTGTGTTTGGTGGGGGGGGGTGGATGGTCCAGTCTGGTTCAGTGGGGGGGGCGGGTTGTTGATGAGGTTTTTGGGGGGGGGTGTAGCGGGGGTCAGTGCTCCTGTTGGGCTGAGGGGCCCTGCGCTGCTGTAGCGCCGGCCTCTCCGCCCCCCCCCGCCCCGGGCCTGGATGGAGCAGGCAGGCGGTTGCCATGGTAACCGCGGCGGGTCCTCTCCGGGGTGAAGTGTTTCCCCGGCGCTGCCTGAGCCGGATCCGGAGAGTCGGACACGGTGAGCCGGGCTGGGGGGGGGGGGGACAGGCCGGAGTCCGGGGGGGAGGGAGGGGAAGGACGGGGGGGGGGGGGGGGACTCGGTATTCCCGCTTCGGGAACATCAGTATCTGGAGTGTAGTCATGGCAACCCGGCCGGCAGCGCTGGAATTTCCTTCCCGCAATCCTGGGATGTGAAGGCTGGACAGGAGTGAACGGCAGGGAGCTGACACACATATACACACACATACACAGCACATATCACATACACATATACACACACATACACTGCACATATCACATACACATATACACACACATACACAGCACATATCACATACACATATACACACACATACACTGCACATATCACATACATACACATATACACACACATACACAGCACATATCACATACACATATACACACACATACACAGCACATATCACATACATACACATATACACACACATACACAGCACATATACACATACATACACAGCACATATCACATACATACACATATACACACACATACACAGCACATATACACACACATACACAGCACATATCACACACATACACAGCACATATCACATACACATATACACACACATACACAGCACATATCACATACATACACATATACACACACATACACAGCACATATACACATACATACACAGCACATATCACATACATACACATATACACACACATACACAGCACATATACACATACACACATATACACACACATACACAGCACATATACACACACACAGCACATATACACATACACACATATACACACACATACACAGCACATATACACACACATACACAGCACATATACACATACACACATATACACACACATACACAGCACATATACACATACATACACAGCACATATCACAGACATACACATATACACACACATACACTGCACATATCACATACACATATACACACACATACACAGCACATATCACATACATACACATATACACACACATACACAGCACATATACACACACATACACAGCACATATCACATACATACACATATACACACACATACACAGCACATATCACATACACATATACACACATACACAGCACATATCACATACATACACATATACACACACATACACAGCACATATACACATACATACACAGCACATATCACATACATACACATATACACACACATACACAGCACATATACACACACATACACAGCACATATCACACACATACACAGCACATATCACATACACATATACACACACATACACAGCACATATCACATACATACACATATACACACACATACACAGCACATATACACATACATACACAGCACATATCACATACATACACATATACACACACATACACAGCACATATACACATACACACATATACACACACATACACAGCACATATACACACACACAGCACATATACACATACACACATATACACACACATACACAGCACATATACACACACATACACAGCACATATACACATACACACATATACACACACATACACAGCACATATACACATACATACACAGCACATATCACAGACATACACATATACACACACATACACAGCACATATCACATACATACACAGCACATATCACACATACACATACACACACACATACACAACACATATACACATACATACACATATACACACACATACACAACACATATACACACATACACATATACACATATACACACACATACACAGCACATATCACATACATACACATATACACACACATACACAACACATATACACATAC
This sequence comes from Carcharhinus amblyrhynchos, assembly GCF_965287045.1. NCBI lineage: Eukaryota > Metazoa > Chordata > Chondrichthyes > Carcharhiniformes > Carcharhinidae > Carcharhinus > Carcharhinus amblyrhynchos. The sequence continues at coordinate 76,465,669 of NC_137336.1, read as the reverse complement.
ATACACATATACACACACATACACAGCACATATCACATACATACACAGCACATATCACATACATACACAGCACATATCACATACATATACACAGCACATATACACATGTCACATACATATACACATGTCACATACATATACACACATACACAGCACATATCACATACATACACATACACAGCACATATCACATACATACACAGCACATATACACATGTCACATACATATACACATGTCACATACATATACACACATACAGAGCACATATCACATACATACACATATACACACACATACACAGCACATATCACACACACACAGCACATATACACATGTCACATACATATACACATTTCACATACATATACACATACACAGCACATATCACATACATACACATATACACACACATACACAGCACATATCACATACATACACAGCACATATACACATGTCACATACATATACACATGTCACATACACACATACACAGCACATATCACATACATACACATACACAGCACATATACACATGTCACATACATATACACACACATACACAGCACATATCACATACATACACATATACAGCACACATACACAGCACATATACATATATACACACAGCACATATACACATACATATACCCACACAGCACATACCACATACACACACATACACAGCACACATACACAGCACATATCACATACATACACATATACAGCACACATACACAGCACATATACATATATACACACACAGCACATATACACATACATATACCCACACAGCACACAGCACATATCACATACATATACACACACAGCACATATACACATACATACACATATACACACACAGCACACAGCACATATACACATGTCACATACATATACACACACATACACAGCACATATACATATATACACACAGCACATATACACACACATACCCAGCACATATACACATACGTCACACACATACATAGCACATACACACATACATATACACACATACCACACACATACACAGCACATCGCGCATATACTCATGTCACATACATACCACACACATATACACATATCACATACATATCTCACACACATACACACGTCACATACATATCACACACATACCACACACATACACATCACACACATACCACACACATACACATCACACACACATCCACATATCACATACATATCACACACGTATATACACACATCACACACATATACACACACATAGCACATACACACACATTTCACACATACACACATACACATCACACACATACACATCACACATACACAGGCACATAGCACATACACACACATATCACACGCATACACACACATATCACACACACAGCACATACACACACCTTATCACACACATACATAGGCACATAGCACATACACACACATTCCACATACATACAAACACATATCACACAAATACACAGGCACATAGCACATATACACACACATTCCACACACATACCACACAGGCACATAGCACAGATACACGTATTATACATGCACACACACATATCACACACATACACATAGGACATATACACACATTCCACACACATACACACACATATCACACACATACACAGGCACATAGCACAGGTACATACATATCACACACATACACAGACACATAGGATTTATAATCATCCAGAAAGGAATAATTTGATTAGGGATAGACAACATGGTTTTGTGAAGGGTAGATTGTGCCTCTCAAACCTTATTGAGTTCTTTGAGAAGGTGACCAAAGCTGAGATAAAGGAGTTGATGCGGTGTATATGGATTTCAGTAAAGCGTTTGATAAGGTTCCCCGCAGTAAGCTGTTGCAGAAGATACGGAGGCGTGGGATTTAGGGTGATTTAGCAGTTTGGATCAGAAATGGCTTGCTGTAAGACGACAGAGGGTGGTGGTTGATAGGAAATATTTATTCTGGAGTTCAGCTACTAGTGGAGTACCATAAGGATCTGTTTTGGGGCCACTTCTGTTTGTCACTTTTATAAATGACCTGGATGAGAGCGTAGAAGGATGGGTTCGTAAATTTGCAGATGACACTAAAGTTGGTGGAGTTGTAGACAGTGCAGAAGGATGTTGCAGATTACAGAGGGACATTGATAAGCTGCAGAGTTGGGCTGAGAGGTGACAAATGGAGTTTAATGTGGAAAAGTGTGAAGTGATTCACTTTGGAAGGAGTAACAGGAATACAGAGTACTGGGCTAATGGTAAGTTACTTGCTAGTGTGGATGAGCAGAGAGATCTGGTGTCCACGTGCATAGACCCCTGAAAGTTGGCGCCCAGGTTGATAGGGTTGTTAAGAAGGTGTACGGTGTGTTAGCTTTTATTGGTAGAAGGATTGAATTTTGGAGCCGTGAGATCATGTTGCAACTGTACAAAACTCTGGTGCGGCTGCACTTGGAGTATTGCGTACAGTTCTGGTCGCCGCATTATAGGAAGGACGTGGAGGCATTGGAAAGGGTGCAGAGGAGATTTACCAGGATATTGCCTGGTATGGTGGGAAGGTCTTATGAAGAAAGGCTGAGGGATTCGAGGCTGTGTTCGTTAGAGAGAAGAAGGTTAAGAGGTGACCTAATAGAGGCATATAAGACGATCAGAGGATTAGATAGGGTGGAGAGTGAGAGCCTTTTTCCTCTGATGGAGATGGCTAGCACAAGGGGACATAGCTTTAAATTGAGGGGTGACAGATATAGGACAGATGTCAGAGGTAGGTTCTTTACTCAGAGAGTAGTAAGGCCGTGGAATGCCCTGCCTGCCACAGTAGTGGGCTCATCAACATTAAGGGCATTTAAATGGTCATTGGATAAACATACGGATGATATTGGAATAGTGTAGGTTAGATGGGCTTTAGATTGGTTTCACAGCTTGGCACAACATCGAGAGCCGAAGGCCTGTACTGTGCTGCAATGTTTTATGTTCAATCACATCACACACATCTCTCGTGCATTTCACGCATGTGTATTGCATATACATATGACAAAAATATCACGCATACATATATGAAATGCACATCTCATGAAAACAGCATATTGCACTCATATACACACACACAGACACACACATACATCTCACATATGTGTCTCACACACTTGTTAGACCCTTATCTCACACGCACAAACATTAAAATACAGAAAACATGTGGACACATCTCACCCACACGTAGTTTGCTATACCTACAAGTTTTCATAGAAACCCTACAGTACAGAAAGAGGCCATTCGTCCCATCGAGCCTGCACCGACCACAATCCCACCCAGGCCCTATCCCCTGTATCCGTACATACTTTACCCACTAATCCTCTAACCTATGCATCTACGGTCAATTTACCATAGCCAGTCAACCTAACCCGCACATCTTTGGACTTGGGAGGAAACTGGAGCACCCAGAGGAAACCCACGCAGACACAAGGAGAATGTGCAAACTCCACACAGACAGTGACCCAAGCTGGGAATCGAACCCAGGTCCCTGGAGCTGTGAAGCAGCAGTGCTAACCACTGTGCTACCGTGCCGCCCGTGTTTTGTGAACAAATCAGCAAATTTTGAAACTGTGTCCTGTGCACTGAAGTGTAAGTCATTGATGTAATTGAGAAAAGGAAGTTGTCTTATTACCTGGACCAAGGAAACACCACAAACCTTCCACTGATCCGAACAAACCATCTGTCCACTCTTACTCACTGTTCCTGACCTTATTGTATCCAAGCTGCCACCTCCCTCTTTATTCACCAAGGCTGCAGCCTTGTTGGCAACCTGATCATGTGGAGTTTCTTATTCACCAAATCCCTGATCAAAAATGTTCAATCCAATTGGTTAAACGTGATTTTCCCTCTGCAAATCCCTACTGACATTCCTCCATCAATCCAAACTTGTCCAGGTACTGGCCGTGACGAAGGGTCATCCAGACTCGAAATATAGAATCATAGAATCCCTACAATGCAGAAAGAGGCCATTCAGCCCATCAAGTCTGCACCGATCACAATCCCACCCAGGCCCCCCACCCCCGCCAAACAACTCCATGTATTTACACTCGCTAATCCCCTGACACTAACAGACGATTGAACATGGCCAATCCACCTAACCTGCATGTCTTTGGACTGTGGGAGGAAACCGGAGCACCCGGAGGAAACCCATGCAGACACGGGGAGAACATGCAAACTCCGCGCAGACAGTGACCTGAGCTGGGAATCAAACCCGGGTCCCTGATGCTACGAAGCAGCAGTGCTGACCACTATGCCACCCAAACATTGGCTCTATTCTCTCCCCACAGATGCTGTCAGACCTGCTGAGATTTTCCAGCATTTTTTTGTTTTGGTTTCAGGTTCAGCATCCGCAGTATTTTTGCCTTTACCAGTTATGTCCCTGATTGTAATTGTTGTAAGCTATCCCACCTGAGTTTAAAATCGCTGGCCTGTATTTATTGGTTTATCTTTGCACCCTGATTTCAAATGGGGATGTAACATTTTCAATTGTCCAACCCTGCCCTGGAAGAAAGTTAGAATATTACAGCTGGCACCTCTACAATTTTCAACCTTGCTTACTTGGCAACGTGCCAGGGATATTCTACCTTTTCCAGGCATAAACAGCAACCGCAACCTCCTTCATGGACAATGGCACCTTATAAGGTGTGGAGAACAACAACAGCTTACATTTGTGTACAAACACTCACATCTCTATGCAGCAACAACTTACATTTAGTAAAACAGCTCACATGCCTATACAACAACTTGCATTAGTGCAACAACAACTTACCTTTAGTACAATAGCTCACGTGCTTATACAACAGCAACTTGCATTTCGTGTAACAACAACTAAGGTCGATACAACAAAACTTATAATACAATAACAACTCGTCTATACCACAGCAACTTGCATTTGTGTACAACAGCAACTAACATGTTTACACTATAACAACTTACATGTGTGTACAACACCTAACATGTCAATACTACAAAAACTTACATTTGTGTACAACAACAACTCATATCTACACTACAACAAGTTGCCTTTGTATACAATAACAGCTCACATGTCTATACTGCAATGATTTGTTTTGATTTGATTTGAATTATTATTGTTACATGTATGATCATACAGTGAAAAGTATTGTTACTTGCACACTATGCAAAGCATACCGTTCATAGAAAAGGAAAGGAGAGAGTGCAGAATGTAATGTTACAGTCATAGCTAGGGTGTCGAGAAAGTCCAACTAAATGCATTCAAAAGTCTGACAGCAGCAGGGAAGAAGCTGTTCTTGAGTCGGTTGGTACGTGGCCTCAGAATTTTGTATCTTTTTTCTGACGGAAGAAGATAGAAGAAAGAGTGTCCAGGGTATGTGGGGTCCTTAGTAACATTGGCTGCTCTTCCGAGGCAGTGGGAAGTGTAGACAGAGTGAATGGATGGGAGTCTGGTTTGCGTGATGGACTGGGCTATGTGCACAACCTTTTGTTGTTTCCTGCGGTCTTGAATTTGTGTACAACAACTCAGGTGTATACAACATTAACTTGCAATTGTGTATAAAACCCATGTCTACGTTACAACAACTAGCATTTGTGTACAACAACAACTCACATGCCTATACATTTAACACAACTCATGTCTACACAACAATAACTTGCATTTAAAAAATTGTAAAGAGAATTTCTCAGGGTATTCCCCTTGGGCTCTTGTATTTAGCCAAACACAGCAAACATAAAGACTTGTGAAAAATAGTATGCAATTAAAAGACGTTTTATTGAACCGTGCATATTGCAAAAGAGATGGTCAGAGGATTCTGGCCTGTCTCTGATGCTGTATCACATGGGCACAACAGATATACATTTCTGAAGATTTAATCTTCCTGCCCAATCTGTCATCCAAACTGGATGGTCCAGTTACAATAATACACTTCTGTTACTTCATGGGAATTAGGAATTCACTGGTCAACCAAACCCATAGACTCTTTTCACCCATTGCCTAGTAAAGCAAAGATAATGTTGCCTGTCTGTGCAAATTTGGTAGATTCCAGGCTCACCCCTAACACCTGCAGTACTGAGAACAATAAGGAAATCATCTTCTCTGTATGTTTCCTGCCCCTGGAGAGAATGTAGCATCACAGCTATTCATTATAGTGAGAAGCTGAATCCTTATTTCAATCACCTTGGTTCTAGAGCTGCCCAGCTGCCTCTGATAATCGGGTATATTACTCTATATTTCTTCATTCTAAAAGAATGTCGTCTGCTTTGAACTATTTCCCATTATGCCAAGGGGTGAATTGTTCATTGGCCAAAGCTCACAATAAAATACAAAAATACAGTTTAAATCTATAATACTTGTTCAAAAATGATTATATATGTGCTTATACAGACAATATTTTTGTGGCATATAAGTGATGCGCATTGTGATATCTTTAATATAGATAAGGCATACTGTGGTCTCTATTTTAAACTAATCTACTTTATGTTAATAAAATCAGAAAACAAAAGTTTCCATATCCCTGCTACATACAATAACTCTTGTCTATACAACAATTCCTTGCACTTATTACAACAATAACTCTTGTCTATACAACAGCAACTTGCATTTATTACAACAACAACTCTTGTCTGTCCAACATCTTGCATTTATTGCAACAACAACTCACCTTTAAAACAATACCTTGCACTTATTACAACAACAACTCTTGCCTATACAACAACTTTCATTTAGCACAACAACGAACACGTCTATGCAACAACTTGCGTTTTATGCAAATCAACTTATATGTCCATATAACAATTCTCATGTCTGTACAACAACAACTTGTATTTCTGTAGGACAATAACTTCTGTCTATACGATAACAAATTGCATATAATACAACAGCAACTTATGTTTTATGATACAACTTACATTTAGTACAACAACAACTCACAAATATACAACAACTTGTGATTATATATAACACCTCATGCCTATAGTACAACAACTTGGCATTTGTGTACAACTCACATGTTGATACTACAACAACTCACATCGATACATCAAAAACTTGCATTTGTGTACAACTCATGTCCATATAACAACAATTTGCGATTGTGTACAACTCATGTCTATACTACAACAACTTGCATTTAGTACAATAACTCATGTCTGTACGAGAACTACAGTTAATACAGCAATATTCATTTGTGAACAGCTCATGTTCATACAACAACTTGCATTTGTGCAGAACAACAACTCGTGTCTTTACTACAACAATTTACACTTAGTACAACAACTCATGCGTATACAAGACAGCTTGTATTTGTGTAGAAGAACTCATGTGTATATAACTCATGTGCCCATACAACAAAAACTTGCATTTTTGTACAACAACTCTTGTCTAACCACCAACAACCTGCATTTTGTATAACAACTCATGTCTATTCTACAGCATTTAGTACAACAACCCATGACAATACAACAATAACTTGCATTTAGTACAACAACTCATGTCGATACAGCTTACATTTGTGTATAACAATAACTTGCATTAGTACAACTACTCACGTCTATACAAAAACAACTTGCATTTGTGTACAAGAATAAATCATGCCTACACAAAACAACTTGCACTTACTATAACAACTCACATCTATATAACAACCACTTCATTTTTGTACGACAAAATATTCATATTAATATAATGACAAATTGCATCTTTGTCAACAACATGTCTATAACAGAACAGCTTTCATTTAGTGCAACATGTCTACAACAAAGATTGCACTTAGGGCAACAACTTACGTCTGTACAATAAAAAAAATGCACATAGTACAACAACAACTCATGTTTTAAGTTACAACAATTGCATTAAGTACAACAACAACTCGTGCCTATACAACAACTTGCAATTGTGTACAACTAACATGTCTATTCTACAGCAACTTGCACTTAGTACAACAATAACTCATGCATATACAACAACAACATGCATGAGGAGGTTGGAGAGATAGGAAGAGTTGTTGGGACTGAAGGAAGTTACAGAGATAAGGGAGGGTTGTAGGGAATTATCGGAATGTTGTGGAGGTTTGGACAGGTGAAGACGCCCCTCTACGGCAGTGGGAGGGAGTGGGGAGGGAGGGGGTGAAAACTCCTGGTTGAGAGGTTTGTCAAATGGGAGCTTGGTCAGATAGGTTTTGAATTCTGTTCTGTGACGTATCCAATCTGACCCTTTCCTCTCCCTGCTTTTCCTCCGAGGTACCTCAGAGTTCCAACACGTATGCAGGTTTCTCCAGGACGGGGCTTTGTTGAGTTCTCAAGTGATTCAACGTTCTGAACTGCAATCTGCAATTGGGAGGTAGAAGAAAGCGCTCAGTGATTTTGCTGCCAGTTTTTCTGGAGATTCTGAAAGAAGGCAGGGACTGTGGAGAAGACAAGGTTCTCTGAAGACAAGATGGCCACTCTCTGACATCAATCCAAATTGTGTTGGAAGAACAGAATGAAACAATCCTGAAAGATCCCATTGAAGAAGACGGATTTGGGCATCCGCTCGCACGCAGCTGTCTCATTTGGAGCTGAGGGCACCCATCACTTTTCTGTGTGATCTTGCTGTGCCCCATTGCTTCCCCTGCTGTGCTGATCACAAGGATCTGAATTTGACCGTGGGCGTTATGTCCCGCTTTTTCGGAGTGTGGGTGCTGCTCCCTCAGGGTTAACTGATCAAGAGCTGGGCAAGATACTTCAGACAGGTTAAGACCCCATATTCTTACCCCCTCCATCCCCCCCCCTCACCTCTCCTCACCTCCTCATCCCCTTCCTGCCTCCCACCCAATTCTATTCAATTGCATTCTTGCAAAGGGACAGTTTTTTGCCAACTTAACCCCTTTTCCATTGTCAAAGGCTGGCCTGAAAATTCTGTTCTTCCATCCAACATTTACTCCCTCAAGCTGCTGAATGTGTTGTGGGCAGAGAGAGAGAGTCAATGCATTGAAAGTAATGAAGATCTGAACCTCAGGAAAGTTGGGAAGAATTGGAATTGATCCTCGGAGAGGGAGGGGGAGATGATGCGGAATTCTTGGAAGGAGCAATTGGAATTCCGGGAGGATTCTCAAACTGTCGAACCCAACCAAGGAGGGACGGTTTGAGGCAGAGGGAGGCAACGAAGGAAGACTCGAAGCTCCAGAGAGAGAGAGAGACGCAGAGATCCAGCAATTCCATCAAGTTTGGCCTCAAAGTAATCAAGTGGGAATGTCAAACTGGGAGTCCACGCACGTCTGAAAGGGAAATCTGTGTGTGTGGACTGTTCCAGGAGCAGGATTTAACCTGGACACAGAAAACAATCTGAAGGTTCTTGTGCATCTCTCGAAAGAGGCCAACATTTTCCAGCATCCCCAAGGAATAGGCGTCCATGGGCATCAATCCATCTCTCCTGGTCCAGGGTAAAGAGGGAGTGGAGCTGAACATTTCCCTCATTGGATGGTCGCAGACCAGGCACCTGAAGATGAAACACTTGAGGAAGGGTTGTTGGGGAATTCTGACACAGGGAAAAGCTTCATTGCTGCGCTCAGAGCCCCAGCTGAGACCTCACTGAAGATTCAGGTGATAAATTTTCCTCCATTTCTAGCTGTGACCCCCCCCCCCCCCCCCACCTCCCCAGCCCCAACAAGCCTGCTCCCAGACAAGACCACTTCGCTGCTCCTTCGATTGAACCAAGTCTCCATGCTTCTGTATGACTCCATGGCTGATTTCCTCAAGATTGCCATCCTGGGTGCCCCGGGAGTGGGTAAGACAGCAATCATCCAGCAGTTTGTGTGGAACCAGTTTGCCGAGGAGAGCCGCAGCCCGCATGGAGGGGTGTACAGACCCTCCGTCGTCCTGAATGACCGCATTTACCACCTGGTCATTCTGGACATCCCAGCTTCACTCGCGTTCACCAACAACCAGCAGGTGAGTGAGGCAGACCTAACCCCCCACCTTCACCCCACACCACGCCAACCCCTCCTCACCATCCCCCCCTACCTGAGAGAACAGACATGATGGGCAGTGAATTCTCTCTGATTCTAGTATAGCGTATGAAGGCCATTGTGTCCATCAGGTCAGCACCGACTCTCCGAAAGAGGCCAGAGGCCCAACCCGCGCCCCCAACCCCATCACTCTCCCCTATCCCCATGCATTTAACATGGCCAATCCACCTAACCTGTACATCTTTGGACTGTGGAAGGAAACTGGAGCACCTGAAGGAATCCAACGGGAGAACGTGCAAACTCCACATAAACAGACTGGAATTGAAGCCAGGTCCCTGGCGCTGTGAGGCAGTTGTGCCAACCACTGTGCCACTGTGCTGCTTGCTATACAGGATCTCTCTCCCCCCTGCAGCCTGGGTTGTACAGGGTTACTCTGTCTTCCTACCACCCTTGCTACTCACAGCAGCATTTAAGTGCCGCGTGGTCGATATGGGAGCATCCTGATCCCATATCCATCTTTCCCTGTTGAGCAACAAGCCCAATGGTCTGTTGCCTGATAACAATATTGTGCATTTATATATCAGCTGTACCATCCCAATTTGAAGAGGAGGTTACAGAGATAGGAAGGGGTGTAGGGGCTGGAGGAGGTTACAGAGATAGGGAAGGATGTAGGGGCTGGAGGAGGTTACAGAGATAGGGAGGGGTGTAGGGGCTGGAGGAGGTTACAGAGATAGGGAGGGTTGGAGGGGCTGGAGGAGGTTACAGAGGTAGGGAGGGTTATAGGGGCTGGAGGAGGTTACAGAGATAGGGAGGGGTGTAGGGGCTGGAGGAGGTTACAGAGATAGGGAAGGGTATAGGGGCTGGAGCAGGTAACAGAGATAGGGAGTGTTGTAGGGGCTGGAGGAGGTTACAGAGATAGGGAGGGGTGTAGGGCTGGAGGAGATTACAGAAATAGGGAGGGGTGTAGGGGCTGGAGCAGGTTACAGAGATAGGGAGGGGTGTAGGGGCTGGAGCAGGTTACAGAGATAGGGAGGGGTGTAGGGGCTGGAGGAGGTTACAGAGATAGGGAGGGGTGTAGGGGCTGGAGGAGGTTACAGAGATAGGGAGGGGTGTAGGGGCTGGAGGAGGTTACAGAGGTAGGGAGGGGTGTAGGGGCTGGAGGAGGTTACAGAGATAGGGAGGGGTGTAGGGGCTGGAGGAGGTTACAGAGATAGGGAGGGGTGTAGGGGCTGGAGGAGGTTACAGAGATAGGGAGGGGTGTAGGGGCTGGAGGAGGTTACAGAGATAGGGAGGGGTGTAGGGGCTGGAGGAGGTTACAGAGATAGGGGTGTAGGGGCTGGAGGAGGTTACAGAGATAGGGAGGGGTGTAGGGGCTGGAGGAGGTTACAGAGATAGGGAGGGGTGTAGGGGCTGGAGGAGGTTACAGAGATTTTCTTTCTCCTCATATTAACGTTGTTGTGTGACTCTTTGGCTGGTTTGTTCTTTGTCCTCAGGAGTGGATTGAGAGGTGGGGTGAGGCGGGGGATCACGGTATCCAACCCGCTCACGCCTATATCCTGGTCTATGACATCTGCTGCTTCTCCAGCTTCGAGTACATCAAGGCGGTACACCAACTGATCGTAGCCAAGAGGTGGGTTCACCCTACTGGGGAGAATGGTGGGGTGGGAGGGGCAGGGTTCCCAGTCACACAATGGAGAGCTCTCCTGTCTGGAGTCAGCCAGGGCTCATTGGATCACCACGGAGTCACTCGGTTCTGGCTTCATGACTCTTTTATCTGTTCCCCTATCTGGCTGGATTGACCCTTGACCCTCCTGGTGAAAGGTCAGTCATCCTCATCACAGGTAGTGCAATTTGACCTCGGGAGTGAAAGGTCAGTCAGAACCTGCCTGGGGTCATTCTCCCTGGGCTGGGCCTTGGCCCCCTGAGAGGGCTGAAAGTCTGTTCACCTTTGACCTTTTCTCTCCCCATTGTCTCTATCCAGGCCTCCCGGCTCGGGCAAGGCGCCCATCCTGATTGTGGGGAACAAACGGGACCTTCAGCGGAGGAGGGTGGCCCCCAGGCGTAATGTGGCAGCGCTGGTCAAGAGGTCGTGGAAGTGCGGCTACATCGAGTGCTCGGCCAAGTACAACTGGCACATCCTGCTGCTCTTCAAGGAGTTGCTGAAGACAGTTGGCTGCCTGGCCTGCAAGAGCGCCCATGCGTCTGCCTGCCTGCAGGGGGGGCTGCGTGCCAACCGATGCGTCATCCTGTGAACAGGGCGCCCAGTGCTGGTGGGAGGGGATGGAAGGAGGGTGAGGGCAGGAGGGGTGCAGGCAAGAGGCATCATTTTAGGACCTTCTAAGTATCATCTTAGTGGACTTGAAGAACAGGAGGAGGCCATTCAGCCCTTCCCCAGCCTGTTACACGGGAACAAGAAAAGGCCAAACCAAGTAAGGACAGCAGATTTACTCCCCTAAAGGGCATTAGTGAACCAGATGGGTATTGCCGATAATTGATGATAGTTTCATGGTCATCGTTACTAAGATTACCATTAGATTCTAGATGTATTAATTGAATTTAAATTTCACCAGCATGCTTGGTGAGATTTGAACCTGTGTCCCCAGAGCATTAACCTGGGCCTCTGCATCAGAAACCCTGTGATATTACCATTGCATCATCATCTCCCCTACGTTTCCTCAAAGTGACACAGTCAGATGCAGGGAACTGTCCTCTGCACACAAAAGGAACATGTTCAAGCCTCTCACCTTAATATATCAGAGTCAACTTGCCAACCAATCAGCACTCTTTTGTCCTGCAGTGCAAATGGTTTGAAATTTGGTATTCTTGCATTTGTCCTGATGAGTGCAGGACAAAAAACTTTGGCAACACCTCTTTCTCTCCTTGGGCAGGATTTTCCAGCTACGCTTGCCCCAACACTGGAAATTCCAACCAGGGTCAACAGATCTTTGCATGGTCTGCAATCCATATCCCCCGTCACCCAAATGCCCCCAACTCCCAACCCCCACTACCCCTCTCCCCAACCCCCTTACCTACTGCTGTCCATACAATTCCGTCCACTATCTCTCACTCTCTCTCTCTCTCTCCTCCCACCCTCCCCCCACCACCCCCCCAACTTCTAAGCAGCAAGAAAATCTCCTGCTTAAAGACGTCCTTAGGAAGTGGTTTTACCAGATATTGCAGAGAGCTTAAATCTCAACTTAATCTGCAATTCTGCTGAGGGTCTCTCCGTCAGGGACCCTGTTTAAAGAGGGAGTCTCTCTGTCAGGGACCCTGTTTAAAGAGGGAGTCTCTCCGTCAGGGACTCTGTTTAAAGAGGGAGTCTCTCCGTCAGGGACCCTGTTTAAAGAGGGAGTCTCTCCGTCAGGGACTCTGTTTAAAGAGGGAGTCTCTCCGTCAGGGACTCTGTTTAAAGAGGGAGTCTCTCCGTCAGGGACCCTGTTTAAAGAGGGAGTCTCTCCGTCAGGGACCCAGTTTAAAGAGGGAGTCTTTCTGTCAGGGACTCTGTTTAAAGAGGGAGTCTTTCTGTCAGGGACTCTGTTTAAAGGGGGAGTCTCTCCATCAGGGACTCTGTTTAAAGAGGGAGTCTTTCTGTCAGGGACTCTGTTTAAAGACAGAGTCTCTCCGTCAGGGACTCTGTTTAAAGAGGGAGTCTCTCCATCAGGGACCCTGTTTAAAGACAGAGTCTCTCCGTCAGGGACTCTGTTTAAAGAGGGAGTCTCTCCGTCAGGGACTCTGTTTAAAGGGGGAGTCTTTCTGTCAGGGACTCTGTTTAAAGACAGAGTCTCTCCGTCAGGGACTCTGTTTAAAGAGGGAGTCTCTCCGTCAGGGACTCTGTTTAAAGAGGGAGTCTCTCCGTCATGGACCCTGTTTAAAGAGGGAGTCTCTCCGTCAGGGACTCTGTTTAAAGGGGGAGTCTCTCCGTCAGGGACCCTGGTTAAAGAGAGAGTCTCTCTGTCAGGGACTCTGTTTAAAGAGGGAGTCTCTCCGTCAGGGACTCTGTTTAAAGAGGGAGTCTCTCCGTCAGGGACCCTGTTTAAAGAGGGAGTCTCTCCGTCAGGGACCCTGGTTAAAGACAGAGTCTCTCCGTCAGGGACTCTGTTTAAAGAGGGAGTCTCTCCGTCAGGGACTCTGTTTAAAGAGGGAGTCTCTCCGTCAGGGACTCTGTTTAAAGAGGGAGTCTCTCCGTCAGGGACTCTGTTTAAAGAGGGAGTCTCTCCGTCAGGGACTCTGTTTAAAGAGGGAGTCTCTCCGTCAGGGACCCTGTTTAAAGGGGGAGTCTCTCCGTCAGGGACTCTGTTTAAAGAGGGAGTCTCTCCATCAGGGACTCTGTTTAAAGAGGGAGTCTCTCCATCAGGGACTCTGTTTAAAGAGGGAGTCTCTCCGTCAGGGACTCTGTTTAAAGAGGGAGTCTCTCCGTCAGGGACCCTGTTTAAAGACAGAGTCTCTCCGTTAGGGACTCTGTTTAAAGAGAGAGTCTCTCCTTTAGGGACTCTGTTTAAAGAGGGAGTCTCTCTGCCAGGGACTCTGTTTAAAGAGGGAGTCTCTCTGTCAGGGACTCTGTTTAAAGAGGGAGTCTCTCCGTTAGGGACTCTGTTTAAAGAGGGAGTCTCTCCGTCAGGGACTCTGTTTAAAGAGAGAGTCTCTCTGTCAGGGACTCTGTTTAAAGAGGGAGTCTCTCCGTTAGGGACTCTGTTTAAAGAGGGAGTCTCTCCGTCAGGGACTCTGTTTAAAGAGAGAGTCTCTCCTTTAGGGACTCTGTTTAAAGAGGGAGTCTCTCTGCCAGGGACTCTGTTTAAAGAGGGAGTCTCTCTGTCAGGGACTCTGTTTAAAGAGGGAGTCTCTCCGTCAGGGACTCTGTTTAAAGAGTGGGGGGGTCTCTCCATCCGGAATCTCCATTTACAAGGGAAACTCTTGATAAGAGATCCATTTGACGGAGAGAGTTTCCACTTCACCAGTATAGAATATTTGGGGGAGTGGGTGTGAGTTGAGGACTGGGTGTGGGTTGGGGAGTGGGTGTGAGTTTGGCTGTGGTTGTTTGTTAGTGAGTCAGTGTGAGTTGGGCAGTGAGTTGGAGAGGGGGTGTGAGTTGGGAAACAGGTGTGAGTTGGGGCATGTGTTGTGGAGTTGGTGTAAGTTGTGCAGTGATTTGGGGACTGGGTGTGAGTTGGGGAGTGAGTGTGATTTGGGGCGTGGGTGTATGTGGGTGAGTGAGTTGGGGACTGGGTGTGAGTTGGGCAGTGGGTGTGTGTTGGGGAATGAATGTGATTTGAAGAGTGGGTGTGAGTTGGGAGTGAGCACGTTTTGCTGAGTTGGTGTGTTTTCAGGAATTGGTGTGAGTTGGAGAGTGAGTGTGAGTTGTGTGAACATTGCAGGGGTGGTGTGAATCAGGGAGTGGGTTGATTTGGGGAGTGAGTGTGAGTTGGGGAGTGAATGTGAGATGGGAGTGGGTGTGATTTGGGGCGTGGGAGTATGTTGGTGAATGAGTTGGGGAGTGGGTGTAAGGTGGGGAATGCAATAGAGTTGGGCAGTTGGTGTGATTTGTGGAGTGAGTATGAGTTGGGGAGTGGGTGTGAGTTGTGCAGTGATTGGGGGAGTGGGTGTGAATTGGAGAGAGTGTGAGTTGAGTGAATATGAGTTGGTGAGTGAGTGTGAGTTGGTGAGTGAGTGTGAGTTGGGAGTGGGTGTGAGTTGGTGAGTGAGTGCGAGTTAATGCATGGGTGTGAGTTAGTGAGTGAATATGAGTTGGGGAGTGGGTGTGAGTTGGTGAGTGAATATGAGTTGGGAGTGGGTGTGAATTGGTGAGTGAGTGTGAGTTAATGAGTGAGTGTGAGTTGGGGATTGGGTGTGAGTTGGGAGTGGGTGTGAGTTGGGGAGTGAGTGTGAGTTGGTGAGTGGGTATGAGTTAGGGAGAGGGTGTGAGTTGGGGACTGGGTGTGAGTTGGGGAGTGGGTGTGAGTTGGGGAGTGGGTGTGAGTTGGGGAGTGGGTGTGAGTTGGGGAGTGGGTGTGAGTTGGGGAATGGATGTGAGTTTGGTGTGAGTTGGGGAATGGGTGTTAGTTGGGATTGGGTGTGAGTTGGGGAGTGGATGTGAGTTGGGGAGTGGATGTGAGTTGGGGAGCGGGTGTGAGTTGGGGAGCGGGTGTGAGTTGGGGAGCGGGTGTGAGTTGGGGAGCGGGTGTGAGTTGGGGAGCGGGTGTGAGTTGGGGAGCGGGTGTGAGTTGGGGAGCGGGTGTGAGTTGGTGAGTGGGTGTGAGTTGGGGAGTGGGTGTGAGTTGGGGAGTGGGTGTGAGTTGGGGAGTGGGTGTGAGTTGGGGAGTGGGTGTGAGTTGGGGACTGAGTGTGAGTTGGGAATTGGGTGTGAGTTGGGGAGTGGGTGTGAGTTGGGAATTGGGTGTGAGTTGGGGAGTGGCTGTGAGTTGGGGAGTGGGTGTCAGTTGCGGAGTGGGTGTGAGTTGGGGAGTGGGTGTGAGTTGGGGAGTGGGTGTTAGTTGGGGAGTGGGTGTGAGTTGGGGAGTGGGTGTGAGTTGGGGAGTGGGTGTTAGGTGGGGAGTGGGTGTGAGTTGGGGAGTGGGTGTGAGTTGGGGAGTGGGTGTGAGTTGGGGAGTGGGTGTTAGTTGGGGAGTGGGTGTGAGTTGGGGAGTGGGTGTGAGTTGGGGAGTGGGTGTGAGTTGGGGAGTGGGTGTGAGTTGGGGAGTGGGTGTGAGTTGGGGAGTGGGTGTTAGTTGGGGAGTGGGTGTGAGTTGGGGAGTGGGTGTGAGTTGGGGAGTGGGTGTGAGTTGGGCAGTGGGTGTGAGTTGGGGAGTGGGTGTGAGCTGGGGAGTGGGTGTGAGTTGGGGAGTGCGTGTTAGTTGGGGAGTGGGTGTGAGTTGGGGAGTGGGTGTGAGTTGGGGAGTGGGTGTGAGTTGGGCAGTGGGTGTGAGTTGGGCAGTGGGTGTGAGTTGGGGAGTGGGTGTGAGTTGGGCATTGGGTGTGAGTTGGGAATTGACTGTGAGTTGGGGAGTGGGTGTGAGTTGGGGAGTGGGTGTTAGTTGGGGAGTGGGTGTGAGTTGGGGACTGGGTGTGAGTTGGGGAGTGGGTGTGAGTTGGGGAGTGGGTGTGAGCTGGGCAGTGGGTGTGAGTTGGGGAGTGGGTGTGAGTTGGGGAGTGGGTGTGAGTTGGGAATTGGGTGTGCGTTGGGGAGTGGGTGTGAGTTGGGGAGTGGGTGTTAGTTGGGGAGTGGGTGTGAGTTGGGGAGTGGGTGTGAGTTGGGGAGTGGGTGTGAGTTGGGGAGTGGGTGTGAGTTGGGGAGTGGGTGTGAGTTGGGGGTGGGTGTGAGTTGGGGAGTGGATGTGAGTTGGGGAGTGGATGTGAGTTGGGGAGTGGGTGTGAGTTGGGGAGTGGGTGTGAGTTGGGGAGTAGGTGTGAGCTGGGGATTGAGTGTGAGTTGGGGAGTGGATGTGAGTTGGGGAATGGGTGTGAGCTGGGGATTGAGTGTGAGTTGGGGAGTGGGTGTGAGTTGGGGATTGGGTGTTAGTTGGGGAGTGGGTGTGAGTTGGGGAGTGGATGTGAGTTGGGGAGTGGGTGTGAGCTGGGGATTGAGTGTGAGTTGGGGATTGGGTGTGAGTTGGGGAGTGGGTGTGAGTTGGGGAGTGGACGTGAGTTGGGGAGTGAGTGTGAGTTGGGAATTGGGTGTGAGTTGGGGAGTGGGTGTGAGTTGGGAATTGGGTGTGCGTTGGGGAGTGGGTGTGAGTTGGGGAGTGGGTGTGAGTTGGGAATTGGGTGTGAGTTGGGAATTGGGTGTGAGTTGGGGAGTGAGTTGGGGAATGGGTGTGAGTTGGGGAGTGGGTGTGAGTTGGGGATTGGGTGTGAGTTGGGGAGTGGGTGTGAGTTGGGAATTGGGTGTGAGTTGGGGAGTGGATGTGAGTTGCGGAGTGGGTGTGAGTTGCGGAGTGGGTGTGAGTTGGGGAGTGGGTGTGATTTGGGGAGTGGGTGTGAGTTGGGGATTGGGTGTGAGTTGGGCATTGGGTGTGAGTTGGGGAGTGAGTTGGGGAATGGGTGTGAGTTTGGTGTGTGTTGGGTGTGGGTGTGAGTTGGGGAGTGGGTGTGAGTTGGGGAGTGAGTTGGGGAATGGGTGTGAGTTTGGTGTGAGTTGGGTGTGGGTGTGAGTTGGGGAGTGGGTGTGAGTTGGGGAGTGGGTGTGAGTTGGGGAGTGGGTGTGAGTTGGGGAGGTGGGTGTGAGTTGGGCAGTGGGTGTGAGTTGGGGAATGGATGTGAGTTTGGTGTGAGTTGGGGAGTGGATGTGAGTTGGGGAGTGGATGTGAGTTGGGGAGTGGATGTGAGTTGTGGAGCGGGTGTGAGTTGGGGAGCGGGTGTGAGTTGGGGAGCGGGTGTGAGTTGGGGATTGGGTATCAGTTGGGGAGTGGGTGTGAGTTGGGGAGTGGGTGTGAGTTGGGGAGTGGGTGTGAGTTGGGAATTGGGTGTGAGTTGGGGAGTGGGTGTGAGTTGGGGAGTGGGTGTCAGTTGTGGAGTGGGTGTGAGTTGGGGAGTGGGTGTGAGTTGGGGAGTGGGTGTGAGTTGCGAATTGGGTGTGAGTTGGGAATTGGGTGTGAGTTGGGGAGTGGGTGTTAGTTGGGGAGTGGGTGTGAGTTGGGGAGTGGGTGTGAGTTGGGGAGTGGGTGTGAGTTGGGCAGTGGGTGTGAGTTGGGGAGTGGGTGTGAGTTGGGGAGTGGATGTGAGTTGGGGAGTGGGTGTGAGTTGGGGAGTGGGTGTGAGTTGGGGAGTAGGTGTGAGTTGGGGAGTGGGTGTGAGTTGGGGAGTAGGTGTGAGCTGGGGATTGAGTGTGAGTTGGGGAGTGGATGTGAGTTGGGGAATGGGTGTGAGCTGGGGATTAAGTGTGAGTTGGGGAGTGGGTGTGAGTTGGGGAGTGAGTGTGAGTTGGGAATTGGGTGTGAGTTGGGGAGTGGGTGTGAGTTGGGAATTGGGTGTGAGTTGGGGATTGGGTGTGAGTTGGGGAGTGGGTGTGAGTTGGCGATTGGGTATTAGTTGGGGAGTGGATGTGAGTTGGGGAGTGGGTGTGAGCTGGGGATTGAGTGTGAGTTGGGGAGTGGGTGTGAGTTGGGGAGTGAGTGTGAGTTGGGAATTGGGTGTGAGTTGGGGAGTGGGTGTGAGTTGGGAATTGGGTGTGAGTTGGGGATTGGGTGTGAGTTGGGGAGTGAGTTGGGGAATGGGTGTGAGTTGGGGAGTGGGTGTGTGTTGGGGAGTGGGTGTGCGTTGGGGAGTGGGTGTGAGTTGGGAAGCGGGTGTGAGTTGGGAATTGGGTGTGAGTTGGGGAGTGGGTGTTAGTTGGGGGAGTGGGTGTGAGTTGGGGAGTGGGTGTGAGTTGGGGAGTGGATGTGAGTTGGGGAGTGGGTGTGAGTTGGGGAGTGGGTGTCAGTTGCGGAGTGGGTGTCAGTTGGGAATTGGGTGTGAGTTGGGGAGTGGATGTGAGTTGTGGAGTGGGTGTGAGTTGGGAATTGGGTGTGCGTTGGGGAGTGGGTGTGAGTTGGGGAGTGGGTGTGAGTTGGGATGGGAATTGGGTGTGAGTTGGGAATTGGGTGTGAGTTGGGGAGTGGGTGTTAGTTGGGGAGTGGGTGTGAGTTGGGGAGTGGGTGTGAGTTGGGGAGTGGGTGTGAGTTGGGAATTGGGTGTGAGTTGGGAATTGGGTGTGAGTTGGGGAGTGGGTGTTAGTTGGGGAGTGGGTGTGAGTTGGGGAGTGGGTGTGAGTTGGGGAGTGGGTGTGAGTTGGGGAGTGGGTGTGAGTTGGGAATTGGGTGTGCGTTGGGGAGTGGGTGTGAGTTGGGGAGTGGGTGTGAGTTGGGAATTGGGTGTGAGTGGGAATTGGGTGTGAGTTGGGGAGTGGGTGTTAGTTGGGGAGTGGGTGTGAGTTGGGGAGTGGGTGTGAGTTGGGGAGTGGGTGTGAGTTGGGGAGGGGGTGTGAGTTGGGGAGTGGGTGTGAGTTGGGGATGGGTGTGAGTTGGGGAGTGGATGTGAGTTGGGGAGTGGGTGTGAGTTGGGGAGTGGGTGTGAGTTGGGGAGTGGGTGTGAGTTGGGGAATGGATGTGAGTTTGGTGTGAGTTGGGGAATGGGTGTTAGTTGGGATTGGGTGTGAGTTGGGGAGTGGATGTGAGTTGGGGAGTGGATGTGAGTTGTGGAGCGGGTGTGAGTTGGGGAGCGGGTGTGAGTTGGGGAGCGGGTGTGAGTTGGGGAGCGGGTGTGAGTTGGGGAGCGGGTGTGAGTTGGGGAGCGGGTGTGAATTGGGGAGCGGGTGTGAGGTGGGGAGCGGGTGTGAGATGGGGAGCGGGTGTGAGATGGGGAGCGGGTGTGAGTTGGGGAGCGGGTGTGAGTTGGGGAGCGGGGTGTGAGTTGGGGAGCGGGTGTGAGTTTGGGAGTGGATGTGAGTTGTGGAGTGAGTTGGGGAATGGGTGTGAATTTGGTGTGAGTTGGGGAGTGGGTGTTAGTTGGGGAGCGGATGTGAGTTGGGGAGCGGGTGTGAGTTGGGGAGCGGGTGTGAGTTGGGGAGCGGATGTGAGTTGGGGAGCGGGTGTGAGTTGGGGAGCGGGTGTGAGTTGGGAATTGGGTGTGAGTTGGGGAGTGAGTTGGGGAATGGGGTGTGAGTTGGGGAGCGGGTGTGAGTTGGGAAATTGGTGTGAGTTGGGGAGTGAGCTGGGGAATGGGTGTGAGTTTGGTGTGAGTTGGGGATTGGGTGTTAGTTGGGGTTTGGTGTGAATTGGGGATTGGGTGTGAGTTGGGGAGTGGGCGTGAGATGAGGTTGTGTGTGAGTTGGGGATGTGGGTGTGAGTTGGGGAGTGAGTTGGGGAATGGGTGTGAGTTTGGTGTGAGTTGGGGTTTGGGTGTGAATTGGGGTTGGGTGTGAGTTGGGGAGTGGGCGTGAGATGAGGTTGTGTGTGAGTTGGGGATTGGGTGTGAGTTGGGGAGTGAGTTGGGGAATGGGTGTGAGTTGGGGAGTGAGCTGGGGAATGGGTGTGAGTTTGGTGTGAGTTGGGGATTGGGTGTGAGTTGGGAGTGGGTGTGAGTTGGGGAGTGAGTGTGAGTTGGTGAGTGGGTATGAGTTAGGGAGAGGGTGTGAGTTGTGGAGAGGATGTGATTTTGGGGAGGGAGTTGGGGAGTAGGTATTTGTTAGGAAGTGGGTGTGATTTGGGGAGTGAACTGGGGAGTGAATGTGAGCTGCGGATTATGTTGGGGAGTGAGTGTGGGTTGGGGAGATAGTGTGAGTTGGGGAGTGAGTTGGAGAGTGAGTGTTTGGGGGGGCGGGTGTGAGTTGCAGATAGGGTGTGAGCTGGGGAGTGGGTGTGAGTTGGGGAGTGGGTGTGAGTTGGGGATTAGGTGGGAGTTGGGAATTGGGTGTGAGTTGGGGAGTGGGTGTGAGCTGGGGATTGGGTGTGAGTTGGGGAGTGGGTGTGAGTTGGGGAGTGGGTGTGAGTTGGGGAGTGGGTGTGAGTTGGGGAGTGGATGTGAGTTGGGAGTGGGTGTGAGTTGGGGATTGGGTGTGAGTTGGGGAGTGGGTGTGAGTTGGGGAGTGGATGTGAGTTGGGGAGTGGGTGTGAGTTGGGGAGTGGATGTGAGTTGGGAATTAGGTGTGAGTTCGGAATTAGGTGTGAGTTGGGGAGTGGGTGTGAGTTGGGGAGTGGGTGTGAGTTGGGGAGTGGATGTGAGTTGGGGAGTGGGTGTGAGTTGGGGAGTGGATGTGAGTTGGGGAGTGGGTGTGAGTTGGGGAGTGAGTTGGAGAATGGGTGTGAGTTGGGGAGTGAGTTGGAGAATGGGTGTGAGTTTGGTGTGAGTTGGGGTTGGGTGTGAGTTGGGGAGTGGGTGTGAGTTGGGGAGTGGGTGTGAGTTGGGGAGTGGGTGTGAGTTGGGGAGTGGGTGTGAGTTGGGGATTGGGTGTTAGTTGGGGAGTGGGTGTGAGTTGGGGAGTGGGGTGTGAGTTGGGGAGTGGGTGTGAGTTGGGGAGTGGGTGTGAGTTGGGGATTGGGTGTTAGTTGGGGAGTGGGTGGGAGTTGGGAGTGGGTGTGAGTTGGGGAGTGGGTGTGAGTTGGGAGTGGGTGTGAGTTGGGGAGTGGATGTGAATTGGTGAGTGAGTTGGGGAATGGGTGTGAGTTTGGTGTCAGTTGGGTGTGGGAGTGAGTTTGGGGAATGGGTGTGAGTTGGGAGTGGGTGTGAGTTGGGGAGTGGGTGTGAGTTGGAGTGGGTGTCAGTTGGGGACGGGGAGTGAGTTGGGGATTGGGTGTGAGTTTGGTGTGAGTTTGGGTGTGGGTGTGAGTTGGGGAATGGGTGTGAGTTGGGTGTGGCTGGGAGTTGGGGAATGGGTGTGAGTTTGGTGTGAGTTGGGTGGGGGGTGTGAGTTGGGGAATGGTTGAGTTGGGGATTGGGTGTGAGTTGGGTGTGGGTGTGAGTTGGGGAGTGAGTTGGGGATTGGGTGTGAGTTGGGGAATGGGTGTGAGTTTGGTGTGAGTTGAGGTGTGGGTGTGAGTTGGGGAGTGAGTTGGGGATTGGGTGTGAGTTTGGTGTGAGTTGGGGTGTGGGTGTGAGTTGGGGAGTGAGTTGGGGATTGGGTGTGAGTTGGGGAGTGGGTGTGAGTTGGGGATTGGGTGTGAGTTGGGGATTGTGTGTGAGTTGGGTGTGGGTGTGAGTTGGGGATTGGGTGTGAGTTGGGGATTGGGTGTGAGTTGGGGATTGGGTGTGAGTTGGGGAGTGAGTTGGGGAATGAGTTAGGGATTGGGTGTGAGTTGGGGATTGGATGTGAGTTGGGGAATGAGTTAGGGATTGGGTGTGAGTTGGGGAGTGGGTGTGAGTTGGGGAGTGGATGTGAGTTAGGGATTGGGTGTGAGTTGGGGAGTGGGTGTGAGTTGGGGAGTGGGTGTGAGTTGGGGAGTGAGTTGGGGAATGAGTTAGGGATTGGGTGTGAGTTGGGGATTGGATGTGAGTTGGGAATTGGGTGTGAGTTGGGGAGTGGGTGTGAGTTTGGTGTGAGTTGGGGAATGGGTGTGAGTTGGTGAGTGGGAGTGAGTCGGGGATTGGGTGTGAGTTTGGTGTGAGTTGGGTGTGGGTGTGAGTTTGGTGTGAGTTGGTGATTGGGTGTGAGTTTGGTGTGAGTTGGGTGATTATGTTACAGCAACTGTCTGCCAATCTCTCCTTGATTGTTTTCCCACTGCCAATGTCTTTGCTGATTGTTGTGCTGTTATCGAGCAGGCAGTGGTGGAGTGATTGTGTCACTGGACTACTTATCCTGTTGTCCCAGTCTGAAGCTTTAGTGGGAAAATGGGTTTCAATTCCATGGCAGCAGCTGTGGAATTCGATAGATAAATCTGGAATATAATTCTGTCATGATAACTCTATTGCCAAATGTTGCAAAAACCTACCTGGTTCACTAATGTCCCTTTATGGAGGAAATCTGCTGCCCTTACCTAGTCTGGCCTGCATGTGACCCCAGAGCCACAGCGATGTGGTTAACTCTCAGCTGCCCTCTGAAATGTTGGAATGAGATACTCCGTTCAAAGGGCAATTAGATATGAACAATATATGCTAACCCAGCTAGTGACGCCCACATCCACGAGAGAATAAGTGACAAATTAAATCAATAACTTCAGACACTTTGTACCAGCATGAGCTCATCAACCCTGTTGAGCAACACTGGCAAAAATATCAACTGATCGGGTCGTCCTTCTCACTTCTGCCTGTGGAATCTTGCTGTTCTCTTTCTCAGTCGATCTTTTGGAGTTAGAGGATGACCTGCTTCCTTGCTGGGCCATTGGCTTGTCAGAGTATTGCAATGCACACGCTGGCTGCTGCCTGTCTTACAGGACACCAGTCAGGACAATAAGGATAGCTTAGGTTTTAATATTCGTCATGGAGCCAAGGGCATTTGTGGAGGGAAATCAGGAATCACGGCCTGAATTCTGCTCTCGTCCGCCTTGCTCTTGTCCCAGTGAGGATGGACACTTTGGTGCTGAGTAAATCTCCATTCACTGCAGCAGGCCAGACAAGGGGCTGAATGGCCTCCTGTTCCTGTGTAACAGGCTGGAGAAGGGGCTGAATGGCCTCCTCCTGTTCCTGTGTAACAGGCTGGAGAAGGGGCTGAATGGCCTCCTCCTGTCCCTGTGTAACAGGCTGGAGAAGGGGCTGAATGGCCTCCTCCTGTTCCTGTGTAACAGGCTGGAGAAGGGGCTGAATGGCCTCCTCCTGTTCCTGTGTAACAGGCTGGAGAAGGGGCTGAATGGCCTGCTCCTATTCCTGTGTAACAGGCTTTGATCTCCTCAAGCGCTTCGGGACTACCTGAAGTGATGAATGGTGCTAAATAACCACAAGCCTTTCAAACGTTCTTTTTTCCTGCTTTCTATCTGTCTGTCTGTCTCCCTGCGAACAGTCCCATTGCCCTCCTTCTCCTTCTCTGACTGAAGGATTGGTTAAAATTGCCATTGTCCCGCCACACACCCAGCTTTGTACACTCATGTTAAAGGGGGCGATTTCAAACCAGCTGGGAACAGGATTGGGGAGCGTGCAGGTTGGAGATGGTGTTGAATGGTACCTTTTCGAATTCCTGAGAGAAATTAACTTCTTATTAATGAGCAAGTCTCTGTAATTCTGTGTTCTTCTGGCTAACACATTCCCCCTCTCTGCCACTGGAAACGGTGGGGATGGTGGTACAGTGGTAATATATTATGACATAGAGACCCAGGATAACCTGGGACATGGGTTACCATGGCAGCTGGTGCAATTTAAATTCAATCAATAAATCTGGAATATAAAGCTGATCCCAGTGATAGTGACCATGAAACTATCACTGATTACCTTAAAACTCAGTTGGTTGACTAATGTCCCTTTAGGGAGGGAAATATGCCGTCCTTACCCGGTCTGGCCTACATGTGACTCCAGAGCCACAGCAATGTGGTTGATTCTCAACTGACCTCTGAAATTGCCGTGTGAGTCACTCAGTTCAAGGGGCAATGAGGGATGGGCAATAAATACATGCCTTGAGTTTTGATTTGATTTATTATTGTCACGTACAGCGGAAAGTATTGTCTCTTGCACGCTATACAGACAAGCCATGTCAATCCTGGAGTACATAGGGGAGAAGGAAAGGAGACAGTGCAGAATATAGTGTTACAGTCAGAGCTAGGGTGTAGAGAAAGATCAGCTGAATGTGAGTAGGTCCATTCAAAAGTTTGCTAGCAGCTGGAAAGAAGCGTTTCTTGAGTTTGGTTGGTACGTGATCTCAGACTTTTGTATCTTTTCCCTGATGGAAGAAGGCGGAAGAGAGACTGTCTGGGATCCTTGATCATGCTGTCTGCTTTTACGAGGCAGTGGGAAGTGTGACGGAGTCAATGGATGGGAGACTGGTTTGCGTGATGCATTGGGCTTCATTTACAACACTTTGAAGTTTCTTGCAGTCTTGGACGGAGCAGGAGCCCATACCAAGCTGCGATACACCCAGAAAGAATGCTTTCTATGGGACATCTGTCAGAGTTGTGGCAGACATGCTGAATTTCCTTAGCCTCCTGAGAAAGTAGAGGTATTAAAGGGCAAGCAATGTTTAACTAGAGTGAAAGAATTTTTTAAAAAACAAATTTGTTTTATCTTGCTTAACCTCTCAAAACTCTTCAAAACTCAGAACACATTTATAAAATCATCCCTTAACTCTCCTGAGGAGAACAGTCACAGCCCCTGCAGTCTCTCTACATGAACTGACTTACCCTCATCCCCAGAAAAGTTCCAGTCAATTTCTGCTACAGCCTCTTTGACACCCAAGGAAAACAATTATTCGACAGAACCGTTTGCAGCTGATGAATAGCTGCCTTTTATATTTATTAGCGTGCAAGGAGCCAATGGATTTGGGAGAGACATTTTCAAGGCTTTCATTACAGCAACATCACCATGATCAGTTACATAGTAAAATTGCATGGGAATTGTTGACACAGGAGTTTTAATATAGAGGAAAGCATGCCCAAAAGTTATGACTGGGGATTAAGGACAGAGGGCAAGTGTGTACCATTCACCATGATTAATCATAAATAAATTGATCAACATTTTTGAACATAAGTCGTTACCAGCGTTGCAATTTGTGTGATTGACTGATTTGTAAATACATCTGGAACCACATTGCCAGCGTGTGTGTGGCAGCTATTTTCAGATATCACCAGTGGCGTAGGAATGCGGCATACAAATCACGCCAGGCCCTCAGGTTACAGGGAAAATAAATCACCCATCGGGTTACATAACAAAACAGGACTCTGCAATGCACAACAGATGGAAGAAACACTGTTTGAGGTTCCGTACTGAGGGAGTGCTGCACTGTCAGAGGGTCAGTGCTGAGGGAGTGCAGCACTGTCAGAGGGTCAGTACTGACGGAGCGCCGCACTGTCAGAGGGTCAGTGCTGAGGGAGTGCTGCACTGTCAGAGGGTCCGTACTGAGGGAGTGCTGCACTGTCAGAGGGTCAGTGCTGAGGGAGTGCTGCACTGTCAGAGGGTCCGTACCGAGGGAGTGCTGCACTGTCAGAGGGTCAGTACTGAGGGAGTGCCGCACTGTCAGAGGGTCAGTACTGAGGGAGTGCTGCAGGAGGTGTGGTATCTTGGATGTGGGGATGGAAGAGGACAAGGACAGTAGGGGCTATAATATCAGTAGTCAGAGCCTGGTGATAGTGAGCTTGTGTTCTCCATATGCTAAAGCTAGGTAGTGGTGTTGGTGAAATTCTGAAACTGAAACAGAGACTGTTGGACATATTCAGCAGGTCTGTGGAGGCGACTGAGAGACAGAAGGTGAGTTTACATCCTAGCTGTGTAAGCTACCATGCTCAGACTGCACAAGGCTGTAAAAATGCAGGCTCCAAAGCAGCACGGAAAATCGCTGGCCGTGCGCTGTTTCATGGACAGGGACGGAATTGTGAGTCACAGAGTGGGACGGTGGCCGGGGGGGGCGGGGGGGGGGGGGGGGGGTGGTGGCAGAGGGGAGGTGTTTCATTGCCAGTCCCTGGATCCTTACCCTGGCATTGTGGGGTTACGATGTGGAGATGCCAGTGTTGGACTGGGGTAAATACAGTAGGAATTCTCACAACACCAAATTAAAATCCAATAGGTTTATTTGGTAGCAAAAGCCACTAGCTTTTGGAGTGCTGCCCCTTCATCACATATGTGGGAGTTCTGTTCACAAACAGGGCATATAAAGACACAAACTCAATTTACAAGGTAATGGTTGGAATGCGAGTCTTTACAGGTAATCAAGTCTTAAAGGTACAGACAATGTGAGTGGAGAGAGCGTTAAGCACAGGTTAAAGAGATGTGTATTGTCTCCAGACAGGACAGTTAGTAAGACTTTTCAAGTCCAGGCAAGTCATGGGGTTATAAATAGTGTGACATGAACCCAAGATCCCGGTTGAGACATAAGAACATAAGAAATAGGAGCAGGAGTAGGCCATCTAGCCCTTCGAGCCTGCCCCACCATTCAATAAGATCATGGCTGATCTGTCGTGGCTCAGTTCCACTTTCCCGCCCTCTCCCCATAACCCTTAATCCCCTCTCTTATCAAAAACCCATCAACCTGCTTCTTGAAAATATTTAGCGAGGCAGCCTCCACCACTTCAACGGGTAGAGAATTCCAGAGATTCACCACCCTTCGAGTGAAGAAGTTCCTCCTCAACTCCGTTCTAAAACGCCCCCCCTTTATCTTGAGGCTGTGCCCCCTAGTCCTAGTGTCTTTTTTGAGCGGGAAGAGTCTCTCCACCTCTATCCTATCCATCCCATTCATCATCTTATACGTCTCAATGAGATCTCCCCTCATTCTTCTCAACTCCAACGAGTACAAGCCTAGTTTATTCAGCCTCTCCTCATAGCTCAACCCCCTCAACTCCGGTATCAGCCTAGTAAACCTCCTCTGCACTCCCTCCAAGGCCAAAATATCTTTGCGCAGGTGTGGCGCCCAAAACTGCACACAGTACTCCAGCTGCGGCCTCACCAATGCCCTATACAGCCGCAGCAAGACCTCCCTACTTTTATATTCAATCCCCTTCGCTATGAAGGCCAGCATCCCATTCGCCTTCCTGACCACCTGCTGCACCTGCAAGCTGGGTTTTTGCGACTCATGCACAAGGACCCCGAGGTCCCTCTGCACCGTCGCCTGCTGCAGTTTTTCGCCACGTAAGTAATCGTCCTTCCTACCATTCTTCCTACCAAAGTGGACCACCTCACACTTGCCAACATTAAATTCCATTTGCCATTTCCTGGCCCATTCGTCCAGCCTATCTAGATCCTTCTGCAGACTCTCCACACCCTCCGCACAATTTGCCGTTCCCCCAGTCTTGGTGTCATCCGCAAATTTCGACACCCTCCACTCGGTTCCCTCCTCCAGATCATCTATATAAATGGTAAAAAGCTGAGGCCCCAGCACCGACCCCTGGGGCACTCCACTAGTCACCATCCGCCAATCCGAATAGCACCCGTTGACCCCCACTCTCTGCCTCCTATTTGACAACCAATCCTCTATCCACGCTAACACCCTACCCCCAACTCCAAGTCCCCTGACCTTCTGCAATAACCTCTTATGAGGTACTTTGTCAAACGCCTTCTGAAAATCCAGAAAGACCACATCCACCGGCTCTCCTCTATCGACCGCCCTAGACACATCCTCATAGAACTCCAGTAAATTTGTCAGACACGACTTCCCTTTAATGAAACCGTGCTGC
The DNA here is from genome assembly GCF_965287045.1 of Carcharhinus amblyrhynchos. Classification (NCBI taxonomy): domain Eukaryota; kingdom Metazoa; phylum Chordata; class Chondrichthyes; order Carcharhiniformes; family Carcharhinidae; genus Carcharhinus; species Carcharhinus amblyrhynchos. The sequence goes on along the minus strand of NC_137336.1, from coordinate 76,437,014 downwards.
GTCTGCTCTATCAAGCAATTCCCTTCAAGATGCCTCGCAATTTCCTCCTTAATGACGGATTCTAACATTTTACCTACCACAGACGTTAAACTAACCGGCCTATAATTCCCTGCCTTTTGCCTGGCACCCTTCTTAAACAACGGCGTAACATTAGCCGTTTTCCAATCATCCGGCACTTCCCCGGAATCCAGCGATGTCTGGAAAATAACCACCAAGGCATCCACTATAACCTCCGCCATTTCTTTCAGAACCCTCGGATGCATTCCATCCGGTCCTGGGGACTTGTCCACAATCAGCCCCTCCAGTCTGTCGAGCACCGCCTCTCTAGTAACAGTAATGCCATTAAGACCCTCCAGTCCTACCACCTTTCTATCGCTAACACCCAGCAAATTATTCACGTCCTCCTCCGTGAAGACAGAAACAAAAAAGTTATTCAATACCTTAGCCATATCCCCATCCCCTACCACTAGGTCCCCTTTCTCATTCTCTAAAGGACCAACGTTCACCCTAGCCAGCCTCTTCCTTTTTATATATTTATAAAAACTCTTGCTATCCTTTTTTATATTAAGCGCTAGCCCAGCTTCATAGTTTCTCCTACCCTCCTTTATCAGCTTCTTTGTCAATCTTTGTTGATATTTAAACCTCTCCCAATCCTCTTCTCGCCCACTACTCTTAGCTACTCTAAATTCCTCTGCTTTTAATTTAACACTTTCCTTCACCTCCTTCGTTATCCACGGCTTATTACCTCCGTCCTCATGTGTGCGGAACTTGGCTATCAGTCTCTGCTCAGTGACTGTGCTGTTGTGTGTCGTGAAGGCCGCCTTGGAGAATGCTTACCCGAAGGTCAGAGGCCGAATGCCCATGACCACTGAAGTGTTCACCAACAGGAAGGGAACAGTCTTGTCTTGTGATTGTTGAGTGATGTTCATTCATCTGTTGTCGTAGTGTCTGCATGGTCTCCCCAGTGTACCATGCCTCTGGACATTCTTTCCTGCAGTGTATCAGGTAGACAATGTTGGCCGAGTTGCAAGAATATGTACCGTGTATCTGGTGGAGGGTATTCTCACATGAGATGATGGCATTCGTGTCGATGATCTGGCACCTCTTGCAGAGGTTTCTGTGGCAGGGTTGTGAGGTATTGTGGTCACTGTTCTCCTGAAGGCTGGGTAGTTTGCTGCAAATAATGGTCTGTTTGAGGTTGTGTGGTTGTTTGAAGGCAAGAAGTGGGGGTGTGGGGATGGCCTTGGCAAGATGTTTGTCTTCATAAATGACATGTTGAAGGTTCCGGAGAAGATGTCATAGTTTCTCCGCTCTGGGGAAGTATTGGATGACAAAGGCTACTCTGTCCACCATGTCCCATATTTGTCTTCTAAGGAGGTCGGTGCGGTTTTTCTGTATGCATGGACACATGCATCTCCATCAAGGATGGTCACCCTAGCACTTCGCAGTACCGCAAGCCCATGGATAACCTCACGATGCTCCACTTCTCCAGCTTCCACACTAAACACGTTAAAGAAGCCATCCCCTACGGACAAGCTCTCTGTAAACACAGGATCTGCTCAGATGAGGAGGATTGCAACAGCCACCTCCAGACGCTGAAAGATGCCCTCATAAGAACAGGATATGGTGCTCAACTGATGGATGGATAGTTCCAACGCGCCACAGTGAAAAACCGCACTCTCCTCCCCAGAAGACAAATATGGGACAGGGTGGACAGTGTACCTTTCATCGTCCAGTACTTCCCCAGAGTGAAGAAGCTATGACATCTTCTCTGGAGCCTTCAACATATCATTGATGAAGACGAACATCTCACCAGGGCCATCCCCACAGCCCCACTTCTTGCCTTCAAACAACTGCACAACCTCAAACAGACCATTGTCTGCAGCAATTACCCAGCCTTCAGGAGAACAGTGACCACAACACCACACAACCCTTCCACAGCAAGACATCTCAGATCATTGACACGGAAGCCATCATCTCACGTGAGAACACCATCCACTAGGTACACAGTACATACTCTTGCAACTTGGCCAACATTGTCTACCTGATACACTGCAGGAAAAGATGTCCCTAGGCATGGTACATTGGGGAGACCATGCAGACGCTACAACGATGAATGAACACCACTCGACAACCACCAGGCAAGAGTGTTCTCTTCCCGTTGGGAAACATTCCAGCGGTCGTGGGCATTCGGCCTCTGATCTTCGGGTAAGCGTTCTCCAATTCTGGCCCCAGGGACCAGCCAAATCTCTCTGATTGACATCCCTCAGGCCAGCTTCCGGGAACAGTATGGGGCGGGGCATTGAGGTCACAGAGAGGGAACGGTCAAGGGGGCGGGGTCAGTCTGTTATTGACAGTTTCTGGGCTCATCTCCAGGAACTGTCTGGGGCGGTGAATTGTGAGGTCACAGAGACGGGCGGATAAGGGGCGGGGCGATGTGTGATTGACAGCTCCCGGGCCGGCTCTCCTGGGACAGCCTGGGGCGGGGCAGTGTATGATTGACAGCTCTTCTGGAACAGTCTAGGGCGGGGCAGTGTATGATTGACAGCTCCCGGGACAGCTCTCCTGGAACAGTCTGGGGGCGGGGCAGTGTATGATTGACAGCTCCCAGGCCAGCTCTCCTGAAACAGTCTGGGGCGGGGCAGTGTATGATTGACAGCTCCCGGGACTGCTCTCCTGGAACAGTCTAGGGCGGGGCAGTGTATGATTGACAGCTCCAGGGACCGCTCTCCTGGAAGTCTGGGGCGGGGCAGTGTATGATTGACAGCTTCCGGGACAGCTCTCCTGGAACAGCCTGGGGGCGGGGCAGTGTATGATTGACAGCTCCCGGGACTGCTCTCCTGGAACAGTCTGGGGGCGGGGCAGTGTATGATTGACAGCTCCAGGGCCAGCTCTCCTGGAACAGTCTGGGGCGGGGCAGTGTATGATTGACAGCTCCCGGGCCAGCTCGCCTGGAACAGTCTGGGGCGGGGCAGTGTATGATTTACAGCTCCCGGGACTGCTCTCCTGGAACAGTCTGGGGCGGGACAGTGTATGATTGACAGCTCCAGGGCCTGCTCTCCTGGAACAGTCTGGGGCGGGGCAGTGTATGATTGACAGCTCCCGGGACTGCTCTCGTGGAACAGTCTGGGGCGGGGCAGTGTATGATTGACAGCTCCCGGGACTGCTCTCCTGGAACAGCCTGGGGCGGGGCAGTGAATGATTGACAGCTCCCGGGACTGCTCTCCTGGAACAGTCTGGGGGCGGGGCAGTGTATGATTGACAGCTCCAGGGCCTGCACTCCTGGAACAGTCTGGGGCGGGGCAGTGTATGATTGACAGCTCCCGGGACTGCTCTCGTGGAACAGTCTGGGGCGGGGCAGTGTATGATTGACAGCTCCCGGGACTGCTCTCCTGGAACAGCCTGGGGGCGGGGCAGTGTATGATTGACAGCTCCAGGGCCCGCTCTCCTGGCACAGCCTGGGGGCGGGGCAGTGTATGATTGACAGCTCCAGGGCCATGTCTCCGACAGCTCCAGGGCCATGTCTCCACCAGCCCCCGCCACCCCCCCCGCTGAAAGTGACAGAAAATTGATAGAAGCGGCGCTGCGCTGATAGATTTCAGTGAGATACATTGTTGCCCGGGGGGGATTCCCCTCTGCAATCTCAGGGAAGCCCCATCCCCTCCTCCTCCCACTGTCCCCCCCTCTCCTAGTTTGCACGACAGCAGGGGAGGATGGCACAGGTAGGGGGAGGGCAGGAGGGGGCAAGGGGCGGCAGAGGAGGACGCCTGTGATGTGGAGAGATCGCATCGGAGCAAAGCAAGTTCATTCATTCATTGTAAGAAGGCAGCTAGTCCTCGTTGGGAAGGGGTTGTTTGTGAGTGTGCTGGGTCCAGCAGCAGCAGAAACAACCTGTTTCTTCCCCTTTCCCCTCAGTTTGTAAGGGGGAGCTGGCAGCCCGGAGGAGCGAGGTGTTTTTCTTGCAAGGCTTCCCATTCCCGGCTGAGCCAGCCATGATCACGGCGGCGGGCGGCAGCGGGGTTCCCCTGGCCTCGGCCGCCGTGGTGTGGGAATGGCTGAACGAGCACGGCCGCTGGAGGCCGTACAGCGCCGCGGTGTGCCACCACATCGAGAGGGTGATCCGCAGCAACGCCCGGGGCAGTGTGGTGCTGGGCCAGGTAGACAGCAAGCTGGCCCCCTACATCCTGGACCTGCAATCCATGCACCAGTTCCGACAGGACACCGGTAAGCAAGAGGGTGGGGGAGAAGACACGCACAGACCAGTCCTTTCATTCATTGCAATAAAATACACATCTTTAATTCTGCCATTTGGATCAATTGTATGTGAATTTTGAAATTGCATGTCAATTTTGAAATCTAAAAAAAATGGATTTGCAAACACAGCGTTGCACATCGCAGAATGGGGTGATTGCATTAGCTGTGGGGGGGGAAGAGGACCATGCAGAATGTTAATATTTGCTAGGTAAAGGTGGCGGCTGGCGGGGGGGAACAGATTAAAGACTGCTTTTACAGTGTCTGCAATCCAGACACAATAACAATGCCGGGGGTGGGGGCTGGGGGTGGGGTGGTGTTAATACCCAGAGCTATTTGTTTATAATGACCTCTTCGCTGTGTGGTTTCCAATGATAGTGATTATCATTTGAGCATCGAAGCAGATTGCGATGTATGAGTGGGCCGGCTGCTGTTTGGAGGACAGCTGCTGAAGGCTGGGATTTAAATGCATGAGGCGTCTGCGGCTGGAGTGAAGGCATCTCCACCGAGCACCAACAACCCCCCCCACCCCCATACCACAATACAGACATCTCCCCACCCCCCCCCACAATACAGACATCTCCCCACCCCCCCCACAATACAGACACCTCCCCACCCCCCCCACCACAATACAGACACCTCCCCATCCCACCACAATACAGACACATCTCCCCACCCCCCCACCTCAATACAGACACATCTCCCCACCCCCCCACCTCAATACAGACACATCTCCCCACCCCCCCACCTCAATACAGACACATCTCCCCACCCCCCCACCTCAATACAGACACATCTCCCCACTCCCCCACCTCAATACAGACACATCTCCCCACCCCCCACCTCAATACAGACACCTCCCCATCCCACCACAATACAGACACCTCCCCACCCCCCCCACCACAATACAGACACCTCCCCACCCCCCCCACCACAATACAGACACATCTCCCCACCCCCCCACCTCAATACAGACATATCTCCCCACCCCCCCACCTCAATACAGACACATCTCCCCACCCCCCCACCTCAATACAGACACCTCCCCACCCCCCCCAATACAGACACATCTCCCCACCCCCCCACCTCAATACAGACACATCTCCCCACCCCCCCACCTCAATACAGACACATCTCCCCACCCCACCACCTCAATACAGACACATCTCCCCACCCCCCCCACCTCAATACAGACACATCTCCCCACCCCCCACCTCAATACAGACACATCTCCCCACCCCCCCACCTCAATACAGACACATCTCTCCACCCCCCCACCTCATAAGAACATAAGAAATAGGAGCAGGAGTAGGCCATCTAGCCCTTCGAGCCTGCCCCGCCATTCAATAAGATCATGGCTGATCTGTTGTGGCTCAGTTCCACTTTCCCGCCCTCTCCCCATAACCCTTAATCCCCTCTCTTATCAAAAACCCATCAACCTGCTTCTTAAAAATACTTAGCGAGGCAGCCTCCACCACTTCAACGGGCAGAGAATTCCAGAGATTCACCACCCTTTGAGTGAAGAAGTTCCTCCTCAACTCCGTTCTAAACCGCCCTCCCCTTTATCTTGAGGCTGTGCCCCCTAGTCCTACTGTCTTTTTTGAGCGGGAAGAGTCTCTCCACCTCTATCCTATCCATCCCATTCATCATCTTATACGTCTCAATGAGATCTCCCCTCATTCTTCTAAACTCTAGCGAGTACAAGCCTAGTTTATTCAGCCTCTCCTCATAGCTCAATCCCCTCAACTCCGGTATCAGCCTAGTAAACCTCCTCTGCACTCCCTCCAGGGCCAAAATATCTTTGCGCAGGTGCGGCACCCAAAACTGCACACAGTACTCCAGCTGCGGCCTCACCAATGCCCTATACAGCTGCAGCAAGACCTCCCTACTTTTATATTCAATCCCCCTCGCTATGAAGGCCAGCATCCCATTAGCCTTCCTGACCACCTGCTGCACCTGCAAGCTGGGTTTTTGCGACTCATGCACAAGGACCCCGAGGTCCCTCTGCACCGTCACCTGCTGCAGTTTTTCACCACGTAAGTAATAGTCCTCAATACAGACACATCTCCCCACCCCCCACCTCAATACGGACACATCTCCCCACCCCCCTCACCTCAATACAGACACATCTCCCCACCCCCCCCACCTCAATACAGACACATCTCCCCACCCCCCCACCTCAGTACAGACACGTCTCCCTGTCTGTCTCTCTTTCTGTCCACATATGTCTCAGTCTCTCTGCCCTGTGTCTCTCCCTGTGTTATGCTGAATCCCCCCTGCCCCCTCTGCACCCCCTGTGATCCCCCCTGCTCCCTCTGTATCCCCTGTGACCCCCCCTGCATTCCCTGTGATCCCCCCTGCCCCCTCTGTGACCCCCCTGCCCCCTCTGCATCCCCTGTGATCCCCCTGCCCCCTCTGTGACCCCCCTGCCCCCTCCGCATCCCCTGTGATCCCCCTGCCCCCTCTGTGACCCCCCCTGTGACCCCCTGCATCCCCTGTGATCCCCCCTGCCCCCTCTGCATCCCCTGTGATCCCCCTGCCCCCTCTGCACCCCCTGTGACCCCCCCTGCTCCCTCTGCATCCCCTGTGACCCCCCCTGCACCCCCTGTGATCCCCCCTGCTCCCTCTGTATCCCCTGTGACCCCCCCTGCATCCCCTGTGACCCCCCCTGCCCCCTCTGCATCCCCTGTGATCCCCCCTGCTCCCTCTGCATCCCCTGTGATCCCCCCGCCCCCTCTGCACCCCCTGTGATCCCCCTGCCCCTCTGCATCCCCTGTGACCCCCCCTGCATCCCCTGTGACCCCCCCTGCATCCCCTGTGATCCCCCTGCACCCCCTGTGATCCCCCCTGCTCCCTCTGCATCCCCTGTGACCCCCCTGCCCCCTCTGCATCCCCTGTGATCCCCCTGCCCCCTCTGCACCCCCTGTGACCCCCCCTGCATCCCCTGTGACCCCCCCTGCATCCCCTGTGACCCCCCCTGCATCCCCTGTGACCCCCCGCCCCCTCTGCATCCCCTGTGACCCCCCCTGCATCCCCTGTGACCCCCCTGCCCCCTCTGCATCCCCTGTGATCCCCCTGCCCCCTCTGCATCCCCTGTGACCCCCCCTGCCCCCTCCGCATCCCCTGTGATCCCCCCTGCATCCCCTGTGACCCCCCCTGCATCCCCTGTGACCCCCCCTGCATCCCCTGTGACCCCCCCTGCATCCCCTGTGACCCCCCCTGCATCCCCTGTGACCTCCCCCTGCCCCCTCTGCACCCCCTGTGACCCCCCCTGCATCCCCTGTGACCCCCCCTGCATCCCCTGTGACCCCCCCTGCCCCCTCTGCATCCCCTGTGATCCCCCTGCCCCCTCTGCATCCCCTGTGATCCCCCCTGCATCCCCTGTGATCCCCCTGCCCCCTCTGCACCCCCTGTGACCCCCCTGCACCCCCTGTGACCCCCCCTGCACACCCTGTGACCCCCCTGCCCCCCCGTGACCCCCCTGCATCCCCTGTGACCCCCCCCTGCATCCCCTGTGACCCCCCCTGCATCCCCTGTGACCCCCCCTGCCCCCTCTGCATCCCCTGTGATCCCCCTGCCCCCTCTGCACCCCCTGTGACCCCCCCTGCCCCCTCTGCATCCCCTGTGACCCCCCCTGCATCCCCTGTGACCCCCCCTGCCCCCTCTGCATCCCCTGTGATCCCCCTGCCCCCTCTGCACCCCCTGTGACCCCCCCTGCATCCCCTGTGATCCCCCCTGCCCCCTCTGCATCCCCTGTGACCCCCCCGCCCCTTCTGCATCCCCTGTGACCCCCCTGCCCCCTCTGCATCCCCTGTGACCCCCCCCTGCCCCCTCTGCATCCCCTGTGATCCCCCTGCCCCCTCTGCATCCCCTGTGACCCCCCTGCCCCTTCTGTATCCCCTGTGATCCCCCTGCCCCCTCTGCATCCCCTGTGACCCCCCCTGCATCCCCTGTGATCCCCCCTGCATCCCCTGTGACCCCCCCTGCATCCCCTGTGATCCCCCCTGCATCCCCTGTGACCCCCCCGCCCCCTCTGCATCCCCTGTGATCCCCCCTGCATCCCCTGTGACCCCCCCTGCCCCCTCTGCATCCCCTGTGATCCCCCCTGCTCCCTCTGCATCCCCTGTGACCCCCCTGCCCCCTCTGCATTCCCCTGTGACCCCCCCTGCCCCCTCTGTGCCCCCTCTGTACTCCATCCATCTCCTGCTACCCAGTGTCTGTCCCTCATACCCCGCTCTGTTCTCCCTTGCTTTCTGTTTTTGAGCGTGAGGAGCTGGGATGGGGTGGATGAAAAGAAGGACAGGGGGATAAAGAGAGGGGGGAAAGCTCTCTTCTCCTGTCTTTCCTCTTGAATTACCCCCACCCTCCTGTCCTCCCTCCTGGACCCCTCCATCCTTTCCTCTCTGTAACCCCACGTCCCCCTCTCCCTGTAACCCCCACTTCCCTCCCTGTGATCCCCATTCCCCCCATGTTACCCCCATGTTACACCCATCTCCCTGTCCTCCCCTCTCTTAATCCCTGTCCTTTCCCTGCTGCTGCCCCACACCTCTCTTGTGCCATCCTGTCTCTGGTCCCCTCCATCTCTAACCTTGTTCACACTCCACCCTGTCTCAACTCTTCCCCCCCACCTGTTTCTCCTGCCACCTCCTCTGATCCTTCCCATCTCCTCTTCCTCTGCCTTGGGTCCTCCCAGACCCCTCTGCGTCTCTTTCTGCTTCTGGATCATCCTTCTGTCCAAGACCCTGCTTTCTCTCTCTCTCTCTCAACGGTCTCAGAACTCTGGCTCCAGCTCCTGGGAAAGGGATGTGGGAATAATGTGCCAACTATGATCCGACTTTCCCAGTGTTCAAATAAGAACATAAGAACATAACAACATAAGAAATAGGAGCAGGAGTAGGCCATCTAGCCCCTCAAGCCTGCCCCGCCATTCAATAAGATCATGGCTGATCTGTCGTGGCTCAGTTCCACCTTCCCGCCCTCTCCCCATAACCCTTAATCCCCTCTCTTATCAAAAACCCATCAACCCTCTTCTTAAAAATATTTAGCGAGGTAGCCTCCACCACTTCAACGGGCAGAGAATTCCAGAGATTCACCACCCTTTGAGTGAAGAAGTTCCTCCTCAACTCCGTTCTAAACCGCCCCCCCCCTTTATCTTGAGGCTGTGCCCCCTAGTCCTACTGTCCTTTCTGAGCGGGAAGAGTCTCTCCACCTCTATCCTATCCATCCCATTCATCATCTTATACGTCTCAATGAGATCTCCCCTCATTCTTCTAAACTCTAACGAGTACAAGCCTAGTTTATTCAGCCGCTCCTCATAGTTCAACCCCCTCAACTCCGGTATCAGCCTAGTAAACCTCCTCTGCACTCCCTCCAAGGCCAAAATATCCTTGCGTAAGTGCGGCGACCAAAACTGCACACAGTACTCCAGCTGCAGCCTCACCAATGCCCTATATAGCCGCAGCAAGACCTCCCTACTTTTATATTCAATCCCCCTCGCTATGAAGGCTAGCATCCCATTAGCCTTCCTGACCACCTGCTGCACCTGCAGGCTGGGTTTTTGCGACTCATGCACAAGGACCCCGAGGTGCAGCATTGATCCCTGGAACGGGAGCCCACGGTGTATGCCAGCTCGGTTGGGCCCTCTGTACCCTGTAGGCACCACGGGGGACAAAGTTATTTTGTCAACTCCTTGGATCATATTTTCATGTTATGACTTTTCTTCAAGATTCTGTTCTCAATGAGGCAGTGTCCCTTCAAGGAGCTGCTTATGACTTTATCTCTAAGTTTCTTGGTTTCCGTTAGTTCACCCAAAGCAGCACAAAGTAGAGCAAAAGCTTTTGCATTTGTATATTGCCAGTAGCGTCTTTAAAAGATTGCCCTGAGCAGTTGTAATCAAAGAACATGAGATGGCTAACGAATGTTTGACAAGACAAAAATAAAGGTTGAGGTATTGAAGGAGAGAATTCCAGAGATAAGGCTTGAGCCAGTTAAAGATTGGAGGACTGTGATGGAGTGATTTAGATCAGGAGACCTGCCAGAGGCCAGAATTGGAGGAGTGAGGAGATGTTGGAATATGTGGCTGGAGATTACAGAGGTAGGGAGGGTTGTAAGGGCTGGACAGGGTTACAGAGATGGGGAGGGTTGTAAGGGCTGGACAGGGTTACAGAGATGGGGAGGGTTGTAAGGGCTGGACAGGGTTACAGAGATGGGGAGGGTTGTAAGGGCTGGACAGGGTTACAGAGATGGGGAGGGTTGTAAGGGCTGGACAGGGTTACAGAGATGGGGAGGGTTGTTGGGGCTGGAGGAGTTTGCAGAGATAGGGAGGAAATAGGATGTTACAGAGATAGGGAGGGCTGAAGGGGCTGGAGGGGGTTACAGAGATAGGGAGGGGTGTAGGGGCTGGAGGAGGTTACAGAGATAGGGAGGGGTGTAGGGGCTGGAGCAGGTTACAGAGATAGGGAGGGGTGTAGGGGCTGGAGGAGGTTACAGAGATAGAGAGGGGTGTAGGGGCTGGAGGTGGTTACAGAGATTGGGAGGGGTGTAGTGGTTGGAGGAGGGTATAGAGATAGGGAGGGCTGAAGGGGCTGGAGGGGGTTACAGAGGTAGGGAGGGGTGTAGGGGCTGGAGGAGGTTACAGAGATAGGGAGGGGTGTAGGGGCTGGAGCAGGTTACAGAGATAGGGAGGGGTGTAGGGGCTGGAGGAGGTTACAGAGATAGGGAGGGGTGTAGGGGCTGGAGCAGGTTACAGAGATAGGGCTGAAGGGGCTGGAGGAGGCTACAGAGATAGGGAGGGGTGTAGGGGCTGGAGGAGGCTACAGAGATAGGGAGGGGTGTAGGGGCTGGAGGAGGGTATAGAGATAGGGAGGGGCGTAGGGGCTGGAGGAGGCTACAGAGATATTGAGGGGTGTAGGGGCTGAAGGAGGTTACAGAGGTAGGGAGGGTTGTAGGGGTTGAAGGATGTTACAGAGATAGGGAGGGGGTGTAGGAGCTGGAGGAGGTTACAGAGATAGAGAGGGGTGTAGGGGCTGGAGGTGGTTACAGAGATTGGGAGGGGTGTAGTGGTTGGAGGAGGGTATAGAGATAGGGAGGGGTGTAGGGGCTGGAGGAGGGTATAGAGATAGGGAGGGCTGTAGGGGCTGGAGGAGGTTACAGAGATAGGGAGGGGTGTAGGGGCTGAAGGAAGTTTCAGAGATAGGGAGGGGGTGTAGTGGTTGGAGCAGGTTACAGAGATAGGGAGGGGTGTAGGGGGCTGGAGGAGGTTACAGAGATAGGGAGGGGTGTAGGGGCTGGAGGAGATTACAGAGATAGGGAGGGGTGTAGGGACTGGAGGAGGTTACAGAGATAGGGAGAGTGTAGTGGTTGGAGGAGATTACAGAGATAGGGAGAGTGTAATGGTTGGAGGAGATTACAGAGATAGGGAGGGGTCTAGGGGCTGGAGGAGGTTACAGAGATAGGGAGAGAGTGTAGTGGTTGGAGGAGGTTACAGAGATAGGGAGAGAAGGTGATCTAGAACAGTGATTAAACAGTATATTATAGTTGACGTATTGGCAGCCCAGAAAGTATTGTAGATTGTGGGATGATAGGGTGAGACTGTTGTCTGAGGATATGGGTGACAGGGCTTTGGACATTTTATATATTCAAATGGTTGTCGCTGTTTTCAGTGTGATTACAGGCCCTTTGGCCCACCTTGTCCATGCTGCCTTTTTAAATAAAGAAGCTAGTCCCAATTACCTGTGTTTGGCCCATATCCCTCTCTACCCATCTTACCCATGTAAACGCTTTTTAAAAGACAGAATTGTACCTGCCTCTACTACCACCTCCGGCAGCTCATTCCAGACACTCAGCTTCCTGTGTGTGAAAATATTGCCCCCCTGGACCTTTTGTATCTCCCCACCCCCCCTTACCTTAAACCTCTGCCCTCTAGTTTTAGACTCCCTGCCTTAGGGAAAAGGTACTGACTATCTAGCCGATCTATGCCCCTTATTATTTTATAGACTCCATAAAATCATCCCTAAACTTCCTATGCTCTTGGGGGAAAAGTCTTTGCAGTCTTTCCTTACAACTCAAACCATCAAGTCCTGGTAGCATTCTAGTAAATCTTTTCTGCACTCTTTTGAGTTTAATAATATTCTTCCTATAATAGGGTGACCAGAACTGTACATAATATTCCAAGTGTGACCGTACCAATGTCTTGTACAACTTCAACAAGATGTTGCAACTCCTGTATTCAGTGTTCTGATTAATGAAACTGAGCAGGCCAAATGCCTTCTTCACCACTCTGTCCACCTGTGACTCCACTTTCAAGGAGCTATGTACCCCTCGATCTTTTTATTTTATAACTCTCCCCAACACCCTACCATTAATTGAGTAAGTCCTGCTCTACTTCAATCTGCCAAAATGCGTCACCTCGCATTTATCTAACTTAAACTCCATCTGCCATTTGTCAGCCCACTGGCCCAATTGATTAAGATTCCATTGCAATCCTAGATAACCTTCACTGTCCACTATGCCACCAAGCTTGGTGTCATCTGCAAACTTACTAACCATGCCTCCTAACTTCCCATCCAAATCATTAATATAAATGACAAATAACAGTGGACCCAGCACCCATCCCTGAGGCACACCGCTAGTCACAGGCTTCCAGTTTTGTACAATCACCCTCTGTTTCCTTTCATCAAGCCAATTTTGTATCCAATTGGCTACGTCTCTCTAGATGCAACACCCTGCCTTGCAGTATCTTGTCAAAGGCTTTGCTAAAGTCCGTGTAGAAAATGTTAACTGCACTGCTCTCATCTACTTGGTTACCCCTTCAAAAGACTCAATCAAATTTTTCAGGTATGATTTTCCACTCACAAAGCTATGCTGACGCTGTCGCTAATCCTTGCCTCTCTAAATGCCTGTAGATTCTGTTTCTCAGAATACCTTCTAACAACTTGCCCACTGCAGACATTAAGCTCACTTGTCTGTAGTTCCCAGGCTTTTCCCTGCAACCCTTCTTAAACAAAGGCACACGTTTGCTACCCTCCAGTCTTCAGGCACCTGACCTGTGACTATGGCTGATTCAGATATTACTGCTAGGGGCCCTGCTATTTCCTTCCTAGCCTCCGAGGATACAGTTCATCACGTCCTGGGGATTTATCTCCCTTGTTGCATTTTAATACATCCAGCACCTCCTGTTCTGTAATATGTACACTCCTCAAGACATCATTATTTATTTCCCCAAGTTCCCTAACATTCATGCATTTTTCAACAGTGAATGTTTTTGAGAAATATTCATTTAGGATCTCACCCACCTCTGGTGGATCTGCACATAGATAACCTTGTTGATCCCTACTCTCCTCTCACTAGTTACTCTTTTGCCCTTTATATATTTGTGGTTTCAGTTTGTACTCTGTAGGCCAGAGTGCCCCGAATAAATGTGTTGTTAGTTTGAATTTGTGAGTGCAGACCACATCTTTCATTTTTGTGTAAAAGCCACAACCCCAAACATCGATAGAACATTACACAGTGAAAACTGGCGACGAGTCGGGATTTTGTTTCATCAAGAACACTGAGAGGAAATCCTAGGTGGAATAAATCCTCATACTTTGAATATTAGAAGAGAGAGAAAGCGGGGAAAGGTGTGGGGTGGATGGGATAGGAACTCCCAAAGAGCTTCACAGCAGAAGCTTGATGGGCTGAGTGTTCTCGTTCGGCTTCACCCTCCGAGCTTCGGCTACAGAGCCCACAGTTTGAAAGACGTGCTGGTTAGGTGCATTGGCCATGCTAAATTCTCCCTCAGTGATACCTGAATGGGTGCAGGAATGTTGGGACTAGGGGAATTTCACAGTAACCTCACCGCAGGATTAATGTAAACCTACTTGTGACACTAATAAATAAACTTTAAAAAGACTTTAACTTCCTATTGCTGGAAGCGGTTATTCACCTCACCAAAATCCCCTCACAGTTTCGACCGGCTGAGGCAAATCCCCCGGTTTTGTAACCCGAGGCTCTGAGCCCTGCAGGTAACGTTAGAACAAAGGACAGTACAGCACAGGGGACAGGCCCTTCTGCTCTCCAAGCCTGTGCCGATCACATTGCCCTATCTAGACCAACCACCTTCTATTCCCCATCTGTTCATGTGTCTATCCAGATAAGTCTTAAACGTCGCTAATGTACCTGCCTCAACCACCCTCATTTGGCAGTGCATTCCAGCTCGCCACCACCCTCTGTGTAAAAAATCTTCCTCCGCACATCTCCACTGACCCTTTTCCCCCCCTTATCTTGAACTTGTGCCCCCTTGTAATTGCCATTTCTACCCTGGGGAAAAAGCTTCCAACTGTTCACCTTATCTATGCCCCTCATAATTTTATAGACTTCTATCAGGTTGCCCCTCGGTCCCTGTCTTTCCAGGGGGAACAATCCCAGTTGATTCAATCTCTCCTCATAACTAATACACTCCGTACCATTTCACTCCGTTCTCTGTGCTTCCTCCAAAGCCTCTCCGTGTCCTCCTGGTTGTGTGGAGACCAGAATTGGACACAGTATTCCAGATGTGACCAATCCAATGTTTTATATAATTGTAACATCATTTGCCAACTTTAGTGCCCTGGCCAATGAAAGCAAGCATGCCATATAGTTTCTTCACCACCTTTTCCACCTGCACTCCCAGCTTTAAGGATCTGTGGACCTGCACGCCCAGAGCTGTCTGGGTGTCTCTGCATCGTGTGTTGCTGTGCTCCCTCCCTCTGAGTGTGGGCTGTCCTGTCCTCAGGCACATTTCCACTGAGGGGAGGTGAGGGGACAGTGGGGGGGGTGAGGGAGAGGAGGAATTGGGTGCGGTTAAGTGAGCGTACAGGCTTGCGGCTGTGGTGTTGGAATAATGCAGCCTTTTCACAAAGTAGTCTTTATAAGACCCTTTATAAGACCCTGCAACTTTATAAGACCCTTGTCAGGCCTCACTTGGAGTACTGTGCGCAGTTCCGGTTGCCTCACTATAGGAAGGACGTAAAAACTATTGAAAGGGTACAGAGGAGATTTACAAGGATGTTGCCTGGATTGGGAGGCATGCCTTATGAAGATAGGTTGAGGGAGCTGGGACTCTTTTCCCTGGAGAGACGAAGGTTGAGAGGCGACCTGAAAGAAGTTTATAAAATGTTGAGAGGAATAGATAGGGTGGATTCTCAGAGGCTATTTCCCAGGGCTGAAATGGTCGCTACGAGAGGACACAGGTTTAAGGTGCGGGGAGGAAAGTACAGAAGTGATGTTAGGGGTAAGTTTTTCACTCAGAGGGTGGTGAGTGAATGGAATCGGCTGCCGTCAGTGGTGGTGGAGGCGAACTCGCTGGGGTCTTTTAAAAGACTTCTGGATGAGTATATGGGATTTAATGGGATTGGGGGTTATAGATAGGTCTATAGATTGGTAGGTGTTGATGTGATCGGCGCAACGAAGGGCCTGTTTGTGCTGTAGTGTTCTATGTTCTATGTTCTAGTCAGTCGGAATTCTTTGCCCTGTGAGGCCCTTGACCGAATGGCAGCGAGAGATGTGGGGCTACAGGGTTTGGAGAGTTTGAAGCTGAGAGGATGCTCGCACGCATATACTGTATGAATGCTGGCTCCTTGCCTCGTTACTGACCCACTGACCTTTTCCTGCCTCTCGCCGGCAGTCCTTACTGCGTGGCCCACCCATCGAGTTTACGGAGTTGGTTGGCCAGCTGTTGAGTTTAGGGACAATTGTGGTCGGTGAGTGAGGGGGGGTGGGGGGGGAGTGGGGATGGAAAGAGGGTGAATGACACATTCAGGAGTGCCTGAAATGTTTCAGGGACAGGATTCACGCGTCCAGCCTCCAGTCTCGGCCTGTCATGCCCAATCTCTCCCAGTGTGTGTAGGCTACTGAGTCCTGCGCACACAGTGGGCTAACTCACAGGCTTCAAGACTGGCCTAGTGTCTGGATCATACCCATTGTGGGACTGCATGAGCTCCACACACTCACACACACACTGTCATACACACACAGACACACACACACACTCACACACACACTGTCATACACTCACACACACACACACTGTCATACACACACACACACACACACACTGTCATACACTCACACACACACTGTCACACACACACACACTGTCATACACACACACACACACACACACACACTGTCACACACACACACTGTCATACACACACACACACACACACAGTCATACACACACTCACACACACGCACACACTCACACACCCATGCACAAGGCTCCAATGCCAGCCTGTAGTGCTCAGTCAGTCTGATCACACCCAGTTTGCATGCGTTGGATGGGTGCATGCGTTTGGACAGATCAATGTGTGCACACATCTAGGTGGATGGGCACCTGAACACACAGATATGGCTGGGTATGTCTGGATGGGTGCGTGCATATGCACATGCCCGTCTGGGTGGGCACATGGGCACACATAACTGGTTGGGTGCATCATACATGCGTATGGGTGGCTCATCTACATAAGTGAATAGATGTATGTGCATGCGTCTTAGTGGGGGTGAGTGAATGCCTCCGTGGGTGCATACATTTGGGTGCATAGATGGATATGGCTGTGTCTGAGAGGGTGGATGTGTGCCACATCTGGTTGGGTGGGTGCAGGCTTACTTCCAGATGGGTAGCCAAGTGCTCACATCCGGGTGTGTGTGTGTGTGTGTGGTGTGTGTGTGTGTGTGTGTGTGGTTGCATATTGGTGGGTGCATGTATTGCCATGCATATGCATCTGGCTGGAGATGTGTGAGCTTCTGTGTGGATCTGTGCGTGCATTTGGGTGTGCAAGTGATAGGTGCCTGCATGCATGCATAAGAACATAAGAAATTGGAGCAGGAGTAGGCCATCTAGCCCTTCGAGCCTGCCCCGCCATTCAATAAGATCATGGCTGATCTGTCGTGGCTCAGTTCCCGCCCTCTCCCCATAACCCTTAATCCCCCCTCTTATCAAAAACCCATCAACCCGCGTCTTAAAAATATTTAGCGAGGTAGCCTCCACCACCTCAACGGGCAGAGAATTCCAGAGATTCACCACCCTTTGAGTGAAGAAGTTCCTCCTCAACTCCGTTCTAAACCGCACCCCCCTTTACCTTGAGGCTGTGCCCCCTAGTCCCACTGTCCTTTCTGAGCGGGAAGAGTCTCTCCACCTCTATCCTATCCATCCCATTCATCATCTTATATGTCTCAATGAGATCTCCCCTCATTCTTCTAAACTCTAACGAGTACAAGCCTAGTTTATTCAGCCTCTCCTCATAGCTCAATCCCCTCAACTCCGGCATCAGCCTAGTAAACCTCCTCTGCACTCCCTCCAAGGCCAAAATATCCTTGCGTAAGTGCGGCGGCCAAAACTGCACACAGTACTCCAGCTGCGGCCTCACCAATGCCCTATACAGCCGCAGCAAGACCTCCCTACTTTTATATTCAATCCCCCTCGCTACGAAGGCCAGCATCCCATTCGCCTTCCTGACCACCTGCTGCACCTGCAGGCTGGGTTTTTGCGACTCATGCACAAGGACCCATGCACATGGCTGGGAGCATGTATGTAGCCAGCTGGGTGAGTGGGTGCCCGTACATTCATGCATGTATTGGTGTGACTGTGAGCTTGCGTCCGGATGCACGCTGTACAGATGGCTCTGCGTCCATCCTATCAGCTGTTTGTACAAAACCTATGCCCTGCCTTGTGAGCTCACATCTGTGCATGGTGCACACCTATGGACGGGTGCATGTATGTGGGTGGCTGGATGCATCCACTTACCTGGGAGGGCGTCTGTCTGTGTGTAAAATACATTTATTTCAAGCCATTCCTTCACTGTTGGGTGAAAATCCTGGAATTCCCTTCATAACAGCACTGTGGGGCTGCAGCAGTTCAAGAAAGCAGCTCACTGCCACCTTAAAATCCCGACAGTGCACAAAGAGGCCATTTGGCCCACGGAGTTTACATCGCCCACAATCCTACCCAGATCCTATCCCCATAACCCCACATATTTACCCTGCTAATCCTCCTGACACTCGAGTCTATTTCGCACAGTCAATGCACCTAACCTGCAAATCTCTGAACTGGGGGAGGAAACCAGAGCAACGGGAGGAAACCCATGCAGACATGGGGAGAATGTGCAGACTCCATACAGACAGTCACCCGAGGCCAGAATTGAACCCGGATCCCTGGCGCTCACCACTGTGTCATCGTGCCACCCCCTACTCAAAGGGGGCAGTTAGAGATGGGCAATAAATGCTGGTCTAGCCATCCTGTAAATGAGAAAATAAAAAGCCATGAGCAAGTTGGATGTCTATTTGGCCAGTCTTCACTAATTATAAAGGATCCTGGTATTCCAGCTTGGAATGATGGGAATGGCTGTGTAGCTGGATGGAGGCAGGTACACAGGGGAGCGGGACAGAATTTGTGAGACCAAGCGTCAGTGGCAACCCCCCCACCCCCCCGCCACCATCACTGAGAATGAATGAGAGGCAGGACAGAGTGGGAATGACACATCCTCGGTATTCTCACGCTCCCTGGGAGGGGGAGGGGTGGAGGAGGGAGGGGAGGTGTTGGTAGGGAATACATCAAGAGACTGAAAAGAGATGGAATCGGCTTTGTAGGAACAGCTCGTAGGAGAGACAGCAGAACCATCTGTACAGAGCCCGGAGACAAAACTAGAGGGGGGCACGGGGAAGGGGGGTGATTAGAGGAGGGAGAGAGATAGAAAACAGAAAGACACAGCTAGAGAGACAGAGAGAGGCAGAGAGAGAATGCTAGAGAGAGAGAGAGACAGCAAGAGACAGATAGAGAGAGAGAGGCAGAGAGAGAATGCTAGAGAGAGAGAACAAGAGACAGATAGAGAGAGAGAGGCAGAGAGAGAATGCTAGAGAGAGAGAGAGGCAGAGGGAGGGGACAGACAGAGAGAAGGAGAGAGACAGCTAGATAGACAGAGAGAGTGTGAGACAGCGAGAGAAAGAGAGAGCAAAGGTGAGCTAGAATGAGGGAGAGAGTGAGTGAGAAAGGTAGACAGCTAGTGAGATGTTGTTCACTGGTTAAGAGAAAGAAACAACAGCTTTATTTGCAGGTAAAGGCGATACAGCCTTGTGACTGCATCCACCTCCTCGGGAGCTTTTGGAACAGAAGCCCCTGCTTGCCAGCTGGGGTGAACCCCCAGATTGGCCCCTGGTTGGTTTTCTGAGTCAGACGGACAATCACCACATCCTTCCCGGTCTAATTACACTCGACAATAATCAGTTTCCTCAGTCCCCAACAATCCAGCATTTTACACATGGATCCAGTCCATTATAAATCCCGTGTTTTGGGGGGGGCGGGGGTTCGATTTCCTAGTGGAATGCCATCACTTCCATGTCTGGGATGTTTCCACAGGATTGCTGTCAGTCAAACCCACAATGACAGGCCTCTCTCCAGGCATTGGCAGTTCAATTCTATCTGTTTCCATGGAGACATTGGTCGTGCCTGTAACAAACCGACTGTTACTTCAGTGCTTGGATAGTCAACAACATTCCCAGATGGTAATATTACTCCCGATGGCTGTACGGGCTGATGGGGAAACTCCCGCTCTCTCAAATGGTCTACGTATTTCAGGTAGATCCTCCCTTCTACATCCACTGGATAAGACGGGGCTCCCGGGACCTCTCTTGACCCACTTCCAAAATTCCTCACGTACATGGCTTCATTTTTGTTATTCCTCTGTGGGACATGGGCATCGCGGGCAGGCCAGCATTTATTGCCCATTTGAGTTGCCCTTTGAGGGCTGCTGAGAGTCAACCACATTGCTGTGGCTCTGGAGTCTGTGGGCCAGACTAGGTAAGGATGGCAGATTTCCTTCCCTAAAGGACATTAGTGAACCAGATGGGTTTTTCCCAACAATCGACAATAGTTTCATGGTCATCAGTCGATTCTTAATCCCAGGACCCGGGTCCCCAGAACATTAGCTGAGTTTCTGGATTAATAGCCTAGCAATAACATCACTAGGCCATCGCCGTTGACTGACATGAATCACGGTTTGTCTTCTCGCTGCTTGGGTGGAACGGTAGCACAGTGGTTAGCACTGCTGCTTCACAGCTCCAGGGTCCTGGGTTCAACTCCTGGTGCAGGTCAGTGTCTGTGTGGAGTTTGCACGTTCCCCTTGTGTCTGCGTGGGTTTCCTCCCACAGTCCAAAGATGTGCGGGTTAGATTGATTGGCCGTGCTAAGAAATTGCTCCTTAGTGTGCTGCGATGCGTAGGTTAGAGGGATTAGTGGGTACAATATGTGGGGATATGAGGGGTAGGGCCTGGGTGGGGTTGTGTTTCGTGTGCAGACTCGATGGGCCAAAGGGCCTCTTTCTGTACTGTATGATTCTATGATCTCTCTCCCCTCCCCGCAAACTTGGAAACACGAGTCTCAGTCTCATTCCGAGATGACAGTTCATTAACGCCTGATGGCGGGACCCCCGTTGTTGCTTGTGGAGTGGTTCTGTAGCCCGGAAAGAATCGTGAGATTCTGGTCTCCGGGCTCACTCCTGACTGCTCCTTTAGGCCAGACTTAAAGGTTTGGACAGCTCGTTCAGTGAGTCTGTTGGATGATGGGTGGAAGTGCGGTCCATAAGTGCTTGACACCATTGAGGGCAGTCAAGTTGCCCTGAGGTCAACACTCACGAAGTCTGTTTCATTATCAGACACCTTGACTTCAGGTGGGTAGAAAAACATTGGCGTAATTTCTCAAATGTGGTGTTGGAGACTCCACCTCAAACACTTCATGCACTGAGAATGTGAATCGACAATAAGCAGAAATACTGTGCCAATGAATGGACCAGCATAACCAATCTGGATTCATACCCAAGGCTGACCAGGCCAGTCCCGAGGCTGCAGTGCAGTTGCAACAGGCAACTTCTGTTGCAGTTGGCTTTGTTCACAGTGCTCGACTAGGGTGGCGATGTTGGAATCAATACCAGGCCACCACACAGAACTCCTGGCGAGCATCTTCGTCTTAGAGGTGCCAGGAATGGCACTGTGCAGTTCAGCTAGGAACAGCTCTCTGCCTGGTACAGGACTGACTACTCTGGCTCTCCAAACAGTGATGCTATCTTAACAACTTAATTCATCCTTTCATATATAATTCCAACTCTCCAGAAACGGGCTCATTAGTCAATCCTGATATGATTCTGCGCCTCACTTTGGACAGCAATGGATGGGGGCTGGTTCAGTAATTGGTGTGCTTCACTCACACTGTGTCTTAAGAAATTCAGTGCCGTGACAATTTCCTCTGGTATTGGGGGAGGTGCAACATTCTCTTGCAAAGATAGGCGACTAAGTGCTTCTGCATTCGCTATGTGTCTTCCAAGCTGATGCTTAAAGTATATTCGTAGGTGGAGAGGATTAACACCCAATGCTGAATTCTTGCCAAAGTGATTGACAGAATAACCTTGTCTTCTTTAAAAAGACCCCAAAATGATTTGTGATCAGAAACAGTGGGGGCGGCAAGGTGGCAAAATGTGGTTAGCGCCGCTGCCTCACAGTGTCAGGGGCCCGGGTACAATATCCAACTTGGGTCACTGTCTATGTGGAATTTGCACATTCCCCATATCTGCATGGGTTTCCTCTGGGTGCTCAGGATTCCTCCCACACTCCAAAAATGTGCAGGTTAGATGAATCGGCCATGCTAAATTGTCCATTGGCGTCAGGGGGATTGGCAGGGTAAATATATGGGGTGGGATCAATGTTGGTGCAGACTCGATGGGCCGAATGGTATCCTTCTGCACCGTAGGGATTCTTCGATTCTATGCTCACTGTTTAAGTACTGATTGAATTTCTTCATATCAAAAACTATTGATAATTCTTCTTTCTCGATTTGTGAGTTATCTTCTTCAGCCTCTCAGAGGGTTTCCAGACATAGATCATGGAATTGTATAGAATGCTACAGTGCAGAAGACCATTCAGCCCATCGAGTCTGCACTGACCACAATCCCACTCAGACCCTATCCCCATAACCCCATGTATGTACCCTAGCTCGCTCCTCCTGGCACTTAAGGGGCAATTTACCATGGCCAATCCACAGAACCCACACATCGTTGGACTGTGGGAGGAAACCGGAGCACCTGGAAGAAACCCACACAGACATGGGGAGAATGTGCAGACTCCACACAGACAGTGACCCAAGCCAGGAATCGAAGCCAGGTCCCTGGTGCTATGAGGCAGCAGTGCTAACCATATACCCTATCAGCCTTTCAGATCCATCTCATGGGAAAACACCGTATGGGGAGGTATCACTGGCTAGCACCAATTCCTAACATAGGTCATAATGTACCAACAAGCTTGAAAAATGCAGCAAATGTTAAAGGCTTCTTTCTGGGGTGTCTTCCAAACCAACACTGGGGCTTCTTTAGCAGCACGTGAAAGGGGAGCCAATGACATTGACAGGTTTGGTTTAAAAAAAGTCCGGTTTCCCTTCTGTGGCCTTGATCTTATCTTCTGTGGGGTGTAATCCTTGTGCAGCTACAAGGTTCACTAGATTGGGTTCCTGGGTGGTTTGAAAATACATTTCTCCTTCTTGAACTGAATCCAGCCTTTTGCAATTTCTTCTCCACCGGCTCCAAGGGAGCTCAGCGTTTGGCATCCGTCGATCCAGTTACAAGAACATAATCAAGATATACTATACCTTTGTGGCAACTCTCGCAACATACTTTCCATTGTGTTCTGGAAAGTAGCACGTGCTGACAGTGCACCAAAGGGCATATTCTGGAACGAACCTTTTTGTGTTTACCTGCAAGAACTTCAGGAAACATTGTTTAATTTGAATTGCTGACGTACTTAATTCCAACTTTGTATAAGATTGACCTCCAGCCAACTTTGCATATGGGTCTCCAATCTTCAGGATTGGATATTTATGCGATTTGACAGCCTGGTTAGCTGTCAACTAGTAGTCCCCACAAATGGGGATGGTCTTCTCTGGTTTCAACACGGGTATCATAGAATCGTAGAAGCCTACAGTGCAGAAAGAGGCCCATCGAGGGCCTACCCCCATACCATACCCACTAATCCCTCTAACCTACACATCCCTGGACACTAAGGGGCAATTTCCTTAGCATGGCCAATCAACCTAACCCGCACATCTTTGGACTGGGGGAGGAAACCGGAGCACGCGGAGGAAACCCAGGCAGACACGAGGAGAACGTGCAAACTCCACACTATGGATGCTGCCCATTCCATGAACTGAACTTGCTGAATAATGCCAAATTCTTCAAATCTCTTAAATTCAGTATCCATCTTTTCCCTTACGGTGTACAGTACTGGTCTTGCCTGAAAAAAAACCAAAGTTCACCCATGGATTTACACAGATCTTCCCCTGCAGGCCTTTTATCTTGCCTAACTCATCACTGAAGACACTATCGTATTTCTTCATCAATTCATTTAATCCTCCTTCCTGGAAAATCTCAGTCCAATTTAACTTGTTTTCCTTGAGATAATTGCGGCCCAGAAGACTTTGTCCTTCACCTGAAGCTTTTAATACTGGGAGCTCGGGCAGGGCGGAAGGGTTGACTACAAGGGGGAAAAGGTTTAAGGTAAGTAGTGGCAAGTTTAGGGGAGACGTGTTGAGAAAGTTTTTCACACAGAGGGTGGTGGAACGCACTGTCAATGGATGTGCTGGAAACAGGTACATCAGAAATGTTCAAAACGTATCTTGATAGATACGTGACAAACAATGGGATAGAAACCGGATATCGGGGCAGGCTCAGTGGGCCAAAGGGTCTGTTCTTATGATGTATTGTTCTAGGTTCTTAGGTACTGTTGTCACGGCCATTATCTTTATGGCTTTTGCTGTGTTCACTGTTAACTTTGCTGCAGCCCTCTTTAAGTTCAATGGCTAGCTCCCACTCTGCTTTCTGAAGTTGACCTATCACAGTAGCAGGTGCCCCAGTGTCTGCTTCTGCTTTAAGAGGCTTTCCATTTACCGGGAACGTTATACCTTCCTCTGCTCGTAACTTCTGTTGAATAGCCTCATTATTCACTCCACAGACTAATCTGTCCTGCAGCTTATCATTCAGAGTAGTCCTCAAGTTGTAATGCTCTGTGATTTGCTTCAATTTGGTGATAGAAGGTGCAACAGTTTTGTCTGGGACTCACCCCCTCCTATTAAAATTAAATCTATACAATGGTGGTTCCAGATGGAAAATTGACTTTCCAATTCAATAATCTCACTTTGAGTTGGGCATGCTCAGGGTAGTGAGATTATGAATCAATTTGTAACCCTGAGTCCCACATGCATGAGGATTGCCTTTCTCTTTCTTTCCTCCTCTATTCCATTGGCCTGGATCTTCTATCACAAACGCTGTACTTATTGTGTCTAGTCTTTCAGGGAGATATCAAAATGATCTGTCCATCCAAACAGGAGCATTTTTGTCATTATCTCAAAATTCAAGGTAAACTGTTACCTCATAGTTTGAGGCTTGCCTTTATCCCCGTCGCCAGTGTAATAACTTCTGGTCACCAGTTGAGAGACTAAACAACAATACCCTTATTTACAGGAAAGATTATGCAGATATAAAGGGACAGCCAGGAGTGAGGGAGAACCAGAGAGGGAGAGGCAGAGAGAGGGAGAGGGGAGAGGCAGAGTGAGAGAGAGGGAGAGGCAGAGAGAGCAGAGGCAGAGGAGAGAGAGTGAGAGGGAGAGGGGAGAGGCAGAGTGAGAGGGAGAGGGGAGAGGCAGAGTGAGAGGGAGAGGGGGGAGAGGCAGAGTGAGAGGGAGAGGGGGGAGAGGCAGAGTGAGAGAGGGGGGAGAGGCAGAGTGAGAGGGAGAGGCAGAGTGAGAGGGAGAGGGGAGAGGCAGAGTGAGAGGGAGAGGGGGGAGAGGCAGAGTGAGAGAGGGGGGAGAGGGAGAGGCAGAGTGAGAGGGAGAGGGGAGAGGCAGAGTGAGAGGGAGAGGGGGAGAGGCAGAGTGAGAGAGGGAGAGGCAGAGTGAGAGGGAAAGGCAGAGTGAGCGGGAGAGGGGGGAGAGGCAGGGGCAGAGATAGAGAGAGAGGGGGAGTAGAGACAGAGATAGGGAGGAGAGACAGAGAGAGAGGGGATATAGACAGAAAGAGAAGGGGGGAGACCGAGATAGCAAGAGAGGGAAGGTTGGAGACAGAGAGAGAAAGGGCAGGAGATGGGGGGGAGACAGAAAGAGAGATGGAGAGAGGGAGAGCCAGAGAGAAGGAGAAAGGGAGAGTCAGAGAGAGAGAGAGATAGAGATAGATAGGGCGTGGGGGAGAGACAGAGAGAGGGAGGAAGGGAGAGTCAGAGAGAGAGATAGAGATAGATAGGGGGTGGGGGAGAGACAGAGAGGGAGGAAGGGAGAGTCAGAGAGAGAGAGAGAGATAGGGGGTGGGGGAGAGACAGAGAGAGGGAGGAAGGGAGAAAGAAAGAGTGGGGAGAGACAGAAAGAGTGGGGTGAGAAAGAGAATGAGGGTGGGGAGAGATGGGGGGGTAGAGACAGGGAGAGAGAGGGGGCGGAGAGAGAGGGGGGAGCTCAGAGAGAGCCGGGGGGGGGGGTTCAGACACAGAGATGGGGGGAGACAGAGAATGAGGGAAAGACAGAGAGGGACAGAGACACAGAGGGGAGACTGAGGGGGGGGAGACAGAGAGAGGGGGAGAAGGGGTGGGGGAGATAGAGATAGAGAGAGATGGGGGGAGAGAGAGAGAGAGGGAGAGCCAGCGAAAGAGAGGGAGGGGACTCAGAGAAAGAGAGGGGAGAGAGACAGAAAGAGCGGTGAGACAGAGAAGGGGGAGTCAGAGTAAGAGGGGAAGACGGGGGGAGACAGAGAGAGAGAGACAGAGGATGAGACACAGAGAGAGAAGTGGGGAGAGAGAGAGAGAGACGGGGAGACAGAGAGAGAGGGGGGAAACAGAGAGAAGGGGGAAGACAGAGAGAGAGAGAGAAGGGAGAGGCAGAGAGAGAGAGGGCAGGAGGAAGAGCAAGAGAGAGAGAGAGAGAAAAGGGGAGTGGCACAGAGAGAGAAAGAGAGGAGAGCCAGAGAGAGGGGGAGACAGAGAAAGAGACAGAAATGGAGAGGGGGATGAGAGACAGAGATTGGGGGAAACTGAGGCAGTGTGTGGGGGGGGGGGGGTTGGTGGAGAGAGAGAGAGCCAGAGAGAGAAAGAAAAGGGGAGAGGCACAGAGAGCAAAAATGAGAGAAGGAAAGCCAGAGAGAGAGAGAGGGAGAGGGGAGAGCCAGAGAGAGAAAGATTGAGGGAAAAAGACAGGGAGAGCCAGAGGGAGAGAGGGGAGCCAGGGGGCCGGGGAGGGAGGGGAGTGGTGGGTGGACAGTCAGCGAGAGAGTGAGCCAGAGAGAAGGGGAGAGCCAGAGAGAGAGAGAGGGAAGAGCTGGAGAGACAGAGAGGGGAGGGCTAGAGAAAGGGAGGGGGTGGTGGGGGGAGAGCCAGAGAGAGAGAGAGAGAGGGGAGAGAAAGACAGAGGGAGAGCCACAGTGAGGGAGAGGGAAGGAGAACTGTAGAGTCACAGAGAGAGAGGGAGAGTCAGAGAGGAGGGAGAGCCAGAGAAGAGGGAGAGAGAAGGGGAGGGAGAGAGAAAGGGAGAGCCAGAGAGAGACAGAAGGGGAGAGCCAGAGAGAGAGAGAGAGAGAAGGGGAGAGCCAGAGAGAGAGAGAAGGGGAGAGCCAGAGAGAGAGAGAGAGAAGGGGAGAGCCAGAGAGAGAGAGAGAAGGGGAGAGCCAGAGAGAGAGAGAGAGAGAAGGGGAGAGCCAGAGAGAGAAAGAAGGGGAGAGCCAGAGAGAGAGAGAGAGAGAAGGGGAGAGCCAGAGAGAGAGAGAAGGGGAGAGCCAGAGAGAGAGAGAGAGAAGGGGAGAGAGAGAGAGAGAGAAGGGGAGAGCCAGAGAGAGAGAGAATGGGAGAGCCAGAGAGAGAGAGAGAGAGAGAAGGGGAGACCCAGAGAGAGAGAGAAGGGGAGAGAAAGAGAAAGGGAGAGCCAGAGAGAGAGAGAAGGGGAGAGCCAGAGAGAGAGAGAAGGGGAGAGCCAGAGAGAGAGCAGGAGAGTCAGAGAGAGAGCAGGAGAGTCAGAGGGAGAGGGAGTGGGGGTGGGAGAGAGTCGGGCAGGGGTGTGTGTGTGAGAGAGAGAGAGAGAGAGAGCCAGTAAGAGGGAAAGGGGAAAGAGAGAAAGAGAGTGAGAGAGACAGAGAGGGGAGAGCCAGAGAGAGAGAGAAGAGGAGAGAGAGAGACAGAGACAGAGACAGAGGGGAGGGAAAACAGGGGCGAGAGATAGGGAGGAAAAGTCAGAGAGAGTGAGGGGGAGGAAGAGCAAGTGAGGGGTGGGGGTGTGAAAGAGCAAGAGATGTGGGGGAGAAGAGAGAGAGAGAGAGAGAGGGGAAGAACCAGAGAGAGAGAGAGAGAGGGAAAGTGAGAGGGTGATAGACGAGAGCCAGAGAGCGGGAGGGAGAGAGAGAGAGAGGGAAAGTGAGAGGGTGATAGACGAGAGCCAGAGAGAGGGAGGGAGAGAGAGAGAGAGGGAAAGTGAGAGGGTGATAGACGAGAGCCAGAGAGAGGGAGGGAGAGAGAGAGAGAGGGAAAGTGAGAGGGTGATACACGAGAGCCAGAGAGAGGGAGGGAGAGAGAGAGAGAGGGAAAGTGAGAGGGTGATAGACGAGAGCCAGAGAGAGGGAGGGAGAGAGAGAGAGATAAAGTGAGAGAGTGATAGATGAGAGCCAGAGAGAGGGAGGGAGAGAGAGAGAGGGGAGGGGGAGTGGAAATCCAGAACTCTCTTCACAAAAACAGCTGAGTTAATTGGGAATTTCAGAACTGGAATTGGTAGATATTTTTGTTGGGGAAGATGGACACTGACTGAATGAAGGCAGATAGATGGAGCTCAGACCAACCAGTTTTCTTCACACTCACTCTGTTCCTTTGCAGAGTAATTGGGAATTGGCGGAGGAATTTCCCAGCTGACTATCAGCCTGTGGAACGATGTGAGCAGCTCTCCCACCATTAGCACTGAGTCCTGATGCTGGACTGGAACACAGAGGTTCAGGTCCAGAGGAAGGACACTAACATTGTATCACAAGCTCTTGCTGATCAGTCACAACTTCACTGATTAGTGTGACAGACTAAAGGGGAAAAATGGACTTCTAAGTTTATGAAGTATTCTGTATCTAACCCCGTGCTGTACCTGTCCTGGGAGTGTTTGATGGGGGGACAGTGTAGAGGGAGCTTTACTCTGTATCTAACCCCGTGCTGTACCTGTCCTGGGAGTGTTTGATGGGGGGGACAGTGTAGAGGGAGCTTTACTCTGTATCTAACCCCGTGCAGTACCTGTCCTGAGAGTGTTTGATGGGGACAGTGTAGAGGGAACTTTACTCTGTATCTAACCCCGTGCTGTACCTGTCCTGGGAGTGTTTGATGGGGACAGTGTAGAGGGAGCTTTACTCTGTATCTAACCCTGTGCTGTACCTGTCCTGGGAGTGTTTGATGGGGACAGTGTAGAGGGAGCTTTACTCTGTATCTAACCCCGTGCTGTACCTGTCCTGGGAGTGTTTGATGGGGACAGTGTAGAGGGAGCTTTACTCTGTATCTAACCCCGTGCTGTACCTGTCCTGGGAGTGTTTGATGGGGGACAGTGTAGAGGGAGCTTTACTCTGTATCTAACCCCGTGCTGTACCTGTCCTGGGAGTGTTTGATGGGGACAGTGTAGAGGGAACTTTACTCTCTATCTAACCCCGTGCTGTACCTGTCCTGGGAGTGTTTGATTGGGACAGTGTAGAGGGAGCTTTACTCTGTATCTAACCCCGTGCTGTACCTGTCCTGGGAGTGTTTGATGGGGGGACAGTGTAGAGGGAGCTTTACTCTGTATCTAACCCCGTGCTGTACCTGTCCTGGGAGTGTTTGATTGGGACAGTGTAGAGGGAGCTTTACTCTGTATCTAACCCCGTGCTGTCCCTGTCCTGGGAGTGTTTGATGGGGACAGTGTAGAGGGAGCTTTACTCTGTATCTCACCCCGTGCTGTACCTGTCCTGGGAGTGTTTGATTGGGACAGTGTAGAGGGAGCTTTACTCTGTATCTAACTCCGTGCTGTACCTGTCCTGGGAGTGTTTGATGGGGGACAGTGTAGAGGGAGCTTTACTCTGTATCTAACCCCGTGCTGTACCTGTCCTAAGAGTGTTTGATGGGGACAGTATAGAGGGAGCTTTACTCTGTATCTAACCCCGTGCTGTACCTGTCCTGGGAGTGTTTGATTGGGACAGTGTAGAGGGAGCTTTACTCTGTATCTAACCCCGTGCTGTCCCTGTCCTGGGAGTGTTTGATGGGGACAGTGTAGAGGGAGCTTTACTCTGTATCTCACCCCGTGCTGTACCTGTCCTGGGAGTGTTTGATTGGGACAGTGTAGAGGGAGCTTTACTCTGTATCTAACCCCGTGCTGTCCCTGTCCTGGGAGTGTTTGATGGGGGGACAGTGTAGAGGGAGCTTTACTCTGTATCTAACCCCGTGCTGTACCTGTCCTGGGAGTGTTTGATGGGGGGACAGTGTAGAGGCAGCTTTACTCTGTATCTAACCCCGTGCTGTACCTGTCCTGGGAGAGTTTGATGAGGACAGTGTAGAGGGACCTTTACTCTGTATCTAACCCCGTGCTGTACCTGTCCTGGGAGTGTTTGATAGGGGGACAGTGTAGAGGGAGCTTTACTCTGTATCTAACCCCGTGCTGTAACTGTCCTGGGAGTGTTTGATGGGGGGACAGTGTAGAGGGAGCTTTACTCTGTATCTAACCCCGTGCTGTACCTGTCCTGGGAGAGTTTGATGAGGACAGTGTAGAGGGATCTTTACTCTGTATCTAACCCTGTGCTGTACCTGTCCTGGGAGTGTTTGATGGGGGAACAATGTAGAGGGAGCTTTACTCTGTATCTACCTCCGTGCTGTACCTGTCCTGGGAGTGTTTGATGGGGACAGTGTAGAGGGAGCTTTACTCTGTATCTAACCCCATGCTATACCTGTCCCGGATTGTTTGATGGGGGACAGTGTAGAGGGAGCTTTACTCTGTATCTAACCCCATGCTGTACCTGTTCTGGGAGTGTTTGATGGGGGGACAGTGTAGAGGGAGCTTTACTCTGTATCTAACCCCATGCTATAGCTGTCTTGGGAGAGTTTGATGGGGGAACAGTGTAGAGCGAGCTTCACTCTGCAACTAACCCCATGCTATAGCTGTCCTGAACTGTTTTATGGGGACAGTGTAGAGGAAGTTTTACTCTGTGTCTGACCACATGCTGTACCTGCCCTGGGAGTGTTTGATGGTAAAAAGTCTGACAACGCCAGGTTTCAGTCCAACCGATTTATTTGATAGTAAATTCACTAGCTTTCAGGTTAGCCCCTTCATCAGGTGAATGGAGAGTTCTGGAGTGTCTGATGGGACAGCATAGAGGAAGCTTTACTCTGTATCTAACCCTGTGCTGTACCTGTCCTGGGAGTGTTTGATGGGGACAGTGTAGAGAGAGCTTTACTCTGTATCTAACCTTGTGCTGTACCTGTCCTGGGAGTGTTTGATGGGGGGACAGTGTAGAGGGAGCTTTACTCTGTATCTAACCCCGTGCTGTACCTGTCCTGGGAGTGTTTGATGGGGGGACAGTGTAGAGGGAGCTTTACTCTGTATCTAACCCCGTGCTGTACCTGTCCTGGGAGTGTTTGATGGGGGACAGTGTAGAGGTAGCTTTACTCTGTATCTAACCCCGTGCTGTACCTGTCCTGGGAGTGTTTGATGGGGACAGTGTAGAGGGAGCTTTACTCTGTATCTAACCCCGTGCTGTACCTGTCCTGGGAGTGTTTGATGAGGGACAGTGTAGAGGGAGCTTTACTCTGTATCTAACCCCGTGCTGTACCTGTCCTGGGAGTGTTTGATGGGGGGGACAGTGTAGAGGGAGCTTTACTCTGTATCTAACCCCGTGCTGTACCTGTCCTGGGAGTGTTTGATGGGGGGGACAGTGTAGAGGAAGCTTTACTCTGTATCTAACCCCATGGTGTACCTGTTGTGGGAGTATTTGATGAGGGACAGTGTTGAGGGAGCTTTACTCTGCATCTAATCTGTCCTGGGAATATTTGGTGGGGACAGTGTAGCAGGTGCTTTACTCTGTATCTAATCCTGTGCTATTCCTGTCCTGGAAGCGTTTAATGGGGGAAGTGCAGAGGGCAAATGACAGAATTGTTAGTGAGGAATCACTTTGGGACCAGTGACAATAATTCCATTAGTTTTAAGATAGCTATGGAGAATGATAGGTCTGTCCCAAAAATTAAAATTCTAACTTGGGCAAGGCCAATTTTGATGGTATCTGGCAGGAACTTTTAACAGTTAGCTGGGGGAGTCTATGGAAAGGCAAGGTGAGGCTTTCAAAAGTGTGTCAACTGGGGTTCAGGGTAAGTACATTCCTCTTAGAGTGAAGGGCAAGGTGGGTAGAAGTAGGACAGAGTTGGATCTCTTAAAGATCAAAAAGGTCATCTACGTGCAGACCCACAAGAGATGGGTTAGATTCTAAATGGATATTTCTCATCAGTATTTACTGTTGATATACACATAACAGAGAAGGAGGTGCTGGAAGTATTAAAGTGCTTCAAGGTAGATAAATCCCGGGCACCTGATGAAGTGTATCCCCGGACATTGTGGGAGGCTAGGGAGGAAATTGCGGGTCCCCTAGCCGAGATATTTAAATCATCGATAGTCACAGGTGAGGTGCCTGAAAATTGGAGGGTGGCAAATGTTGTGTCTTTGTTTAAAAAGGGCTACAGGGAAAAGCCCGGGAACTACAGGACGGTGAACCTCACATCTGTCGTGGGTGTGTTGTTAGAAGATATTTTGAGAGATGGGATTCACAGGCATTTAGAGATGCAATGATTGATTAGGGATAGTCAGCATGTCTTTGTGAATGGAAAATCATACCAAGAAGGTAGATGAGGGTAGTGCAGTTGATGTTGTCTACATGGACTTTAGTAAGGCCTTTGACAAGATACCACATGGTAGTTGCATAAGGTTAAATCTCATGGGATTCAGGGTGAGGTAGCCAAATGGACACAAAATTGGCTCGATGACAGAAGCCAGAGGGTTGTTTTTCAAACTGGAGGCCTGTGTGCCTCAGGGATTGGTGCTGGGCCCACTGTTATTTGTCATTTATAGTTCCTGATACACTGTCCCCGCCAAACACTCCCAGGATAGGTACGGCACGACGTTAGATACAGTGTAAAACTCCCTCTACACTGAGCATTTAGGAGGCATGGTTAGTAAGTTTGCAGATGACACCAAGATTGGTGGCATAGTGGACAGTGAAGGTTATCTCGGATTGCAATGGGATCTTGATCAATTTGGCCAGTGGGCTGACGAATGGCAGATGGAGTTTAATTTAGATAAATGCGGGGTGCTGCATTTTGGTAGATTGAACCAAGGCAGGACTTACTCAGTTAATGGTAGGGCATTGGGGGGAGTTACAGAACAAAGAGATCTGAGGTACAGGTTCATAGCTCCTTGAAAGTGGAGTCACAGGTGGACAGAGTGGTGAAGAAGGCATTCGGCATGCTTGGTTTCATTGGTCAGAACATTGAATACAGGAGTTGGGACGTCTTGTTGAAGTTGTACAAGACATTGGTAAGGCCACACTTGGAATACTGTGCACAATTCTGATCACCTATTATAGAAAGAATATTAATAATCTAGAAAGAGCGCAGGAAAGATTTACTAGGATACTACTGGGATTGCATGGTTTGAATTATAAGGAGAGGCTGGATAGACTGGGACTTTGTTCTCTGGAGCGTAGGAAGTTGAGGGGTGACCTTATAGAGGTCTATAAAATAATGAGGGGCGTAGATCAGCTAGATAGTCAATATCCTTTCCCAAAGAAAGGGGAGTCTAAAACTACAAGGTATAGGTTTAAGGTGAGAGGGGAGAGATACCAAAGGGTCCAGAGGGGCAATGTTTTCCACACAGAGGGTGGTAAGTGTCTGGAACAAGCTGCCAGAGGTAGTAGTAGAGGGGGTATAATTTTGTCTTTTAAGAAAACGTTTAGACAGTTATATGTGTAAGGTGGGTATAGAGTGAAATGGGCCAAATGCAGGCAATTGGGATGAGCTTAGGGGTTAAAAAAATGGGAGAGCATGGACAAGTTGGGCCGAAGGGCCTGTTTCCATGTTGTAAACCTCTGTGACTTCCCTAATCCATTCTGCGCGCTGTAAACTGAAAGGTCAGAAATTGAGAATGATGCCTGGTGTGGCTGGATGGCCAGCGTTGTGTCATGGTTTTGTTCTTTGTTTGTGTTGCAGGGACTCTCCGGCCTGTCAGACGGAATTTGTACGACCCATCTTCCGCTCCCGGGAAGGGCATTGTGTGGGAATGGGAGAACGATAGTGGTGCTTGGACGCCGTATGACATGGACCTCTCAGTGACCATCCAGAGTGCCCATGAGAACTGCAGTCCCTGGATCGACCTGACTCCTGCTGGCTTCTGCTACGTAGTGGACTTTGGTGGCATGTGCCAGATCAACCGGCGCACCCACCGCCGTCGCAGGCTGCACCGCCGGCTGGACGCAGCCTACCCGATCTTGGGTCCTGGGCCTTGTGGCCTGCTCCCCCCTCCTCCTCTGCCTCCTCTCCCTCCTCCTGCTGTACCCAAGGCCAGCTCCTGGCCTGTGGGACCCCAGGCTGGGCCTCCTTGTGACTGCCAGCAGTGCCTGTTGGTGGCCAGCGTCAAGGCCACGTCTCCTGTCGCCCAGGGCAATGGGGCCTTCCCAGGAGGAGGAGGAGGAGGAGGAGGAGGACCTCTCCAGCCTGTTACTGGCCGCTCCCTCGCCCAACCCAGTGCCAACAATCCACCTCCACCCCCTCCTCCTTCCTCTCAGAGCCTACCCTCCCGGCCCCAGCTCACCAGTCCACAGGCCCAGTCTCTGAGCAAGGTCAAGACCCAGACATCGTCGTCGTCCTCCTCCTCTTCCTCCTCCTCCTCGGTGGTCAGGGCAGCGACCCAGAACAACGTCAACAACACCTCGGGCCTGCAGCAACTGGCCATCGCACAGTCACGGGCCCTCATTGCTTCCGGGTAAGGAGTGGAGATTCGCTGATCGATTCCAAGACGGGAATCTGGGAAGGAGGCAGGTTGGGTCCAAGGGCATAGAATTACAGAATAGTACAAGAGGAGGCCATTTTCCCCAGCACGCTTGGACAGATTCTACTCGATGAGTCTCTCTCCCCTCCCCGCTCTCTCTCTCTCTCTCTCTCAGTCCACAGCCCTGAGGATTTGAGCCCCTCCTTGTATTTATCCAGTTTAACTTGATGGGCTTCCTTACAGGAAACACATTCCAGTTCACAACAACTCTCAGCATGACCTCCCCTCGGCCCTCCCTGGTTATACGGACAGTCTGTTAACCCACCCTCCGACACTACTTTCTACTTATTTACCCCAACAAGGCCCTACATTGGAGAGACTGGTGTAAAAGAGAGGGTTACGGGTTTGGTGAGGTATTTTTCAAAGAGAAAGACTTGCGCCCCTTCTCTAACCGAGAAGTCGGAGATCGGTGAGCAAGTGCAGATTTGAGTTGAGATTGCCACAAACTGGTCCCTAAGGATATCATTTTCTGCCTCAGCCACCGCCTTCACTCCATCATCGCTCCAGACTCCAGATTTATCCTGATGTATTCCTGGTTACTTTCTCCCATGTTCCTCCCTGTATAGTCAGCACTCATCCAAACATCTGCCGTTTATCTCAAAGTCTGCACCAAATCTCACTGACCCTTCACTCTCTGTGCTCACTGACCCTTCACTCTCTGTACTCACTGACCCTTCACTCTCTGTACTCACTGACCCTTCACTCTCTGTACTCACTGACCCTTCACTCTCTGTACTCACTGACCCTTCACTCTCTGTACTCACTGACCCTTCACTCTCTGTACTCACTGACCCTTCACTCTCTGTGCTCACTGACCCTTCACTCTCTGTACTCACTGACCCTTCACTCTCTGTACTCACTGACCCTTCACTCTCTGTACTCACTGACCCTTCACTCTCTGTACTCACTGACCCTTCACTCTCTGTACTCACTGACCCTTCACTCTCTGTACTCACTGACCCTTCACTCTCTGTACTCACTGACCCTTCACTCTCTGTACTCACTGACCCTTCACTCTCTGTGCTCACTGACCCTTCACTCTCTGTACTCACTGACCCTTCACTCTCTGTGCTCACTGACCCTTCACTCTCTGTACTCACTGACCCTTCACTCTCTGTACTCACAGACCCTTCACTCTCTGTACTCACTGACCCTTCACTCTCTGTACTCACTGACCCTTCACTCTCTGTACTCACTGACCCTTCACTCTCTGTACTCACTGACCCTTCACTCTCTGTACTCACTGACCCTTCACTCTCTGTACTCACTGACCCTTCACTCTCTGTACTCACTGACCCTTCACTCTCTGTACTCACTGACCCTTCACTCTCTGTACTCACTGACCCTTCACTCTCTGTACTCACTGACCCTTCACTCTCTGTACTCACAGACCCTTCACTCTCTGTGCTCACTGACCCTTCACTCTCTGTACTCACTGACCCTTCACTCTCTGTACTCACAGACCCTTCACTCTCTGTGCTCACTGACCCTTCACTCTCTGTACTCACTGACCCTTCACTCTCTGTGCTCACTGACCCTTCACTCTCTGTACTCACTGACCCTTCACTCTCTGTACTCACTGACCCTTCACTCTCTGTACTCACTGACCCTTCACTCTCTGTACTCACTGACCCTTCACTCTCTGTACTCACAGACCCTTCACTCTCTGTACTCACTGACCCTTCACTCTCTGTACTCACTGACCCTTCACTCTCTGTACTCACTGACCCTTCACTCTCTGTACTCACTGACCCTTCACTCTCTGTACTCACTGACCCTTCACTCTCTGTACTCACAGACCCTTCACTCTCTGTACTCACTGACCCTTCACTCTCTGTGCTCACTGACCCTTCACTCTCTGTACTCACTGACCCTTCACTCTCTGTGCTCACTGACCCTTCACTCTCTGTACTCACTGACCCTTCACTCTCTGTACTCACTGACCCTTCACTCTCTGTGCTCACTGACCCTTCACTCTCTGTACTCACTGACCCTTCACTCTCTGTACTCACTGACCCTTCACTCTCTGTACCTCACTGACCCTTCACTCTCTGTGCTCACTGACCCTTCACTCTCTGTGCTCACTGACCCTTCACTCTCTGTACTCACTGACCCTTCACTCTCTGTACTCACTGACCTTTTACCCGCTAGGCTTGTTAACCTCTATTGGCTTTCTGGTCCCGTGAGACCTCAGGTATTCTTTCAAATTCTCGTCCTTGTTTACAAACTCCTGCCTGGTCTTCTTCCTCCGTTTACCCTCCTCTAGCCCCTATATCCCCATCTCTGTAATCTCCTCCAGCCCCTACACCACTACCTAACTATGTAACTCCAACAGCCCCTACAACCCTCCCTATATCTGTAACCACCTCTAATCTCTATAACCCTCCCTATCTCTGTAACCTCCTCCAGCCCCTACCCCTCCCTATCTCTGTAACCTCCTCCAGCCCCTACACCCCTCCCTATCTCTGTAAGCACCTCTAACCTCGATAACCCTCCCTATCTCTGTAACCTCCAACAGCCCCTACACCCCCTCCCTATCTCTGTAACCACCTCTAACCTCTATAACCCTCCCTATCTTTATAACCTTATTGAGTCCGTACACCCCTCCCTACCTCTGTAACCTCCGCCAGCCCCTAAAACCCTCCAAGATCTGTGTGCCCTTCCAATCCTGACCTCATGATCGTGACTTGGTTCCTAACCTCTGGAATTGGTGCTGTGAACCTCTTTGCCCCTCTCCCCCTCCCCTCATGCCTCCTCTTGGACGCACCTCAAAACCACTGCCTTTGACCACCTTCTATCCTAACCTGCCCCTCATGTGTGCCTCATACTTCTGTTCCATCGCTACCCCTAGGGGACATCTGGAGTTGCCAGGTGATGTCGACGGTGCTATCGGAATGCAGGGAGCCTTTGCCATCAACTTAGGCTGCCTCCTCCCCCTGCTCCATTCTCCCTCAACCCTCACCTCCAGCAACCCCCTCTCCCCCCCCCTCCACTTCACTACCACTTCCAAGGAGCGTGAGAGAAATAGCCAGAGGCACAGTGCCCTCCGGATGCCCCCACCCCACCCCGTGCTTCCCAGTCGCCCAGGGGAGGGTACGGGAATGGTGCACAAACAAAGGGCAGCCTCGGTGATGGTCCTGGAATGTGCCCTGCCTGGGAAAGCCCCAGACGCTTTTGTCTTGCGCGGCACTCAACCTCTCCATTGTGGTGTCAATCTTGAAAGGAAGAGGAAAGGGGGCCCTCGCTGTCGTCTCTGTGGCCTCCCCCTCCCCCCGCCTTGACCTCCGCACTTGTCTGTCGCTTCCTTTTGAAATCTTTGGAAGCTTTGCTGTTTTTCCCGTGTGACTTGTACTGCGGAGCGAGCTGGAGCCTCCTTCCCTCCCCCTCTCCCCCCCTCCCTCCCCACCACCCACTCCTAGCTCTCCCTGTAAAGCCATGTTTGACAGGGCCATCGGTGGTTGCCCTGGTTACTTTTCTCTCGAGTTAGGCTTCATGGTGTTCACCCAGGCCTCTGTGAACAAGTGGCTGGGGGTGGGGGGGGGGGGGGGGGGGGGGGGGGATGGGCTTGGAGAGCCGGTTGCTGTGGCGATGGCCATGATGAGTGAGGATTTGAGAGGGTTTTGACAGGGTTTGTGTGTCTCTGTGGTGAGGGGAGGAATGCAAAGTGAAATTTGCGGATGAAAGTCTGAAGGAATGTGAGAGTTGGAAGTGGGGATGAAACACCAGCATCAGGCCGCAGGCTTGAGCTATGGCCTTGAAAAGCCACTGCGGTGTGTGCTTCTGTTCACCTCCAACCTCTCGGGCTTGCCCGCTCATCTCTGCACCCCCCCCCCCCCCCACCCCTCCCACGAGGCCAATATTGAGCCTGTGGTCTGGGAGGTTGGGAATGGGCCGGAGGCTGTGGTAGGCCTCTGCTGTAGGTAGCTTTTCCCTTTTGCCTGCTCCCTCTTCCCGCCACTTCCTCCCTCCTCCCCCCCCTCGTTTTCCTCCTTCCCCCTCTCTCTTTCTCCTCTTCCCCTCCTCCTCCCTCCCCCTCTACTCCCTTCCTCCTCCTCCCTCCCCCACTCCCCCTCCCTCCCTACTTCCCCACGTTCTGCTTTTCCCCACCCGTCCCCGACACGTGGGAATCTCAAAATCATCGGTGTTACCCTTTATCTCCCCCTCTCTCCTTCCCCCCCACTTCCCCCCCTCCTTCCCCCCCTCTCCTTCCCCCCTCTCTCTCCTTCTCCCCCTCTCTCTCCTTCCCCCCTCTCTCTCCTTCCCCCCCTCTCCTTCCCCCCATCTCCTTCCCCCCTTCCCCCTCTCTCCTTCCCCCCTCTCTCCTCCCCCCCCTCTCCTTCCCCCCCCTTCCCCCTCTCTCCTTCCCCCCCTCTCTCCTTCCCCCCCTCTCTCCTTCCCCCTCTCTCTCTCCTTCCCCCCCTCTCTCACACTCCCCCCCTCTTTCTCCCTGACCTGTGTTTTGTGTGGGATTTGGGATGTGATGGGGTTTTACCTGTGAGGGTGTTTGTGAGTCTTTAGCTGATCTCGGAGATGAGGATGCGCGCGTTTCTCCACTTTGAACTAACTCTCTCCCTCCCTCTCTCTCTCCCTCTCTCTCCCTCCCTCTCTCTCCCTCCCTCTCTCTCTCCCTCTCTCTCTCTCCCTCCCTCTCTCTCTCCCTCTCTCTCTCCCTCTCTCTCCCTCCCTCTCTCTCTCCCTCTCTCTCCCTCCCTCTCTCTCTCCCTCTCTCTCCCTCTCTCTCCCTCCCTCTTTCTCCCTCCCTCTCTCCCTCCCTCTCTCTCTCTCCCTCCCCCCTCTCCCTCTCTCTCTGACATCCTTTCCCCCATCACCCCTCCTCACTGCTACTCTGTTCTTCCCTCTATAACTCGCTCTCACCCCCTCCCAACCCCTGTCTGATACACCACCCCCGTCACCCCCCCCAAAACCCCTCCAACAACCCCCCCCCACCCCTAACACCACTCGTTCTCTCTCCCCCCCTCTCTCTCTCTCTCACAGTGTCCCCACTGTCCCGGTGAAGAATCTGAACGGCACAAGCCCTGTGCACCCTGCACTCGCAGGTAAGAGTCTCACCCCCCACTCCTCCCCGCACACCTCGTCACCCTGTGACACAGTTTGCCTCTTCCCTGGGAGTGAGGGGGCTGGGGGCTGTCACTGCAGCAAGCGATGGGGGCAGAACACCCAGTTACAGAGCGGCTGATCACCCTGCCAGAGAGTCAGAGGCATGAGGACACCCCCCTCCCCAGCTCAGCTAGTTCCTCCCACAGGCTCTCCCAAAATTACAGGAGAAAAGTAGTTCACATGGGATCGACAGTCAAAATAAGGGACTGCCCCTTAACGCACAAGACCATTGGTCTGCCTGCTTCCCAAGAACCCACGTGATCCATTCACAGTAAGAAGACCCAGGCTCTAAACAGGGGTGCTGGGTTCATCTGATCATAACCTGGTGTGGAACAGAGCCGCATTCCCCCTCCCCCCTCACGCACACATACGCAGACACACACACACACACACACACTCACACAATTTACAATGGGGAAATAACTGACCAACTGAATGATAGATTCCCCACCACACTTTTCAGCTCTTTGATAATGGACTTTAGAATTTTCCTCAGCTATTTACCATTTATATAGATGATCTGGAGGAGGGAACCGAGTGTAGGGTGTCGAAATTTGCTGATGACACCAAGATTGGTGGAAAGGCAAATTGTGCGGAGGGTGTGGAGAGTCTGCAGAAGGATCTAGATAGGCTGGGCGAATGGGCCAGGAAATGGCAAATGGAATTTAATGTTGGCAAGTGTGAGGTGGTCCACTTTGGTAGGAATAATGATAGGAAGGATTATTACTTAAGGGGCGAAAAACTGCAGCAGGCGACGGTGCAGAGGGACCTCGGGGTCCTTGTGCATGAGTCGCAAAAACCCAGCCTGCAGGTGCAGCAGGTGGTCAGGAAGGCGAATGGGATGCTGGCCTTCATAGCGAGGGGGATTGAATATAAAAGTAGGGAGGTCTTGCTGCGGCTGTACAGGGCATTGGTGAGGCCGCAGCTGGAGTACTGTGTGCAGTTTTGGGCGCCGTACTTACGCAAGGATATTTTGGCCTTGGAGGGAGTGCAGAGGAGGTTTACTAGGCTGATACCGGAGTTGAGGGGGTTGAGCTATGAGGAGAGGCTGAATAAACTAGGCTTGTACTCGTTAGAGTTTAGAAGAATGAGGGGAGATCTCATTGAGACGTATAAGATGATGAATGGGATGGATAGGATAGAGGTGGAGAGACTCTTCCCGCCCAAAAAAGACAGTAGGACTAGGGGGCACAGCCTCAAGATAAAGGGGGGGGCGGTTTAGAACGGAGTTGAGGAGGAACTTCTTCACTCAAAGGGTGGTGAATCTCTGGAATTCTCTGCCCGTTGAAGTGGTGGAGGCTACCTCGCTAAATATTTTTAAGACGCGGGTTATGGGTTTTTGATAAGAGAGGGAATTAAGGGTTATGGGGAGAAAGCGGGAAAGTGGAACTGAGCCACGACAGATTAGCCATGATCTTATTGAATGGCGGGGCAGGCTCGAAGGGCTAGATGGCCTACTCCTGCTCCTATTTCTTATGTTCTTATGTTCCTCAGTACTGATGTTATAGATGTTTCTGCTCTATAATGTCCTGTTTTCGCTCCACCTCCTTTTTGGGTGGGGTGGTGGTTACATTGGCTACTGTCCAATCTGCAGGAACTATGCCAGGTCTGTAGAATCTTGAAAGAACACCTGCGTACATCAACGATTTCTTGGGCCACTTCCTTAAGTACTCTGGGATGTAGAAGGTCAGATTTATCAATCCCACAGGTTTGCCAACAGCAATCTCACCCAGGCCCTATCACTGTAACCGCAGATACTCACCCTGCTAGCCCCCCTGACACTAAGGGGCAGCTCAGCACGGCCAATCCACCTAATCCACTTTGGACTGTGGGAGGAAACCCATGCAGATACTGGGGGGATGTGCAAACACCACTCAGACAGTCACCCAAGGCTGGAATTGAGACTGGGTCCCTGGAGCAGTGCTCACCGTTGTGTCGACTACATACTTTGGTTCTGTTTTCACCAAGGAGGACACACATAGCGTATCAGAAATGTTGGAGAACGCAGGGTTTACTGAGGGGGAGGAACTGAAAGAGATCATAAGAACATAAGAAATAGGAGCAGGAGTAGGCCATCTAGCCCTTTGAGCCTGCCCCGCCATTCAATAAGATCATGGCTGATCTGTCGTGGCTCAGTTCCACATTCCCGCCCTCTCCCCATAACCCTTAATCCCCTCGCTTATCAAAAACCCATCAACCCGCGTCTTAAAAATATTTAGCGAGGCAGCCTCCACCACTTCAACGGGCAGAGAATTCCAGAGAATTCACCACCCTTTGAGTGAAGAAGTTCCTCCTCAACTCCGTTCTAAACCGCTCCCCTTTATCTTGAGGCTGTGCCCCCCTAGTCCTACTATCCTTTCTGAGCGGGAAGAGTCTCTCCACCTCTATCCTATCCATCCCATTCATCATCTTATACGTCTCAATGAGATCTCCCCTCATTCTTCTAAACTCTAACGAGCACAAGCCTAGTTTATTCAGCCTCTCCTCATAGCTCAACCCCCTCAACTCCAGCATCAGCCTAGTAAACCTCCTCTGCACTCCCTCCAAGGCCAAAATATCCTTGCGTAAGTACAGCGCCCAAAACTGCACACAGTACTCCAGCTGCGGCCTCACCAGTGCCCTATACAGCTGCAGCAAGACCTCCCTACTTTTCAGTATTAGCAGAGAAATGGCGTTAAAACAAAAAACAATACAACACAGCCCTCAAGCCTACACTGATGCATGGTTTCTATCCCTCTGTTTGCTCTCCCATTGATATGTCTATCAAGGTAAACTTGAATGTTGCCAATGTGCTTGCTGTCACCACCTCCACTGGCAGTGCATTGCAGGCACCCACCAATCTCTGCATGAAAAACTTCTACTGCACATCTCCCTTAAACTTATCCCCTCTCACCTTAAAACTGTGCCCCCCTGTAGTCAACCCCAGTGTTGGGGAAACGGATGGGATTGAAGGCCGATAAAGCCAAAGGGTCTGATAATTTACATCTCAGAGTACTTAAGGAAGTGGCCCGTGAAATAGTCGGTGGTCATCTTCCAAGATTCCATAGACCTGGGCAGTCCTTACAGATTGGAGGGTAGTTAATGTAACCCCACTATTTAAAAAGGGAGAAAACAGGGAATTAGAGACCAATTAGCCTGATGTCGGGGACTGGGGAGAATTCTAGAATCCATTATCAAAGATTTTAAAGCCAAACACTTGGCAAGCAGTGGCAGCACTGGGCAGAGTCAGTGTGGATTCATGAAAGGGAAATCATGCTTTCTAAGTCTAAGGGAATTCTTTGAGGATATAGCTACTAGAATTGATGAGGAGAGCCAGTGAATGTCGACAAAGTCCCACATAGCAGATTTAGGTGCAAAATTGAAAGGATTGGGGTAATGTGTTGAGATGGATAGAAAACTGGTTGGCAGACAGGAAACAAAGAGTAGGAATAAATAGGTCTTTTACACAATGGCAGGCAGTGACTAGTGGGATACTTACAGTGATCAGTGCTGGGACCCCAGCTATTCACAATATATATTAGTGATTCAGATGAGGGAATTAAATGCAACATCTCCAGATTTCCAGATAACACAAAGCTGGGTGCGAAGGTGCAGAGATGCTTCAGTGTGACTGGGACAAGTTTAGTGAGTGGGCAAATACGTAACAGGTGGAATATAGGTCAGGTTATCCACTTTGGAAAGAAAAATGGGAAGGCAGATTACTATTTGAATGACATAAATTAGGAGAGTGAAATCATAGAAATAAAAATCCTACAGTGCAGAAGGAGGCCATTCACATCTGCACTGACAAAAATCCCACCCAAGCTCTATTGCTGTAACTGAACATATTTACCGCGCTAGTCCCTCTAACCAACGCATCCCAAGACACTAAGGGGCAGTTTAGCATGGCCAACCAACCGAACCCGTACACCTTTGGAGTGTGGGAGGAAACCGGAACACCGGAAGAAACCCGCACAGACATGGGGAGAATGTGCAAATTCCACACAGACAGTGACGCAGTGCCGGGGATTGAACCTGGGTCCCAGGAGCTGTGGGGCAGCGTTGCTAACCACCATCTGCAATAAGACCTGGGTTTCCCATACACCGGTCACTGAAGGTAAGCGTACAGGTGCTGCAGGCGGTATAGAGGTCAAACGGCAGGTTGGCCTTCATAGTGGGAGGATTTGAGTACAGAGGCAGGGATGTCTCGATGCAATTATACAGGGCCTGGATGTGGCCACACCTAGAATATTCTGTGCAGTTTTGGTCTATTCATTTGAGGAATCTTGCACTAGGGGGAGCGCACGGAAGGTTTCCCTAGGCTGGGGGGGCTGAGGTATGAGGAGAAATTGTGTCAGTTAGAATTGTATTCGCTGGAGTTCAGAACAAACGAGGGAGGCATCTCGGAGAAACGTATAAAATTCCAACAGGACGAGACAGGATAGATGTAGGAAGGAAGTTTACAACGGTGGGGTTCACAGGCGAAGGATAAAATATAAACCTTGAAGTCTGAGGTGAGGAGGGGTTTCGTCACTCAGAGGGTGGTGAATGTGTGGAAGTAGAAAGTAGCTGAGGCCAAAATGTTGTCAGATTTCAGAAAGAAATTAAATATAGCTCTTGGGGCTAAATGTGATTGAGGGATTTGGGGGGAAGGGGGGGGATTGGGATTTGATGATCGGGCATGAACAGAATGAATATGAATCATGGAGCAGGCTTGGAGGACCGAGTGGCCTACTCCTCTCGTAGTTCCTGTGTTGCTTTGGGATTGGGAAGAGGCTGAGTGAGGATTCT
The DNA here is from genome assembly GCF_965287045.1 of Carcharhinus amblyrhynchos. Classification (NCBI taxonomy): domain Eukaryota; kingdom Metazoa; phylum Chordata; class Chondrichthyes; order Carcharhiniformes; family Carcharhinidae; genus Carcharhinus; species Carcharhinus amblyrhynchos. Next base: position 76,392,779 of record NC_137336.1, on the reverse strand, counting down.
CTCCAATTGAAGCTTCTAATCTGTCTGCATTCCCACCCCGCCCCCCACCTTCCTCTCCCCCATCCTCCCTCTCTTACCCCCCTCCCTCGATTTGGCAGGTATAACCGGGATCCTGATGAGTGCAGCGGGCCTCCCTGTCTGCCTGACCAGGCCTCCGAAACTCATCCTTCACCCACCTCCCGTCCACAAGAACGACATCAAGCCCATCCCAGGAATCTCCCACACCTGCCGGAAAAGCAGCCGGAAACTGAGCAAGAAAGGTGAGCGGCGGGGGCGGGGGGGGGCGGTTTGTGGGGGTGAGGGGAAGGGTTGGTGGTGGCAGGGCATCGGGGGGGGAGGGGGAGGGGCGGTGGGCTGGTGGGGGAGGGCCAGGGGTTTGTGTGGGGGGAGCGGTGGGGGGGGTGGAGAGAGAGAGGTTTGTGGAGGATGGGAAGGGGTTTGTGGGGGGGGGGGTGGAACGGTTGGGGGAGGGGTTTGTGGGGGTGGAGGCAGGGGTTGGTGGGGGAGGGGTTGGTGGGGGTGGGAGGGAGAGAGTGGGATGGCCAGGGTACGGGTTTGTGAGGGGGCATTTTGTGGGTGTTGGCGGAGGGGTTTGTGGGCCTGAGGGGGTTCGTGGGGCAGTAGGGGAGGGGTTTATGGGGGTAGGGGAGGGCTTGGACAGGCACGGGAGAGGTTTGTGGGGGAGGGGTTGGTGTGGGTGGGAGAGGTGGGGGGGGGTGGGATGGGGAGGGTTTTGTGGGTGTTGGCGGAGGGGTTTGTGGGCCTGAGGGGCTTTGTGGGCTGGGGGATGGGTTTGTTGGGGGGGGTGCAGGGAAGGGGTTTTTGGGGTGGTAGGGGAGGTGCCGTGGGGGTGGAGGACGGGGAAGTGTAGGCCAGGCAGGGGAGGGCTTTGTTGGGGGGGTGTGGTTTTTGGGACAAGGAGAGAAGGTGAGGGGGCGGGCAGGTCTGGGTGGGAGGTGCGTTGCGTGAGAGCAAAGCCAAGGTTCGGGGAAAAGCTGTGGAGATGAGACAAAAGGTGATGTGGGGTGGGGAGAGAGACAGACAGACAGACAGACAGAGAGTGGGGTGGAAGAGAGATGGGGGATCTGGGGGGAGATGAAGGTCGGGGGGGGGGGAAGAGGGTGGGAGAAGTGGGGGTGGGGAAAGGAGAGGGGGACACTTTTGCCCCATCTCCATCCCTTCACCCCCAACCTCCCTTTCCCCCCCACCTCCCTGTCCCTCCCCCACCCCCTTCTCCCCCCCCATCTCCTCCTCCCTTCCATTTCCCCTCCACCTCTCTCTCTCTCTCTCTCACACCTTCTCTTTCTCTCCCTCCCTCTCGTGCCCCACTCAGATCGATCTCTCTGTTGAATGATATTGTTGTATTTGACAGGACAGTGTTCATATGTGTTTAGTGGGAAGAGCCCTGAAGAGGTGGTCCGGAAATATCTGCAAAAGGTGCGGAACCCCCCAGAAGAGGTGAGAACAGTAAAGCTGGAACAGACATATCTTTCATTAGATCTGAGCAATTCATTGGTACTGACCCTCTGACAGTTCAGCACTCCCTCAGCACTGACCCTCTGACAGTGCAGCACTCACTCAGCACTGACCCTCTGACAGTGCAGCACTCCCTCAGCACTGACCCTCTGACAGTGCAGCACTCCCTCAGCACTGACCCTCTGACAGTGCAGCACTCCCTCAGCACTGACCCTCTGACAGTGCAGCACTCCCTCAGCACTGACCCTCTGACAGTGCGGCGCTCCCTCAGCACTGACCCTTTGACAGTGCGGCGCTCCCTCAGCACTGACCCTCTGACAGTGCGGCACTCCCTCAGCACTGACCCTCTGACAGTGTGGCACTCCCTCAGTACTGACCCTCTGACAGTGCAGCACTCCTTCAGTACTGACCCTCTGACAGTGTGGCACTCCCTCAGTACTGACCCTCTGACAGTGCAGCACTCCTTCAGTACTGACCCTCTGACAGTGCAGCACTCCCTCAGTACTGACCCTCTGACAGTGCAGCACTCCCTCAGCACTGACCCTCTGACAGTGCGGCACTCCCTCAGCACTGACCCTCTGACAGTGCGGCACTCCCTCAGCACTGACTCTCCGATATTGCAGTGCACTTTAGAATATTTTAAAACTTCTGAACAGCGGTTCAAATATTTTGATATCTTTGTCAAGATGGCCATTTCGGGGGAATTTTTTCATTATTGTTCATTCATGGGATGTGGGTGTAGCTGGCTGGCTAACCGTCACTGTCCATTCCCCAGGGCAGGTTAGAGCCAACCGTGTTGCTGTGGCTCTGAAGTCACGTGTAGACCAGACTAGGTTAGGATGGTAGATTTCCTTCCCTGTAGGGACATTAATGGGCCAGATGCGTGTTTCTGACAATCACCAACGGTTAAAAGCAAAATATTGCTGGAGTCAAACCTCAGCCGGTCTGATGGCACGTGTGGAGAGAGAATAGAACGAACGTTTTGAGTCTGAGCTAAGCGGAAAGATAATCAGACAGGATTCATACTGTGAGGGTGGGCATGAGGAGGGGGGTGTTGTCATCGCAGAAAATAAATGAAGATGAAGAAGGCTGAGAGAGGTGCGAAAAGTGTCCATTAAGTGATCAGAATGTTTGGGTGGCAGAACAGAGATGGTTCAGGCAGTTAGCCTGAAGGAAGGTAGGTGGGGGGGGGAGGGGGATGGGGGTGGCTGGGGAAAAAGAGAGCAGGAATGGAAAAGTGAGAAAATGGAAGAGAGAAAGAAGAATGATAAAAATGGATGGATGAGATGAAAGATTTATATAGATGATCTGGAGGAGGGAACCGAGTGTAGGGTGTCGAAATTTGCTGATGACACCAAGATTGGTGGAACGGCAAATTGCGCGGAGGGTGTGGAGAGTCTGCAGAAGGATCTAGATAGGCTGGGCGAATGGGCCAGGAACTGGCAAATGGAATTTAATGTTGGCAAGTGCAAGGTGGTCCACTTTGGTAGGAAGAATGGTAGGAAGGATTATTACTTACGTGGCAAAAAACTGCAGCAGGCGACGGTGCAGAGGGACCTCGGGGTCCTTGTGCATGAGTCGCAAAAACCCAGCCTGCAGGTGCAGCAGGTGGTCAGGAAGGTGAATGGGATGCTGGCCTTCATAGCGAGGGGGATTGAATATATAAGAACATAAGAAATAGGAGCAGGAGTAGGCCATCTGGCCCTTCAAGCCTGCCCCGCCATTCAATAAGATCATGGCTGATCTGTCGTGGCTCAGTTCCACATTCCCGCCCTCTCCCCATAACCCTTAATCCCCTCTCTTATCAAAAACTATATAAAAAAAAATAAAAAAATAAAAAAATATAAAAGTAGGGAGGTCTTGCTGCAGCTGTATAGGGCATTGGTGAGGCCGCAGCTGGAGTACTGTGTGCAGTTTTGGGCGCCGCACTTACGCAAGGATATTTTGGCCTTGGAGGGAGTGCAGAGGAGGTTCACTAGGCTGATGCTGGAGTTGAGGGGGTTGAGCTATGAGGAGAGGCTGAATAAATTAAGCTTGTACTCGTTAGAGTTTAGAAGAATGAGGGGAGATCTCATTGAGACATATAAGATGATGAATGGGATGGATAGGATAGAGGTGGAGAGACTCTTCCCGCTCAGAAAGGACAGTAGGACTAGGGGGCACAGCGTCAAGATAAAGGGGGGGCGGTTTAGAACGGAGTCGAGGAAGAACTTCTTCACTCAAAGGGTGGTGAATCTCTGGAGTTCTCTGCCCGTTGAAGTGGTGGAGGCTACCTCGCTAAATATATTTAAGATACGGGTTGATGGGTTTTTGATAAGCGAGGGGATTAAGGGTTATGGGGAGAGGGCGGGAAAGTGGAACTGAGCCACGACAGATCAGCCATGATCTTATTGAATGGCGGGGCAGGCTCGAAGGGCTAGATGGCCTACTCCTGCTCCTATTTCTTATGTTCTTAAAGGAAGAAATGGAATGGAATAAAATGAATGGAAATGGGGTGGAAGTGGAAGAGAGAGTTGGTGCTCTGAAGTTGTTGAACTCAATGTTGACTCCACAGTGGGAGGGTGAGGAGCTGTTCCTGCAGTTTGCATTGGGGGGTCACTAGAGTATCGCAAAAATCCAAGGACAGAAATGTGGACAGCAGAGCAGGGCACTGCCAGAACATCTTCCTTCTTCTCTCGATCGTGGTTTTCCAGCCACTGTGGTTGACAGGGCTCTCAACTCCATCCGAACCATCCCCCAGCCACTGCTCTCACTGCCTCTCCTCCCTCCTGGAACCAGGGTCGGGTTCCCACTGTCCTCAGTTTTCACCCCAGTAGCCTCTGGCATTTCTGCCAACTCCAGCCACTGCGTAGCTCATCTTCCCCTCACCCCTGCTGTCAGCATTCCACAGGGACAGTTCTCTTTGGGACACGCTGGTCCACTTTACCATCACCCCAACGCCTTACTCCCCCCCTCCCCACCACGGTACCTGCCCCTTTTCCTCCTCCCTGCTCACTGTCCCAGTTCCCAAACAAGTAAAGTAGCACGTCACATGGACCTCCTTCAATCTGGTCTAATGCATTTGCTGACCCAATGTGGTCTACTCTACATCAGAGATGCAGACTGAGTGACCGCTTTACTGGACCCAGACCTTTCTGTTGTTTTCCACTTCAACACACTACCCTGCTCTCCTGCCCACATGTCTGTCCTTGGCCTTTTTCTTTGCTCTTAGCTCTGAGCGAAAGGTCATCCAGACTCAAAATGTTGTTCTTTTCTGTCTCCAGGTCAGACCTGCTGAGACTTTCCAGTATTTTTTGTTTTTAAGTCAATAGTTTCATGGTCATCAGTAGACTTTTAATGACAGAGTGTTATTAAATTCAGAATTCACCATCTGCCGAGGTCCCTGGAGCAATACACTGGGTCCCTGGATTACTAGTCCAGCAACAATCCCACTTCGCCCATTGGACAATGGACATTAGTGTAAGAAAGATGTAACAAATGCAATGGGGAAATTCGGAATTTCCCAGAGATTGCTGAGAATGTGGAACTCGGTCCTAGACGGAGTGGCAGAGGTGAATAGTGTGGATGTATTTAAGAGGAAGCTGGATAAAGCCATGAGGGAGAAAGGACCAGAAAGAGATTTCAGTGTGGTGAGAGAAAGAGGAGTTGGGAGGTGGTCTGTGTGGAGCAGGAACACCAGCTTGGGCAGAATGCCCCGTTGATCATGCTTTAGATCGCGGGGCGGCACGATGGCACAGTGGTTAGCACTGCTGCCTCATAGCGCTAGGGACCAGGATTCAATCTGGCGTTGGGTCACTGTCCTGTGGGGTTTGCACCTTCTCCCCATGTCTGCATGGGTTTCCTCCAGACGCTCCGGTTTCCTCCCACAATTCAAAGATGTGCAGGTTAGGTGGATTGGCCATGCTAAATTGCCTCTTAGGGTTAGGGGGTGCTCGCTAGGATAAATACGTGGGGTTTCAGGGATAGGGTCAGGGTGAGATTGTTGTTGGTGCAGACTCCTTCTGCACTGTAGGGATTCTATACTATAATTCCAAATATTGATCGACATCTCCCTCTGCTGTTGTAATGTCACTACTGCAGCCCAGCAGACAAAATGGGCTTGGTAAAGGGAAATTGAGTGTCTGGTTATTGCTCGTTGTGGGTCCGCTTACCAGCCAGGCTCCATCTCACCGAGCTGATGGAGTAACAGAATGCGTCAGCTGAAACAGTGGCAGAGTCGATAGCTCGCCCAGATGATATTCCTGCTGCGCGCACGTCTGTGTGTTCGCCTATATCTCTGCTGTGTCTCTGCTAGGTGTTCAGGGTACAGTGTCTCTTTATTAAAGGGTTAACAAGATGCATGATTTTGTTTGTCCCTCTGCCCAGGACTGCACGATCTGTATGGAAAGGTTGACGATTCCCTCGGGTTATAAGGGGACTCCCATCCAACCAATCGTCAAACCCGACTTAGTGGGAAAACTATCCAAATGTGGACACAGTTTCCATGTGCTCTGTCTAGTTGCCATGTACAATAACGGAAACAAGGTAAGAAACCACTTCCCAGACTCATATCTCTGTACCCAGTGTTAGCATCAAACACTCCCAGAACAGGTACAGCACAGGGTTAGGTACAGAGTAGAGCTCCCTCTACACTGTCCCTCATCAAACACTCCCAGAACAGGTACAGCACAGGGTTAGGTACAGAGTAAAGCTCCCTCTACACTGTCCCCCATCAAACACTCCAGGACAGGTACAGCACGGGGTTAGATACAGAGTAAAGCTCCCTCAACACTGTCCCCATCAAACACTCCCAGGACAGGTACAGCACGGGGTTAGATACAGAGTAAAGCCCCCTCTACACTGTCCCCCCATCAAACATCCCAGGACAGGTACAGCACGGGGTTAGATACAGAGTAAAGCTCCCTCTACACTGTCCCCATCAAACACTCCCAGGACAGGTACAGCACAGGGTTAGATACAGAGTAAAGCTCCCTCTACACTGTCCCCCCATCAAACACTCCCAGGGCAGGTACAGCACGGGGTTAGATACAGAGTAAAGCTCCCTCTACACTGTCCCTATCAAACACTCCCAGGACAGGTACAGCACAGGGTTAGATACAGAGTAAAGCTCCCTCTACACTGTCCCCCCATCAAACACTCCCAGGGCAGGTACAGCACAGGGTTAGATACAGAGTAAAGCTCCCTCTACACTGTCCCTATCAAACACTCCCAGGACAGGTACAGCACAGGGTTAGATACAGAGTAAAGCTCCCTCTACACTGTCCCCCCATCAAACACTCCCAGGACAGGTACAGCACGGGGATAGGTGCAGAGTAAACCTCCCTCCACGCTGTGTCCCATCAAACACTCCCAGGACAGGTACGGCATTGGGTTGGATATAGAGTAAGGCTCCTTCAGTAATACTGCAGCCTATTCCAGTCCCTCAGTGTTAACTCTTTGCCTGTTTCAGGATGGAAGTCTGCAGTGTCCCACCTGTAAGACAATATATGGAGTGAAGACTGGGACTCAGCCACCAGGGAAAATGGAATATCACACCATTCCTCATTCACTTCCCGGATATCCTGACTCTAAGACCATTCGCATCATCTACAACATTCCACCTGGAATCCAGGTAGGTGTTCTACTGCAAATCTCGTTACCGCACCCAAGATGTACTGTAACACTGTATCATGTACACTCCACACCACCATCACAGAATAATCCCCCACTCTGATATATCTCACAGATCCTCTCGCTGTTACACTAATATATCCCACACCCCTCACTGTAACACTGATATATCCCACACCCCTCGCTATAACACTGATACATCCCACAACCTCACTGTTACACTGATATATCTTACACCCCATTACTATAACACTGATATATCCCACACCCCCTCACTATAAAACTGATATATTCCACAGCCCTCACTGTTACACGGACATATACCACAACTCTCATTGTAACACTGTCTGATACAGTCCACACCCCTCACTGTAACACTCTGATATAAAGAGAACAAAGAACAACCCAGCACGGGAAACAGGCCCTTCGGCCCAACGAGCCCGCGCCGCCACATCACCCTACACCTACACTGATATACCCCACACCCCTCACTGTAACACTCTGATATATTCCATACCCCTCACTCTAACACTGATATACCCCACATTCCCTCACTGTAATACTGATATATACCACACCCCTCACTGTAACACTGATATACCCCAGTCCCCTCACTGTAACACTCTGATATATTCCATACCCCTCACTGTAACACTGATATATCCCACATTCCCTCACTGTAATACTGATATATACCACACCCACTCATTGTAACACACTGATATACCCCACACCCCTCACTGTAACACTGATATACCCCACACCCCTCACTGTAACACTGATATACCCCAGTCCCCTCACTGTAACACTCTGATATATTCCATACCCCTCACTGTAACACTGATATACCCCACATTCCCCCACTGTAATACTGATATATACCACACCCACTCATTGTAACACACTGACATACCCCACTCCCCTCACTGTAACACTCTGATATATTCCATACCCCTCACTGTAACACTGATATATCCCACATTCCCTCACTGTAACACTCTGATATACCCCACACCCCTCACTGTAACACTGATATATACCACACCCCTCACTGTAACACTGATATACCCCACACCCCTCACTGTAACACTCTGATATACCCCACACCCCTCACTGTAACACTCTGATATATCTCACACCCCTCACTGTAACACTCTGAAATACCCCACACCCCTCACTGTAACACTCTGATATATCTCACACCCCTCACTGTAACACTCTCTGATATATCCCACACCCTCTCACTGTTACACTAATATATCCCACAACCCTCACTGTAACACTCCCTGATATATTCCATAACCTCACTGTAACACTCTCTCATATATCCCACACACCCTCACTGTAACACTCTGATATATCCCATACCTCTCATTGTAATATTGATCTATTCCACACCCTCTCACTGGAACACACTGATATATGCCACACCCCTCACTCTAACACTTATATATCCCACAGCCCTCACAGTAACACTGATACGCCACACTACTCACTGTAACACTCTGATATACCCCACAGCCCTCAGTGTAACATTTTGATGTACATGACATCCTCACTGTGACTCTCTCACAGGGTCCAGATCACCCAAATCCTGGAATGACCTTCACAGCGAGAGGATTCCCACGACACTGTTACTTGCCGGATAATGAGAAGGGCCGAGAGGTCAGTGTCTCCATGTGAAATAATATTGTCATGCTCCAGAGGGACCTCTCTGCTGAGTCTAACCCTGCATTGTACCTGTCATCAGAGCTGACACTGGCTATAAAGTGGGGGACACACTGTCAGGGTAATATAGATAGAGTTTTCTCTGTATTTAACCCTCTGCTGTATCTGTCCTGGGAGTGTTTGATGGGACACAGCGTGGAGGGAGGTTTACTCTGCACCTATCCCCGTGCTGTACCTGTCCTGGGAGGGTTTGATGGGGACAGTGTGGAGGGAGCTTTACTCTGCACCTAACCCCGTGCTGTACCTGCCCTGGGAGTGTTTGATGGGGGGACAGTGTAGAGGGAGCTTTACTCTGTATCTAACCCCGTGCTGTACCTGTCCTGGGAGTGTTTGATGGAGACAGTGTAGAGGGAGCTTTACTCTGTATCTAACCCCGTGCTGTACCTGTCCTGGGAGTGTTTGATGGGGGACAGTGTAGAGGGAGCTTTACTCTGTATCTAACCCTGTGCTGTACCTGTCCTGGGAGTGTTTGATGGGGGGATAGTGTAGAGGGAGCTTTACTCTGTATCTAACCCCGTGCTGTGCCTGTCCTGGGAGTGTTTGATGGGGAACAGTATAGAGGGAGCCTTCAATTTCATGGTAAGAAAAGAAGACAGAGAAAATAGGACCAGTGCCTCAAAGTTTTTTTTTATAATTTAGAGGAGTTCTGTGATGTAGAAATGTTTGGGAACCACTGGTTCAATGGGGACATGAGGAAAATCTTTTTCACCCAGAGGGTGGTGGGCATCTGGAATTCACTTCCTAAGTTGTGTCAAGGCTGAAATTCTCACTTCATTTGAAAGATACTGGGATCTGTACCTACAGTGTTGGAACCTGCAAGGCTACAGAGCAGAGATGAGAAGTTGGGATTAAAATGACCAGCTAATTTATTTTTTCTCATTATTGGTCACACACACATGATACGTTGTACGTTTTCCACAATTCTACGATTTTGTCAAAGAAGTCATAGAATCCCAACAGAGCAGAAGGAGGCTAATTGGCTTATTGAACCTGCACCAACAACAATGCCACTCAGTTCTCATCCCCGTAACCCCACATATTTACCCTGCTAATCCCCCCGACACCAAGAATGGCCAGATTAACCTAACCCTTTGGAGTGTGGGAGGAAACGGGAGCAACTGGAGGAAATCCATGCAGACATGAGGAGAACGTGCAGATGCCACACAGACAGTGACCTGGTTCCCTGTCAGAACCCTGGCTTCTGTGTACGCACTGTTGCAGATGTGGTCTTACCAGTGCCCTTATAACTAAAGAATACACAGTAAGAAGTCTCACAACACCAGGTTAAAGTTCAACAAGTTTACGTGATAGTAAACCCACAAGCTTTCAGGATGCTGTTCCTTCGCCAGGTGAGTGGAAAGTTTCAAACAGCTTTCCGAAAGTTTGTGGGTTTACTATCAAATAAACTTGTTGGACTTTAACCTGGTGTTGTGAGACTTCTTATTGTGTTTACCCCAGTCCAACGCCGGCATCTCCACATCATTACTGAAGTACAGCCTCCTTATTTGTAATTCATAGAACCATAGAAATGACACAGCACAGAAGGAGGCCATTTGGTCCATCTTGTCCATGCCAGGACAAGGACACCCAGGTTCCCTAACTAATTCCAGTTTCTGTGTCTGGTCCACAGCTCTGTAGCCGGCAGCACTTATGGCGCAGATCCGGATACTTGTTAAAAGAGTTTAGGGTCTCTGCCTCCACCACTAACTTGGGCAGTGAATTCTAGACACCTACCACTCTCTAAAGTTTCTTCCTCATACCCCGATTCAACCTACTGTCACTTATTCTAAATCTGTGTCCCAGGGTTCTAGAAATCGCCATCAAGTGAAACAGTTTTATCCTGTCCACTCTGTTTCTTCCCCTCATTGTGTTGTACACCTCTATCAAATCAGCCTGCCTCGTTCCAAGGGAAATAACCCGAACTGCTCCAATCTCTCCTCGTAGCTATGCTTTTCTAGCCCTGGTAACATGCTTGTAAACCTCCTCTGCACTCTCTCCAGAGCAATCACATCCTTCCTGTAATGTGGTGACCAGAATTTCACACGATACACCAGTTATGGCCTCATCTGTGTTTTATTAAATTCCAACATTACGTCCGTTTATATTCTATACCTCTACCAATGGAGGAGAGCATTCCATATGCTTTCTCTACCACCTTGCCTGTTTGAACTGTTGCCTTTAGGGATCTGTGTACTTGCACACCATGATCTCTCATTTCATCCACCCCTCTTCGTATATTCCCATTTATTGTGAACTCCCTATAAGCCTTTGACCCCCCTAATTTCATTACCTCACACTTCTCGATGTTAAAATCCATCTGCCACTTAACCGCTCCACCAACCTATCGATACTGTTTTGGAGGTTACTAGAGGTAATTTTGTGCTTCAGGTTCAACGTTTGCTCTCTCCCCTTTGCCCCTCCCTTGCTGCGTAGGTGCTGAGGCTGCTGCTGATCGCCTGGGACCGGAGATTAATCTTTGCCATCGGAACATCCAGCACAACGGGAGAGTCAGACACCGTGGTCTGGAACGAGATCCATCATAAAACAGAATTTGGCTCCAATCTGACGGGACACGGATACCCTGACTGCAACTATCTGGAGAATGTGTGGGCAGAGCTGAAAGCCCAGGGAATTGCTGATGACAAAGACTGAGGGAAGCTCCCTGAGGAGCAGAGAGTTAAAAAGATGGAAGGGAGAGGGACGGAGAGTGAAGGAGAGAGCGAGAGAAAAGGGGAAGAGAGTAGGGGGAGAGAGTGCGCGTTAGGGAGACCAAGTCAGCGAGAGAGGATTTGAGAGAGTGAATAGTGCGTGGGCTCGAGAGAGAGAGTGCGAGGAAAGAAAAGAGAGTGGGTTCGAGAGAGGGAGTCGGGGAGAAAGAGACTGTGTGGACTAGAGAGAGAGTGATGCAGGGAGTAAGCTAGAGAGAAAGGGGCTTGAAGTGGAGACAGAAACCCAGAAGGATGAAGGGGAGGGAGGGAGTGTGAGCAAGTATGAGGGAGATTCTGCACCGAAGGCTTTGTCTTTGTCTCTGTCTCTCTCTGATGGGAACACTGAGTTGTATTAGCCCTCAACATCCCTGAATCCACCATCCACCCACCACCAAGTCAGTTAATGTTCGGTGATTTGATTTGAGTGCAAGGTGCGTGTCTGATGAAAGATCCATCTTCAAGATCAATAACATGCATTTTGAGAGTTTTTAAAATTATTTTGAAGTCTGAAGGATTTACATTCATTATGAGCCATGATTAGATCAAAAATTCTAAGTACCCCTGATTGGCTCTCTCTCTCACCCAGGGATCACTGGACAGTGATCAGGAGCAGGAACCCTGGCTGATTTCCTCTCTCTCTAACCCAGGAATCACTGGGCAGTGATCAGGAGTAGGAACCCTGGCTGATTTCCCCTCTCTCTCTAACCCAGGGATCACTGGACAGTGATCAGGAACAGGAACCCTGGCTGATTTCCCCTCTCTCTCTCTCTAACCCAGGGATCACTGGACAGTGATCAGGAGCAGGAACCCTGGCTGATTTCCTCTCTCTCTAACCCAGGAATCACTGGACAGTGATCAGGAGTAGGAACCCTGGCTGATTTCCCCTCTCTCTCTAACCCAGGGATCACTGGACAGTGATCAGGAGCAGGAACCCTGGCTGATTTCCCCTCTCTCTAACCCAGGGATCACTGGACAGTGATCAGGAACAGGAACCCTGGCTGATTTCCTCTCTCTCTCTCTAACCCAGGGATCACTGGACAGTGATCAGGAGCAGGAACCCTGACTGATTTCCCCTCTCTCTCTAACCCAGGGCTCACTGTGCAGTCATCAGGAGCAGGAACCCTGGCTAATTCCCTTCTCCCTGTCTCTCCATCTCTAACCCAGGGGGCCATTGGGCAGTGATCACGAGCAGGAAATATATTCCTCTTCACTCCACGCCATAATCCCAGATTTGAATCCAGATCGGGAGCAGACTGGAGGGAGAGAAAAATTTCCTGGAACTCTTCCGCGAAATCCCTCTGGGCTTCTTGAGAAGTGGTGCCTCTCCCGGCGGAATAATCTTCACACGTCAAAAACCCAGAGCTGGGCTCTTGGGAGATCTGACATTTTAAAATTCTTGGCATATCCCATTCCAGAGAATCCAGGGAATTCTGATAAAAGGGGAGAGAGGCCAGGTGACAAGCTGCTGAGAACTGATGGTGACGTATACTCCACGGCATAGCGTACAAGGGAATGTGGGGCCACCATCCTGGACATGCTGTGGGGGGGGAGGGGTGTGGTGGTGCAGGTTGGGGGGGTTTGGGGGCGGGGTTTGCAGCATTATGCTTGAAGAAATGTTATTCGCAAATAGTTTCTGTTTGATTGGAGATGTAACGTGTGTGCACGTGTGTGCATGTATATGAGCGTTTTCAAGAGGATAGACTGGTCTCAGGTGTGTCCAACCTGAGATTGATGATACATCTATAGCTGATGTTTTAACAGCTCACCTCTAAATCAGATCCGGGAATCCTAAAGAGATAAACAGCCTTCAATCTGTGGCTGGTGGACACTGCAAACTCTTTTTAATGCAGGAGCCTCCTCCCTTAACCTATTCTTATAGTTGAGTGGGTTGAGGAGTGACACGATGATAGACTGGGGAAAGGATGGTGTTAGGATCTGGATTTTCTACAGGTATTCTAATTGATTGGGGGATGCAGATGGAGTAGAAAAGGGCCAAATTGGGTAGGGTTCAAGTGTGCTCCTGTCGGGACAGTCTTCCAAAGAGTTTATGAAGTAGAATCTGTAGGAAGCCATTCAGCCCATTGAGTTCAATGCTATCATGGCTTATCTTTGACATCAAGTTCACTTTCCTGTCTTCTCCCCATACACCTCGATTCCCTTAGTTCCCAAAAATCGCTCAAGCTAGCTCGAATAGATTGGATGACGGGACATCTACAGCCCCCTGGGGTGGAGGTCGCCAAAGATTCGTCACCCTCTGGGTGAAAAAAATTCCCCTCTGATTGAGCCCAAAATGGCTGACCTCCTTGTCCTGACCCCGTGACCCTGCTTCTACACCCTCCAGTTGGGGTATCTTCCCTGTCAAAACCTCAGAATCCAAAAGGTCATCCCTCATCCTGCTAAACTCCACAGAATGTAGACCCAAAACTCAACTTCTCCTCATAGGACAACCCTCCAATCTCTGTTTACACGATCTCCTAGCCCTCCGCTTCACTCGTTGCCTTTTCAGCTGGTTTTCCTCCTCTGTGGCTCCTGTCCTCCAGCAGCCTGTTAGCAGAGAGGGGCCGAATGGACATCTGGCTGAAAAATGGCTGAAGTTGGGCTTGGTGGTTGGGAGGAGTAAGGGCTGGGAAGGATGTGCTGTGAAGGAATGGAAGGGGATTTGGATGCTGGAAGGGAAAGGTGGGGGGGGAGGTTTGAGGGAGGGGAGTGAGGGAAGGAGGAGGTAAATGAGGGTTGGAGAGGGCAAGTGGGGTCTCTTGCAAGCTTTGGGATGTCCTGCCTCTCGCAAGTGTGAGTTTGCAGTTAATTGATTCACTGTGTAGGTGAGAGTTTAGGAATGTATCTTTTTTTAAAAAGAAGGTTGTGTAATAGTATGACCAGAATGAGGTATTTTAAAGACCTTGTGTGCCAGTCAGAGGGTGGGGTAAATAAAGCTAAGCAATTGAGATTGGAGTTCTGATTAAACTCAACCCTCCCCCCTCCTCCCAACCCATGTTTTACAGGGAGATTGGCATGTGCAGGCCTCACATGGTTATCACTGTGTAAATACCGGCAGTAAGACCAAAATAAACTAGGAGACATTGTAAATAGGACCTGTGATAAGAACGATGAAATAAAACTAACTTTGAGGAGTGACATTTGTGTCCCAGTGCCAGTTCTTGGCTGCAGTCACTGGATGGGTAAAACCCAGAGGTTAGGGGATGAAATCCCATCAGAAGGAAACACAAGTGTTAGAATGACCACGGGGGATCGTCAGTAGATCTCCAGTGAGCTGTATAGGGTACGAGCTCCCCTGGTAAGCTCACCAATAGGAGCGGCAGGAGGGTTTAAACCCTGCCTGTTCTGGTCAGGATGTGGAGATGCCGGTGTCGGACTGGGATAAACACAGTAAGAATTCTGACAACACCAGGTTTAAGTCCAACCGATTTATTTGATAGTAAACTCACAAGCTTTCGAGGGGACTCCCTCTTCGTCAGGTGAATGGAGAGTTCTGGCCTCAGACAGAGCATATAACAGCACAGACAGTTTACAATAGCAGGTTAGGTGTAAAGATTCACATTCTAATCAGTAATCTGTAAACTGTGCTTTATATGCTCTGTCTGAAGCAAATAAAGTTGTGGTGTCGGAAGACTGGCCTCGGCAAGATGATTACATTGGTGACGAGGAGTAAACCTTTTTTTTTCTTCCTTCTGGACCATTATTCATGTCTAAACAAATAATCCTTGGTAAGAAAAATGCCTCTTTTTGGTAAAAGTCACGCCTATGATGCAGGAGCCCAAGACACAGAGCACATGCATTTTATTTTGGGTTAACAATATTGAGGGGATGAGAAGCAGGATATGGTCCTGTTGATGGCGTGTGGGGTCCCAACCTTCAATGCAGTAAAAAGTTTGACTTACCTAGATGTCCAATCCAAAGCCTTTAATGGATTGGTGGGCTTGGTTAAAGGCCGTTATGACGAGAAACACTCATTAATACTCCAGCGATATCACTTTAATACAGGGCAGGGCAAATACCTGGAGAGTCTGCCACTGAATTACTGACCAGATTACGAAAATTGGCAGAGCACTGTGAATTCAGGCCTGAATGATATGTTGCGAGATAGACTGGTCTGTGGCATTAATAATGTGACAGTCCAAATTAAACTATTGGCAGAACTCAATTTGTATGTAAAGAAGACCACTAAGATAGCGCTATCATTGGAGAATTCAAAGAAAGGAGCTCAGAAACTACAAGGGACATCAGACAGTAGTGTCCTCCAATTGGGAGGTGGAGCCTTATGCATGTCCATCCTTCAACTGAGAGTGATGGTATCAGTAAAATATTCCAGCGTTAGTGGTGTAGTTAGTGTCGCTGGAATATCAGCGTTAGTGGTGTAGCCCCAGTCACATCACCAGGCAGTCAAGGAAGGGCAGGGGAAGCCTTTAACCCTTAGAGAGCATATTCCAGAAGGTTGTCAATGCCAGTCGGTGGGCCACTGCAAGTCATAGAATCCCTACAGTGCAGAAAGAGGCCATCCAACTCATTGAGCCTGCACTGACAAACCTCTCTCTAACCCAGGGATCACTGGACAGTGATCAGGAGCAGGAACCCTGGCTGATTTCCCCTCTCTCTCTAACCCAGGGATCACTGGACAGTGATCAGGAGCAGGAACCCTGGCTGATTTCCCCTCTCTCTAACCCAGGGATCACTGGACAGTGATCAGGAACAGGAACCCTGGCTGATTTCCTCTCTCTCTCTCTAACCCAGGGATCACTGGACAGTGATCAGGAACAGGAACCCTGGCTGATTTCCTCTCTCTCTCTCTAACCCAGGGATCACTGGACAGTGATCAGGAGCAGGAACCCTGACTGATTTCCCCTCTCTCTCTAACCCAGGGCTCACTGTGCAGTCATCAGGAGCAGGAACAAAAATCCCATCCTATCCCCATCATCCCTTGTATTTACCCTGACAATCCCTGACACTAAAGTGCAATTTAGACCATAAGACATAGGAGCAGAATTAGGCCACTCGGCCCATCGAGTCTGCTCCATCATTCAATCATGGCTGATATTTTTTCCATCCCATTCTCCTGCCTCTTCCCCATAACCCCTGCTCCTCTTATTAATCAAGAACTATCTATCTCAGTCTTAAAGACACTCGATGATCTGGCCTCCACAGCCTTTTGTGGCAAAGAGTTCCACAGATTCACCACACTCTGGCTGAAGAAATCCCTCCTCATCTCTCTCCCTTTAGTCTGACATTGTGTTCCCTGGTTCTACAAGTGGAAAAATCCTCTCCACATCCATTCTATCTAGGTCTCAAAGTATCCTGTAAGTTTCAATAAAATCCCCCCTCATCCTTCTAAACTCCAACGAGTACAGACCCAGAGTCCTCAACTGTTCCTCATACGACAAGCTCTTCATTCCAGGGATCATTTTTGTGAACCTTCTCTGGATCTTTTCTAAGGCCAGAACATCCATCCTTATATATGGGGCCCAAAACTGCTTTCAATACTCCAAATGGGGTTTGACCAGAGCTTTATAGCGAAAGGGATTGAATATAAAAGTAGGGAGGTCTTGCTGCAGCTGTATAGGGCACTGGTGAGGCCGCAGCTGGAGTACTGTGTGCAGTTTTGGTCGCCGCACTTACGCAAGGATATTTTGGCCTTGGAGGGAGTGCAGAGGAGGTTTACTAGGCTGATGCCGGAGTTGAGGGGGTTGAGCTATGAGGAGAGGCTGAATAAACTAGGCTTGTACTCATTACAGTTTAGAAGAATGAGGGGAGATCTCATTGAGACATATAAGATGATGAATGGGATGGATAGGATAGAGGTGGAGAGACTCTTCCCGCTCAGAAAGGATAGTAGGACTAGGGGCACAGCCTCAAGATAAAGGGGGGGCGGTTTAGAACAGAGTTGAGGAGGAACTTCTTCACTCAAAGGGTGGTGAATCTCTGGAATTCTCTGCCCGTTGAAGTGGTGGAGGCTGCCTTGCTAAATATTTTTAAGACACGGGTTGATGGGTTTTTGATAAGTGAGGGGATTAAGGGTTATGGGGAGAGGGCGGGAAAGTGGAACTGAGCCACGACAGATCAGCCATGATCTTATTGAATGGCGGGGCAGGCTCGAAGGGCTGGATGGCCTACTCCTGCTCCTATTTCTTATGTTCTTATGTTTATACAGCCTCAGAAGTTATACAGCCCTGCTCTTGTATTCTAGCCCTCTCAACATGAACACTAACGTTGTATTTGCCTTCCTAACTGCTGCATGTTAACCTTAAGAGAATCTTGAATACAGACTCACAAATCCCTTTGTGCTTCTGATTTCTAAGCATTTTCCCATTTAGAAAATAGTCTGTGCCTCCATTCCTCCTTCCAAAGAGTGTAACCTCACACTTTTTCACATCGTATTCCATCTGCCATTTCTTTGCCCACTCTCCTTGCCTGTCTAAGTCCTTCTGCAGCTCACCTACTTCCTCAATACTACCTGTCCGTCTACATAGCTTTGTATCATCTGCAAACTTACCAATACTGCTTTCAGTTCCTTCTTCCAAATAGTCAATTTGAATTGTGAGAAGTTGCAGTCCCAGCACTGAGCCCTGAGACACATCACTAGTCACCGGCTGCCAGCCTGAGACAGACCCTTTTATCCTTACTCTCTGCCTTCTGCCAGTCAGCCAATCCTCTATCCATGCCAGGATCGTACCCTTAACACCATAGGCTCTTATTTATCAGTCCCCTATGTGGCACCTTGTGACTAGTGACAGCTGGTGACTAGCGATGTGTCTCAGGGGTCAGTGCTGGGACCACAACTTCTCACAATTCAAACATCATAGGCTCTTATTTATCAGTCCCCTGTGTGGCACCTTGTCAAAGGCCTTCTGGAAATCTAAATAAATCACATCTACTGGTTCTCCTTTATCCAACTTCCTTGTTACCTCCTCAAAGAACTCTAACAGATTTGTTAGACATGATCTCCCTTTGATGAAGCTGTGCTGACTTAGTCCTACTTTATCATGCACTTCCAAGCACTCTGTGATCTTGTCTTTAATAATGGACTCTAAAATCTTGCCAATGACTGGCAAGTCAGGTTAACTGACCTATAATTTCCCATCTGCTGCCTCCCTCCCTTCTTAGCTACTTTCCAGTCCTCTGGGACCCTCCCTGCCCGCAGTGATTCCTGAAAGATCACAACCAATGCCTCTACAATTTCCTCAGCTCTCTCTTTTGGAACCCTGGGGTGTAGTCCATCCCGGTCCAGGTGATTTATCCACCATCAGACCTCTCAATTTCCCCAGAACCTTCTCCTTAGTGACGGCCACTGCACTTATCGGTGCCCCCTGATTCTCCTGAAGCTCTAGCATCCCACTGGTGTCTTCTGCCATGAAGACTGATAATAAGAACATAAGAACATAAGAAATAGGAGCAGGAGTAGGCCATCTGGCCCTTCGAGCCTGCCCCGCCATTCAATAAGATCATGGCTGATCTGTCGTGGCTCAGTTCCACTTTCCCGCCCTCTCCCCATAACCCTTAATCCCCTCTCTTATCAAAAACCCATCAACCCGCGTCTTAAAAATATTTAGCGAGGCAGCCTCCACCACTTCAACGGGCAGAGAATTCCAGAGATTCACCACCCTTTGAGTGAAGAAGTTCCTCCTCAACTCCGTTCTGAACCGCCCCCCCCCTTTATCTTGAGGCTGTGCCCCCTAGTCCTACTGTCTTTTTTGAGCGGGAAGAGTCTTTCCACCTCTATCCTATCCATCCCATTCATCATCTTATACGTCTCAATGAGATCTCCCCTCATTCTTCTAAACTCTAACGAGTACAAGCCTAGTTTATTCAGCCTCTCCTCATAGCTCAACCCCCTCAACTCCGGTATCAGCCTAGTAAACCTCCTCTGCACTCCCTCCAGGGCCAAAATATCCTTGCGCAGGTGCGGCGCCCAAAACTGCACACAGTACTCCAGCTGCGGCCTCACCAATGCCCTATACAGCTGCAGCAAGACCTCCCTACTTTTATATTCAATCCCCCTCGCTATGAAGGCCAGCATCCCATTCGCCTTCCTGACCACCTGCTGCACTTGCAGGCTGGGTTTTTGCGACTCATGCACAAGGACCCCGAGGTCCCTCTGCACCGTCGCCTGCTGCAGTTTTTCGCCACGTAAGTAATAGTCCTTCCTACCATTCTTCCTACCAAAGTGGACCACCTCACACTTGCCAACATTAAATTCCATTTGCCATTTCCTGGCCCATTCGCCCAGCCTATCTAGATCCTTCTGCAGACTCTCCACACCCTCCGCACAATTTGCCTTTCCCCCAATCTTGGTGTCATCAGCAAATTTCGACACCCTACAGTAATTATTCAGTTCTTCTGCCATTTCTTTGTTTCCTGTTTAGCACGGCCAAACCACTTAACCTATGCATCTTTGGACAGGGACAATTTTATCATGGCCATTCAACATAACCCGCACATCTTTGGAGTGTGGAAGAAACCGGAACACCTGGAGGAAACACGCAGATACGGGGAGAATGTGCAAACTCCACACTGATAGTCACCTGAGACCGGAATTGAATGCGGGTCCCTGGTGCTGTGCGGCAGCAGAGCTGGCCACTGTGCCACCTTAACATGCTGCAGAAGGTCATACCTGAGGCAAAAATATATAGGGACAGTCAAAATGTGTGCTCTTTTGAATGAAGGCTAAGGCCAGTACCTGACGTACCTGGCAGGTACGCCCACAGCCAGGAACAGGGACAATGCAATTAAAATCACATTTCCATGACAAAGGTTTCCCCCATAAAGGTGGTGGTTAAAAAGTCATTCATTAAAAATGGAAGTGGGTAGGATAACTGTGGTCTTTGTTATTGGGAAGCCTCTGGGCTGCTACTCAGCTCCTGAATTTAGAAAACACAGAGGTCAGGCGAGCCACCTACATGGGGGGAGCTATTACAGGTGAAGGGCACCACGGTGACTCTAGTGACATACGGGCAGCAGTCAGCTTGACTGCCACTCATCATTGTGCAAAGGCAAAATCTAGCCTTATGGGAGAGATTGGCTCCAACACATTAGACTGAACTGGCTGGAGATCTTTAGGCTAGGTCATCAATAAGTACCCTGGAGTTTTCCAGGAATGGCTTGGAAAAATAAGGGGAGCCAAAGCTAAGACCTAAATGACCCCGATGTTTTGCCCAAGTATTTTAGCATGACACCAGTTCCATTCTCTCTATTGGGAAAAGTAGTCGGAACTAGAATGCCTGGAAAAGCTGAGCGTAATGAGACCTGTACAATTTTCAGAGTGGGTTGCAGCTGTTGTTCCTGTCCTTAAACCAGATAGTGTAATCTGACTTTGTGTAGATCATAAACTTATTGTCACTGGAATCATAAAATCCCAACAGTGCAGAAGAAGGCCTTTCAGCCATCGAGCCTACGCTGACTCTCAGAGCATTTTACCCAAGGCCTACCCTCACACTCCATCCAAACGTTTACATATTTACCATGGCTAATCCACCTAATTGTAAATCCCTGGACACAAGTGGCAATTTCCCACGGCTAATCCACCTACCCTGCAAATCCCTGGACACTAAGGGGCAATTTCCCATAGCTAATCCACCTACCCTGCAAATCCCTGGACACTAAGGGGCAATTTAGCATAGGTAATCCACCTAACCTGCAAATCCCTGGACACTAAGGGGCAATTTCCCACGGCTAATCCACCTACCCTGCAAATCCCTGGACACCAAGGGGCAATTTCCCACGGCTAATCCAACTACCCTGCAAATCCCTGGACACTAAGGGGCAATTTCCCATGGCTAATCCACCTACCCTGCAAATCCCTGGACACTAAGGGGCAATTTAGCATAGGTAATCCACCTAACCTGCACATCCCTGGACACTAAAGGAGAATTTACTATGGTTAATCCATCTAACCTGCACATCTTTGAAATGTGGGAGGATTGAAGACCTGGACACGCGGTTAACTGGGGGCCAAGCATTTTCAAAGTTGGACATCAGCCATGAATATCTCTAACTTGAATTGGATTAGCCTTCTCTAAGGTATGTGAAAGTTAGTATGTACAAAGGCCTATATGAGCACATTCACCTCTCCTTTGACATCTCGGCTGTATGCGCCATTTTTCAATGCGTCATGAAGAACATATGCCATGGTTTACCTCAGCAAGCAATGTACCTGTCATAGTCACAGGAACTTCAGAACAGGAACATTCTAGAGGTCTTACAACGATTCTTGGAGATTTGGGTATGCCTGAAAAGAATAAAATGTGTCTTCCAAGCAAGTGCCATTATCTGTTTGGGCTATCAGGTGGATGGCAAGGGCATTCATCTGGTGGCAGACAAGGTGAGGGCCATTAAGGAGGAGTTAAGTCCTTGGAACTTCATGGAACTGAAATCCTTTTTGTGAATTATTACAGGAACTTTATTCTGAATTTGCTTTCCTTGCTAGTCCCCCCTGCATGCCCTCCTACACAAATATCAAAGGTGGTCTTGTGAGAGTTGGGGGCGGGGTGGGAAATGCAGCTGGGGGCTTTCAACAGAGTTAAATAGCTATTTTTGTCCTCTAATTTACTGGCCCACTTAACACCAAATGGGACCTTATCTTAACATACAATGCCTCCCCTCGTGGGGTTGGGGTGCTCCTGGCATATTGCTAGAGAGAACAGAGAAGTCTAATGTGTATGCATGTAGGATCTGTTGGATTCCGAGCGGAGCTATTCCCAGATTGAGAAAGTGGGATTGGCAGTTGTCTTCAGGTCTAAAAGATTCCACCCATACATTCTAGGGTAGAAGCTATGACACCTTCTCCGGAGCCTTCAACATGTTATCAACGAAGACAAACATCTCACCAAAGTCATCCCCACACCCTATTTCTTGCTTTCAAACAACCGCACAACCTCAAACAGAACACTGTGTGCAACAAATTACCCAGTCTTCAGGACAACAGTGACCGTGACACCACACAGCTCTGCTACAGCAACTTTTGCAAGATCATCGACACGGATGCCATCATCTCAGGTGAGAACACCATCCACCAGGTACACAGTACATACTCTTGCAACTCAGCTAACATTGTTATGCTGCAGGAAAGGATGTCCCGAGGCATGGTGCATTGGGGACACCATGTAGATGCTACCTCAATGGATCAATGAACATCACTTGACAATCAGCAGGCAGGAGTGTTCTTTTCCTACTGGGGAACACTTCAGTGGTCACAGGCATTCAGCCTCTGATCTTCGGGTAAGCGTTCTCCAAGGCAGCCTTCACAACACACGACAGCGCAGAATCGCTGAGCAGAAACTGATAGCCAAGTTCCGTACACATGAGGACATCCTTAACCGGGATCTTGGGTTCATGTCACACTATCTGCAACCCCCACAACTTGCCTGGGCTTGCAAAACCTCACTAACTGTCCTGTCTGGAGACAATACACATCTCTTTAACCTGTGCTTAACTCTCTCTCCACTCTACCTTTAAGACTTGATTACCTGTAAAGACTCGCATTCCAACTATTGTAAATTGAGTTTGTGTCTTTATATGTCTTGTTTATGAACTGAAATCCCACTTACCTGATGAAGGAACAGCACTCCAAAAGCTAGTGGCTTGTGCTACCAAATAAACCTGTTGGACTTTAACCTGGTGTTGTGAGACTTCTGACTGTAAACGCTTTTTCACAGTGACTTATCATCTTTAAGACAAGGCAATATCCCTCATGGCCTCCGTCTGGATACAGCAGTGGGCCTTTTTACTAATGCCTTATGAATACCTCCTAAATCAATGGCCCAGGACCCGGATAGCTACAGCCGATGCACTGAGCTGTCTGTCTTAGCCCATAAGACCAGCTTCATTACCAGCTGTGGAAGAGGTCATGATGACTTTTGATTCTTTGGAACCTTGCTGGTATCTGTAAGGCAAACCAAGGCTTGGATGTAAAAGGACCCAGTCCTAATTGAAATAAAACCTGTAAACAGTGAGCTGAGCTGAATAACTCATTTCCTGCCACATTTCTGACTACTGGAAGGCAGAGAGTAGGGATAAAGGGGTTCTTTTCAGGATGGCAGCCAGTGACTAGAACATAGAACAGTATAGCACAAACAGGCCCTTCGGCCCACAAGTTGTGCCGATCATATCCATACCTACCAGGCCATAGAACTATCTATAACTCCCAATCACATTAAATCCCATGTACTCATCCAGAAGTCTTTTAAAAGACCCCAGCGAGTTCGCCTCCACCACCACCGACGGCAGCCAATTCCACTCACTCACCACTCACTGAGTGAAAAACTTACCCCTGACATCTCCTCTGTGGAGTTCCACAGGGGTTTGTGTTGGGACCATAACTTTTCACTTTATACATCAATGATTTAGATGAAGGAACTGAGAGCATTATGGCTAAGTTTGCAGATGATACAAAACATATGAAGGTACAGGTAGTACTGAGAAGGCGGGGAGGCTGCAGGAGGACTTGGACATGTTAGGAGAGTGGGCAAAGAAGAGACAGATGGAATACAACATGGGAAAGTGTGAGATTATGCACTTTGGAGGGAAGAATGGAGGTGTACTATTTTCTAAATGGGGAGAGAATTCAGAAATTGGAAGAGTAAAGGCAGTTCTAGATCAGGATTCTCTTAAGGTTAACTTGCAGGTTGAGTTGGCAGTTAGGAAGGCAAATGCAATGTTAGCATTCATTTTAAGGGGACTAAAATACAAAAGCAGGGATGTACTGCTGAGGCTTTATAAGGCTCTGGTCAGACCACATTTGGAATATTGTGAGCAATTTTGAGCCCTCTATCTAAGGAAGATGTGTTGGCCTTGGAGAGTGTCCAGAGGAGGTTCACAGGAATGATTCATGGTCTCAAGTTACCACACTCTCAAAGCTATTAAAGGCACTCAATCCTATCTGATGTGCTCAAAGCTATTAAATGTACTCAAAAGTTCTGCACCCCACTCAAATGTACTTGAAGCTACTCAATGTACTCAAAACTGGTCAAAGCTATTAAATACACTCAAAGTTATTAAATGCATGACACTAGGAAGTTCTGTGGGACAAAGCGATCTTAGCATGTTTATTCATGGGTCTCTGAAGACGGAAATGCATAGAGTCATAGAGGTTTACAGCATGGAAATAGGCCCTTTGGCCCAACTTGTCCATGCCTCCTTTTTTTAAAACCCGAAGCTAATCCCAATTGCCTGCATTTGGCCCATATTCCTCTATACCCATCGTACCCATGTTACTGTATAAATGCTTTTCAAAAGACAACATTGTACCCGTCTCTACTACTACCTCTGGCAGCTGCCCCTCTGGGCACTTTTGTATTTCTCCCCTCTCACCTTAAACCTGTACCCTTGAGTTTTAGACTCTCCTACTTTTGGGAAAAGATGTTGACTATCTAGCTGATCTGTGCCCTTCATTATTTTATAGACCTCTATGAGATTATCCCTCAGCCTCCTACGCTCCAGAGAAAAAGGTCCCAGTCTATCCAGCCTCTCCTTATAACTCAATCCAACAAGTCCCGGTAGCATCCTAGTAAATCTTTTCTGCACTCTGTCCAGTTTAATAATATCCTTTCTATAATAGGGTGACCAGAACTGTACACACTATTCCAAGTATGGACTTACCAATGTCTTGTACAACTCCTGTATTCAATGTTCTGACCGATGAAACCAAGCAGGCTGAATGCCTTCTTAACCATTCTGTCCACCTGTGACTCCACTTTCAAGGAGCCATGAACATGTACCCCTAGATCTCTTTGTTCTATAACTCTCCCAAACGCCCTATCATTAACTAAGTCCTGCCCTGTTTTAATCTTCCAAAATGCATCACCTTGCATTTGTCTAAATTAAACTCCATCTGCCATTTGTCAGCCCACTGGCCCAATTGATCAAGATCCCGTTGCAATTGGAGATAACTTTCTTCACTGTCGACTACGCCACCAATCTTAGTATCATCTGCAAACTTATTAACCTCCCATATTCTCATCCAAATCATTAATATAAATGACAAATAACAGTGGACCCAGCACCAATACCTGAGGCACACTGCTGGTCACAGGCCTCCAGTTTGAAAAACAATTCTCTACAACCACCTTCTGGCTTCTATCAAGAAGCCAATTTTGATCCATTTAGATACCTCACCCTGGATCCCGTGAGATTTAACCTTATGCAATAAGCTACCATGCAGACCTAGTCAAAAGCCTTGCTAAAGTCCATGTAGACAACATCAGCACATTAGTAGGGTGGTGAAAAAGGCATATAGGACACTTGTCTTTATTAGTCGAGGCATAGATTACAAAAGCAGGGAAGTCATGTTGGAGTTGTATAGAACTTTGGTGAGGCCACAGCTGGAGTACTGTGTGCAGTTCTGGTCACCACATTATCGGAAGGATGTGATTGCACTGGATTCACCAGGATGCTGCCTGGGATGGAACATTTAAATTATGAAGAGAGATTGCATAAGCTTGGGTTGTTTTCGTTGAGGCAGGGCAGACTGAGGGGCGACGTAATCGAGGTGCACAAGATTATGAGGGTCAGAGTGGATAAGGAGCAGCTGTTCCCCTTAGTTGAAAGATCAGTCAGGAGGGGACATAGGCTCAAGGTGAGGGGCAAGAGGTCTAGGGGGGAATGTGAGGAAAAGCATTTTTACCCAGAGGGTGGTGACAGTCTGGAATGTGCTACCTGGGAGGGTGGTGGAGACGAGATCCTTTAAAAAGTATCTGGATGAGCACTTGGCATTCATAACATTCAAGGCTGTGGGCCAAGTGCTGGCAGATGGGATTAGGTGGGAGGTCAGGTATTTCACACATGTCAGTCCTGACTCGATGGGCAAAGAGCCTGTGCTGCCTTGTACGATTCCAAAATTCTACGCTGTTCTCTCCCATCCCCTCAGTTTGCCATTGGAGGAGATGGGATCAGAGGAAATGTCCTATTTGACCAGGGATCCAGTTTGTGCATTCTTTCAAAGCGCACATACATTTTAAATACTGAATAATATCGCTGCTTTTAACTCTGCAGAAATGTCTGTTAGTATTTGTGTGCATTTATATATGTGAATATGCATGTGTATGTTTATCTATTTATTGTTTTTGTCATTGAATCCCTACAATGCAGAAGGAGGCTATTAGGTCCATTGAGTCAGCACCGACTCTGTCTGTCAGTTCCCTTTCCCCACCCCATCCCCTTAACCCACACATTTACCATGACTAATCCAACCACCCTCATCATCTTGGGAGCTTACCATGGGTAATCCACCTTTGGACTGAGGGAGGAGATGGGAGCACTTGGAAGAAACCCAGGCAGACACGGAGAGAACATGCAAACTCCGCACAGACAGTCACCCAAGGCTAGAATTGAACCCGGCTTCCTGGCACAATGAAGCAACAGTGCTAACCATTGTGCCACGATACCTATATGTTCCCGATTGGGATGTAAGGGCGGCCAATTTCCTTCTCTAAAGTGAACCAAAGGGTTTTTATGACAATCAACAATGGTTTCACGAATCATTGCAGAAATTTCAGCACCTGCCATGACAGGATTTGAAACCAGGTCCCCAGATCTTGCTCTGGATCCCTGGGGTACCAGCCCAGAGACAATACCATTGTGCCACTGCCTCCCCCAGTTTTGATCTCCTTAGTTAAGTAAGGACATAACGGTTTCGGAAGCAGTAATGCAGTGAAATTTCACTGGTTTATAGAAACATACATAGAAAATAGAAGTAGAAGGAGGCCATTTGGCCCTTTGGACCTGCTCCATCATTCATTAAATTCATGGCTGATCATCAAAGTCAACACCCTGGTCCGTCCTTCTCCCATATCCGTGGATCCTTTTCAATCCAAGAGCTATATCTAACTACTTCTTGAAATCACATGTTTGGCCTGAACTACTTTCTGTGGTAGTGAATTCCACATATTCACCATTCTCTGTGAAAAGATTTCTCCTCACCTCAGTCCTAAAACGTTTACTCCTTATCCTCAAACATCATTATTCCTGTGAAACTCATCTCCAAACTCCGTGGGACTAGGTCTTGGCTCCTGCCTCTGCGACTGGATCCTGGACTTCCTAACTCACAGATTGCAATCAGTAAGGACAAGCAATAACACCTCCTCCATAATTATCCTCAACACTGATGCCCCATAAGGCTGTGTTCTCAGCCCCTTACGATACTCCTTATACACCCATGACTGTGTGGCCAAATTCCTGTCCAGCTCGATTTTCAAGTTTGCTGATGACACTATCATAGTGGGTTGGAAACGGAGTATAGGAAAATGATAGAGAATCTCTCAAATTGGTGCGACGACAATAATTTTTCCCTCTATGTCAGTAAAATGAAGGAGATAGTCAGCAGCTTCAGGAAGCGTACTGGAGGACATACCTTTGTCTACATCAACGGGGATGAAGTGGAAATGGTCAAGAGCTTCAAGTTTCTGGGTGTCCACATCACCAACAACCTGGTCCCTCCATGTCGATGCTATAGTTAAGAATGTAGCCCAGTCCATCACACAAATAAGCCTCTCAACCTTTGATTGTCTCCACACTTCCTACTGCCTCGGAAATGCAGCCGGCATGATCAATGACCCCACGCACATTGGACATTCTCTCTTCCACTTTCTTCCATCAGAAAAGAGATACAAAAGTCTGAGATCAAATACCAACCGACTCACAATCAGCTTCTTCCCTGCTGCCATCAGACTTTCGAATGGACCTATCTTATACTAAGTTGATCTTTCTCTGTACCCTAGCTAGAATTGTAACACTACATTCTGCACCCTCTCCTTTCCTTCTCTACGAACGGTGTGTTTTGTCTGTGTAGTGTGAAAAGAAGCAATACTTCTCATTGTAAATAATACATGTGATAATAATAATTCAAATCAAATCAAGGATGTTTGCTCTTCTGGAAGCAAGGAGAAGGGGACACACTTTAAAATGTGTGGCCTCCTATTTAACATGTTGATAAGATTACTGTTCCCTCAGAGGTTCATCAGTTTGTGGAATTCCCATCCTTTAGGGTAAGGGAGGATGGATCATTGAGTATATTTAAGGTTGAGTTAGACAGATACATGATTCAAAGCAGGTAGAGAGGATAGTACACTTGAGGCGATATCACATATTATCAAATGGTTGAGGGCTGAATGGCCCACTCTTGCACTTAATTTGTCCATCCTTATACAGCTCTATGTCGGCTCCGGCTGGCTGTTCAAAGCTTCAGAGAGTAGGGGGATGGGGGTAAAGAATTGTTGGTCTCTGGTTGTGGGGAAGTAAGAGATGAGAGAGACAAAGAGAGAGAAGGAGATGTCTTGATGTTCTAACCACCTGCTATACTGCTTGCTGTGAGTCTTTTTCTGGGATATTCCTGTCCCCTCACTATCCCACATATCCCACCCAGTTTAATCCCATACAGTTTAATGTACAGCTTTCAATGACCATCGCCAGTAAGAGGATCTAACTATCGCCCCTTTACATTCAAAGGCATTACCATTGCTGAATCCCACACGATCAACATCCTGGGGATTACCATTGACCAGAAACTGAACAGGGCTAGCCATATAAATACTGTGGCTACCAGAGCAGGTCCAAGGCTGTGGATTCTATAATGAGTAATTCCCCTCCTGACTCCCCTGAGATTGTCCAGTATCCAGATATCTGAGCCCCAGATTTGGCCGTTCTTCAGGATGTTTTAGGAATAGCTGAGGGTGGATCACGTATGTAAATAATACACAAGTGCAGTCATGCAGCAATGTAAGGGCGTTCCAGTTTGAAGCGCGTCAGTAAATTGATATGTTATGGGAAAGGGCTGGTCAGGTGACATTCTAGCAGTGACTGATCATTACAATCACCTCTTTCCTGTCGGAATAAAATGGCGATGGGTGAGGTAGGTCACATTTCAGTTCCTTCTCCATTCTGGGTTGGAAAATAACTAATGCCCTATTTCCTGCTCTCATTGTATCATTCACTCGCCCTCCAATTGTACATTGTCTTGTGAAAAGGAAGGTGAAAATGAATAATATAGTTATTAATAAAGAACTAGCAAAGGTTGTAGAGGCTGGAAGAATTTACAGAGATGGGGAGGGGTGTATGGGCTGAAGGAGGTTACAGGAATAGGGAGGGTTGTCAGGGCTGGAAGAGACTTTGATTTGATTTGGATTTGATTTGATTTGAGGTTTGTAGGGGCTGGAGGAGGTTACAGTGCTAAGGAGGGTTGTAGAGGCTAGAGGAGGTTACAGAGATAGGGAGAGCTATAGGGACAGAAGTTTACAGAGATAGGGAGGGTTGTAAGAGCTGGAGGAGGTTACAGAGATAGGGAGGGTTGTAGGGCTGGAGGAGGTTACAGAGATAGGGAGGGTTGCAGGGGCTGGAGGAGGTTACAGAGATAGGGAGGGTTGCAGGGGCTGGAAGTGGTTACAAAGAAAGGGAGGGCTGGAAGGGGTTACAGAGTTAGGGAGGGTTGCAGGGGCTCTCACCAAAGCCTGCTTCAAATCTGAAAAGGCCTGTACTTCTGCATCTTCCCACTCTATCTTTTCCTTACTTGCCTTTCCTCCCATTATCAAGTCCTGTAAGGACTTTACCACTCAGGCAGAATCTTCCACAAAATAGTTAAAAAGTCTTCAATACTTGCCTTACCCCTGTTCCATGAAAAGCCTTTGTACACAAATAACCTTCCCCCAGTCTTCTGGAAACTCTTTTTTTCCCAAATTCTATAACCTAATAATGTCTTTGAAGTCAAATCTATCAATTTGATCCCAGGCCATAACGTATTGTAATTGTTTGTTCTTATCTTAAATAACATCATTTTATTAAAGTAACATTATATTTCCTTATGTCAGAATCATCCTCTCAGAAAACAGTGTTTGGGCTTTAAACTGCCCATTACTGTCTATCTTATCTCTTCTTTCCTTTAAGAAAACTTTGTTCCTTCATCTATAGCTATCACCGAAACCAAGTTCTACTTCCTAGAATCCTTTTAAATGTCTCTCTTCTATCCAGTGAATCCCACTTTTGATTCTGTCCTCCTCTGTTTACTATCAGCTCCTCAATAACTTATCTTTTATTACCCTGTGCATTTTCCTTTCTCATTTATTCCACTGAATTAATTCCCTCATCTCTATTTATATTAATCTGTAAATTTGGTGTTATAGGCGGGATCTCCCTTTTAGCCTGTCTGGCACCTAATACAGCTTTCAACCTTCCCATATTCAGAATGTACAACAGGCTGTGTTTTGTGTTCAAAACTACTCCAGTTTTGTGGTTGATTCATTACTTTGCATATCCATGTCACACATTTTAACTAGAATACTGTATAATAATTCCTATCATTAAACATGCACTCCCATTCTACCTTATGCAACTCCCCTTTCTGTTAGATTTTTGATTTTATGTCTTAAAACTATTGCAAGTGTTACAACACAATGATCCATCCTGCCTGGGCCAGAATGGGTGAATTCTCTGCTTGTTTCAGCAGGAGCAAAGTAAGTTCAATCAGATTGACATCATCACTTCAAACACTCTGGAATAATTCTTTCCATTTGTCTTCTCATTGTCAGTTCCATCAAGAATACATTTTCAAAAGTAACAACAAGCCTGATCCAGAAAATCCAAAATTAGATTTAAAATCACTTTTAAATATCCCAGCTAAGTTAAATCTTTTACACTTATTTACAATCACTCCAGTTTAGCTCAAAATTTGCACGATTAATTATTTCTACAACTCTGCCTCTGTAACCAACACAGGCAGATACAAAATCAAATCGCTGTGTGCTGAAATGGTTAACTCTACTTACAACTTTTCAGACGTAACGTAACGCCATCTTGAAATTGATTTTCCTTTCCTTTCCAGAGTTCAAATCTCTGTCAGATTCCTATTCTTGAAAATGACCATGAATCGCACAATTACATCCTCTCTCTCTGTCTGCCATACACAGAGAGTCCATGCCTGCTTTTAACCCTCTTGGGTCTATGACACTTCAGACCAACCAATTTAACCTGTTTCTCTCTCTCTGTCTGTCTCTCTCTCTCTTTTACAAGTCTCTCACAGGAGACCTGTACTCCTGGGACCTCTCCCTGCTGGTTCTCTTACACAGGCTTGTCCCTTCTCTACCTCTGGGACTCCTCCCTGTGAGTTCCTTGCATCCGAGCCAGCCACCATCTGTCAGTGCCTTGAGGCTTCTATAGCTATGCAGCTTCTCATTCCGCTACATAGGAGTATCCATGCCTGGCCCTGCTATGTTTAAGTGTAGCTTCTCTGCAAATGCCCCTTCTACCCATGCACCTTTTCACTCTGTTCCACAGGAGATCTGAGAGTCCATCCCTGGCCCCTCTACGTTAAGCATGGGCTCTTTACATACACACCGCTTTCTTCCCCACTCCGAGATTCTCAACTTATGGCTTCCAGCTGCCAGACGTGTAAGAACATAAGAACATAAGAACATAAGAAATAGGAGCAGGAGTAGGCCATCTAGCCCTTCGAGCCTGCCCCGCCATTCAATAAGATCATGGCTGATCTGTCGTGGCTCAGTTCCACTTTCCCGCCCTCTCCCCATAACCCTTAATCCCCTCTCTTATCAAGAACCCATCAACCCGCTTCTTAAAAATATTTAGCGAGGCAGCCTCCGCCACTTCAACGGGCAGAGAATTCCAGAGATTCACCACCCTTTGAGTGAAGAAGTTCCTCCTCAACTCCGTTCTAAACCGCCTCCCCTTTATCTTGAGGCTGTGCCCCCTAGTCCTACTGTCTTTTTTGTAGCCTGCTAGCTACTGGGTGGTATTTAAAAAATATACTCACCCACCTTTTGGGAACACATCTCGCCACCAGTCACTGGTGAGTACCCTGCTCACAGTGCCAAATTGTAAGTGGACTTTTCTAAGGTGTCCCCTGAATGAGGTCAATCACTACATAGACTGTGAGAAACAGTATATAGTTAAAGGACAAAAAGGAATTTATTTGCTATTGAATGCATCAGGACGGAGACACAGCCAATGAGGGTTGACTGTCCTCTCTGAGCTAATATTGCAAGGTCAAATTATTATATTATTCTAAATATTTCAATATCCCACCTAGTCTCGTCAATCAAACTGGAGGGTCCGATCACAGTATTCAACATTGTCACTTTAGCCGATAACATTCCACCTGTCAACAGGAATAGGAGGTTGTTAGCTTATTTCCCATGTAGGTTCCTTCCCCATTACCTGGGAAACCTAACCCACATCATTATCAGTGTCCAAGGCCATATTTAACATCTGTGATTTTCAGTTGGCAAAAGGAGTCACTCTCTCACTGGAACCGGGGCCTCCTCTACCAGCTCGAGACAATGTTCCAGCCTCGCGACCCATGAATGAATTTATTCCCTTAAATAGCAGGCCTATGATTCAACTTGTTTTTGCGTAACAGAAGCTGCCTTTCTGTGCTTCACTGTATTAAAAGAATTTGGCCTGTCTACCACTGTTCCTTATTATGCTGCATTCAGAACACAATTGGCCAAGGCGCACAATACATATATATTGAAAATACAATTTAAGCTTATAATACTTGGTTACTTTGTGGTTGTACAGTTTATAATACCTTTGCAGTTTATAATACCATTGCATATTTTGTTCCAGGCACATTGTGAACTCCCACTATATATATGGCACTTTATAATTATCTTAACTTAGTCTACATATTATGGTAAAACTAAAATGAAAGGCTTCACACTAAGAATTCTATATTACCTCCCCAACATCTTTAACACTGCCTCTGTCGATCCTTAGAACAGAGTTGAGGAGGAATTTCTTCACTCAAAGGGTGATGAATCTCTGGAATTCTCTGCACGTTGAAGTGGTGGAGGCTGCCTCGCTAAATATTTTTAAGACACGGGTTGATGGGTTTTTGATAAGAGAGGGGATTAAGGGTTATGGGGAGAGGGCGGGAATGTGGAACTGAGCCACAACAGATCAGCCATGATCTTATTGAATGGCGGGGCAGGCTCGAAGGGCTAGATGGCCTACTCCTGCTCCTATTTCTTATGTTCTTATGTTCTTTTCTATCTGCGCTTCTTTGGGACGTTTCCACATTTCCCAAATTGAATCTTCATTTTGCAGCTCACATTTCAATGACCATCTCCAACAAGGGGCAATCTAACCATCGCCCCTTTACATTCAAAGGCATTGCCATTGCTGAATCCCCACTATCAACATCCTGGGGATTACCATTGACCAGAAGCTGAACAGGATTAGCCATATGAATAGTGTGACTACAGAGCAGGTCTGAGGCTGTGGATTCTGTGATGAGTAGCTCCCCTCCTGACTCCCCTGAGATTGTCCAGTATCCAGATACCTGAAGCCTCCGGATTTGGCCGTTCTTCAGGATGTTGTGGGAACACTGAGGGTGGATCACGTATGTGACGAATACAAAAGTGCAGTCATGCAGCAATGTAAGGGCATTCCCCAGTTTGAAGCGCATCAGTAAATTGATATGTTATGGGAAAGGGCTGGTCAGGTGACATTCCAGCAGTGACTGATCATTACAATCACCTCTTTCCTGTCGGAATAAAATGGCGATGGGTGAGGTAGGTCACATTTCAGTTCTTATCCATTCTGGGTTGGATAATAACTATTTCCTGCTTTCATTGTACAATTTGGAGGGTGAGTGAATGATACATTGTCTTGTGAAAAGAAAGATATAAATGAATAATGTAGTTATTAATGAAGAACTAGCAAAGGTTGTAGAGACTGGAAGAGTTTACAGAGAAAGGGAGGGGTGCAAGGGCTGTAGGAGGTTTCAGAAATAGGGAGGGTTGTAGGGGCTGGAGGAGGTTACAGAGATAGGGAGGGTTCTAGGGGCTGGAGGAGGTTACAGAGATAGGAGGGTTGTAGGGGCTGGAGGAGGTTACAGAGATAGGGAGGGTTGGTAGGGGCTGGAGGAGGTTACAGAGATAGGGAGGGTTGTAGGGGCTGAAGGAGGTTACAGAGATAGGGAGGGTTGTAGGGGCTGGAGGAGGTTACAGAGATAGGGAGGGTTGGTAGGGGCTGGAGGAGGTTACAGAGATAGGAGGGTTGTAGGGGCTGGAGGAGGTTACAGAGATAGGGAGGGTTGTAGGGGCTGGAGGAGGTTACAGAGATAGGGAGGGTTGTAGGGGCTGGAGGAGGTTACAGAGATAGGGAGGGTTGTAGGGGCTGGAGGAGGTTACAGAGATAGGGAGGGTTGTAGGGGCTGGAGGAGGTTACAGAGATAGGAGGGTTGTTGCGGCTGAAAGAAGCTTTGATTGGATTTGTGGATCGTAGGGCTGGAGGAGGTTACAATAATGTGGAGGGTTATAGGGGTTGGAGGAGGCTGCACAGATTGGGAGGACTGTAGGAGCTGGAAGCAGCTACAGAGGAAGGGAGGACTATAAGGACTGGAGGTGATTACAGAGACAGGGAGGGCTTCAGGGACTGGGGGAGGTTACAGAGATAGGGAGGATTATAGGAGCTGGAGGTGGTGACAGAGAAAGGGAGGACTATAGGGACTGGAGAAGGCTACAGGGAAGGGTTGTAGGCTGTGGAAGAGGTTACAGAGATCAGGAGGATTGTAGGGCTGGAGGAGATTACAGATATTGGGAGGACTGTAGGGGCTGGAAGAGGTTGCAGAGACAGGGAGGGTTTTCGGGGCTAGAGGCGATTACAGAGAAAAGGAATGTTGTAGGAGCTGGAGAAGGTTACAGAGATAAGGATGGGTGTAGGGGCTGGAGGAAGTTACAGAGTTAGGGAGGGATGCCGTGGCTGGAAGATGTGGCAAAGAAAGGGAAGGCTGTAGGTGCTGGAGGAGGCTAGATAAATCAGGAGTCTGTAGGGTCTGGAGGAGGTTACGAAGATAGGGAGAAATGTAGGGGCTGGAGGAGGTCACAGAAATAAGGAGGGTTGGAGGGGCTGAAGGACGTTACAGATATGCTGGAAATGGTTACACAGATAGGGTGGCTGACAGTGACTGGATGTGGATACTGACATAGGGAGGGTTGTAGAGACTGGAATAGATTACAGGAATAGGGAGGGGTGTAGGAGTTGGAGGAGCTTACGGAGATAGGGAGGGTTATAGGGCTGGATGGGGGTTATAGAGATAGGGAGGGGTGTAGGAGTTGGAGGAGCTTACAGAGATAGGGAGGGTTATAGGGCTGGATGGGGGGGTTACAGAGATAGGGAGGGTTATAGGGCTGGATGGGGGGGTTACAGAGATAGGGAGGGTTGTAGGTGCTGGAAGAGGTTACAGAGATTAGGAGGGTTGTAGGGCTGGAGGACGTTACAGAAATAGGGAGGTTTATAGGGGGCTTAAGGAGGTTACAGAGCTACAGAGGTTTGTAGGGGCTTTAGGAGGTTACAGAGATAAAGGCCAGGATTTTCCTTGCTCTTCAATGGTGGTGTGAAGAGGTAAAATCATACGAGGGCCGAGAAATCAGGATCACATCTGATTTCTTGGATCTCCCGATTTTACGACAGCTGGATTTCCGACACAGTCAACCTCTCACTGGAAGTGGGGGAGGGGGCTGAATAATTTTTTCAAACTTATTTAAATGCTGAGTTACACGTGTTAAGTGAGTGTGGCACTAAATCGTTTGGGCTCACTTGTCTTTATGGCCTCAATGAGAGGGGTTCTCTTGGGCAAGGA
Source organism: Carcharhinus amblyrhynchos (assembly GCF_965287045.1). Taxonomy (NCBI): domain Eukaryota; kingdom Metazoa; phylum Chordata; class Chondrichthyes; order Carcharhiniformes; family Carcharhinidae; genus Carcharhinus; species Carcharhinus amblyrhynchos. Next base: position 76,356,665 of record NC_137336.1, on the reverse strand, counting down.
AAACACCTGTTCCCAATGAACGGGGAACAATCGTGTCAACCTCGCTGGTGGAATCGAAGGCAATTGAGACCCCCTCAGTGTGGCCAAGAAAAAGGTACGGTGCCTCTTGGGCCGTGCCAGCCTGGCAGTGCCATCTGGCACCTTTGCACTGCTAGCCTGGCAACTGGGCAATGCCACCTAGGCACTATGGCACTGCCTGAAGGGATGGCATCTGAAGGAGCGGGGGACTGAAGGGGCAGGAGGGAGACTTGCTGCCACTCTGCAAAGCGATCGGATCAGGAGCAAGGGACCGGTCTGGGCTGCATGGGGAGTGGTGGTGAAATTTCTTTCCATCTCAGTCCTAAATGGCCTACCTCATATCCTGAGACAGTGTCACCTTCTCCTAGACCCTCCAGCTGGAGGAAATCACATCCCGGTATCCATTCTGTCCAGCCCTGTCAGAATTTTATGTCTCAAATAAATATTTGTGTGTGCCTATATACTTTGTGTGTGTATATAAGTCTGTGTCTAATCTGTGTGCATATTTCTGTGTCTGATTATTTTTGTGTGCATGGATATGTGTGTGTGTGTATAATTTTGTTTATGGTTGAATGTACGTTGGTGTATGTTTCTGTGTGTATGTTTCTATTTTTATGTGTGTTTGTATGTATGTTTTGTGTGTATGTTTTGTGTGTGTGTTTGTGTATGTCTGTGTGTATGTTTTGTGTGTTTGTGTGTGTATGCTTTGTGTGTGATTGTGTGTATGTTTTGTGTGATATGGAGATGCCAATATTGGACTGGGGTGGACACAGTAAGAAGTCCCACAACACCAGGTTAAAGTCCAACAGGTTTATCTGGTATCACGAGCTTTCGGAGCACTGCTCCTTCATCATGTGAGTGGAGAATTGGGTTGAACAACACAGCATATATAGACAGAGACACAACTGCAAGATAATACGAGTCTTTACAGGCAATCAAGTCTTTATGTTAGTGTTATGTTTGTCTGTGTATGATGTTTCTGTGTCTGTTTGCAAGTGATGAGGGAGTGTGTTTCTATGTTGTGTGTGTCTGCTTTTAGGTGCCTGTATGTATGTGAGTGGGTTTGTGTAGGCTTAGTTGGTGTGGGTGTGTATCGCTGTGGAAGGTCGGGAATATATCGTTATCTATGTTGAGTGTGTTTATTTGTGATGTTCCTATCATGACTCACAATTATATAGCCAATTCTCTGTAAGTTTTTTGGTGAGCATTGGAGGTGAAGATCAAATCAATGCTGTAGCTTAATGTGAACGTTTGAGCGTTTAAGCTTTCTGAACATCCATCTCCTTCTTCCCCACAGATACAAATCCATATAATGGAATATAAACCCTTCATCTACAAAAATGTTAAAACCACATCAGCTGACTGTTGGATTAATAAATGCAAGCAACCATATGCTCTACCATGGTCAGAGGAAAGGTCTTTTGTTATAAGAAGAAGCGATGACCCAGATGTCATTGGGGAAAAGATCACGAAGGCTGTTGGATATATATTTGACGTCCAGAATAATAGTCATGTTCCTAAGGGTACCTGTTTTGTATTAGCTTGTGGAGTACTTCTAACCAATTACCATGTTATTAACAGTTGCCTATCACTGAATCAATTTTGGGTTAGTTTTGATAATCAGAGAGGACATCTGATGAATTATTATAATAGCAAATGTTACAGATTTAAGTCGGTCATCTGTTCCTCAAAGGAATTGGACTATTTCATTTTTGACTTAGATTGTGACAAATCGCAACTACCTGAGGGTCTATCACCATCAGCTACCAGGCCCAGTTTATACGAACCATTATGTATTGTGGGTTACCTGGATAATGAGAACATATCTGCAGAGATTTGCCCATTAATCCCACCACAATGGCGTCGATTTAGATATAGCCAATATCAGCAAAATATCGCCCTTACCTCAAGAGGAGGGGGTGAAATAGCCTCTAATTCAGGAATGAGACGAAGTAAATTAATTTGTAACCCAGGAGTGAGGTCTCATAAATTACTCGATAATGTAGTAATGGAACATTCTAAATTATTTTATAATTCTGGAATGGAACATCCTAAATTACTCTGTAATTCAGATATAAAGCATCGTAATGCAGGAATGCAATACCATAAATTACTCTACAAAGTGAAGCATTCTAGGTTACCCTCTAATTCATTCATAAAACATCGTAAATTACCCTATAATCTAAGAATGAGATACCATAAATTACCCTGCAATGTTAGAGTGAAGCATTCTAGATTACTCTCTAATTCATTCATAAAACATCGTAAATTACCATATAATCTAAGAATGAGATACCATAAATTACCCTGCAATGTTAGAGTGAAGCTTTGTAAATTACTCTATAATTCAGACATTAAACATTGTAAATTACTTCATAATTCAGTCATAAAACACAGTAAATTTCGCTATAATCTAAGAAGGAAATATTATAATCGTAATGCAGGAATGCAATACCATAAATTACTCTACAAAGTGAAGCATTCTAGATTACTCTCTAATTCATTCATAAAACATTGTAAATTACCCTATAATCTAAGAATGAGATACCATAAATTACCCTGCAATGTTAGAGTGAAGCATTCTAGATTACTCTCTAATTTATACATAAAACATCATAAATTACCCTATAATCTAAGAATGAGATACCATAAATTACCCTGCAATGTTAGAGTGAAGCTTTGTAAATTACTCTATAATTCAGACATTAAACATCGTAAATTACTTCATAATTCAGTCATAAAACACAGTAAATTTCGCTATAATCTAAGAAGGAAATATTATAAATTACCCTATAATACAGAAGTAAAATATTTTGAATTACCCTACAACATTGGTTTGACATGTCCTGAATTGACCTATAATATTGGAGTAGGAGGTTCTGAAACAATCTGTAACCCAGGAGTTGTAAACCATAAATTTGCCTCCGCTGCAGGCATGGGAATTCTTGATTTAAAGTATGAACATGGAGTAGGAAATCCTGAAACAACCCATAGTTACTCTTTCACTGTAGAAAGTTCACAGCCCCTGTGTTCAAATAAAGTACTAAATTATCCGACATCTATGTCAGAGGGGTCATCTGGTTCCGCTGTCATTAATGGCAGGAATGAATTAGTTGGAATGCACCAGTCGGGATATATCCCTACCAATGTCAAGAAACGGCCCAAATATTTTCCTGCACGAGCTGTAAGCATTGATGCAATTCTGAAAGATGCAAAGTCACGGCTATTAAACTTACCAATAGGCGAACGGCCAGCTGGATGGCGATGGTTTTGTGAAGAGAAAAACGGGACCGGATAGAAAACGCAGCTTAACTAAGTGCCAGAAAACTCAATTTTCACACTTTCAAAGCGGCAGTTATCGACCTCTTTAATCACATTTTATTTTGATATTTTAAGTTTCCTTTGAAATTTTGTTTACCTTGATGCCTTTTTAATTTATCCCAGTTTGCTGATTTAGTTTATTTGGTTAACGAAAATAAGCACAATCTGATAGAGTCAGTTAATTTTTTTCCAATATTGGAAATGTATTTTCATCGGTAACATTCTTCACATCGCATTGATAGAAATTCAAAAGCCTTACTTTGTGCTACTTGTGTTTATATCGCACCTTTAAAGTTTGATGTTAAAGAGATAAAAGTACCCTGAAGCCTAAGTCCATCGCTAATGAGTAGGGCCTCTTTTGAGGCTTGTGTCCAGTGGGCAGTCACTATTCTGGCTGCTTAAATTATAGCTCCGACCGTAAAGGATGGCGTAGGGACCACTTCACAGTTTTGTTGCTCGGAATGAACGGACACACATACACATATATCTGCAGGTGGCATTGCAGTGTTCGAATCAATCTCTTCTAATTATGGAACGTGAAAAGTTTATAGTTCAACATAAAGTGATCACAGGATTTGAGATTGGCATCCTGAAAATCTAGCCTTACAGCAATCCTGAGTTGTATTACTATTTAGAGGAAGAGGAGAGCGAGAAAGAGAGCAATGCAAGATTTCAATGGCTTTAGCATATGAATCGAAGGTGTTGTCGACGTTAAACATCACATAACTAAAATTGACAACGATTGGATAGCTTTGGATTTGATTGGAATGTGATCTGGTGGGGGTTATTATTCAAAAAGACGGGAGCCTGAGTCATCGGCATGCTGGACTCAAATGATAACACCGACTGGCACTGGCGTTGTTTAAGTTAATTGTGTCACTCTGGGTGGCATGGTTTAAAACAAGGATTACAACTGGACAACGCTAAACATGACTGCACACGTTACCCAGATCACCAGTAAAGAAATGAGCAGAGAGAGGAACTGGGGAGTGTGGGGAAAGAGTCCGGATGACTGGGGGACCACGCTCTGCCTGTGCGATCACCATAAGATGTACTACATATAAGATGCACTTCAGTAACTCACCAATGCTCCTTCGACAGCACGTTTCAGGGCTGTAACCTGTAAGATTAGCAAAGCAATGGGAATTTCACCTCCTGCAAGATTCCCTTCAAGCCACACGTCATTATATTCCATTATATGGATTTGTATCTCTGGGAAAAGAGAAGAGACTTGGAACGATGTCACCGTTCCTTTACTGTCACTAGGTCAACATCCTGGAACTCCATCCTGAATAGCACCTCATCTCAGGGACTGCAGCGGTTCAAGAAGGCAGTTTACCACCACCTTCTCAAGGAGCAATTAGGGATGGACAATAAAGGTTGGACTTGCCAGTGATGCCCATGGATCAGAAAAAAACATAAAAACAAAGTCAAAAAATGAAGAAAAAGAGAACAAATAAAGTTGACGCTTATTTCAACTGGGAATGGGCAGCATTGTTTAAGCAGGTCACAGACCAGAATGTCAACTCAGAAACAAGAGGTATCAGAACGTGTGAAACTCACTCATCCATGTCTCTGATGGCCTGGAAGATGTTGATTGGGGCAGGAGTCACTGTTTGCAAGGGAAATGTAAAACTCGAGTTCTGAGGGTCATATGGCAATGGCATCAGGAGCTGCAAATTCTCCAGCCGTTCATGTCCTGCTATTCCTGCGAACGAGAATGGAAAATTTGGCGCTCAGCCAAAATTCCATTCACTGCAGCGGGACTGGAGAATCCCAGCTGGAGGCGAGGCTGGACAATCAGGCCCCAAGTGTATGAAAATAGATAATTTGTTTTGTTGGCTCCATGTTGTTATTCAGATCTCACGTGTGTGTATCATCGATGTACTGTGATTTAATGGCCCTGTAATGGAAAGTAGAGATCAAAGATAGAAATGTGTAAGAATTGTGAGAAAACCACTGTATACAGTATCATTTCATGTGATAGACCTGAAAACAAGTACAGATTGTATGGCTGCTTATTAAAGACCTCAGAACACAACATGGAATTGGATAGTATTGTGCTTCATTGACGACCTGACCCTGTACTGATCCAATCAAAAGTGTGTATACTCTGTGCACTAGACAGAATATCAATGGAACATGAGTCCAGTAATTTGACCACGACAATAATGCAGTCTGAATAATTGACTAATCAATTATTAGTCAAATAACATAAGTCCTACACTACCATATCCTGGATTATTAGTCCATTAACATAGCACTTATTCTACTGTACCTTGGATTATTAGTCCAGTAGCGTAACCCCTTCACTATTGTACCCTTTATTAATCCAGTAACATAACCCCTACACTACTGTACCCTGGATTATTAGTCCAGTAACATAACACCTACATGACTATACCCTGGATTTTTAGTCCAGTAACATAATGCCCTAACTACTGTAGCCTGGATGTACTGTATGTTACTACAGTAACATAACTCCTACACTATTGTACCCTGGATTATTTGTCCTGTAACATAACACCTACACTGCTTACCCTGGATTATTAGCCCAGGATCAGAACCTGCACATTATTATACCCTGAATTATTTATCCAATAACATAATACTTACACCATAGTACCCTGTATTATTAATCCAGTAACATAACCCCTACACTACTGTACCCTGGATTATTAGTCCAGTAACATAACACCTACATGACTATACCCTGGATTTTTAGTCCAGTAACATAATGCCCTAACTACCGTAGCCTGGATGTACTGTATGTTACTACAGTAACATAACTCCTACACTATTGTACCCTGGATTATTTGTCTTGTAACATAACACCTACACTGCTTACCCTGGATTATTAGCCCAGGATCAGAACCTGCACATTATTATACCCTGAATTATTTATCCAATAACATAATGCTTACACCATAGTACCCTGTATTATTAATCCAGTAACATAACCCCTACACTAATGTACTCTGGATTATTAATCCTGTACACTACTGTACACTGGATTATTTGTCCTGTAATATGACCCCTATGCTACTGAACCCTGGATTATTAGTCCAGTAACATAACTCCTATGCTACCGTACCCTGTATTATTAATCCAGTAACGTAGCCCCTACAGGACTGTACCCTGGATTATTAGTCCAGTCACATAGCCCCTACACTACTGTACCCTGGATTATTAATCCAGTAACATAACCCTTACGCCATAATACTCTGTATTATTAATCCAGGAACATAACCCCTACTCTACTTTAACCTGGATTATCAGTCCAGTAACATATCCTGTACACTACTGTATCCTGGATTATTTGTCCTGTAACATGACCCCCACACTACTGTACCTTGGATTATTAATTCATTAATGTAACCCCTTCACTACTGTACCCTGGATTAATAGTTCAATAACATATTCTATACATTTCTATAGCCTGGATTATTAGACCACTAAGGGCCTGTTTGTGCTGTAGTGTTCTATAACCCCTACAGTACTTACCCTGGATTATTAATCCAGTACCATATTCTGTACTCTACTATACCCTGCATTATTAGCCCAGGAACATAATACCTACAACATTGTACCATGGATTATTAATCCTGTAACATAGTCCCTACTGTACAGTACTCTGGGTTATTAGTCCAGTAATATAGATGAATGACCAATTCAGAGGAAAAAAGTTCTCCTCATCTCCATTTTACAAATGAGGGGACTTCCATTTTAAATTTATTTGTAAAAGGTGCCCTCGAAGTCTAATCTGTCTCTCACAAGGGGAAACATATTCTTGCCTTCCATCCTCAGGATGATGACGGCTTGCTGTGGTGACAGTGCACAGATCCTCACAGAGAATGTCCGCCTCCATTCTGGCTGATAGCAACTTGCCTGCTCTCAATGACCAGCATTACTTCATGGCGACGTCACATGGAGAGTTTCACCGATCCTGATCTCAGGTCTTCCTTGGTGGTTTGTGACCTTGAGGTTGAGCATTGCTGGAGGCTGAGGCTAGTGAAATATGGGATCAAGCAGCAGAGCAAAATGTCTAGAGAGCACACATTGACAATGACCAGGAGTGACGGTAGCCCTGAACATTGTGACACTGTCCCTTTGGGTGCCCAAGGGCTCCTGGCTCCTTTCTTGGGAAAGAGAGGCAGATGGACAGAGCTTGAGAGTTCCCGCTGTCCTCTGGTGTTGGTAATCGATGATCTCCACAATTGCCTGCACCACGAAGTGCGTGTCCTACAGCATGGAGTGCGTGTCCTACAGCACGGAGTGCGTGTCCTACAGCATGGAGTGTGTGTCCTACAGCATGGAGTGCGTGTCCTACAGCATGGAGTGCGTGTCCTACAGCATGGAGTGCGTGTCCTACAGCATGGAGTGTGTGTCCTACAGCATGGAGTGTGTGTCCTACAGCATGGAGTGCGTGTCCTACAGCATAGAGTGCGTGTCCTACAGCATGGAGTGCGTGTCCTACAGCATGGAGTGCGTGTCCTACAGCATGGAGTGCGCGTCCTACAGCATGGAGTGCGCGTCCTACAGCATGGAGTGCGTGTCCTACAGCATGCAGTGCGTGCCCTGCAGCATGGAGTGTGTGTCCTACAGCATGGAGTGTGTGTCCTACAGCATGGAGTGCGTGTCCTACAGCATGGAGTGCGTGTCCTACAGCATGGAGTGCGTGTCCTACAGCACGGAGTGTGCGTCCTACAGCACGGAGTGTGCGTCCTACAGCATGGAGTGCGTGTCCTACAGCATGGAGTGTGTGTCCTACAGCATGCAGTGCGTGCCCTGCAGCATGGAGTGCGTGTCCTACAGCATGGAGTGTGTGTCCTACAGCATGGAGTGTGTGTCCTACAGCATGGAGTGTGTGTCCTACAGCATGGAGTGCTTGTCCTACAGCATGGAGTGTGTGTCCTACAGCATGGAGTGTGTGTCCTACAGCATGGAGTGCTTGTCCTACAGCATGGAGTGCGTGTCCTACAGCATGGAGTGCGTGTCCTACAGCATGGAGTGTGTGTCCTACAGCATGGAGTGCGTGTCCTACAGCATGGAGTGTGTGTCCTACAGCATGGAGTGCGTGTCCTGCAGCATAAGGTGCAGATCCTGCAGTATGAGGTATATGTCCTGCAGCTGTGCACAACAAAACGTCTCTATGACAGTCATCAAACCCGCTGTGTTGGCCTCAGTGCACTGAAGCGTCGGCATTATCTTGACAGACAAAAGGTGTCAGGACTGCTCCATCCTGCATTTAACTCGATGAGTGTCCCTGACATCTTTCACTGATATCCCAACTTTACCACTGGAGCTACAACAACTGAGGCATGACCAAGTCCAAAGGCTCCTCATCTGACTGGGTTCAGTCGACTCCTGGCCCCCAACAATCCACCAAGTCCTCGCATGCTGCGACATCCCACCTGTCTCCGCCTGATGTGGATTAGAAAGCATGAGGTTTCCCCAGACTGTGACCCCGAGGCTTTTCTAATATCTTGTCTTTGTATGCATGTCTCTGCGCTGGTAGAGGGTGTGGGTGAAAGCTGTGACAGTTCTTCAATCTCTACAACCTGTGCTGGTCTCAGAGTTGTCTGGGACTTGACTGTTTGACCCTCTGGGATGTTCCCCTGATTTGCTTGTAAAACTGGAGAGATTTTGTTAGTGCATGGCCGGGGCCTTTAGACGCAGGAGATGTGACTCATATCAATATTGTGTGATGACTGACACTTTGATGAATCCTCACTTGGTTTAATGTTGCCCCCAGCTGTTTGCAAAGGAGCAGTCAATTTCTTCACTGACCAGCTGGAGGGCTCTTTCCTTGAAGTTTGGGAGAATTTTTAGCCTCTGACATCCCTCTGCCCCTCCGGGATCGCTCCATTTTGTTACGTTTTAGCTTGTCCTGCATGAAAACAATTGGACAGAGTATAAGCAGGATGCCTACCAGCGCGGATGATGAGGATGCCTGGCTTGTGTGGATGGTGAGTGAGAGCGGCGAGATCCTGAGGACGTGACCTGCAGGGGAGATGAAGATGCATGAGGGAGAGCGAGTGGTGGAGTCCCTTGAATCAGGTTTGAGAGTTGAATGAATCTTTCAAGTTCATTTCCCATAACAGAAGTAATTCTGAAAAATAGAATGTTGCATTTGGAGAGGAATGAATGAATCAAGAACCTTCAGTATGGTTTTGTTAAGGGGAGGTCATGTCTGACCAACTGGATTATGTTTTTTCGAAGAGCTGACCAGATGTGTAGATGAGGGCTGGGTATTTTGGCCCCAGCTACTTGACCTCAGCCAGGCTTTTGACAAGGTTCCACATCACAGAATGATAACAAAGTTAAGGGCCCACGGGGTCCAAGAGAATTTGGCAAATTGTTGAAGCAGAGGGTGATTGTCGAGGGTTGTTTTCTTGACAGGAAGACTATGTCCTGTGGGGTCTGTCAGAGATCAGTGTTGCGGATCTTACTGTTTGTCATTTATCTAAGCGATTTAGCCTTGAATGTTGTTAATCAGTAAGTTTGTAGATGATACAAAATTGGTAGGGTGGTAAATAAATACGAAACAGCTATTTCAAACAGTATTCTACGCTAAACCAACATTTAAAGACATCTAAATGGTCATTAGATAAACATATAGATGATATTGGAATAGTGTAGGTTAGATAGGCTTTAGATTAGTTTCAGAGGTCAGCACAACATTCAGGGCCAAAGGGCCTGTACTGCGCTGCAGTGTTCTATGTTCTATGATCTATGTCCTAAACAGAGATATTAAACAATATTCTGCACTAAACGAGGTTCTAACCAGTGTCCTACAATACACAGAAATTTCAAACAGTGCTCCACACTAAACACTGCTCCATAGCAAACAGAAATTTTAAACAGTGGCCTACACTAAACACAGATTTTAGGCAGTGTCCTACACTAAGCAGTGATTTTAAACTGTGTCCTTCACAAAAAAAAGGTTTTAAACAGTTACCTAAACAGACAGAAATATTAAACAATGTCCTACAATTAGAAGATATTTTAAAGAGTTGCCTATTCTACACAGACATATGAAACTGAATCCAACACTAAACAAGATTTTAAACAGAGGCCTACATGAAACAGATATTTTAAAGTGCATTAAATGAATAGAGATTTCAGACAGTGTCCTGCACTAAATAGAGATTTTAAACAATGCCCACATTAAAGAGAGATTTTAAACAGTGTCCTTCTTTAAACAGAGATTTTCAACATTGTCCTCCACTAAACAGAGGTTTTAAACAGTGCTCTACACTATTTTAAGCACTGTCCTAAGCAAATCAGAGATTTTAAACAGTGGCCTACTCTAAGCAGAGATATTAACATTAATCCTTCACTAAATGAGTTTGTAAACTAAACAGGGATTTTAAATGGTGCCCTATACCAAATAGAGAATTTGATCAAGGCCCCACAACTAAACAGAGATTTTAACCAGTGTCCCACAATAAACAGAGATTTCAAACATTGACCCACACTAAACGAGATTTTAAACATTGTCCTACTCAACAGATTTTCAACAGTGTCCAAAATTCAGCAGAGGTTTTAAACAGTGTCCTGCACGAAGCAGATTTTAACCAGTGCCCTACACATCAGAGATTTTAAACAGTGCCTCACACTAAACGAGATTTTAAAAAGTCTTACACTAAACAGAGATTCTAAACACTCCATTCACTAAAGAGATATTTTAAACAGTGTCCTGCATGAAACTGAGATTGTCAACAGTGTCCAACTGTAAACAGAGATATTAAACAGCGCCCTCAACAGAGATTTCAAACATTGCCCCAAATGAAACAGAGATTTTAAACAGTTTCCCACATTCAACACAGATTATAAACAGTGCCAACAGTAACCAGGCACTTTAAAAATACCTAACACTAATCAGAGATTTTAAACGGTACCAACAGTAACCAGGAACTCTAAAAACACTAAACAGAGATTTTAAATGGTGTGCTACCCTTGACAGAGATTTTAAAGAGTTTCCTAAATTAAACGAGATTTCAAACAGTGCCCCATACTAAACAAAAAATTGAAACAATTTCTACACTAAACAGTGCCCACACTAAACAGAGATTTTAAACAGTGTCCTACACTAAAAGAGATTTGAAACAGAGATTTGAAACACTAAACAAAGATTGTAAACCGTGCCCTACACTAAACAGAGATGTTAAACAGTGTCCTAAATTATAAAGAGATTTTAAACAGTGCCCTAGATTAAACAGAGATTTTAAACAGTATCCGTCACTAAAGAGAGATTTTAAACAGTGGCCTACTCTAAAATATTTTATATGAAACCAAATCCAGCACTAAACAAGATGTTAAACAGTGGCATACATGAAATAGAGATTTTAAACAGTGCATTACAGTAAATAGAAATTTTGGACAGTGCCCCGCTCTCAACTGAGATTTTAAATGTTATCCTACACAAAGCAGAGATTTGAAACAGTGCCTCGCACGAACCGGAGACTTAAAGCACTCTTCCACACTGTGCCCAGACTAAACGAGATTTTAAAAACTGCCCTATACTAAACAAAGATTTTAAACACTGTCCTTCACTAAAACACATATTTTAAACAGTGTCCTACATGGAAGAGAGATTTCAAACAGTGTCCAACTCGAAACAGAGATATTAAACAATGCCTAACTAAATAGAGATTTTAAACATTGCCGAAAGTAAACAGAGATTTTAAACAAACCCGTCACTAAACATGAAATAGAGATTTTAATCAGTGCTCCACACTAAATAAGAATTTAAACACTGTCCTACACTAAACAGAGATTTTAAACAGTGTCCAAAAGTAAGCAGAGATTTTAAACTGTGTCTTTCATGAAACAGAGATTTTAAACAGTGTTCAACTCTAAACAGAGATTTTAAATTGTGCCCTGAACAAAATAGAGACATTAAACAGTATCCTTCATTAGAAGATATTTTAAACTACGCCCTGTACTAAATGGAGATTTTAAACAGCGTCCACACTAAACAGGGATTTTAAATAGTGTCCTACGCTAAACGAGATTTAAACCACTGTCCTACACTAAACAGATTGTAAACAGTGCCGTACACTAAGCAGAGATTTTAAACTGTGCCCTTCACTAAACGTAGATTTTCAACAGTGTCCTACACCAGGAGAGATTTTAGAAAATGTCCTCCACTAAACAGAGAGTTTAAACACTCCGTTCACTAAACACATGTCTTAAACAGTGTCCTGCACGAAAGAGATTTTAAACAGTGCCCAACACGAAACAAAGAATTTAATCAGGGCCCTACACCAAACAAAGATTTTACCCAGTGTCCTACAATAAACAGAGAGTTCAAACAGTGCCCCATACGAAACGTAGATTTTTATAGGAAGGGGTATAGAGTACAAGAGCTGGAGTCTAATGTTGCAGTTGTATAGAACGTTGGTTTGCCTGCATTTGGAGTACTGCGCCCAGTTCTGGTCGCCTTACTACCGGAAGGACATGGAGACCCTGGAGAGAGTGCAGAGGAGGTTTACCAGGATGCTGCCTGGCATGGAAGGACTGAGCTACGAGGCAAATTGGGGCTGTTCTCCTTAGAAAGTCAGCATGGATTTGTCAAGGGCAGGTCGTGCCTTACAAGCCTAGTTGAGTTCTTCGATAATGTGACTGAACACATTGACGAAGGAAGTGCCGTGGACGTAGTGTACATGGACTTCAGCAAGGCGTTTGATAAGGTCCCCCATGCAAGACTTCTTGAGAAGGTGAGAGGGCATGGGATCCAAGGGCCTTTGGCCTTGTGGATCCAGAATTGGCTTGCCTGCAGAAGGCAGAGAGTGGTTGTGGATGGGGCTTTTTCTGAATGGAGGTCAGTCACCAGCGGAGTGCCTCAAGGATCTGTTCTGGGACCCTTGTTGTTTGTCATTTTCATAAATGACCTGGATGAGGAAGTGGAGGGATGGGTAAGTAAGTTCGCTGATGACACTAAGGTCGGTGGTGTTGTGGATGGTCTGGAAGGATGGCAAAAGTTGCAGCAGGACATAGATAGGATGCAGGACTGGGCGGAGAAGTGGCAGATGGACTTCAACGCGGATAAATGTGTAGTCGTCCATTTTGGCAGAACCAACGGGATGAACGAGTACACTATCAAGGGCAGAAGTCTGAGTAGTGTTGAAGAGCAGAAGGATCTAGGGGTCCGGGTCCACAGGACTCTTAAATCGGCCTCGCAGGTGGAGGAGGTGGTCAAGAAGGCGTATGGTGTACTGGCCTTCATTAATCGAGGGTTTGAGTTTAGGAGTCGGGAGGTAATGCTGCAACTTTATAAGACCCTTGTCAGGCCTCATTTAGAGTATTGTGAGCAGTTCTGGTCGCCTCACTATAGGAAAGATGTAGAAGCTATTGAGAGGGTACAGAGGAGATTTACAAGGATGTTGCCTGGACTGGGAGGCATGCCTTATGAAGTTAGGTTGAGGGAGCTGGGACTCTTTTCCCTGGAGAGACGAAGGTTGAGAGGCGACCTGATAGAAGTTTACAAAATGTTGAGAGGAATAGATAGGGTGGACTCTCAGAGGCTATTTCCCCGGGTTGAAATGGTTGCTACGAGAGGACACAGATTTAAGGTGCAAGGAGGGAAGTTCAAAGAACAAAGAACAAAGAACAACCCAGCACGGGAAACAGGCCCTTCGGCCCAACGAGCCCGTGCCGCCGCATCACCCTACACCTATTTTACCCTGCATGTCTACGAATGGGACCCTACTCAGTCAGATTCAGGGAAGAAATAGTGTCAATTTGGTGGAAACCGATTAGCCTAAGAGCACATCTTTGGGGTGTGGGAGGAAACCGGAGCGCCCGGAGGAAACCCACGCAACCACAGGGAGAATGCGCAAACTCCCACAGACACAGGCCCAAATCCATGTATCTGCACAGCTAGCAGTGCTAGTCACTGAGCTGTTGTGGCGCCCGTCTATCAGTCCAGGATCAAGCACACACACCGACATGAAGTACTAGGCCACTCCTGGACTTCCAAGAGCAGCCCACGCACGACCCGCCGTGTGCATGCCCCTCGCTTGACACGAGGTGGACCTCCACCTGTGGAATAAAGACAAAAAATATTAATCATACAGCCTGCCCTTCCGGTGTCTCCCGAGGTTTAACCCTATTTAATAGCCCCTACCATATCCCTCCATTCTTGTTTCACTCATGTGCCTATCTAACTGCATCTTAAACGAGTCCAACGTTCCTGCCTCCACCACCCTACTCGGTAGCGCATTCCAGACCCCCACAACTCTCTGCGTAAAGAACCTTCCTCTTACCTCCAAATTATACCTCCCCCCCCTCACCCTTAAGTGATGACCTCTCGTGTTCGTACCCAGTCTAGGGAGCAGTCTCTCACTATTAACTCTATCTATTCCCTTCAGTATCTTATATACCTCTATCATGTCCCCTCTCAATCTCCGTCTTTCCAAGGAGAATAGCCCCAGTCTCTTCAATCTCTCCTCGTAACCCAGTCCCCCCATGCCAGGCAACATCCTGGTAAACCTCCTCTGCACCCTTTCCAGAGACTCCACGTCCTTCCGGTAATAAGGTGACCAGAACTGGACGCAGTACTCCAAATGCGGTCTAACCAACGTTCTGTATAACTGAAGCATTAGACGGCAGCTTTTATACTCTAAGCCCCTTCCTATAAAGGCTAACATCCCATAACATCCCAACCTATCTATATCCTGTTGTATCACCTGACAATCCAGTTCCGTACCCGCCAACCCTGCCATCTTGGTGTCATCAGAAAACTTGCTGATCACACCACCTACGCCCTCTTCTAAGTCATTTATGTAGACTACAAAGAGGAGAGGTCCCAGTACTGAGCCCTGCGGCACACCACTGGTCACTGGCCTCCAGCCCGACAAGGTACCCTCCACAACTACCCTCTGTCTCCTATTTCCCAGCCAGTTCTCAATCCACCTAGCTACCTGGCCTCGTATCCCATGCGCCTTAACCTTTTCTACCAGCCTACCGTGAGGGACTTTGTCAAACGCCTTACTGAAATCCATATAGATGACATCAACGGCTCTCCCATCGTCAACCGTTTTTGTTCAGAAGTGATGTTAGGGATAAGTTTTTCACTCAGAGGGTGGTGAGTGAATGGAATCGGCTGCCGTCAGTGGTGGTGGAGGCAAACTCGCTGGGGTCTTTTAAAAGACTTCTGGATGAGTATATGGGGTTTAATGAGATTGAGGGTTATAGATAGGTCTGTAGGTTGGTAGGTGTTGATGTGATCGGCGCAACTCGTGGGCCGAAGGGCCTGTTTGTGCTGTAGTGTTCTATGTTCTATGTTCTACGAAAGACAGAGAATGAGGGGGGATCTAATAGAGGTGTATAAGATTATGAAGGGTATAGATAGAGTGAACAGTGGTAAGCTTTTTCCTAGGTTGGATACAATAATTACGAGGGGCCACGGGCTTGGGGGGGCGGGGGGGAGCGGGCGAGGTTTAACTCGGATGTTAGAGAGAGGTTTTTCACACAGAGGGTGGTGGGGGCCTGGGATGCACTGCCAAGTAGGGTGGTGGAGGCAGGCGCACTAGGGTTGTTTAAGGCTTACTTAGACAGGCACATGAGCAGACTAGGGATGGAGGGATACAGGAGACTTTTCTAAATAAAAATCAAGAGCTTTGGGATGTCCCTGGGAATCAATTGATTCCTATGGCCCTTCCAAAATATTTCATGGCTCACTTGCTTTATTTCTGCGCTTCTGGGGATTCCGTAAATGTCTGTCTAAGTTTTGCATGTTTATTGATGTCTTTTCTTTGACTTCACAGGTGATTCTGTCCGCCTTGTTGACCAGCAAGGGGGATACACGCGGTGGGTCGTGCGAGGGCTGCTCTTGGATGTTGCTTTGAGAGTTGCCTAGTGCTTCACGTCGTTAGTGTGCGCTTAAACTGGACCAACTGACGGGCAACACGACAGCTCAGTGACTATCACTGTTTGCTGTGCAGATACATGGATTTGGGCCAGTGTCTGCGGGAGTTTGCACATTCTGCCCGTGATTGCGTGGATTTTCTCCGGGTGCTCCGGTTTCCTCCCACATCCCAAAAACGTGCTCTTAGGCTGATTGGTGTAACAAATTGTCCCTAAATTAGTCTCCCCTCAATCTTCCCCAATAGGTGTAGGCAAAGGTCCTGGGTAGAGGACGGCACTCATAATGTTAAAATGGCAGCAGGGGCTCGTTGGGCCGAAGGGCCTGTTTCCCGTGCTGTGTTGTTCTTTGTTCTTAAACTGTGTCCAAAACTAAGCAGAGATGTTGAACAGTGTCCTGCATGAATCAGAGATTTTAAATAGTGCTTCACACTAAACGAGATTTTCAAAACTGTCCAACACTAAACGAGATTGTAACAAGCGTCCTGCAATAAACAGTGTCCAAACAGTGCCCCACACTAAACGAGCTTTTAAACACTGTTCTATACTAAACAGAGATTTTAAACAGTGTCCTACACTAAACATAGATTTTTAAACTTTATCCTATACTAATAATAGATTTTAAACAGTGCCCTATATTGAATACACAATTTAAACTGTCCGACACTAAGCAGAAATTTTTCAGTCTCCTGACTAAACAAGAGATTTTAAACAATGTACTATAATAAACAGAGATTTTAAATAGTGCCCAACACTAAACAGGTAATTTAATCAGAGCTCTATACTAAACAGAGATTTTAAACAGTACGCTTCACTAAACGAAGATTCTAAGCAGTGTCCTAACACTAAAAGAGATATTAGAAATTATCCTCCACTAAACAGAGATTTTAAACTCTCCGTTCACTCAGCACAGATTTAAACAGTGCCCTATACTAAACAGAGATTTTAAACTGGGCATTACCCTAAACCAAGATTTTAAACAGTTTCCCACACAAATTGGAGATGTTAAATAGTGCCCTACAATAAAGTGATTTTCAAACAGTCTCAATACATGGAACAGAGATTTTAAAGGGTGCACCACTCTAAGCAGAGATCTATACTAGACTAAACGAGGTTTTAACCAATGTCCTACACTAAACAGAGAATTCAAACAGTGCCCCACACTGGACGAGATTTTAAACACTGCCCTACACTAAATACGGGTTTTAAACAGTTGTCGTGCATGAAACAAAGATTTGAAACAGTGTCCAACTGTAAACGGATATTTTAAACAGTATCCTACGTTAAACGAGATTTTAAACAGTTCCCACACTAAACAGAGATTTTAAAGTGCCCTACACTAAAGAGAGATTTTAAACTGTGGCCTACTCTAAACGCATATATAAACTGAATCAACACTAAACGAGATTTTGAACAGAGGTCTACGTGAAACAGAGATTTTAAACAGTGCATTGTATTAAATGGAGATTTTAGACAGTGCATTGCATTACATGACATTAAACAGAGATTTTAAACGGCGCATTGCATTAAACGGAGATTTTAGACAGTGCATTGCATTAAATAGAGATTTTAGATAGTGCTGCATACTGAACAGAGATTTTAAACATTGTCCTACACGAAGCAGAGATTTCAAACAGCGTCCCACACTAAACAGACATGTAAAACTGTGTCCCACACTCAATAGTGATTTTAAACAGCACCCCACACTAAACAGAGATTTTAAGCCAACAGTAAACTTTTAAACATTAGCTTTTAAACAAGCCATACACTAAACAATGCAATATACTGAATAGACATTTTAAACAGTGTCCCATACTGAGCAGAGATTTTAAACAGTATCCTACACTAAATGATGATTTCAAGCAGTCTCCTACAAGAAACAGATCTTAAACAGCGCCCCACACAAAACAGTGATTTCAGACAACCTCCTACACGAACAGAGATATAAACACTTCAGCTCTCTAAGCAGAGATCTTGAACACTGTACGACACTAGACAGAGATTTTAAGCAGTATCCCACACTAACAGAGAATTTAAACAGTACCCTATGCCAAATAGAGATATTAATCAATATCCTATACTAAACAGAGATATTAAATAATATCCTACACTGAACGAGATTTTAACCAGTATCCTACAATAAACGGAGATTTCAAAAAGTGCCCCAAACTAAATGCGTTTTTTAACACTGTCCGATACTAAACAGAGATTTTAAATAGTGGCCTACACTAAACAGAGATTTTAAATAGTGGCCTACACTAAACAGAGATTTTAAAAAAGTGCCCTACACTAAACAGCAGAGATTTTAAACAGTTTGCTGCACGAAACCGAGATTTTAAACAGTGTCCAACTCTTAACAGGGATTTTAAACAGTGCCCCACAGAAAACAGAGATAATAAACAGTATCCAATACAGCGATTTCAAACAGTGTCCCACACTGAACGGAGATTTAACACACTCTCCCACATTGAACAGAGATTTTAAAGAGTGCCCCAACAAAATGAGATTTTAAAAAGTGTCCCACACTGAACAGAGATTTTAAACCCTGCCCTTTACTAAGCACATATTTTAAACATGTCCCGCACGAAAGAAAGTTTTTAAACCGTCTCCAACTCTAAACAGGGATATTAAACAGTGCCTATATTAAACCGAGATTTTAAGCAGTGTCCTCCACTAAACAGAGATTTTAAACAGTACCCCACACGAAGCAGAGATTTTAAAAAGTGGCCAACACTCAACAGAAATTTTAAACCATACTCCACCCTAAACAGTGATTTTATACAGTGCCGACAGTAAACAGAGATTTTAAATATGGCCTAGTAAACAGAGATTTTAAACGGTGTGCTATTTTAAACAGTGTCCCACACTAAATAGAGATTTTGAACAGTGGTTTCAAGCAGTCTCCCACATGGACCGGAGATTTGGAACAGTGCACCACAATAAGCAGAGATATTAAACACTGTACTACTCTAAGCAGAGATTTTAAATAGCATTCTACACTAAAAAGACATATTAAACAATATCCTATAGGAAGTGAAATTGTAACCAGTGTCCTACAATAAACAACATTTCAAACAATGCCTTACACTAAACTAGCTTTTAAAAACTGTCCTATAAACAGATTTTAAACAGTGCCCGACACTAAACACAGATTTTAAACAGTGCCCTACACTAAACACAGATTTCAAACAGTGCCTTACACTAAACACATATTTTAAACAGTGCCCTACACTAAACACAGATTTTAAACACTGCCCTACACTAAACACAGATTTTAAACAGTGCCTTATACTAAGCAGAGATTCGAAACTGTGTCCTGCACAAAACAGAGATTTAAAACAGTGCCCTACATTAAACACAGATTTTAAACAGTGCCTTACACGAAGCAGAGATTTGAAACTGTGTCCTGCACGAAACACAGATTTTAAATAGTGCCCTAGACTAAGCACAGATTTTAAAAAGTGCCCTACACTAAACACAGATTTTAAACAGTGCCCTACACTAAACACAGATTTTAAACAGTGCCCTACACTAAACAGAGATATTAAACAGTACCCTACACTAAACACAGATTTTAAACAGTGCCCTACACTAAACACAGATTTTAAACAGTGCCCTACACTAAAGAGAGACTTTAAACAGTGCCATACACTAAACACAGATTTTAAACAGTGCCCTACACTAAACACAGATTTTAAACAGTGCCCTACACTAAACACAGATTTTAAACAGTGCCCTACACTAAAGAGAGATTTTAAACAGTGCCTTACACTAAACACAGATTTTAAACAGTGCCCTACACTAAACACAGATTTTAAACAGTGCCCTACGCTAAACACAGATTTTAAACAGTACCCTACACTAAACACAGATTTTAAACAGTGCCCTACACTAAAGAGAGATTTTAAACAGTGCCCTACATTAAACACAGATTTTAAACAGTGCCTTACACTAAGCAGAGATTGGAAACTGGTGTCCTGCATGAAACACAGATTTTAAACAGTGCCCTACACTAAACACAGATTTTAAACAGTGCCCTACACTAAACACAGATTTTAAACAGTGCCCTACACTAAACACAGATTTTAAACAGTGCCCGACACTACACACAGATTTTAAACAGTGCCCTACACTTAACACAGATTTTAAACAGTGCCCGACACTACACACAGATTTTAAACAGTGCCCTACACTAAACACAGATTTTAAACAGTGCCCTACATTAAACACAGACTTTAAACAGTGCCCAACACTAAGCACAGATTTTAAACAGTACCCTCCCTACACTAAACACAGATTTTAAACAGTGCCCTACATTAAACACAGATTTTAAACAGTATCCTACATTAAACACAGATTTTAAACAGTGTCCTACACTAAACACAGATATTAAACAGTGCCCTACACTAAACACAGATTTTAAAGTGTCCGACACTAAACACAGATTTTAAACAGTGCCCTACACGAAGCACAGATTCTAATCTGTGTCCTACACTAAACACAGATTTTAAACAGTGCCCTACACTAAACACAGATTTTAAACAGTGCCCTACATTAAACACAGATTTTAAACAGTGCCTTACACTAAGCAGAGATTGGAAACTGGTGTCCTGCATGAAACACAGATTTTAAACAGTGCCCTATACTAAACACAGATTTTAAACAGTGCCCTACACTAAACACAGATTTTAAACAGTGCCCTACACTTAACACAGATTTTAAACAGTGCCCGACACTACACACAGATTTTAAACAGTGCCCTACACTAAACACAGATTTTAAACAGTGCCCTACGTTAAACACAGATTTTAAACAGTGTCCAACACTAAGCACAGATTTTAAACAGTACCCTCCCTACACTAAACACAGATTTTAAACAGTGCCCTACATTAAACACAGATTTTAAACAGTACCCTACATTAAACACAGATTTTAAACAGTGTCCTACACTAAACACAGATATTAAACAGTGCCCTATGCTAAACACAAATTTTAAACAGTGCCCTACACTAAACACAGATTTTAAAGTGTCCGACACTAAACACAGATTTTAAACAGTGCCCTACACGAAGCACAGATTCTAATCTGTGTCCTACACTAAACACAGATTTTAAACAGTGCCCTACACTAAACACAGATTTTAAACAGTGCCCTACATTAAAACACAGATTTTAAACAGTGCCCTACACGAAGCACAGATTCTAATCTGTGTCCTACACTAAACACAGATTTTAAACAGTGCCCTACACTAAACACAGATTTTAAACAGTGCCCTACATTAAACACAGATTTTAAACAGTGCCCTACACTAAACACAGATTTTAAACAGTGCCCTACACTAAACACAGATTTTAAACAGTGCCCTACACTAAACACAGATTTTAAACAGTGGCAGTGGCGCAAATAAGTGCGGCGTGCAGGAATGGGACGGCCGTAATTATGGGGTATTTCAATCTACATATTGATTGGTCGACCCATGTTGGACACGGTGGGCTCGAGGAGGAGTTCTTGGAATGCTGCCGGGATAGTTTCCTGGAACAGTGTGTGTTGGAGCTGACGAGGGAGCGAGCTATCTTGGATCTGGTGTTATGTAATGAGGCGGGTAGAATTAGGGACCTTGCGGTGCAGGATCCTCTTGGGGAGAGTGATCATTGTATGGTGGAGTTTCTGGTGCAGATGGAGGCGGAGAAAGTGGGTTCCTGGACACGCGTCCTTTGTTTGAACAGAGGGGAGTACGGTAGGATGAGAGAAGAATTGGCGAATGTGGACTGGGGTAGCACGTTGGAAGGTAGGTCTGCTGAGGAGCAGTGGAGGATTTTTAAGGAGATCTTTCTTGGTGCTCAGCAGAAATTTATTCCGATGGTCAAAAAGGACAGTAGGAGGAGAGGTAATAAGCCGTGGATAACGAAGGAGGTGAAGGAAAGTGTTAAATTAAAAGCGGAGGCATTTAGAGTAGCTAAGAGTAGTGGGCGAGAAGAGGATTGGGAGAGGTTTAAATGTCAACAAAAATTGACAAAGAAGTTGATAAAGAAGGGTAGGAGAAACTATGAAGCTGGACTAGCGCTTAATATAAAAAAGGATAGCAAGAGTTTTTATACATATATAAAAAGGAAGAGGCTGGCTAGGGTGAACGTTGGTCCCTTACAGGATGAGAAGGGGGACTTAGTGGTAGGGGATGGGGAAATGGCTGAGGTCTTGAATAACTTTTTTGTTTCGGTCTTCACGGAGGAGGACGTGAATAATTTGCCGGGTGTTAGCGATGGAAAGGTCGTAGGACTGGAGGGTCTCAATGACATTACTGTTACTAGAGAGGCGGTGCTCGACAGACTGGAGGGGCTGATTGTGGACAAGTCCCCAGGACCGGATGGAATGCATCCGAGGGTTCTGAAAGAAATGGCGGAGGTGATAGTGGATGCCTTGGCGGTTATTTTCCAGACGTCGCTGGATTCCGGGGAAGTGCCGGAAGATTGGAAAGCGGCTAATGTTACGCCGTTGTTTAAGAAGGGTGCCAGGCAAAAGGCAGGGAATTATAGGCCGGTTAGTTTAACGTCTGTTGTCGGTAAAATGTTAGAATCCGTCATCAAGGAGGAAATAGCAAGGCATCGCGAGGGGAATTGCTTGATAGAACAGACGCAGCACGGTTTCGTTAAGGGCAAGTCGTGTATGACAAATTTACTGGAGTTCTATGAGGATGTGTCTAGGGCGGTGGATAGAGGAGAGCCGGTGGATGTGGTCTTTCTTGATTTTCAGAAGGCGTTTGACAAGGTACCTCACAAAAGGTTATTGCAGAAGATTAGGGGACATGGAGTTGGGGGTAGGGTGTTAGCGTGGATAGAGGATTGGATGTCAAATAGGAGGCAGAGAGTGGGGGTCAATGGGTGCTATTCAGATTGGCGGTTGGTGACTAGTGGAGTGCCCAGGGGTCGGTGCTGGGGCCTCAGCTATTTACCATTTATATAGATGATCTGGAAGAGGGAACCGAGTGTATGGTGTCGAAATTTGCTGATGACACCAAGATTGGTGGAACGGCAAATTGCGCGGAGGGTATGGAGAGTCTGCAGAAGGATCTAGATAGGCTGGGCGAATGGGCCAGGAAATGGCAAATGGAATTTAATGTTGGCAAGTGCGAGGTGGTCCACTTTGGTAGGAATAATGGTAGGAAGGATTATTACTTACTTGGCGAAAAACTGCAGCAGGTGACGGTGCAGAGGGACCTCGGGGTCCTTGTTCATGAGTCGCAAAAACCCAGCCTGCAGGTGCAGCAGGTGGTCAGGAAGGCGAATGGGATGCTGGCCTTCATAGCGAGGGGGATTGAATATAAAAGTAGGGAGGTCTTGCTGCAGCTGTATAGGGCATAGGTGAGGCCGCAGCTGGAGTACTGTGTGCAGTTTTGGGCGCCGTACTTACGCAAAGATATTTTAGCCTTGGAGGGAGTGCAGAGGAGGTTTACTAGGCTGATACCGGAGTTGAGGGGGTTGAGCTATGAGGAGAGGCTGAATAGATTAGGCTTGTACTCGTTAGAGTTTAGGAGAATGAGGGGAGATCTCATTGAGACGTATAAGATGATGAAGGGGATGGATAGGATAGAGGTGGAGAGACTCTTCCCGCTCAGAAAGGATAGTAGGACTAGGGGGCACAGCTTCAAGATAAAGGGGGGGCGGTTTAGAACGAAGTTGAGGAGGAACTTCTTCACTCAAAGGGTGGTGAATCTCTGGAATTCTCTGCCCGTTGAAGTGGTGGAGGCTGCCTCGCTAAATATTTTTAAGATGCGGGTTGATGGGTTTTTGATGAGAGAGGGGATTAAGGGTTATGGGGAGAGGGCGGGAATGTGGAACTGAGCCACGACAGATCAGCCATGATCTTATTGAATGGCGGGGCAGGCTCAAAGGGCTAGTTGGCCTACTCCTGCTCCTATTTCTTATGTTCTTATGTTCTTCTACCACAACCCTCACTGATACACTGATATGTTCCACAACCCCATGTTGTACCTGTCCTGGGAGTGTTTGATGGGGGGACAGTGTAGAGGGAGCTTTACTCTGGATCTAACCCCGTGCTGTGCCTGTCCTGGGAGTGTTTGATTGGGGACATTGTAAAGGGAGAGTGTAGAGGGAGCTTTACTCTGTATTTATCCCCGCTGTACCTGACCTGGGTGTGTTTGATGGGGATAGTGGAGGAACCTTTACTCTGTAACTAACCCTGTGCCGTACCTGTCCTTGGCAACGCTCGATGCTGACACTGGGTATAAAGTGGGAGGAAGCATACTGCAGGGTAATGTAGAGGGAGCTCGACGCTGTATCTAACCCAGTTCTGGTCACCACATTATTACGAAGAACATAATTGCTCTGGAGAGAGCACAGAGGAAATTTACAAGAATGTTGCCAGAGCTTGAAAATTGCAACTATGAGGAGAGGCTGGAAAGGCTAGGGTTGTTTTCCTTTAGAACAGAGGAGGTTGAGGGGTGACCTAGTTGAGAGGTTGAGGAAGGGTGGAAAGGGAAGCCTTGTTTCCCCAGGTGATGGGGTCAGTCACAAACAGGGACAGATATAAACTGATTGGTAGTAGGATTGTAACAATGGTTCCCAACCAGTGTGCTGTGAAGAAAGATTCAAGACAATTCAAAATTCATGGAATTAAACTCAATCTAACCTTTGTAATATAAACAAGGCCTAGTTTTAAGGCTGATAAAATTGGATATCGTAAGTTAAAGAATTGGGCATATTTGAAATTCAAACCCAGTCAAACCTCAGGCAGGCCAATTGTACAACACACAAACATGTCTGGGCCTGATTCATCAATCACCCAACAAAGGTCGTTGCACCCTACTGATACTTAGCAGGAATTCATTGCACCCTATTGAAATGCACCAGCCAGTTGTTAGAAGCCCAGATCGGGCCAGACTTTCTGTCACAAGTTCCGGCAGTTGGCTTAATCTGATAACAGGCTACGTGTAAGCAACAGCATGGAGATGGACACCTGGGGGCTGGATCCTGGTGTCCTGTCAGGCAGACATCAAGAAACCCATTGGGTATTGGAACCCTCTCCTGGGACCTCATTTGCTGGAAGCCAAAGAAGTTTCTGGAAAGGCAAACAGGCAGGGGATAGTGAAACACACTTTCAGACACCAGGAGTGAAGACTCGGTGAAGGAGGCGATCCTTGACCATTCGGAAGACTGACGAAGGGAAAGGAACGGAAGGGAAAGGAAGGGAAGGGAAGGGGAAGGAAGGGATGGAAGGAAGGAAGGAAGATCGAGACTCACCTTGGCGACGCCGAACCAGAGGGACTCAGAGAATTGAACATAAGAAATAGGAGCAGGAGTAGGCCATCTAGCCCCTCGAGCCTGCCCCGCCATTCAATAAGATCATGGCTCAGTTCCACTTTCCGGCCCTCTCCCCATAACCCTTAATCTCCTCTCTTATCAAAAACCCATCAACCCGCTTCTTGAAAATATTTAGCGAGGCAGCCTCCACCACTTCAACGGGCAGAGAATTCCAGAGATTCACCACCCTTTGAGTGAAGAAGTTCCTCCTCAACTCCGTTCTAAAACGCCCCCCCCTTTATCTTGAGGCTGTGCCCCCTAGTCCTACTGTCCTTTCTGAGCGGGAAGAGTCTCTCCACCTCTATCCTATCCATCCCATTCATCATCTTATACGTCTCAATGAGATCTCCCCTCATTCTTCTAAACTCCAACGAGTACAAGCCTAGTTTATTCAGCCTCTCCTCATAGCTCAACCCCCTCAACTCCGGTATCAGCCTAGTAAACCTTCTCTGCACTCCCTCCAAGGCCAAAATATCTTTGCGCAGGTGCGGCGCCCAAAACTGCACACAGTACTCCAGCTGCGGCCTCACCAATGCCCTATACAGCTGCAGCAAGACCTCCCTACTTTTATATTCAATCCCCTTCGCTATGAAGGCCAATTGAGCCTGCAGTTTTAACCAAACCATCTTTGTGGGTAGTATATTTGAATTTGGGGTATCCTCGTGATTTATGTAGGTAATTTCAGGGTTAATAGTGTTATTATTAATGAACTTGTTGAACCTGTACATGTGTTTGTCCTTTGTCCATCTTGCAAATAAGGGCACCGGGGTGAAACCTTGGAGTAAGCAAACTGGTCGAGAGTATCTGAGAATTAACAGGTACAACACTGTGTCCACCTGATGTGGATTAGAAAGCATGAGGTTTCCCCAGACTGTGACCCCGAGGCTTTTCTAATATCTTGTCTTTGTATACATGTCTCTGCGCTGGTAGAGGGTGTGGGTGAAAGCTGTGACAGTTCTTCAATCTCTACAACCTGTGCTGGTCTCAGAGTTGTCTGGGACTTGACTGTTTGACCCCCTGGGATGTTCCCCTGATTTGCTTGTAAAACTGGAGAGATTTTGTTAGTGCATGGCCGGGGCCTTTAGACGCAGGAGATGTGACTTATATCAATATTGTGTGATGACTGACACAAGATTGAGGGAACGGCAAATTGTGCGGAGGGTGTGGAGAGTCTGCAGAAGGATCTAGATAGGCTGGGCGAATGGGCCAGGAAATGGCAAATGGAATTTAATGCTGGCAAGTGTGAGGTGGTCCACTTTGGTAGGAAGAATGGTAGGAAGGACTATTACTTACGGGGCGAAAAACTGCAGCAGGCGACGGTGCAGAGGGACCTCGGGGTCCTTGTGCATGAGTCGCAAAAACCCAGCTTGCAGGTGCAACAGGTGGTCAGGAAGGCGAATGGGATGCTGGCCTTCATAGCGAAGGGGATTGAATATAAAAGTAGGGAGGTCTTGCTGCAGCTGTATAGGGCATTGGTGAGGCCGCAACTGGAGTACTGTGTGCATTTTTGGGCGCCGCACCTGCGCAAAGATATTTTGGCCTTGGAGGGAGTGCAGAGGAGGTTTACTAGGCTGATACCGGAGTTGAGGGGGTTGAGCTATGAGGTTGGGGTTGAGCTGAATAAACTGGGCTTGTACTCGTTAGAGTTTAGAAGAATGAGAGGAGATCTCATTGAGACGTATAAGATGATGAATGGGATGGATAGGATAGAGGTGGAAAGACTCTTCCCACTCAAAAAAGACAACAGGACTAGGGGGCACAGCCTCAAGATAAAAGGGGGACGGTTTAGAACGGAGTTGAGGAGGAACTTCTTCACTCAAAGGGTGGTGAATCTCTGGAATTCTCTGCCCGTTGAAGTGGTGGAGGCTGCCTCGCTAAATATTTTTAAGACGCGGGTTGATGGGTTTTTGATAGGAGAGGGGATTAAGGGTTATGGGGAGAGGGCGGGAAAGTGGAACTGAGCAGCGACAGATCAGCCATGATCTTATTGAATGGCGGGGCAGGCTCGAGGGGCTGGATGGCCTACTCCTGCTCCTATTTCTTATGTTCTTATTGAGGGGGTTGAGCTATGAGGAGAGGCTGAATAAACTAGGCTTGTACTCGTTAGAGTTTAGAAGAATGAGGGGAGATCTCATTGAGACGTATAAGATGATGAATGGGATGGATAGGATAGAGGTGGAGAGACTCTTCCAGCTCAAAAAAGACAGTAGGCCTAGGGGGCACAGCCTCAAGATAAAGGGGAGGCGGTTTAGAACGGAGTTGAGGAGGAACTTCTTCACTCAAAGGGTGGTGAATCTCTGGAATTCTCTGCCCGTTGAAGTGGTGGAGGCTGCCTCGCTAAATATTTTTAAGAAGCGGGTTGATGGGTTCTTGATAAGAGAGGGGATTAAGGGTTATGGGGAGAGGGCGGGAAAGTGGAACTGAGCAATGACAGATCAGCCATGATCTTATTGAATGGCGGGGCAGGCTCGAAGGGCTGGATGGCCTACTCCTGCTCCTATTTCTTATGTTCTTATGTTCTTTGATGAATCCTCACTTGGTTTAATGTTGCCCCCAGCTGTTTGCAAAGGAACAGTCAATTTCTTCACTGACCAGCTGGAGGGCTCTTTCCTTGAAGTTTGGGAGAATTTTTAGCCTCTGACATCCCTCTGCCCCTCTGGGATCGCTCCATTTTGTTACGTTTTAGCTTGTCCTGCATGAAAACAATTGGAGAGAGTGTAAGCAGGATGCCTACCAATGCGGATGATGAGGATGCCTGGCTTGTGTGGATGGTGAGTGAGAGCGGCGAGATCCTGAGGACGTGACCTGCAGGGGAGATGAAGATGCATGAGGGAGAGCGAGTGGTGGAGTCCCTTGAACTGACTTTGAGTGAGCTCAGTTTGGATGTGTGATAGGTAAATGATTTGAATTGATTTGATTTATTATCAGAATGGTGGCACAGATTCGCATTTTAATCAGCAATCTCTAAACTGTCTGTGCTTTATATGCTCTGTCTGAGGCCAGAACTCTCCATTCACCTGACGAAGAGGCTGTCCCCTCGAAAGCTAGTGAGAATATTATCAAATAAATAGGTTGGACTAAAACCTGGTGTTGTCAGACTTTTTACTGTGTTTACGCCAGTCCAACGCCGGCATACCCACATCATGACCTCACAGCACCAGAGACCTGGGTTCAATTCACAGCTCGGTCACTGTCTGTGCCGAGTCTGTACATTCTTCCCATGTCTGCAAATCTCATCTTGGTTCTCCAGTTTCCTGCCTTTGTGATTCTCAGACACCCAGATCCCATTGTACCACAGAGTTCAAAAAAAAATTGTTCCTTTCTCAAAATTACAATGCCAATGCACAGAGTGGACAGGGCCAGCCCCTTAATCCATCTCCTTCCTTGCTCCAAAAACCAATTTAAATTGAGTAATTTCATGGTCCTCACAGGAGAGATATACAAGATCTGGGGCAGCACGGTGGCACAGTGGTTAGCAGCACCAGGGACCTGGGTTTGATTCCTCGCTTGGGTCACTGTCTGTTGGGAGTCTGCATGTTCTCCACATCCCTGCATGGGCTTCCTCCGAATGTTCCGGTTTCCTCCCACGGCCTGAAAGACTTGCTGATGAAGTGTATTGGCCGTGCTAAATTTTCCCTCACTGTACCTGAACAGGCGCCAGAGTGTGGCAACTAGGGGATTTTCACAGTGACACGAAAATAAACTAAAAAAAATGCCCAAGCTGACAAGAACAGGGCTTTACATCTGGTCTTGGGCTTGATCCTACACTTGATCAAGATTCTGTACCTCAGAGTTCTACAATCTCCATTTAAAAATGATAGTTGAGGCTCCAGTACTGATCCCTGTGTATTCTGCTTGTTACATCCTGCCAACCTAAAAATGATTCATTAATCCCTACTCTCTGTTCCCCATTCCAGTGATTTGTGACGAGAGGACACATGTGCTACACAGCTTTATCTGCTACTGATACGATGGAGATACGAGAGGGGTGGGGGAGAACTGCACTGCCTTTCGCTAGTTCCACTATTTCACATGTTGCAGCATAGAGTGAAATAATTTCACCAGCTGGCTATATGTTTAACTTCGTGCTTTACTGGATATCTTTTATTTCTTTTCTTTCTTAATCGAGAACGCGATGGTGGGCCTGCAGTCCCTGAGATACACCCACCCACAGTGCTGTTAGGGAGGGAATTCCATGATTTTGACCTAGCGACAGTGAAGGAACAGTGATATATTTGCAAGTCAGGATGGTGAGGCCTTGGAGGGCAACATCCCGGTGATAGTGCTTCCAGCTATCTGCTGCTCTTGTTCTTCTAGATGGTAATGGTTGTGGGTTTGGAAGGTACTGTCTAAAGAGCCTTGGTGTGTTTCTGTAGATGGTACACATGGCTGTCACTGTTCATTGGTGGTGGAGTGAATGGTTGTTGAATGTGGATGCAGTGTCAATCAAATGGAATGCTTTCTCCTTGAGCTTCTTATTGGAGTTGCACTCACAGCTCTCTGGCTGAATTCCTAAACACAGTAAGAAGTCTCACAACACCAGGTTAGAGTCCAACCTTCCACACACCTGACGAAGGAACACCGTTTCTGAAAGGTTGTGAGATCACTATCAAATAAACTGGTAAGTCTCTAACCTGGTGTTGTGAGACTTCTTACTGTGTTTATCCCAGCTGGCATCTCTACATCATGAATTCCTAAATCCAATGTCCAGGTATCAGAGTGGAGGTGGTTTGTGGATTAATAGGTTTAGTGGGCTTATAGTTGTCCCTTTATTAATCTAGTATGAGTATGAGAGAGAGTGACTAAGGCTCTGTGGTGTGCCCAACAGGGACAAGTTCAGCTTGGTGGCCTCACTGTGTGAGGGTGACATATATTAGCATTGCAATGCTACCATTAAAGGGACCAAAACTCCTCCTCAGGTGGCACACATGCCCTGGATTGTCAAAAACCAAGGAGGAGTCAGGTGATAGGGGAAACGGTCATTACCTGGCACTTATGTGGCACGAATGTTACATACCACTTGTCACAAGCTTCGATATTGTCCAGGTCTTGTTGCATTTGGACATAGACTGCTTCAGTATCTGAGGAATGATGCTGAACATTGTGCAATCATCGATAAACATTCCCACTTCTGACCTTATGATCGGAGGAAGGTCATTAATGAAGCAGCTGAAGATGATTGGGACTAGGGCACTCCCCTGAGGAAAACCTGGAATTATGATTGACCTCAAACAACCACAACCATCTTCATTTGTGCTAGCTATGACCTCACTGCTCTCTCTCTCTCTCTCTTCACCTCTTTTCCTCCCTTTATCTCCCGGATTTAAGCTGGGTTGAAATGTGCTCTGAAATATTTCTGGTAGCATGGTGGCACAGTGGTTAGCAGTGCTTCCTCACAGGCCAGGTGCCTGGGTTCAATTCCTTGGGTGACTGTCGTGTGTGGCGTTTACACATTCTCCCTGTGTCTGCATGGGTTTCCTCCGGGTGCTCTGATTTCCTTCCACAGATGTGGAAGTGAGGGGGATTGGCTATGCTAATTTGCCCCTTAGTGTCAAACATGTGGCAAAGATGCGAGGGAGTCACCATGGTAAATGCACAGGTATAGAGTAGAGGGAGGGCCTTGGTGAGATGCTCGTGCAGGCAATCAATTCAGCTTTAGAATCCCTACAGTACAGAAGGAGGCCAGACCCTATCCCAATAAAACCATGTATTTACCCTGCTGTGACCTCGACAGTAAGGGGCAATTTACCATGGTCAATCCACCTAGCCTGCACATCATGGACTTCTGATGGGCAGAATGGCCTCTTTCTGCACTGTATGGATTCTATGGTTCATCACTTATCAAATAATCGGTCATACTGTGCATTTTTTGAGCGATTAATGGCTTAATAAAAAATTAAACTGGTGGAGAGGTGAAGAGAGAGAGAGAGATCATGAGAGAGAAAACCACAACTAAAACCTCAGAATTGTAAAGGGGACTCAGTGTTGTAATGTAGGAAATGCTGCAGGAAATTTGGACACAGCAACAATAAGATAACAAGACTCAACCCTAGGCCTTCTTGTTGCTCCCCTCCCCTCTCCTTTTCACCCCCTCCACTTTCTCCCTTTCAATCCCACCATTACTCTCATTCACAGCTGCAGAGAGATAAAGGGAGGGAAAGAGAGATAGATGGAGAGAGAGAGAGAGGAATAGAGGGAGAGAGAGAGAGAGAGAGAGATCCACAGCCTTACTCTGAGTTGGAATGGCTGTTGCACATTTTATTAAACAGGTAAATTCACTGCAACACAAGCTTTAGTCAGAAATAATAGTGGGTTCCAACGTTGGGACTTTAATTGCTTTATGCCCAACAGAAATATCATCACTGTTATAATGTAGGAAATTCTGCAGTTAATTTGTGCACAGCAAGATCCCAACTAAAAAGGCCAACTCAATAGTCTGATCCTGTGAAACAATTTTTTAAAAAAGCCTGATAGTCCATCAGTCCTTAGAAATTGCTGAATTTCCTTCTTAAACTGGGAAGAAGCTACTGATTCACTCAGGAGAATTTCTACAATCAAGGTTCCAGGGTTTATTTTTGCAGGTCACACTTGGCACAGTGGTTAGCACTGCTGTCTCACAGTGCCAGGGACCCTGGTTCAATTCTGGCCCTGGGTGACTGTCTGTGTGGAGTTTGCACTGTCACCCCATGTCTGCGTGGGTTTCTTCCAGGTGCTCCCAATTTTGGCACAAGCACTCAGGAGTTTTTTAAGGAGGACTTTGCAGGGCGGACAGGGCTGGGTTTGCCATTGCTGTTTTTGATGCCTAGGTCAATGCTGTATGGTCTGTCTGGTTTTATTACTTTTTGTTTTCTTTGTGGGCGTCGGATACAACTGAGCGGCTTTCTGGATCATTTCAGAGAGGCATTTAAGAGTCAACTGCATTGCTGTGGTTCTGGAATTGCATGTATGCCTGACTGCTGTGGAACTCCCATTCCCAGAGCAGAATCCTGAGTCTCTGGATTACTAGTCCAATACCACCGCATCACATGTCAGCTGTGAGCACCAAGTGAGCTGTGCATTATTGGGGTCATGATGCTCAGTGATTTGCTATGTGGTTCAAGCCTCTGCAGGTTCTGGAGCTCATGGCTTTCTGATTCAGAGATGAAAGAGTAATTGAGACCAAAAGCTCTTAGATGTGGAATCTTTTACATCAAAGCAGAGAGTGCGTTTCTCTCAATACTTCATGCTGCAAATTTATGAATGGCGTTGATGAGGGTGTCCAAAACTGCTGATTGTTTCCTTGTCTAAAGTTTCAATGGGCCCAACTTTACCATTGCGTCGCCCCCCCTTTCTCGGGAACGAAAATGTAGTTAAGTTGGGCGTGAGGCCATTAATGCGATCCACACCCGCGCAGATTACCACTTTACCAAAACCCGGGAATGGCGGCCATCCACTTTGTGCCCAAAGCAGGCGCAACGGCGATTTAAATGTATTTGCATGTATTTAAATTGAATTAATTAACTGCCCGCCCAACTTTATGAGTATTTCCCCCTTTACCACCGCGTTTGTCAATCCAAAATCACGCTGTAATGGACCTACTAAATAAAAGTCTGAATCCAGTGTCCCAGCTACGGAAGAGCATGTTCAGTGCTGCCAATGGCTCCCTGACTCAGATCAGTGGTGGGGGGAGGAGGGAGGCTGGTCAGATTGGGGGAGGAGGGATGAGGGGAGTGAGGCCAGGTCGTTGTCTGGTTGGGCCGGGGAGGAGGAGGAGGTGGGTCAGATATATCTCTGTGGTGGTGGGGCGGGTGGGTGGGGGGGTGGTGGTGGGTGAGGCCAGATGATTCTTGGGGGGAATTGAGGTCAGATTGTTGCCTGGGGGGAGCGGGGAGGGGGGGGCAGTGGGGAGGAGACTGAGGCAAATCACTGTCTGGGTGGGGGTGCGGGAGGGGTGAGTGAGGCCACACCATTCTCTGGGGGTGGGGGGGGGAGCGGCGAGGAGGGAGGTGGGTAAGATGTATCTCTCTGGTTTGCGCGGGGGGTGGGGGTGGGGGGAGGTGGGGAGGGAAGCCCAAATCACTCACTGGAGGGGGAGCGTTGCAGAGAGGTCCACTGCCACTCTGCAGGTGATCGATGGGATGGTGGGAGGGGAGCAGGGGTGGCAATCTGTCTGGGTAGTGAGGGCAGGGTGGATAAGGGCGACAGTGATATGTGTGGGTATGGGGGGGGTGGATAAGGGGGACAATGATGTGTGTGTGGGTAGTGGAGGGGGTGGATAAGGGGGACAGTGATGTGTGTGGGTAGTGGGGGGGGTGGATAAGGGGGACAGCGATGTGTGTGGGGGCCATCTCTCCTGCTTTTCACTCATGAGCCGCTTTCTCCTGCTTTCTGTGGCCCAGGAACGATCTGACATGGGCGCACTTTTCCAAATGTTTTCGAACTGCGCATGACTGGTTCAGAGCTCCGATCATTTCAGCTGCGCTAAGCCCTGCCCACAGTGCGATTCAGACCCACAATCTTTTTCAGGCTGAGTGCGTATGGGAGCGGCTGGGAGCAGATTTCTAAGTCGGATCTGCATTTTGTCCAGATTCAGCACTAAGGCTGAAAATGGTCAAATCGAGCCCAATGTTTCATTTTACTAAAATTGGGTGATTGCCACAGAGATGGATGCAATAATCTGTTTGGCAGAATGTTAGTGTGAGGAAGTCATTACTTCACAACAACTGGTGAAACATCAAATGATGAAAGACTGAAGCTGACTGTTTGGCCTATGGTGTAAGGACTGTTTCTTGAAATAGAGGTGGAGAGGATAGAGGTGGAGAGGCTCTTCCTGCTCAGAAAGGACAGTAGGACTAGAGGGCACAGCCTCAGGATAAAGGGGGGGGGGCTGTTTAGAACGGAGTTGAGGAGGAGCTTCTTCACTCAAAGAGTGGTGAATCTCTGGAATTCTCTGCCCGTTGAAGTGGTGGAGGCTGCCTCGCTCAATATACTTAAGATGTGGGTTGATAGGTTTTTGATAGGCAAGGGGATTAAGGGTTATGGGGAGAGGGTGGGAAAGTGGAACTGAGCCACGACAGATCAGCCATGATCTTACTGAATGGCGGGGCAGGCTCGAGGGCTAGATGGCCTACTCCTGCTCCTATTTCTTATGTTCTTATGTTATGTTGAAAGACTGCGAAATTTAATTAAACTCTCCACCCCATCCCAACTTTATAAATTTTTCAATAATCTGTTCAAGTATCTATTCGATGCCTTATCTGAAAATTTCTCAAGAACCTACTTCTCTTTGTCAGTGTGTTCCAAATCACAACTCGCTGTGTAAGAATATTTCTCCTTTTCTGTCCCTGTAATTCTTTGACAATTACCTCTAATGTCAGTCCTTTGCATACAAATGTTACTGGAAACAGTTTATCATCATTTACTCTACACATGATTACAGCCTCTCTCTCTCTCTCACAAGGGTCTGACTGGCTTTTGTTAGCTATACATCATCATCTACATCATACATTAGTATATCCCATCTGTTAACCCTTTATATTACAGTGTTGAGCTCAAATGGACCCTGTCGTGCCTGCTTCAATTTAAGCTGCAATATTGTACTCAACTTGATGGAATAGGCAGAAATGCAATTCAACTGCCCTCCAAGGCCAACTAGGGATAGACAATAAATGTTGGCCCAGCCAGCAATACCCATGTCCCACAAATGAATAATAAAAAAAAAGTTCTAATAATTGCTGATGTTTTCCTAAGTGCTCTTCATTATGAATTTTCGGCTGAGGTTCTAAAAGTACAATTACATCTGCAAGTGCTTTCAAGTTTGAAAAGGCTACTAAAGAGGTGAGGGTGTGATTAAGAGTTCTTTATCATGAGCAATTAATCACTTGTGGAGAATAAAAGATTTGATGCTTCATTAATGGGAGTATTTTTCATGATCAATTCTGTATAGTGAGAACTGTATTGAAATTTGAAGAAATTATTTAAATTCATTTCCACAGGACTCCTTGGGTCTGTGCATGGTGGATACTGGGTGAGTGGGAATTTAGTTGGCATGGGGCGTGTGAGGTGCAATGAGATGGGTGATTGGAGGGATGTGCTGGCATTGAGTTCGCATGTGGATATAAGAACATAAAAACTAGGACAGGAGTAGGTCTTCTGGCCCCTCGAGCCTGCTCCACCATTCAATAAGATCATGGCTGATGTTTTTGTGGACTCAGCTCCACTTACCCCCCCGCTCACCCTAACCCTTCATTCCTTTACTGTTCAACAATTTATCTATCCTTGCTTTAAAAACATTCAATGAATAACCTCAACTGCTTCACTGGGCAGATTCACAACCCTTTATGCGAAGAAGTTCCTCCTCAACTCAGTCCTAAATCTGCTCCCCCTTATTTTGAGGCCATGCCCCCTAATTCTAGTTTCACCTGCCAGTGGAAACAACTTCCCTGCTTCTATCTTATATATTCCCTTCATAATCTTATATGTCTCTATGAGATCTTCCTCGTTCTTCTGAATTCCAATAAGTATAGCTCCAGTCTACTCAGTCTCTCCTCATAAGCTAACCCTCTCAACTCCGGAATCAACCTAGTGAACTTTCTCTGCACCCCCTCCAGTGCCAGTATATCCTTTCTCAAGTAAGGAGACCAAAACTGTACACAGTACTCCAGGGGTGGTCTCACCAGCACCTTATACAGCTGCAACATAATCTTGCTGTTTTTAAACTCCATCCCTCTAGCAATGAAGGACAAAATCCCATTTGCCTTCTTAATTACCTGCTGCATCTGCAAACCAACTCCTTGAGATTCCTACACAAGGACACCCAGTTCCCTCTGTACAGCAGCATGCTGCAATTTTTTTACCATTTAAATAATAGTCCATTTTGCTGTTATTCCTACCAAAATGGATGACTTCACGTTTACCAACATTGTACTCCAGCTGCCAGATCCTTGCCCACTCACTTTGACTATCTATATCCCTTTGCAGAATTTCAGTGTCCTCTGCACACTTTGCTCTTCCACCCATCTTAGTGTCATCTGCAAATTTTGACACACTATACTTGGTCCCAACTCCAAATCATCAATGTAAATCGTAAACAATTGCGGTCCCAATGCTGATTCCTGAGGCACACCACTAGTCACTGATCGCCAACCAGAAAACCATCCATTTACCACCCCCCACTCTTTGCTTTCCGTTAGTCAACCACATGAAGGACATATTAGGTGGTCAGGGCTGTGACTGAGTGCGAGGGGGTGAGTGCTAGTAAATTGGAATCTTCTGAAACAACTGGGATGAATTCCTAAGAAACCAAGGTGATCCTCTATGCCAACCACTTCAGCACGCACCCTACTGCAGGTTCTCCAAGGGTCTGTTTCCGGGGTCAGGGGGTGACACCCTCACCTACCACCATGCTGAATTTAGAACTCACGATTCCTGGTTCTTCTTGCTGAGGCAAAGTGGTTAATTTCTCAACTTGAGCTACATGCCTCAGTACACAACATCTGACAACAAAATAAGTTCAGAGGCTAGGAATTCTGTGGGGAAGAACTCAACTCCTGACCACCCCCTTAAAGCCTGTCCACCATCTACAAGATATAAGTCAAGAGTGTGATGTAATACTCTCCACTTGCCTGGATGAGTGCAGCTCCAACAACACTCAAGAAAATCAACTCCATCCAGAACAAAGCAGCCCGTTTGATTGCTACTAACCACCACCTTAATCATCCACCATTGATCCACTGTGGCAGCAACTCACCTACGTTCCTTAGCAGCACTTTCCAGACTCACAACTACTACCATCTAGAAGGACAAGAGCAACAGATACCTGGGAACATCACCTCCTAAAGGCTCCCCTCCACATCTCTCAGCATCCTGACTTGGAAATATATCAACTGTTCCTTCATTGGCAAAATGGCAAAATCCTGAAACTCTCTGCTTGACACCACTGTGGGTGTGCCTACACCTCAAAGACTGCAGTGGTTCAAGAAGGCAGCTCACCACAACCTTCTCAAAGAGCAATTAAGGATGGGCAATAAGCGCTGGCCGAGCTAATGACTCCCACATCCTAAGAATGAAAAAATAAACTCCCCCCATCCCAGGAAATAGGCTAGTGAACAATAATTGCAACACGTCTTGGGCAAGTGTATACAACCTAGAGGCCAGGAGATGAGAGCATAGTGTTGGAGCTCTGGCCAAATCAGAGCCTAAACAAAACTTCATAAGAACATAAGAAATAGGAGCAGGAGTAGGCCATCTAGCCCTTCGAGCCTGCCCCGCCATTCAATAAGATCATGGCTGATCTGTCGCTGCTCAGTTCCACTTTCCTGCCCTCTCCCCATAACCCTTAATCCCCTCTCTTATCAAAAACCCATCAACCCGCGTCTTAAAAATATTTAGCGAGGCAGCCTCCACCACTTCAACGGTCAGAGAATTCCAGAGATTCACCACCCTTTGAGTGAAGAAGTTCCTCCTCAACTCCGTTCCAAACCGCCCCCCTTTTATCTTGAGGCTGTGCCCCCTAGTCCTACTGTCTTTTTTGAGCGGGAAGAGTCTTTCCACCTCTATCCTATCCATCCCATTCATCATCTTATACCCTAATTCATGGAGGAGGGATCTTACCATCCACCTGTGAGAGCAGACAATGTGTTTGGATTAATATTTCCTCACACTGGTCATCTCAGTGTAAACTACTGAATGACATCTTGGGCAGGGAGGATGTTCACCAACAGTTATTAGTCAAAAAACCAGCCCTCCCTATATAATCTGACAAGCAACCGCTAAGCTGAACAGAAGTTAGTATGAGGAAATAATTTCTTCACAGAACAAGCAACTGCAATTAAATAAATTGTGAAACATTGAATGAGGAAAGATTGAAATTATTTGGCCATTGGTGTTTGGAAGGCCATTTGAAAGAACAATCTAATTACAGTGAATCCCCTGTCCATCTAACTCTTTCCCTCCTAGCATTTATTTAAACTATTTCAAAGTTCTTATTGATTCAGGTTCAGCCAGTGTGTTCCAGGTCACATTAACCTGCTGGCTAAAAACATTTCAAAACAGTCCAACGCCGGCACATCCGCATCATAAAAACATTTCCCCATCTCGGTTTCAATCTTTCCTCATTCAACGTTTCACAATTTATTTATTTTCCCCCATCTCCCCCACAGCATCATTTTTCAATAATCTTAAATTGACACCTTTTGTTTCTTAATGCTCCTGGAAAAAATTACCAAAACCCTTCATGAATCTGAACTTCTCATTTAAATGTTCTCTGCTCCAAGGAGAACAATTCCAGTTTTTCCCAACTTTCCACATTAACTGAAATCCTTTAAATTTTGCTGCCATCCTGGCCAATTCCCCTCCCAAGGCCTTAACATCCTTCTTAAGATACTTTTGAAACCAGAATTTAAAGTTATGTTATAGGATTGTTGAGTGTCTGCCCCGAGAACACTGGCACTCTGATACTTTCCTTTTTTATTTTCAATTCAAACTGTGGTTCTCTGTTGGAAGTCTGTCTCTTTGATAAAGCTTTGGGGGTTGTTGAGATTGTGGATTTGAATTTTGAGGGACTGGAGAAGGTTACAGAGATAGAATATTTAGGCCATGAAGAGCTTTGAAAAAAAAGGATAGAAGTTTGTACTTGAGGTTTTGTCCAACAGTTTAGCAGTGTACAAAAGCAAAATACCGTGGATGCTGGAATCTGTAACAATAACAGAAAATGCTGGAAAATCTCAGCAGGTCTGACAGCATCTGTTGGGAGTGAGTAGAACCAACATTTTAAGTCTAGATAACCATTCGTAACAAAGGGTCATCTCGACTAGAAGTGTTGGCCGTATTCTCTCCCCACAGATGCTGTCAGACTCGCTGAGATTTTCCAGCATTTTCTGTTATTGTTTAACAGTGTAGCTAAGTGAGCAGAGAGTTAATGGTGGAACGGGATTTGGTGTGATTTAACCCGACAGCTGTGAGTTGTAGCTTGCGAGTGGTTGCAATTGGCAAACCTGGAAATAAGAAAGGTTTAGATGAGGATTTAAACAGCAGATGAGCTAAGATGAGATTGGGCTCAGAGTGGTCATCATGCAAACATATGATCAGAGTCACATTATCAAGTATACATCTGACACAAATTTTCAGAACATTCTTGTGCAACCTCAGAGTCAGGGAGAATGATGGAGTTACTGGGCAGCACAGTAGCAGTGTTTAGCACTGCTGCGTCACGGCGTCTGGGACCCAGGTTTGATTCCTGGCCCTGAATGACAGTTTGTGTGGAGTTTGCAATTTCTTCCATTTTTTTTTCCTGGTGCTCCAGTTTCCTCCCATAGTCCAAAAGATGTGCACATTAGTGGGATTGGCCATGGTAAATGCACAGGTTTACTGGGAGTGCAGGGGAGGTTCTTTCGGAGAGTTGGTGCAAACTTGGTGGGGTGAATGCCTCCTCTTGCACTAGGGGGATTCTATGGTTCTATGAGTGAAGATGGTAGGAAGTGAAGATGACAACTTTCAACTTTCCAACATTCTGTTGGAAAAAATTCATCTTCCTCAGAGACTTGATGCCAGACAATCAGTCCAGTGAAACTGTCTTCCTCTGGGAAGAGCAAACATCCTCGCCTGATCCAGACAGTAATAATGTAGTTCCTTTGAAAGAAACAAAATCAAACTGTTGTAGGTCAGTACAATCTGTCATCAAATCTCAAAGCTGACTCCAATTGCGGGAATGGGCTATACCTCTAGGAGAAGCCGATGCTGTCATCAACAAGGACTTGATAGCACTATTGAGAGGTTTACAGTCGGGGGTGTAGGTGAATAGGGATGAGAGAGAGTAAACAATAAAAAAGAGAAGAGAAACAAGGTGAGAGAGGGAACAAAAAGTGGGGAGTAAGTGGAATTAGGAAGAATAGAGAACAAAGGTGAGATAGAGAAGAGAGGAAATGGGAGAGGAGAAATGGTATTGTGAGAAAGCATGAGGGAGAAGAGGAGGAGGGAGACGAAGAGGAGGGAGACTAGGGTGAAAGAATGGTGTTGTTCTGCTCTCTCACCCCTATTCCCTACATCCCTGATGCCACAGTGAGATCAAAAGAGAGAGGGAGAGAGATTATGTGGAGTTAAGAAAGAATAAGAGGAGGGAGTGGGAAAGGAAAGATAAAGAGTTTGAGAGAGAGGAAGCAGAGAAATAGAGGGGAATGGTGATGAGGGAGAGAACAAGGGATAAGAGAGGGGAGATTGGGGTAAGAGAGGGAGCAAAAGAGAAATTAAATGGAGTTAAGAAAGAATGATAGAAGAGAATGAGAGAGAGGGTTACGAGAGAAAGGGGAAATAGAGGGCAGTATGGAAAAGAATGACAGAAAAGGGAAATGGGGTGAACAGGAGAATAAGAGAGGGAGAAAGGAGCAGGAAAGGGAAGAAAATGTGGGTGGGAAACAAAGAATGGGAGGGAATGAGAGAGGGAGAGACCAAAACAATCCAGGAAAGGACAAGGAGAGAGATGGGGAAGGAGGGGGGGGAGGGAGATGGGGAGGGGGTGGGGAGAGAGATGGGGGGGGAGAGAGATGGGGAGGTGGGGGGAGAGAGATTGGGGGGGAGAGAGATGGGGAGGGGGGAGAGAGATGGGGAGGGAGGGGGGGAGAGAGATGGGGAGGGAGGGGGGAGAGAGATGGGGAGGTGGGGGGAAAGAGATTGGGGGGGAGAGAGATGGGGAGGGAGGGGGGAAAAGAGATGGGGAGGGAGGGGGGGAGAGATGGAGGTGGAGGGGGAGAGAGATGGAGGTGGAGGGGGAAAAGAGAGAGGGGGAAAGAGAGGGGGGGAAAGAGAGAGGGGGGAAAAGAGAGAGGGGGGAAAGAGGGGGGGAAAGAGAGAGGGGGAGAAAGAGAAAGGGGGGGAAGAGAGAGGGGGGGAAGAGAGGGGAGGGGAAGAGAGTGGGGGGAAAGGAGAGAGAGAGAAAGAGAGAGAGAGAGAAAGAGAGAGACGGAGAAAGAGAGAGAGGGAGAAAGAGAGAGAGGGAGAGAAAGAGAGAGAAGGAGAAAGAGAGAGAAGGAGAAAGAGAGAGAGGGAGAAAGAGAGAGAGGGAGAAAGAAGGAGAAAGAGAAAGAAAGAGAGAGGGAAAGAAAGAAAAAGAGAGAAAGAGAGAGAGAGAGAAAAATAGGGAGAGTAATACAAGAGAGACAGAGATCAAGAAAGAGAAAGAAGGGAATGAAAGAGGGGGGAAGTGGAGAGGCAAGTCAGGCGCCAGAAAATTACAGATGTTTGCACGGGCAGAATTTTTCCATCCCACTGCAGCAAACAGATTTTGCTGGGTGCCAAATTCTCCGGCTTCACTGCACCAGGAGTGTGGCATGAACAGCAGGTAAGATCGTGCCCACAAAGTGAGAGGGAGGGTCAACAGTGCTGGGGAGAAATAAATTGAGGAGGAGAGAAATCACATTGACAGTGCAGAGGGAGTGAGAGACAGGGAAAGAAGATAGAGGAGAGGAGTTGGAGAGCGAGGGAAAGTGAAGGTTGTCATGGCACACGGTTATAATATCGCAAACTTTTCGAAACAGGGACTGATAAAGTAAATGTAGACCAAATGTTTCCTCTTATGGGGTAATCTAGAACAAGAGGTCAGAGGTATAGATTGAGAGGCAGAGTATGTTAGCGTATGTGTATGTGAATGTGTGTGTGTAAATGTGTGATTTTGTGTGTGTTTGCCTGAATGTGTTTGTGTGTGAGAAAATATTTGTGTGTGCGCACATGCATGTGTGCTGCCTGAATGCATATGCCTGTGTGTATGTGTGTGTGTGCGAGAAAGTGTGTGTATGTGTGCGCATGCGTTTGTATGCATGAATGTGTGTGTGTGTGTGTGTGTGTGTGTGTGTGGGCGGTACAGGAGCACAGTGGTTAGCACTGCTGTCTCATAGCACCAGGGACCTGGGTTCAATTCCTGGTTTGGGTACTGTGCGAAGTTTGCACATTCTCCCCGTGTCTTCGTGGATTTTCTCCGGTTTCGTTCCATAATCCGAAAGACATGCTGATTAGGTGCATTGACCATGCTAAGTTCTTCCTCAGTGTGCCCGAACAGGCACTGGAATGTGGCAACTATGAGAATTTTCGGAGTAACTTCATTGCAGTGTTAATGTAAGCCTACTTGTGACACTAATAAATAAACTGTATGTGTTTGTATGAATGTCTGATTCTCTTTCAGAGAGGCGGTGCAGACTTGATGGGTTGGATGGCCTCCTTCTGCACTTTAGGGATTCGATAGTTGTGCGTGTGTGTGTGTGTGTGTGCATTTTTCTTGAATGAATGTGTGAATGTGTATTTTGTTAATATATGTGTGTATGTATGTGAGAGATTGTGTAGTAGGTTTGCATGTGCATGTGATTGTGAGTGTGAGAGAATTTGTATGTGTGTGAATGTTTTTCCTGAATGTGTGTGTGAATATGATTTTGTGTTAAAATGTGCATGTGCGTGCCTGTGAGACTGTGTGGTAGGTTTGTGTGCGCGAAAATCTGTATGTGTATGTGAATATGTTTTCCCTGAATTAGAAAATTACAGCTCAGGGACAGGACCTTTGGTCCTCCAATAATGTGTGAGAGAATGTGTATATGTGTTTGTATATGTGTGTGTGTGGCTGTGTGAGGTTTGTGTGTGTGTATGAGAATCTGTATGTATGTGTGTGTGTGAATGTGTTTTTCCTGAATATGTGTGAATATATGTTTTTGTGTTAACGTGTGTGTGTGTGCGTATGTGTGTGTGTGAACGTGTGAGTAGGTTTGCATGTGCATGTGACTGTGTGTCTGAGAATCTGTATGTGTAAATGTGTTTTTCCTGAATGTGTGTGTGAATGTGTTTTTGCGTTATTATGTGTGCGTGTGTGTGCGAGTGTGTGAGAGAGAGAGACTGAGTAGCTTTGTCTGTGTGTATATGTGAATGTGTGTGTGTGTTATGTATATGTGAGATAATGTGTGTGTGTGTGTGTGTGTGTGTGTGTGTGTGTGTGTGTGTTTGAGAGCA
The DNA here is from genome assembly GCF_965287045.1 of Carcharhinus amblyrhynchos. Taxonomy (NCBI): domain Eukaryota; kingdom Metazoa; phylum Chordata; class Chondrichthyes; order Carcharhiniformes; family Carcharhinidae; genus Carcharhinus; species Carcharhinus amblyrhynchos. Next base: position 76,313,175 of record NC_137336.1, on the reverse strand, counting down.
AGTTGGGGCATTTTGAAAGATGAAACTTTCATATTTCATACTGCATGTTAATAAATTTTGCCTTTCCACTTGACAAGAATGGTTTTATAACAAATTATGAATTTTGAAACCTGGGCATTAGGTATTCCGAGGTGACGAGGTAAAGTATTTATTTGGCTATATAACAAGCTAGAAAAGTATTTCAAATATATGTTGTGACACATGGAGTAGAGATGACACTTCACTCCTACCATTTTGATTGTAAGAGAATGGAGAGGGATGGGCAAGTGGAGCGAAACAGAGAGAGAGACAGAGAGAAAAAGAAGGCATGGTGAAGAAGGTAGGAGAAAGAGGGGGAGAAAGGGAGAAGAGGAGTGGGAGAGAGGGGCAGAGACAGCAGAAGGGAGAGGGAGACAATAGAGGGAGAGGAGCGGGAGAGAGGGTCTGACAGAATAAGGCGGAGGAAAGAGGAGGTGCTAAGATGTGGGAGGAAAGAAAGCGCAGTAGTGAAGGAGGTGATGGAAGGGACCAAGAGGAGGGAGAGAGAGGGGGGTTGAGAGAGAGAGAAGAGGTGAAGAGAGAGTGCCAAGTGAGACGAGGGAGGGAAAGGGGGGTTGCCAAGAGAAAGGGAGAGGAGGGGAGGGGGTCTAAGGGACAGTAGGGGGAAAAGAGGGAGTTGAGAGAGTAGGAGGGGAGAGGAGGAAGAGAGAGGGTGAATGAAGAGAGGGGCAGAGGAGGGGAGAGGGGTCCGAAAGAAGGGAGAGAGAGAGAGAGAGAGAGGTGTAGTGAAGAGGGATCAAGTGGAGAGAGAGTAAGAGTGTGGAAGAAAGGGAGAAAAGGAAAAAGTGAGGGAGGATTAGAAATGGGAAGAAGGGGAGAGGAGGGTGGATGAGTGAGGAGGAGGAGAGTGAGTGATGCAGGAATTCAAGTGATTAAAGCAGGGAGTGAGGCAGCAGCAGCAAACATGAATTAGCACCACCCAATCATTCCAGTTCAGCGGCATTGAACAAAGACCGAAGACTGAGGGTGGAGCCAGACCAAAAGAGAGATCTCCTTCATGAACAGAAACATCACTGAGGGGTGGAGCAAAGAGGGAGCAAACTTTAAAAATGCGGAACACTCTGTAGAGGGAAAGAGAGAGCCCAAAAAAAGGGAGAGAGGGGAACCAGAGACAGTAACAATGGCAACACAGCAAGCTTTGGGTGGTTTGGACACTCATTCAGTAGCAGTCAGCAGTGAAATTCAGGCCATGGTCAGATCAGTGAGTGTTTAACTTTCAATAACCTCTTTATTACCTAAGCGAACGAATGAGCAGAACCCTCTCAGTACTGAGAGTATGGCACTCCCCCAGCACTGACCCTCTGACAGTGCAGCACTCCCTCAGCACTGAGCCTCTGACAGTGCGGCACTCCCTCAGCACTGACCCTCTGACAGTGCGGCACTCCCTCAGCACTGACCCTCTGACAGTGCGGCGCTCCCTCAGCACTGACCCTCTGACAGTGCGGCGCTCCCTCAGTACTGACCCTCTGACAGTGCGGCGCTCCCCCAGCACTGACCCTCTGACAGTGCGGCGCTCCCTCAGTACTGACCCTCTGACAGTGCGGTGCTCCCTCAGCACTGACCCTCTGACAGTGCGGCGCTCCCTCAGTACTGACCATCTGACAGTGCGGCGCTCCCTCAGTACTGACCCTCTGACAGTGCGGCGCTCCCCCAGCACTGACCCTCTGACAGTGCGGCGGTCCCTCAGCACTGACCCTCTGACAGTGCAGCACTCCCCCAGCACTGACCCTCTGACAGTGCGGCACTCCCTCAGCACTGACCCTCTGACAGTGCGGCATTCCCTCAGCACTGACCCTCTGACAGTGCGGCACTCCCTCAGCACTGACCCTCTGACAGTGCGGCGCTCCCTCAGCACTGACCCTCTGACAGTGTGGCGCTCCCTCAGCACTGACCCTCTGACAGTGCGGCACTCCCTCAGCACTGACCCTCTGACAGTGCGGCACTCCCTCAGTACTGACCCTCTGACAGTGCGGCACTCCCCAGCACTGACCATCTGACAGTGCGGGACTCCCTCAGCACTGACCCTCTGACAGTGCAGCACTCCCTCAGCACTGACCGTCTGACAGTGCGGCACTCCCTCAGTACTGACCCTCTGACAGTGCGGCACTCCCCAGCACTGACCATCTGACAGTGCGGGACTCCCTCAGCACTGACCCTCTGACAGTGCAGCACTCCCTCAGCACTGACCTTCTGACAGTGCGGCACTCCCCAGCACTGACCCTCTGACAGTGCAGCACTCCCTCAGCACTGACCCTCTGACAGTGCAGCGCTCCCTCAGCACTGACCCTCTGACAGTGCGGCGCTCCCTCAGTACTGACCCTCTGACAGTGCAGCTCTCCCTCAGCACTGACCCTCTGACAGTGCGGCGCTCCCTCAGCACTGACCCTCTGACAGTGCGGCACTCCCTCAGCACTGGCCCTCTGACAGTGCAGCACTCCCTCAGCACTGACCCTCTGACAGTGCGGCACTCCCTCAGCACTGAGCCTCTGACAGTGCGGCGCTCCCTCAGCACTGACCTTCTGACAGTGTGGCGCTCCCTCAGTACTGATCCTCTGACAGTGCAGCACTCCCTCAGCACTGACCCTCTGACAGTGCAGCACTCCCTCAGCACTGACCCTCTGACAGTGCGGCACTCTCTCAGCACTGACCCTCTGACAGTGCGGCACTCTCTCAGTACTGACCCTCTGACAGTGCGGCACTCCCTCAGCACTGAACATAAGAACATAAGAACATAAGAAATAGGAGCAGGAGTAGGCCATCTAGCCCTTCGAGCCTGCCCCGCCATTCAATAAGATCATGGCTGATCTGTCGTGGCTCAGTTCCACTTTCCCGCCCTCTCCCCATAACCCTCAATCCCTTCTCTTATCAAAAACCCATCAACCCGCTTCTTAAAAATATTTAGCGAGGCAGCCTCCACCACTTCAACGGGCAGAGAATTCCAGAGATTCACCACCCTTTGAGTGAAGAAGTTCCTCCTCAACTCCGTTCTAAACCGCCTCCCCTTTATCTTGAGGCTGTGCCCCCTAGTCCTACTGTCTTTTTTGAGCGGGAAGAGTCTCTCCACCTCTATCCTATCCATCCCATTCATCATCTTATACGTCTCAATGAGATCTCCCCTCATTCTTCTAAACTCTAACGAGTACAAGCCTAGTTTATTCAGCCTCTCCTCATAGCTCAATCCCCTCAACTCCGGTATCAGCCTAGTAAACCTCCTCTGCACTCCCTCCAGGGCCAAAATATCCTTGCGCAGGTGCGGCGCCCAAAACTGCACACAGTACTCCAGCTGCGGCCTCACCAATGCCCTATACAGCTGCAGCAAGACCTCCCTACTTTTATATTCAATCCCCCTCGCTATGAAGGCCAGCATCCCATTCGCCTTCCTGACCACCTGCTGCACCTGCAAGCTGACCCTCTGACAGTGCAGCACTCCCTCAGCACTGACCCTCTGACAGTGCAGCGCTCCCCCAGCACTGACCCTCTGACAGTGCAGCACTCCCCCAGCACTGACCCTCTGACAGTGTGGCTCTCCCTCAGCACTGACCCTCTGACAGTGCAGCGCTCCCCCAGCACTGACCCTCTGACAGCGCAGCACTCCCCCAGCACTGACCCTCTGACAGTATGGCTCTCCCATAGCACTGACCAGCCCATGGTGCGGCAGTCCCTGTCTTTCTAACCCTTGTTTTTTTTTGTTGTTTCCAGCTCAAGCCTGCAGCTGAAAAGATGTTGAATAGAACATTTTCCGTATTTCATGCAATCTCATATCGCTCACAGATGGTCGCTGGCCAGGTTCATTTTGTGAAGGTACGTCAACAGATATAACATGCATTTATGCTGCAGTTTGATCAAAGGAAAATCATGCGGGATTCTCGGCATTTTACTCAGACAGAAAATTTGAGAAGAGCGAAAGGAATATCGGACACATTTGAAATAGCTTGTTTAAAGGCAGAAAGCTCAGTAAAATCTTAAGCCATGTTCTACAGATTTATGGAGGGGTTTCTAGAGTTTAGAATACAGGCTGCAGAAGGCATGGCAGACACCATTAGAAGTCTGGGACTGACAAGAGGCAGATTTGTGGGAGATCAAGACAAGAGGTTTGTGGAAATTTGGGGATATTACAAAGGTACAGAGGATTCTAGAGGCTGGAAGAGTTTACAGACATGGGAAGGGTTGTCCAGGCTGGAAGGGGTGAAGAGAAAGAGAGAATTTTGGCACTTTTGAGGAGTAACAGAGATAAGGTTGCAGGGGCTGGAGAGGGTACAGAGATAGGGAGGGTTGCAGGAACTGGAGGAGGTTACAGAGTTAGGGAGGGCTGTGAAGACAGGAGGACGTTACAGAGATAAGAGGGGCTGTAAGGATTGAGGGAGTTTACAGAGAGGGAGGTTTGTAGGAGTTGGAGGTTAGGTAGGGAAAGTTGTAGGGACTGGAGGAGAACAGATGGGAGTTTTCTAGGGCTTGGAGAAGGATACAGCGTTAGGTAGCACAGAGGGAGTGCTGCTCTGTCGAAGGGGTAGCACTGAGGGAGTGCTGCTCTGTCGAAGGGGTAGCACTGAGGGAGTGCTGCTCTGTCGAAGGGGTAGCACTGAGGGAGTGCTGCTCTGTCGAAGGGGTAGCACTGAGGGAGTGCTGCTCTGTCGAAGGGGTAGCACTGAGGGAGTGCTGCTCTGTCGAAGGGGTAGCACAGAGGGAGTGCTGTTCTGTCGAAGGGGTAGCACCGAGGGAGTGCTGCTCTGTCGAAGGGGTAGCACCGAGGGAGTGCTGCTCTGTCGAAGGGGTAGCACCGAGGGAGTGCTGCTCTGTCGAAGGGGTAGCACCGAGGGAGTGCTGCTCTGTCGAAGGGGTAGCACCGAGGGAGTGCTGCTCTGTCGAAGGGGTAGCACCGAGGGAGTGCTGCTCTGTCGAAGGGGTAGCACCGAGGGAGTGCTGCTCTGTCGAAGGGGTAGCACCGAGGGAGTGCTGCTCTGTCGAAGGGGTAGCACCGAGGGAGTGCTGCTCTGTCGAAGGGGTAGCACCGAGGGAGTGCTGCTCTGTCGAAGGGGTAGCACCGAGGGAGTGCTGCTCTGTCGAAGGGGTAGCACCGAGGGAGTGCTGCTCTGTCGAAGGGGTAGCACTGAGGGAGTGCTGCTCTGTCAAAGGGGTAGCACTGAGGGAGTGCTTATGAAAACTGATCGTCTCCCTTTTTTTAAGGTTGTTGTTGGTGATGGTGATGACTACATACATATTCGTGTGTTCGAGCCTCTGCCCCACACTTTTGGCCAGCCTTCATTGGAAAGCACTGAATCTGACAAGAAACTATTTGATGAGATTTCATATTTCTAGGGGGCCACACACCCAGGGTATCACCTGCTCCTCTCTCTGCTGAGAATGCTCTTTCAGAATAAGATCTGCATTTCAACTTTTGCTCCCGGTCACCATTCTCATAGCAGCTCACCCTTCAGACCCTTGTCCCACCGCCGCCTTGAACCTGATAGGCAATTCTATCTCCTTGAGAACACAGCAAAGGTGCCTACCTACCTACTTAAACATCCATTCCCTCCACCACTGATGTACATTAGCAGCTGTGTGTACCATTTACAAGATGCACTGCAGCAAATACCAAAGATCCCTTGACAGCAACTTCCAATCTGTAACTTCACCAAGGACAAGAGCACCAGATACATGAGAACACCATCACCTGCAAGTTCCCCTCGAACTCACTCACCACCCTGACTTGGAAATAACTTGCCGTTCCTTCACTGTGGCTGGGTCAAAATCCTGGAACTCCCTCCCTAACAGCACTGTACGTGTACCTACATCACGTAGATAATGATTCAAGAAGGCAGCTCACCACCAGCTTCTCAACGGCAATTAGGAATCTGCAATAAATTCTAGCTAGTGAAGTAACTACACCCCCAGAATGAATGATTCAGTCAAAAACCCTGTAGCTCTTTCAAATAAAATATCTCGACCAAACAAAAAGTGAACAGTGTGCTCATGGAATCTTGCTGTGTGTGAAGGTGTGTCAGTCCCCAAAGCAACAGAACTCGCTGAAAGGCATTTGGAGTTCTGAATAGAACATCCACCACTGTAAACTCTCCTGAAAAACCCTGCAAAGCGACTGAATGATTCAACTGCAATTGCATCTCACATGATTCAATAAAATCATTCTGAAACGTTTACTTGTTGCTGTTGACTCTTTTCATTTTGGGATTGGGCTAAATGGAGGGTGTAAGGGATGAAGTGGGGGAACATGAATTAACTTGGGTTTCTCACCCTGTCTGGGGCTGTTGCTTGGATGGTGTGAGTGTAAATATTCCATAGCTGGTCCACCACTTCTGGCAATGCCCAGCCTTTGAACTATTTGCCCTCCGAGACCTCTGACATGAATGAGGTTTCCAGCAGCAGGTCAGCTGAAGGGTGGGGGGATGGGGGGAATGTTAGATAAGAACATAAGAATTAGGAGCAGGAGTAGGCCATCTGGCCCCTCGAGCCTGCTCTGCCATTCGATAAGATCATGGCTGTTTTTGTGGACTCAGCTCCACTTATCCACCCGCTCACCATAACTCTTCATTCCTTACTGTTCAAAAATTTATCTATTCTTGCCTTAAAAACATTCAATGGAGTGGCCTCAACTGCTTCACTCTGCAGGGAATTCCACAGATTCACAACCCTTTGTGTGAAGAAGTTCCTCCTTAACTCGTTCCTAAATCTGCTTCCCCTTATTTTGAGGCCATGCCCCCCAGTTCTAGTTTCACCTGCCAGTGGAAACAACTTGTTTGATTTTATCTACTCCCTTCATAATCTTATACGTTTCTAAAAGATCTCCCCTCATTTTTCTGAATTCCAATATAGCCCCAGTCTTCTCAGTCTCTCCTCATAAGCCAACCTTCTAAACTCCGGAATCAACCTAGTGAATCTCCTCTGCACCCCCTCCAGTGTCAGTATATCCTTCCTCAAGTAAGGAGACCAAAACTGTACACAGTACTGTAGGTCTGGCCTCAATAGCACCTTATACAATTGAAACATAACCTTGCTGTTTTTAAACTCCATCCCTCTCGCAACAAAGGACAAAATTCCATTTGCCTTCTTAATTACCTGCTGCACCTGCAAATAAACTCTTTTGAGATTCTTGCACAGCAGCGTGTGCAATTTTTTACCACTTAAATAATAGTCCATTTTGCTGTCATTCATACCATAATGGATGACCTCACATTTACCAATATTGTACTCCATCTGCCAGATCCTCGCCCACTCACTTAGACTACATATATCTCTTTGCAGACTTTCAGTATCCTCTGCACACTTTGCTCTGCCACTCATTTTAGTATCATCTGCAAATTTTGACATATTATACTTGGTCCCCAACTCCAAATCATCTATATAAATTGTAAACAACTGTGGTCTCAACACTGATCATTGAGGCACACTGCTAATCACCGTTCGTCAACCAGAAAAACACCCCTTTACCCCCTCCCCATTCTTTCCTTTCTCTTAGTTAACCAATCCTCTATCCATGCTAATACATTATCTCTAACACTGTGCACCTTTATCTTATGTAGCAGACTCTGGTGAGGCATTTTTTTCAAATAAGTTCTGGAAATCCAGATGTACCACATCCACAGGTTCCCCATTTTCCGCCACACATGTAATGTTCTCAAAGAATTCCACCAAATTAGTCAAACATGACCTTCCCTTCATGAACCAATGTTGCGTCTTCCCAATGGACAATTTATATCCAGGTGTCTTGCTATTTCTTCCTTGATGATAGATTCAAGCATCTTCCTTACTACAGAAGTTATGCTAACCAGCCTATAATTACCCGATTGTCTACCTCTTTTAAATAGCGGCGTCACATTTGCTGCTTTCTAATTTGCGGGAACCACCCCAGAGTCCAGTGAATTTTGCTATTTCTCCTGATGTTAGTTTGGAGATGGAAATAGGTGGTCTAAGTGATTGCCTGAACGTGAGGTTGCAACCTTATCTTGGGATTAAGGAATTGAACAGACTGACATAATGTCAGACTGTTGCAATGGAGAGATATGGAGCTGGTAGCTAGTGAACAGAATTTGGGGCAGAGATTAAAAGCACTTTCTTCAGCCTTACCAATATTTAATAAGAGAAAATTTCTGCCTATTCAGTACAGGGTATTGGATAAGCAGTCAAACAATTTAACAGTGGAGGTGTTGGGTGGCGGTGGTGAGGTAGGTCTGGATATCCTCAGTGTTCAGGTATAAACTTGATGTGGAGATGCTGGCATTGCACTGGGGTGGGCACAGTAAGAAGCCCCACGACATAAGGTTAAAGTCCAACAGGTTTATTTGGAATCACAAGCTTTCAGAACACTGCTCCTTCATCAGGCGAGTGAGATATAAACTAACCTGTGACTTTGGATAGTGTCTCTGAGGGGTAGCAAGTTGATGAGAAATAGGAGGGAGCCAAGGATAGATCACTGTGGACACTAAAGATAATGGTGCAGGAACAGAAGCCATTGCAAGTGGCTGCAAATAGACAGATAAGAATGGAACCAGATGACAGAAGTCCCACACATTGGTACCAACAACACAGCTAAACAAAAAAATGAAGGCGAAAAAACAAATGCAGTAATCAGAGCACTCTCATGTGCTTGTGAGAGTAGGAATAAGAGGATTGATCAGATGAATGTGTAGCTGCAGAAATAGTGTACCAGAGAAGGGGTTGTTGAGGCATTTAGACCGGTTCAGGTGACTGTGGAACCTGTACAACCCAATGGGTTAGAGGTGGGCAAAGCTGGGACAAATAGCCTCGCGGGGAATTTTACTAGTTCCATTGAGGAGGTTTGAATTAGCATGGCGGGGGATAGGAACCAAAGGGTTGACTGAGATGGGTCAGATTCAGATTAGGAAATGGGAGATAGAACATTAGTTATCGATGTAGTCAGTGACTCGGAAAGACAACGAAACAAGGGTCCAGCAAAGGAAATTGGTGGGGTTTAGCTGTTTATACAAAACTGCGAAGAGTATTAGAAACAAGGCAGATGAACTAAGGGCACAGATAGACACATGGCAGCATGATGTTGTTGCTATGACCAAAACCTGGTTAAAGAGGGGCAAAATTGGCAGCCCAATATCCTTGGATATAGAGCTTTCAGGCTAGATAGAGTGGGTGATTAAAAAAGGAGGGGAGGGTAGCATTATTGGTTAAAGAATCAATTACAATTGTGAGAAGGGATGATTACTGTTATTGGACAACAAATTTTATGAAATTGGGCCCACAAAATGGAAGCAAACTAAAGCTATCCTCAAGAGCCCTCCACTAAAATTACAAAGTAACAGACACTGATCAGTAGGCAAGAGCATGCTTTTAGAATGCAAATGAGGGCTAGCACATAAGGGAAATTGGACAGGATGGCACCTACAGGAACTAAATTAAAGAACACATCCCCACCCCAACAAAATCAGCACTTCTAAACCAGTCAAAGAACCCATGGAGACACCTAAAATTAACACAGTTAAGGAAACGTCCCTGGCCCTTCAAGCCTCATGAGATCAATAACATACCTATGGTTCAAACCCCAGAGATTCTAGACCATTGATAACCAACCAGACAAAAACGATTAACACACACTTAAAACAATTGCTCCAACACTCGAAAACATCGAAACAGAATGGCTGAAGTCAAATACTGTAAATAAAGGATTAGCATTTGAAACGCGAAGTTCAGGTATAATTGTAGCCCATTGTGGGGGAGTCTTTACAGCGCTTTTGGGACAGTCCAATTGTATGTCCTGACTGTGCTTCTCCGTCGACGTAAAAAGAAAATAAAGCTGTGCCGTTATTGAACTTCACCCTGAGTCCGTAGTGGTCGTTTCGCCCACTCGCACTAACAATTACTAAACAGGTTAACAAATGAAGCTTTATGAGTTGATAAAAAGAGGACAGTCCCACTACTTGGATTCTGCTACAGGCTCCCAAATAGTGAGAGCTAGATAGAAGAACTTAGTTATAGACAAATTTCTGCATGTAGGAATAAAAGGACAATAACAGGAGAAGACTTTAACTTTCCCAATATTAACTGGGCTTCAAACAATATAAGGAGCATTGAGTGTGAAAAATCCATGTACCGTATCCAGGAAATATTTTTAAACACTATGTGACAAACCCAAAACAGGGGACGCAATTCTGGATTTAGTCTTGGGAAATGAAAATGGGCAAGTGGGTAAAATGACAGTAGGTGAACATATTGGGGAAAGTGACCACAATTCAGTTAGATTTAGCATTGTTATGGAAAAGGACAGAGATAAATCAGGAATAAGTATTTTAAACTGGGGGAACAGCAAATTTTACAAAACTGAGAACTGATTTTCCTGAGGTGGACCGGATAAGACTGTTAAAGGATAAATCAGTTGTAAATCAGTGGGAAGCACTAAAAGGTAAGATCCTTAGGGCACAAAGCAGACATGCCCCCTCCAAAAATAAGAATGGCATTTCTAATTCCAGGCCCCAATGGTTTTCTAGAAATACACAGGGGAAGATTAAACAGAAAAAGAAAGCTTATGATAGTCACAACAAAACTCAGCTAGCCTAAAGAAAAGAAAGCGCAGGGATCAAGTGAAGAAAAATATCAGCAGCAAGACTAAGGAAACCCAGTGTATAAAGAGCGTAAGGATAGTTAAGAAAAATGTGGGACTCATCAGAGATGAAGAAGGAAACGTGTAAAGAATCAAAGATTATGGAAATGCATTTTTGTCTCCAAATTCACAAAGGAAAGAGATGATGCAGATATAGTAATGCAAGGGGAGCAGTGTGAAATATTAGATCAGTTTTTCACAACAAGAGAGGAAGTGTTAGAGGAGTTTAATTCCTTGAAAGTGGAACAGTTGCCGGGGCCGGACGGCTTATTCCCTAGGATGTTGAAGGAGGCCAGGGAGGAGATAACAGATGCTCTGAGAATGATTTTCCAATCATCACTCGACACAGATGAGCTACCAGAAGATTGGAATAGAACTGTTGGTTCCATACTTTAAAAATGGTATGAAGGAATTGCCATCAATTATTTACCAGTTAGTCTTACTTCGGTCATGGGTAAATTGTTAGAAGCAATCCTGAGAGATTGGAGAAACTGTCACTCAGAAATATGGACTTATCAGGGATATTTAGCATGGCCTTGTTAAAGGAAGGTCATGCTGTACAAAATTGATCAAATTGTTTCAGGAAATGATAAGGAGGATCGATGAGGGTAGAGCAAAGGATGTTGTCTATACGGATTTTAGTAAGGTGTTTGACAAGGTCTCACATGGCAGACTGGTCATAAAGGTAAAAGCCCATGGGATGCAGGGTAAGGTAGCGAATTGGATCCAAAGTTGGATTAGTAACAGGAAACAAAGGCTGTCACTGTGAATGGAAAGTTGTTTCAAGTGGTGTTCCGCAGGGCAGTGTGTTGGGATCCCTGCTGTTTGTTTTATGTGTTAATTACATGGATGTGAACGTGAAAAACAAGATTGGGAAATTTGCAGATGGCACAAAAATTAGCTGTGTGATGGATAGTGTAGAATATAGCTATAACCTCGATGGATTGGTGGAATGGGCAGGAGAGTGGCAGATGGAGTTCAACTCTGATAAGTGTGAGGAAATGCATTCAGGGAGGTCAGATAAGAAAAGGGAATATACAATAAATGGGAATACATTGAGAGGGGTAAATATATTGAGAGGTTATAAAGAAGGCATGTGGAATGTGCTCTTTCATTGGCAGAGGTATAGAAGACAAAAGTAGGGCTATAATGATGAAAGTATATAAGATATGACGAGTCCATAACAGGAGTATTGTGTGTAGTTCTGGTCACCACATTACAGGAATGGCATAATTGCTCTGGAGAGAGTGTAGAGAAGATTTACTAGAATGCTGCCAGAGCTGGTGAATTGAGAGGTTGGGGTGTTTTTCTTTCGAACAGAGAAGACTGAGGGGTGACATGATTGAGATATACAAAATTGTGAGCGGTAGTGGGAGAATAGACAGGAGAAATCTGCTTCCCTGGCACAGAGTTCAAGGTAAGTTGCAGAAGCATTAGAGGGGACACGGAGAAGACTTTATTATGCAGAGAGTGGTGGGTGTCAGGGGTTCACTGAGTTGGTGATGGAGGCAGAGACCTGAGACTCATTTAGAAAGTCCCTTCAAAGGATCTTCACCTTAAGTGCTGTAAATTCCAGGGCTATGGGCTATGTACAGGAAGATGGTGTTAGAGAGGGCACCTCGTTGTCCTTAGGTTGGCATACAAGATGGGCTGAATGACCCTTTCTATGAAGTATCATTACTATGGTTCTAATGAAGGGCTAAAACCTGATGAATCAAAGAGGATCTCCATGAGGAAAATCATTTAAAGAGGGAGTCTCTCCGTTTGGAACCCTGTTTAAAGAAGGAGTCTCTCCGTCTGGAACCCTGTTCAAAGAGAGAGTCTCTCCGTCTGGAACCCTGTTTAAAGAAGGAGTCTCTCCGTCTGGAACCCTGTTTAAAGAAGGAGTCTCTCCGTCTGGAACCCTGTTTAAAGAGGGAGTCTCTCCGTCTGGAACCCTGTTTAAAGAGGGAGTCTCTCTGTCAGGGACTCTGTTTAAAGAGGGAGTCTCTCTGTCAGGGACTCTGTTTAAAGGGGGAGTCTTTCTGTCAGGGACTCTGTTTAAAGAGGGAGTCTTTCTGTCAGGGACTCTGTTTAAAGAGGGAGTCTCTCCGTCAGGGACTCTGTTTAAAGAGGGAGTCTCTCCGTCTGGAACCCTGTTTAAAGAGGGAGTCCCTCCATCTGGAACCCTGTTTAAAGAGGGAGTCTCTCCATCAGGGACCCTGTTTAAAGAGGGAGTCTCTCTGTCAGGGACTCTGTTTAAAGAGGGAGTCTCTCTGTCAGGGACTCTGTTTAAAGAGGGAGTCTTTCTGTCAGGGACTCTGTTTAAAGAGGGAGTCTCTCTGTCAGGGACTCTGTTTAAAGAGGGAGTCTCTCTGTCAGGGACTCTGTTTAAAGAGGGAGTCTTTCTGTCAGGGACCCTGTTTAAAGACAGAGTCTCTCCATCAGGGACCCTGTTTAAAGAGGGAGTCTCTCCGTCAGGGACCCTGTTTAAAGAGGGAGTCTCTCCGTCTGGAACCCTGTTTAAAGAGGGAGTCTCTCTTCATGGGACCCTGTTGAAAGAGGGGGAACCAAATTTAAAGAGGGAGTCCATTCATCAGGGATCTGTTTAAAGGGGTGTCTCTGCTTAAGGGACCCTGTTTAAAGAGGGAATCTCTCTTCGTGAGGGAACCTCTCTTCCTCCCTCTATCCCTCTCTCATCTTTGCCTACTCTACTCACTCCCCTTTGCCCTCCCTCCCCTCTTCCTTCTATACACTCTCCCCCTCTTTTCCCCATCCTCCCCTTCCCCCTCCTTCCCTTCATCCTCAATTTCACCTTCCCCAATTTGTTCTCCCTCTTCCTCTCATGCCCTCCATTCTTTCCCCCTCCCTCCCCTCTTCCCTAACCCGCACCTGCACAATTTCTCCGCCTCTCTCCCGACCTCCGATCTCTTACTCTTCTGTCCCCACCCCTGTCTAATCCCCTCCCCCACATCTCTTCCTCACCACCAGCCCCTCCATTTCTATTCCTTAATCCTCCTCTTCCTCCTCCCTCCTCTCTCTCCCCACCCTGCCCACCCTCTTCTTTTGACCCCTTTCTCACTCCTTTCTTTTCCCTCCCTCCCGATCCAATACTCTTTTCCCCCTCCCTCACACTCATCAACACATCCCCTCTTCCACTCTCCCTTCTTACGCATCTCTTCCCTCCACAGAACCATAGAACATTACAGCACAGAAACAGGTCTTTTGGCCCTTCTTGCCTGTGCTGAACCATTTTTCTGCCTAGTCCCACTGACCTGCACCTGGACCATATCCCTCCACATCCCTCTCATCTAAGTACCTGTCCAAGTTTTTCTTAAATGTTAGAAGTGAGCCCGCTTTCACCACTTCATCTGGCAGCTCATTCCACACTCCCACTCTCTGTGTGAAGAAGCCCCCCCCTAATATTCCCTTTAAACTTATCCCCCTTCACCCTTAACCCATGTCCTCTAGTTTTTTTTCTCCCCTAGCCTCAGTGGAAAAAGCCTGCTTGCATTTCACTCTATCTATACCCATCAAAATCTTATACACCTCTATCAAATCTCCCCTCAGTGTTCTACGCTCCAGGGAATAAAGTCCTAACCTATTCAATCTCTCTCTGTAACTCAGTTTCTCAAGTCCCGGCAACATCCTTGTAATCCTTCTCTGCACTCTTTCAACCTTATTAATATCCTTCCTGTAATTAGGTGACCAAAACTGCAAAAAATACGCTAAATTCGGCCTCACCAATGTCTTATACAACCTCACCATAACATTCCAATTCTTATACTCAATACTTTGATTTATAAAGGCCAATGTTCCAAAAGCATTCTTTATGACCCTATCTATCTGTGACGCCACTTTTAGGGAATTATGTATCTATATTCCCAGATCCCTCTGTTCTACTGTACTCTTCAGTGTCCACCATTTACCTTGTATGTTCTACCTTGGTTTGTCCTTCCAAAGTGCAATACCTCACACTTGTCTGCATTAAACTCCATCTGCCATTTTCCAGCCCATTTTTCTAGTTGGTCCAAATCCCTCTGCAAGCTTTGAAAACCTTCCTCACTGTCCACTACACCTCCAATCTTTGTATCATCAGCAAGTTTGCTGATCCAATTTGCCACATTATCATCCAGATCATTGATATAGATGACAGACAACAATGGACCAGCACTGATCCCTATGGCACACCACTAGACACAGGCAACCACTCAGGGAAGCAATCCTTCACTACCACTCTCTGGCTTCTTCCATTGAGCCAATGTCTAATCCAATTTACTACCTCTCCATGTATACCTAGCGATTGAACCTTCCTAACTAACCTCCCATGTGGGACCTTGTCAAAGGCCTTACTGAAGTCCATGTAGAAAACATCCGTGGCCTTCCCTTCATCCACTTTCCTGATAACCTCCTCAAAAAACTCTAATAGATTGGTTAAACATGACGTACCACACACAAAGCCAAGTTGACTCTCCCTAATAAGTCCCTATCTATCCAAATATTTGTAGATCCTATCTCTTAGTGCTCCTTCCAATAATTTACCTACTACTGACGTCAAACTTACTGGTCTATAATTTCCCAGGTTACTTTTTGAGCCTTTTTTAAACAACGGAACAACATGAGCTATCCTCCAATCATCCAGCAGCTCACCCGTGGATACCGACATTTTAAATATACCTGCCAGGGCCCCTGCAATTTCAACACTACTTGCCTTCAAGGTCCGAGGGAATACCCTGTCAGGTCCTGGGGATTTATCTACTCTGATTTGCCTCAAGACAGAAAGCACCTCCTCCCCTTTAATCTGTATAGGTTCCATGACCTCCCTACTTGTTTGCCTTATTTCCATAGAACATAAGAACATAAGAAATAGGAGCAGGAGTAGGCCATCTGGCCCTTCGAGCCTGCCCCGCCATTCAATAAGATCATGGCTGATCTGTCGTGGCTCAGTTCCACTTTCCCGCCCTCTCCCCATAACCCTTAATCCCCTCTCTTATCAAAAACCCATCAACCCGCTTCTTAAAAATATTTAGCGAGGCAGCCTCCACCACTTCAACGGGCAGAGAATTCCAGAGATTCACCACCCTTTGAGTGAAGAAGTTCCTCCTCAACTCCGTTCTGAACTGCCCCCCCTTTATCTTGAGGCTGTGCCCCCTAGTCCTACTGTCTTTTTTGAGCGGGAAGAGTCTTTCCACCTCTATCCTATCCATCCCATTCATCATCTTATACGTCTCAATGAGATCTCCCCTCATTCTTCTAAACTCTAACGAGTACAAGCCTAGTTTATTCAGCCTCTCCTCATAGCTCAACCCCCTCAACTCCGGTATCAGCCTAGTAAACCTCCTCTGCACTCCCTCCAAGGCCAAAATATCCTTGCGCAGGTGCGGCGCCCAAAACTGCACACAGTACTCCAGCTGCGGCCTCACCAATGCCCTATACAGCTGCAGCAAGACCTCCCTACTTTTATATTCAATCCCCCTCGCTATGAAGGCCAGCATCCCATTCGCCTTCCTGACCACCTGCTGCACCTGCAGGCTGGGTTTTTGCGACTCATGCACAAGGACCCCGAGGTCCCTCTGCACCGTCGCCTGCTGCAGTTTTTCGCCACGTAAGTAATAGTCCTTCCTACCATTCTTCCTACCAAAGTGGACCACCTCACACTTGCCAACAGTAAATTCCATTTGCCATTTCCTGGCCCATTCGCCCAGCCTATCTAGATCCTTCTGCAGACTCTCCACACCCTCCACACAATTTGCCTTTCCCCCAATCTTGGTGTCATCAGCAAATTTCGACACCCTACACTCGGTTCCCTCCTCCAGATCATCTATATAAATGGTCAATAGCTGAATGGTAAATAGGCTCCATGCCAGTTTCCTTAGTAAATACGGATGCAAAAAACCCATTTAATATCTCCCCCATTTCTTTTGGTTCAACACATAGCCGACCGCTCTGACCTTCAAAAGGACCAATGTCCATAGGTCTGAGGGTAGTCAAAAAAATGGCAGGGACCATGGGGAGACGTGTCAGCTGTGTAAGGTGCAATATGTGGGAGTTCTTGGAGACACAGCATCTCCGGCGAGTCCACATCCGCACCAAATGTCTGGAGTTGCAGCATTTGAGGGCCCGGGTTAGGCAACTGGAGTTGAGGCTGGAGGATTTATTTTTAGTGAGGGAGAATGAAGCATTAATGAATAGGAACCAGATTCAAGAGGGGATCTCAGAGTCAAGGAGGGGGGATAGGTGGATTACAGTTAAGAAAGGGAAAAAGAAGAGGAGTAATGTTCCAAAGGCTACCCCAGGAGTAGTCTCTCAAGATAGCAGGAGTAAGGCACCGACTGAGGTGGAAAGGGCACGAGGGGAAGAGGAAAATGCCTCAGAGGGAAGGAAGAGGGCTGGATGTGAGATAGTGGTGGGGGATGGGTTGGTTAGAGGAATTGATAGGCGGTTCTGTGGGCAAAAGCAGGACTCCAGGATGGTAGTCTGCCTCCCTGGTGCTGGGGTACAGGATGTGTCGGAGAGGGTAGAGGGAATCTTGAAGGGCAAAGGGACCCAGGCGGATGTAATTATACATGTACGGGAGAGGTGCATAGGAAGGAAGAGTAGGGGGGGAATATGTACTCAGTTCAGGGAGTTGGGAGCCAGGCTGAAGTGTAGGGCCTCCAGGGTGGCGATCTCTGGGCTGCTGCCAGTGCCCAGCAATAGCAGGGATAAGAATAATGAAATCATGCAGCTGAATGCATGGCTGAGGGATTGGTGCAGGACAGAGGGTTTTAGTTTTGTTGACCATTGGGAAGTCTTTGCAAAGGAAGGGCACTTGTATAAGAGGGATAGGGAACACTTAAATGGGAAGGGGACACATATTTTAGCTGGGAGGTTGGCTGGAGTGTTTAGACAGGGTTTAAACTAGTATGGAGGGGGGGTGGGGAGGAGAGAGACAGCTCAGGCACTGGGAGTGAGTTGGAGGTCAGGGTAAGTCTAGTTGATAGAGAAATCCCCCAGGAGAAGGAGGATCCGAGAGGGACTGAGGGTCTTAGGTGCATCTGTTTTAATGCGAGGAGTGTGACGGGAAAGTCAGATGAACTTCAGGCCTTGATGTTCGCGAGGAATTTAGATGTGGTGGCAGTGACAGAGACGTGGTTAAAGGAGGGGCAGGACTGACAGCTAAATGTTCCAGGGTATAAGTGTTTTAGGCGTGATAGGGGAGGGTTGAAAACAGGAGGGGGAGTGGCGCTCTTAGTTAGGGAGCGGATCACAGCGGTGCAGAGGGAGGATAACATGGGGGGGGTTGGAAATTGAGTCTTTGTGGGTGGAGTTGAGGAATAGGAAGGGGGCCATTAGTATGCTAGGAGTGTACTATAGGCCGCCCGTTAGCCCGCGGGCAGTTGAAGAGGGTATATGTAGGGACATTTTGGATAAGTGTAGGAAGAATAGGATTGTTGTAGTGGGAGATTTTAATCTCCCTGGAGTGGATTGGAAGGTACCTAGAGCTGGGGGGTCTGAAGGGGAGGAATTCGTAAGATGTGTATTGGAAGGATTCTTGCAACAGTATGTAGATAGCCCGACTAGAGAGGGGGCGATACTGGATTTAGTTCTGGGAAATGAGCCGGGTCAGGTGGTTGAGGTTGCGGTAGGCGAACATGTGGCTAATAGTGACCACAACTCCGTCTACTTTAGGATACGAATGGAAAAAGATGAAA
Organism: Carcharhinus amblyrhynchos; assembly: GCF_965287045.1. NCBI lineage: Eukaryota > Metazoa > Chordata > Chondrichthyes > Carcharhiniformes > Carcharhinidae > Carcharhinus > Carcharhinus amblyrhynchos. Next base: position 76,294,881 of record NC_137336.1, on the reverse strand, counting down.
GCTGTCCTAAGGGGAGGGTGCTAAATTGGGGGAAGGCTAGATACAGCCGGATTAGGCAGGAGCTTAGGGATACAGACTGGAATAGGCTGTTGGAAGGCAAGACCACGTTAGGCATGTGGGAATCTTTCAAGGGAAAACTGCAAAGGGTGCAGGAAAGGCATGTGCCGGTTAGGAGAAAGGATGGGAAAGGTAGGATTAGGGAACCCTGGATTACTAGAGGTATAGAAGACCTGGTTAGGAAGAAACGAGAGGCATAATGATAGGAAGGACTATTACTTACGTGGCGAAAAACTGCAGCAGGCGACGGTGCAGAGGGACCTCGGGGTCCTTGTGCATGAATCGCAAAAACCCAGCTTGCAGGTGCAGCAGGTGGTCAGGAAGGCTAATGGGATGCTGGCCTTCATAGCGAGGGGGATTGAATATAAAAGTAGGGAGGTCTTGCTGCAGCTGTATAGGGCATAGGTGAGGCCGCAGCTGGAGTACTGTGTGCGGTTTTGGTCGCTGCACTTACACAAGGATATTTTGGCCTTGGAGGGAGTGCAGAGGAGGTTTACTAGGATGATACCAGAGTTGAGGGGGTTGAGCTATGAGGAGAGGCTGAATAAACTAGGCTTGTACTCGTTAGAGTTTAGAAGAATGAGGGGAGATCTCATTGAGACATATAAGATGATGAATGGGATGGATAGGATAGAGGTGGAGAGACTCTTCCCGCTCAGAAAGGACAGTAGGACTAGGGGGCACAGCCTCAAGATAAAGGGGGGGCGGTTTAGAACGGAGTTGAGGAAGAACTTCTTCACTCAAAGGGTGGTGAATCTCTGGAATTCTCTGCCCGTTGAAGTGGTGGAGGCTACCTCGTTAAATATTTTTAAGATGCGGGTTGATGGTTTTTGATAAGACAGGGGATTAAGGGTTATGGGGAGAGGGCGGGAATGTGGAACTGAGCCACGACAGATCAGCCATGATCTTATTGAATGGCGGGGCAGGCTCGAAGGGCTAGATGGCCTACTCCTGCTCCTATTTCTTATGTTCTTATGTATGTCAGGTCTAAGCAGCTGGGAACGGAGAGAGCATTGGAGGAATACAGAGAGAGTAGAGGGATCTCAAATGGGGAGTTAGGAGAGCAAAGAGGGGGCATGAGATAGCTTTGGCAGACAGGGTTAAGGAGAATCCAAAGGCGTTTTTAAGAACAAAAGGGTGGCTAGGGGTAAAATCGGTCCTCTCAGGGACAAACGTGGGGAATTGTGCTTAGAAGCAGAGGGAGTGAGGGAGATCCTGAATGAATACTTTGCGTCGGTATTCACGAAGGAGAGGGGCTTGATGTCTAGTACGGTCACTGAGGGAGCGGTAGACCGATTGAAAGATCTATTGATTACGAGGGAAGAAGTGTTAGGGCTATTAGAGCGCATTAAAACCGATAAATCTCCGGGGCCTGATTGCATTTATCCTAGGCTGCTTAGAGAGGCGAGGGATGAGATTGCTGGGCCTCTGACGCAAATGTTTGTCTCTTCTTTGGACACAGGTGAGGTCCCAGAGGACTGGAGGATAGCGAACGTGGTACCGTTGTTTAAATAGGGTCGGAGGGATAGCCCGGGTAACTATAGGCCGGTGAGCTTAACGTCAGTGGTAGGTAAGTTGATGGAGAGGATTCTTAGGGATAGGATGTATGCACACTTGGAGTGTTGCAATCTGATTAAGGATACGCAGCATGGCTTTGTCAAGGGGAAGTCTTGCCTTACGAATCTGGTAGAATTCTTTGAGGAGGTGAAAAAACGGTTGATGAAGGACGAGCCGTTGATGTTGTCTATATGGATTTCAGTAAGGCGTTTGACAAAGTCCCTCATGGTAGGTTGGTACAGAAGATTAAAGCTCATGGGATATGTGGTCAGGTATCTAGATGGGCAGAGAACTGGCTTGCAAGGGGGAGTCAGAGAGTAGTTGTGGAGGGGTCTTTTTCTAGCTGGAGGTCTGTCACTAGTGGTGTGCCGCAGGGCTCGGTACTGGGACCTCTTCTCTTTGTAGTATATATAAATGATTTGGAAGAGGGAGTAGGTGGTGTGATCAGCAAATTTGCTGATGACACCAAGATGGCTGGATTGGCGGGCAGTGAGGAGCAGTGTCTGGCAATATAGCGGGATATTGATAGGCTGGTTGATTGGGCAGATACGTGGCAAATGGAGTTTAATCTGGATAAATGTGAGGTGATGCATTTTGGCCGGAATAATGTAGGGGGAAGTTATATGATAAAGGGTAAGCCCGTAAGGAGTACAGAGTCACAGCAAGACCTGGGGGTGCAAGTGCACAAGTCTTTGAAGGTGGCAGTGCAAGTGGAGAGTGTGGTGAAGAAAGCCTATGGTATGTTAGCCTTTATAGGAAGGGGTATAGAATATAAGAGCTGGAGTCTAATGTTGCAGTTGTACAGAACGTTGGTTTGGCCGCATTTGGAGTACTGCGTACAGTTCTGGTCACCTTACTACCGGAAGGACATGGAGACTCTGGACAGAGTGCAGAGGAGGTTTACCAGGATGTTGCCTGGTATGGAAGGACTGGGGTATGAGGAAAGATTGAAGAAATTGGGGCTCTTTTCCCTTGAAAGACGCCGACTGAGGGGGGGTTTAATAGAGGTATATAAGATTATGAAGGGTATAGGTAGAGTAAACAGAGGTAAGCTATTTCCTATAATAGAGACACGTAGGACAAGGGGCCATGGACTTAAGGTGAGGGGGGAGCGGTACAACACAGATATTAGAGGGAGGTTTTTCACACAGAGGATAGTGGGGGTATGGAATGCTCTGCCAAGTAAGGTGGTGGAGGCAAACATGCTAGAGTCCTTTAAGAGTAACTTAGACAGGCATATGACTGAGTTGGAGATGGGCGGATATAGGAGAACCTTTTAAATAAGGGTCATTAGCATTGGGGCGTCCCTGATAATGTAAATGGGTATTGTATGATAATAATGGTTTTTTTCTCTTTCATTCACACGTTTTAAGTCGGTCCACCTCGTGTCCAACGAGGGGCATACACGCAATGGGTCGTACTGGGGCTGGTCTTGGTTGTTCGAGATTGGCCTAGTGCTTCATGTCGTTAGTGTGTGCCTAAACTGGACAAGATACTGGGCAAGACGACAGCTCAGTGACTATCGCTGATTGCTGTGCAGACACATGGATTTGGGCCGGTGTCTGTGGGAGTTTGCGCATTCTCCCTGTGCTTGCGTGGGTTTTCTCCGGGTCTCCGGTTTCCTCCCACACCACAAAGATGTGCTGTTAGGCTGATTGGCAGGAATAAATTGTCTCTAAATCAGTTTCCCTCAATCTGGATGGCCATAAAACATTAGATAGGGGTCATGAGTAGAGAGGTGGACTGGTGGTGTTGAGATGGCGGCTCGTTAGGCCGAAGGGCCTGTTTCCCGGGCTGATTTTTGTTCTTATTAATATATCTGTAGAAGCTCTTAGATTATCCTTCAACTTGACTGCCAAAGTAACTTCATGTCTTCTTTTAGCCCTCCTGATTTCTTTCTTAAGTAGTTTCTTTCACTTTTTATACTCCTCAAGCATCTTATTTGTTCCCTGTTGCCTATACATGTCATACATTTCTTTCTTCTTTTTTATCAGAGTTCCAATATCCCTCGAGAACCAAGGTTCCTTATTCTCATTCACTTTGCCTTTAATCCTGACGGGAACATACAAATTCTACACTCTCAAAATTTCTCCTTTAAAGGCCTCTTATTTACCTATCACATCCTTGCCGAGAACAGCCTGTCCCAACCCACGCCTTTTACATCCTTCCTCATTTCTTCAAATTTGGCCTTTTTCCAGTTTAGAACCTCAACCTGAGGACCAGATCTATCTTTATCCATGATCAAGTTGAAACTAATGGCGCTATGATTACTGGAATCAAAGTGTTGCCCTACACACACTTCCATCTCTTATCCTAACTCATTTCCTAATAGGAGATCTAATATTGCATCTTCTCTCGTTGGTACCTCTACATACGGATTTAGAAAATTTTCCTGAACACATTTTACAAACTTCAACCCATCTAGACTTTTAACAGTATGGGACTTCCAATCTATATGTGGAAAATTAAAATCCTCTACTATCACAACTTTATGTTTCTGGCAGTTATCTGCTATCTCTCTGCAACTTTGCTCCTCCAATTCTCGCTGACTATTGGGTGGTCTATAATACAATTCCATTAATGTGGTCATACCTTTCCTGTTTCTCAGCTCCACCCATATGGCCTTGGTGGACAAGCCCTCTAATCTGTCCTGCTGTAACATTTTTCCTGACTAGCAATGCCACCACCCACCCCCCCCAACCCCCACCCTTCATCCCTCTGCCTCTGTCACGTCTGAAACACTGGAACCCTCGAATGTTGAGCTGCCAGTCCTGCCCCTCCTGTAGCCAAGTTTCACTAATGGCTATAATCCCTCCCACCTCTCCCCTCTTCCCTGCCTCACTTGCCTCTTCCCCTCACCACTCCCTTTCTTTCCTTCCCTCCATATTTCCACCCCCACTCTTCCATTTCTCCCTCCCCTCTCTGTCCTATCTTCTATCCCCTCCCTTCTTTGTGCCCTCCCATACCCACTTGCCCCATCTCTTTTCTCCGCTGCTTTTCCTTTCCACTCTTTCTCCCTCTCCATTTCCCCCATCCTACTCTCTTCCTCGCTCCTGTTTTTTCCCTCTTCCTCCCTCCAATCCCACTTACGCTCTCCCCACTTTGCCCCTTCCATCTTCCCCTCACTCCCTTCACTCTATTTGAGAAGATTCTGCATCATAGGCTCATGAAGAAAATAAGGAGGTGTGGGATAGAAGGAAATTTGGCCGATGGGATAAGTAAAGGCTGTCTCATAGAAGACAGAGGGTGGTGGTGGAAGGAAAATTTTCAGACTGGAGCCCAATTACCAGTGGAGTACCACAGAAATCAGTGCTGGGTTCTCTGCTATTTGTGATTTTTATCAATGATTTGGAAGAGGGGGCTGAAGAGTGGGTTAGTAAATTTGCTGATGACACCAAGATTAGTGGAGTAGTGGATGAGGTGGAGGGCTCTTGTAGGCTGCAAAGAGACATTGATAGGATGCAGAGCTGGGCAGAAAAGTGACAGATAACCTTGATAAGTGCGAGGCGATTCATTTTGGTAGGACAAACTCGAATGCGGATTACAGGGTCAACAGCGGGTTCTGAAGAACGTGGAGAACAAAGAGATCCTGGGGTTCATATCCACACATCTCTGAAGGTTGCTACTCAAGTGGGTAGAGCCGTGAAGAAGGCCTAAAGTGTGATAGCGTTTATTAACAGGGGGTTTGAGTTTAAGAGCTGTGGGGTTATGTTGCAACTGTACAGGACCTTGGTGAGACCACATTTGGAATAGTGTGTGCAGTTCTGGTCATCTCACTATAAGAAGGATGTGGAAGCATTGGAGAGAGTGCAGAGGAGATTTACCAGGATGCTGCCTGGTTTGGAGGGTAGGTCTTATGAGGAAAGGTTGAGGCTCTGGAATTCTCTGTCCGTTGAAGTGGTGGAGGCTGCCTCGCTAAATGTTTTTAAGACGCGGGTTGATGGGTTTTTGATAAGAGAGGGGATTAAGGGTTATGGGGAGAGGGCGGGAAAGTGGAACTGAGCAGCGACAGATCAGCCATGATCTTATTGAATGGCGGGGCAGGCTCGAAGGGCTAGATGGCCTACTCCTGCTCCTATTTCTTATGTTCTTATGTATGTTCTTATGAGCTGGGGCTTTCCTCTTTAGAGCAGAGGAGGATGAGAGGTGACTTACTAGAGGTTTATAAGATGATGAGAGGGATAGATAGAGTGGACATGCAGAGACTATTTCCTCAGGTGGATGTAGCTGTTACTAGGGGGCATAACTTTAAGGTTCATGGTGGGAGATATAGGAGGGATGTCCAAGGTAGATTCTTTACTCAGAGAGTGGTTGGGGTGTGGAATGCACTGCCTGCTGTGATAGTAGAGTCGGACACTTTAGGAACTTTCAAACGGTTACTGGATAGGCACACGGAGCACACCAGAATGATAGGAAATGGGTTCGGACATATCTCAGCACAACATCGAGGGCCAAAGGGCCTATACTGTGCTGTTCTATGTTCTATTCCCACTCTCCCCTCTTCATCCGCCTCCTTCCTCCCCTATTTCTACCCATCTTCTCCCCTATTTCCCCCTTGCTCACCCGATTTCCCTCCCCACTTTTATGCCCTCGATCACTTTCCTCCCACCTCTCCCTTCCCTTTCCCCGTTCCCGCCCCTCTTCCTCAATACCCTCTCACTCCCTGCCCTCTTTCCTCCTCACTCCATACTTTTCCCACCATCCCCCTTGCCTTCTCTCCCCTTTCACCCTCTTCTAACCCTTTCAACTTCCCTTCGTCACTCCACGCTACCCCTCATTGCTCCCTCCCCCTTTCCTGTCCCTCTCTCCCCCTAACTTTGGCCTCCTCCCCCACCCTTCCCCCTCCCTCTCAAACCTTCCCCACTTTCAGTAATATCAGTGAATTGTTAATCTGTCCTTACTTGGTAGGGTTATTAGAGTGAGTACGTCAATCTGTGGAACACATGATGGTCTGGCATTGATGTTAGGAAGTTATGTACAAGGTCCTGTAATGAGCAGATGGGAGTGAGGAGGGATGGTATCTTAACAGGCTCCTCAACGGAGGCAATATGGGCAGAACTTATAAACAAAAAAGGGGGCAATTACTGTGCTGAGACAATATACTCTGGATGCCATCCTGCACCCTCCCCTCCCCAAACAGTCAGGGAGAGATAGAAGTGCAGATATGAAGGCAATTCTCAGAGAAGGTAAAAATAGTGGGGTAACATTCAATGGGATAATCAAAGTGTGAAAGGGTTAGGGGGTGGAAGTTTAAGGTGTCTCCAGGAGAGCTTGTTGAGTCAATATGTGGCAAGTCTGACAAGAGAGGGCACAAATAAATGGGACATAAACAAAGATGCTGAATAAGGAGAAGGCAGATTTTAATACAATTCAATCAAGTTGGGCAAGTGGAGAAAGATAACTCCTATCCTTGATTGGTATATGTTAATTACTTGTAATTGAATCTGAAACTATATCTGCTTGTGTATTCCTGAATTCTGCATTCTGGCTGATAGATCAAAGGTCTAGCTAAGCTCAAGGAAACAGCTGCTGTGGGAGAGCGGCACTAACAGAAGGTCAGCAATGCGATGCAGTGCATTGAGAGAAGATCAGGACTGCAGGAATGTTCCACTTTCAGGGCACTACAGAGGGGAGGCCGCACTTTTTATTCATTCGAGGGACATGGGCCTCGCTGGCTGGCCAGCATTTATTGCCCATCCCTAGTTGCCCTTGAGAAGGTGGCGATGAGCTGCCTTCTTGAACCGCTGTAGTCCATATTTTGTGGGTTGACCCACAATGCCATTAGGAAAGGAGTTCCAGGATTTTGACCCAACGACTGCAAAGGAACGGTGGTATATTTCCAATTCAAGATGTTGATTGACTTGGAGGGGAATTTGCAGGTGGTGGGTTTCCCATTTATCTGCTGCCCTTGTCCTTCAAGATGGAAGTGGTCGTGGGTTTTGAAGGTGCTGTCTCAGGATCTTTGGTGAATTGCTACAGTGCATCTTATCGATAGTACACACTGCTGCTACTGAGCCTCGGCGGTGGAGGGGTTGAATGTTTGTAGATGTGGTGCCAATCAAGCAGGCTGCTTTGTCCTGGATGGTGTCAAGCTTTTTGCGTGTTGTTGGAGCAGCACCCATCCAGGCAGGCAGGGAGTATTCCAGCACACTCCTGACTTGGGCCTTGTAGATGCTGGATAGGCTTTGGGGAGTCAGGAGGTGAGTTACTCGCCACAGAATTCCTAGCCTCTGACCTGCTCTTGAAGCCACTGTTTTTATGTGGTGAGTCCAGTTGAGTTTCTGGTCAATGCTAACCCCAAGGATGTTGACAGTGGGAGATTCATTGATGGTTACACCATTGAATGTCAAAGGATGGTGGTTAGAGTGTCTCTTATTGCTGATGGTCATTGCCTGGTATTTGTGTGGCGCAAATGTTATATGCCTACTTGTCAGCCAAGCCTGGATATTGAACATGGACTGCTTCAGTATCTGAGGAATTGTGGATGGTGCTGAACATTGTGCAGTCATGGGCAAACATCCCCAGTTCTGACCTTATGGCGGAGGGAAGGTCACTGATGAAATAGCTGAAGATTGTTGGGCCTAGGACACTACCCTGAGGGACTCCTGCAGAGATGTCCTGGAGCTGAGATGACTGACCCTCCATAATCACAACCATCTTCCTGTGTACCAGGTATGACTTCAACCAGCAGAGCATTTGCCCCCTGATACTCATTGGTTCCAGTTTTGCTAGGGCTCTTGATGCCACACTCAGTTGAATGCGGCCTTGATGTCAAGGGCTGTCATTTGCGCCTCACCTCTGGAATTCAGTTCTTTTGTCCATGTTTAAACCAAGGCTGTAATAAGGTCAGGAGCTGAGCGAACCTGGCGAAACTCAAGCTGGGTGTCCTCTGCTTGATAGCACTGTTGATGACCCCTCCATCACTTTACTGATGATCGAGAGTAGAATGATTGGGCAGTAATTGACCGAATTGGATTTGTCCTGTTTTTTTGTGTACAGGATACCTGGGCAATTTTGCGCATTGTCGGGTAGATGCCAGATTTGTAACTGTACTGGAAGAATTGGCTAGGGGAGTGGCAAGTTCTTGTATTACTGCCAGAATGTTATCAGGACCCACTGCCTTTGCAGTATCCAGTGCCACCAATTGTTTCTTGATATCATGTGTGGGGTGAATCAAACTGGCTGGAAACTGGCATTTGAGATGCTGGGGACCACTGGTGCAGGCCGAGATGGATCATCCACTCGTCGCTTCTGGCTGAAGTTTAAAGAACAAAGAAAATTATAGCTCAGGAACAGGCCCTTCGGCCCTCCAAGCCTGCACGACCATGCTGACCGACTGAACTAAAACCCCACACCCTCTAGCCTTCCAGAGACCATATCCCTCTGCTCTGATCCTATTCATGTATTTGTCCTGATGCCCCTTAAAAGTCAGTCGTATCTACTTCCACTACCTCCTCTGGGACCCAGTTCCAGGCACACACCACCTTCTGTTCAAAAAAACTTGCCTAATGCATTTCCTTTAAACTTTGCCCCTCACACCTTAAACTTATGCCCCCTGGTAATTGATTCTTCCACCCTGGAAAAAAGATTCTGACTATCCACTCTGTCCATGTCCTTCAAAATCTTCTATCAAGTTGCTCCTCAACCTCCGTCATTTCAGTGAAAACAAACCAAGTTTCTCCAACCTCTCCTCATAGCTAATGCCCTCCATACCAAGCAACATCCTGTTTCATCACATCAGACTTCTGTTTTTTTCCCAACCCCAAACACCTGATTTTTCATGGCCTAATTTATTACAGTAAAACCATCTGAAGCTTTTCATTTCTCTTCCACCCTCCTGGATTTCTTTTTCTAATCTGAGGCACCCTATCTTTAATATCTCCCACAAAATCTCATTTACCACCTGAGTATTTCTCTTTTGCCCAGTTTTGATCCCTCACAAGCTGAAACTATTGTTGGAAACCAAACTTTGATTCATAAACTAATTCATAATGATCTGCCATGGCTGCTGCTAATCTCACAGTTTTAACCCTCTGCTGTTCCACATGAGTTCTCATGACGTCAGGCAGTGAAATTTTAAACTCCTCCAAAATAATCATTTCTCTAAGAGCTTCATACGTCTGGTCTATTTTCAAAGCCCTTATCCACCTATCCAAATTACGCTGTTTGATCCTTTCAAATTCCATGTATGTATGTATGGCCATTTCATTTGTTTAGTCACTTATTCAAATAAAATGAAAAAGGCTTCTACATCCTTCTCATCAAATTTTGGCAATGCTTGGACACTTTTAAATAGATCCCCACCAAGTCTTTAACTACGAGGCCTCTTGCTCCTTCTCACTATCCTCATCACTACCCTCAGATTGTACTTTGCCCTTTACCTCCCCCAGTCATACCCAAGGTTCACTTTTTAAGGCCAGTTTCCAAAGTTCAAAGTCTCTCTCTTTTTCTTTTCCTTTTCTTTTGCCTGAGTTTTAATTGTTTTGCTTGCTGTTCCTCCCTTCCTTTCGCAATTCAAATTGCTTTAATTCTCTTTCATATTCAAGCTGTTTTGTAACTGAATTCTTGCCATTTCCAACAATTCTGATTATGCTTCTGGGATTTTTAAAGGATGCACTATCACTACAATTATCTCTCCTTTCAGGCAATGTCAACTGAGATATGTTTGCAAATTCCAAAAGCTTTGCTTTAGTCACCAAGTGTAAGGTATCTAGTGACACTTACTCTAGCCCCAGAAACTTCTGAGCCTTTGAAAGAGACATTAGTCCACACCACACTCCCTATTAAAACCTGAATACAACACCTAAAAAGAAAACACAAATTTGTTCACCACTCACTGTCTTTGAGTTCACTAATCACAAATCAACCATGAAATACCGTTTTCAATCTCACAAGCCCCCAGTTGTTACAAGTCAGGTTGGATACTTCAAGCTGTTCTATGAAGCTCATCTGACCTGTAACGTTTTACGGTGAATTTGGCTAGGATGAGCATGAGAGGTTTCACTACAGATGTGATTCAACTCACTCACGAGGAGGTTTTATCAAAAACAAAGTTTATTTAAGAATATTTTTGACATGTATGATAAGACAATTAGCAAGAAATTAACTATTGCAAACAAGAAAGCAGCCACAATAATGTATAAATCTTAAGGAATATTTCTGATGTGTTCCAGCCAAAACCAACAACCAATACACAAAAATCCTCCAAATAAGCACAACACAGTATAGTTTAATGCCCTCTTACTGCTGGAATTCAGCGTCCTGGATTGAATACTGAAAATCCCTTGTGAAAAAACTCAAAAGAGGTTGTAATCGAATCTGTTTCCCAAAACATAGCTTCCTTAAGGCAGGATAGCAATAAACCCTTCTTCCGCTAACTGATAATAGTTTCAGAACCAAAGAGAAGAACTGGGGGGTGGGGGGAGAGGCAGAGAGAGAGGTTGTTTCAGAGCTTGCTGCTAAACTGCTAAAGTAGAGATGTTGGTGAGTTTTCTTAAATATAGTGTTGGCATGGGGGGACCAAGACAGGCTGTTGGTGATCTGGACACTTAAAAAATTCAAGCTCTCGACCATTTCTACTTCATCTCCATTGATGGACATGTCCTCTTCTATGCTCCCTGATGACAATCTCCTTCATTTTGTTGACATTGAGGGAGAGATTTTTGTTGCCGCACAACTTTGTCAGATTCTCAATCTCATTCTCATCATGTCTCATCATTGTTTGAGATCCGACCCAAGATGGTAGTGTTGTCAGCAAACTTGAAAATCAAGTAGGAGAGGGATTTGGCTGCACAGTCATGGGCGTATAAGGAGTATAGTAGGGGGCTGAGAACACAGCCCTCTGGGGCACCGGTGTTAAACATGATCATGGAGGAGGTGTTGTTGCCTATCCTTACTGATTGTGGTCTGTGGGTTAGAATTCCAGGATTCAGTCACAGAGGGAGGAGCCAAGGCCCAGATCACGGGGTCTGGAGATGTGTTTTGGAGGAATAATGGTGTTGAAGGTTGAGCTGTAATTGATAAGTCGGAGTCTGACGTAAGTGTCTTTCTTACCTAGGTGTTCTAGGGTTGAGTGCAGGGCCAAGGAGATGGTGTCTGCTGTGGAGCTGTTGCAGTGGTAGGTGAACTGTAGTGAATCCAAGCAATTTGGAGGCTGGAATTGATTCATGCCACGACTAGCATTTTGAAGCACTTCATAATAACGGATGTCAGAGCCACCAGATGACAGTCATTAAGGCATGCTGTAGTTTCCTGTGGACCTGGGGAGAGCAGGAGCCATAACAAGCTCCAGAAATAGTACTTTCTATGGTGCATTTGTAAACACTTTTCTTTGGTACTGGGATGATGGCTGGGCGAATGGGCCAGGAACTGGCAAATGGAATTTAATGTTGGCAAGTGCGAGGTGGTCCACTTTGGTAGGAATAATGGTAGGAAGGACTATTACTTACATGGCGAAAAACTGCAGCAGGCGAAGGTGCAGAGGGGCCTCGGGGTCCTTGTGCATGAGTCGCAAAAACCCAGCCTGCAGGTGCAGCAGGTGGTCGGGAAGGCGAATGGGATGCTGGCCTTCATAGCGAGGGGGATTGAATATAAAAGTAGGGAGGTCTTGCTGCGGCTGTATAGGGCATTGGTGAGGCCACAGCTGGAGTACTGTGTGCAGTTTTGGTCGCCGCACTTACGCAAGGATATTTTGGCCTTGGAGGGAGTGCAGAGGAGGTTTACTAGGCTGATGCCGGAGTTGAGGGGGTTGAGCAATGAGGAGAGGCTGATTAAACTAGGCTTGTACTCGTTAGAGTTTAGAAGAATGAGGGGAGATCTCATTGAGACATATAAGATGATGAATGGGATGGATAGGATAGAGGTGGAGAGACTCTTCCCGCTCAGAAAGGACAGTAGGACTAGGGGGCACAGCCTCAAGATAAAGGTGGGGGGGGCGGTTTAGAACGGAGTTGAGGAGGAACTTCTTCACTCAAAGGGTGGTGAATCTCTGGAATTCTCTGCCCGTTGAAGTGGTGGAGGCTGCCTCACTAAATATTTTTAAGACGTGGGTTGATGGGTTTTTGATAAGCGAGGGGATTAAGGGTTATGGGGAGAGGGCGGGAATGTGGAACTGAGCCACGACAGATCAGCCATGATCTTATTGAATGGCGGGGCAGGCTCGAAGGGCTAGATGGCCTACTCCTGCTCCTATTTCTTATGTTCTTATGATAGTCATCTTCTTGAAGCAGATTGGGACCTCAGATTGTTGTAAAGAGTGGTTGAAGATGTCTGTGAATGCTCCCACCAGTTGATCCATGTAGGATCTGAGTGCTTGTCTGTACCCCGTCCAAGCCAGTTGCTTTCCGAGGGTTGAGTTTGAGAAAACTACTCTGACATCTGCAGTGGTGATCCCAGATACACGTTCATCCAAGACTTCCAGAGTGGAGGGCATGCTCTCACTGACCTCTTGCTTAAAACGAGCGTAGAATGCATTGAGCTCATCAGTGAGTTGGAGCTGGCAATTTACATGCTTTCATCTTGTAGTCTTTTTTGTCTTGCAGACCTTGCCATAGTCGCTAGGGGTCCGTGTGGCTGGCCTTGGACTCTAGCTTGGTCTGTGTTTAGCCCAGCCCAATGCCGGCATGTTCACATCATGATTTTTAGTTAGACATAGATAGAATATTTGAAGCGCCTGGCAGAATTTATCGATTGACTTCAGGAGGTGGGCTTGGTGATAGACTTGGCTAAGAGTAAGTTTGGGAAAGCCCAAGTCACATTCCTCAGCCAAACAATTAGACATGGACAGATCACCCCACGGTATGTGAAAACAAATGTTATTGGAGAGTTCCCAATACCATTGACAATAAGAAAAGTACTGAGATTTCTGAGCCTGAATGGTTTTTACAGGAAATTTGTGCTGAAATTTATGCATGGAAAGCATAGTTTCTCACTGGCTGAGTTGCTGAAGAAGCATGGCAAATTTCAGTGAACAGTGTAGTGTCAACAGGCAGTTGACAGCCTGAAAACTGTGTTAACCACTGTCCCTGTGTTGGCCACGCCAAATTATGCAAAACCATTCAAGATGGCCATTGATGTGAGTGGGCGTTGGTGCTGTACTATTACAAGAAGATGATGATAGATTGATAATTGATTTATTATTGTCACATGCCTTGGTATCTAGTGAAAGGTTTCATTTCTTGCATACTATACAAAGCATACCATACAGAAAGAATGGAGAGAATGCAGAATGTAGTGTTATAGTCATAGCTAGGGTTTAGAGAAGGATCAACTCAATGCAAGGTAGATCCATTCAAAAGAATGATGGCAGCAGGGCAGGTAAGAGATTGAATTAGAGCATTGTTAGAGAATTTGAAAGATTTAGAATAAAATTTTAGAAGCATGGAACGAGAGAAAAAAATAGAATTAGAGGGTGTGCTGGGCACCGCTCGCAAGAAGTCACCTCACTCAAGAGTCATCTTGAGTGATTTATTCTGTTATGAATTCTCCTGTTTCTGACTGTAAGGGACCTACATTCATTTTTGTCATTCTTGTCCACTTTACATACCTATTGAAACTTTGAGTTTGGTGCTGATGTTGCAACATTTTAACATTTGTGTTGCCAGTTATTCACATGAGACAACTGTGCACTCTGATTACAATCCATTGATGTTTTTGGGGAAATTTAAGAATAAAAATGCAAGACTGTTGAGATAGGTCTATTGTTGCAGCCATTTAATTTGAAAATTATCCATCTGGCAGGGGAAAATAGAATATGATTGTTAATGCTTTGTCACAATTGTGATGAAAGGAGAATGAATGATGGGTGGTGGAAGACAAGGACTGAAATGGACTATATTACTGTTATGTTGACATGTTTTGATTGTATAAAATGTCTGTATATCTACTGTAGAGTGCTAGTTATGTGAAATTAAAAGGTTTGAAAAATGAAGTCACTGTTGAATAAGTTGTAACATCCAGCAACACCTTGTAGATGGAGAAAGAATGACAGCAACAATGATTTTAACAACAATAATGGCAATATTGGCTTTAATGGGGCTATTCTGGCTTAGAGTTAAACATGCTGGGATTTTTGGTCAATTTATAATTAAAGCCAGATGCACAGGTAGTTACTCGGAGTCAGGGCCTGGTCTAGGAACTCTGATCTGAAGCTTCCTGTGTTGACCAAGTATGGGAAGTTGTTTACATTGAGCTAGATATGCTGGCATCAAATTTTATTGTCTTTATGGAAAGAATGCACTTTGACCTAAGCATAATGATGTTGTTTACATGTAAGTTCATTGGCTATTCAAGCCATGTGATTAATTTCTGGTGATACAATTGGCTGGATATCAGAGAATCTTCTGGAAGCATTTGAAATAATTTGTAGGTAAAGGAGTTGCAGTCCTTTATTTCTAATGACAAGAGTATAGAGATTCAATGTTGTGAGAAGTGTGCCTTGAAGGAATTCTTCAGAGAACTCAGAGCCCATTAAGATGAAGGGCCATCTAGACTTGAAACATTGCCTCTTTTCGCTCCTCACAGATGCTGTCAGACCTGCTGAGATTTTCCAGCACTTTCAGTTGTTGCTTCAAAGAAGAATGCTGTGAATACTCTATTATATAGACTATAATATGCCACACAGTGGTTAGCATTGCTGCGTCACAGCACCAAGGACCCAGGTTCAATTCCCGGCTTGGGTCACTATCTGTGTGGAGTTTACATATTCTCCCCGTGTTTGCACTGGTTTCCTCTGGGTGCTCCAGTTTCCTCCCACAGTTCAAAGATCATAGAATCCTACAGTGCAGAAGGACGCCATTCGGCCCATCAAGAACGACCACAGTCCTACCCAGGCCCTATTCCCGTAACCCACATACTTACCTTGCTAACCCCCTGACACTAGGATCAATTTAGCATGGCCAATCCACCAAACTCACACATCTTGGGACTGCGGGAGGAAACCGGAGCACATGAATATGCGGGTCAGGTTGACTGGCCATGCTAAATTGCCATTTAGTGTCAGTGGGACAAGCAAGGTAAATACTTGGGGCTACAGGGATAGAGGCTTGGAGGGATTGTGGTCGGTGCTGACTCCATGAGTTAAACGGCCGCCTTCTGCACCGTAAGATTCCATGATCATCCCCTGAAGTATATCTCTACTGACAGCAATAATCCTGTCAAATCTCTATCTATAGATTATAATAATGTTGCGAACACTGTACATTGAGACTATAGTACTCCTGTGAATACTCTATAGATAGATTATAATAATGCTATGAAGCATCTGTATTCAGACCATACCTTAAACTTGAATGATGAATATTTAAAATTTCACCTCGTGTAATGAAACCTCACGTGCTTGAACCCAGCGCATGCGCAGTGAGCTACCGCGCTGCTGGGTCGCTGGCCTCGTCTCTGTGCACATGCGCGGTGCCAGGCTGGGATTTGGCGCAGGCGGCATCTCTGATTCTACGCATGCGCAATGCGGGGCTTGCGCTCTGGCGGTTTAACGGCCGCGGCGCGAGACGACGAACGGCTGCGGGGCTGCGCAGCAATGGAGGCGGGGCTTCGAGGAGCAGCCTTACTGTTTGGTGCATCCACCCGTCAATCAGACGTTGGCAGCCAATGGGAAGGTCCGTGTTATCCCGGATCATTTAGAGTTCAATCCTAGAAAATGTGTAGAAAAAGAGCAAGGGCTGGAGTGGGGTCAGGGAGAGATATCAGTGCAATTACAGAAAGAAAAGGGGCTGAGTGGCTCAGGGAGGGAGAGTGGGAAAAGGAGAGATATCAGTGCACTTATAGAAAGCTCAGAGTCTGCATTTATTATTTATTACTCACAAGCAGGACTCACATTCCACTGCAATGAAGTTACTGTGAAATTCCCCTTGTCGCCACAAGCAATAGTCAAGGAAGAGGAGGGAGAAAGAGAGAGTCAGTGTGATACTGAGGGATGGAGAGAAAGAGAGAGTCAGTGTGAAACTGAGGGATGGAGAGAAAGAGAGAGTCAGTGTGAAACTGAGGGATGGAGAGAAAAAGAGAGTCAGTGTGAAACTGAGGGATGGAGAGAAAGAGAGAGTCAGTGTGAAACTGAGGGATGGAGAGAAAGAGAGAGTCAGTGTGAAACTGAGGGATGGAGAGAAAAAGAGAGTCAGTGTGAAACTGAGGGATGGAGAGAAAGAGAGAGTCAGTGTGAAACTGAGGGATGGAGAGAAAGAGAGAGTCAGTGTGATACTAAGGGATGGAGAGAAAGAGAGAGTCAGTGTGAAACTGAGAGATGGAGAGAAAGAGAGAGTCAGTGTGAAACTGAGGGATGGAGAGAAAGAGAGAGTCAGTGTGATACTAAGGGATGGAGAGAAAGAGAGAGTCAGTGTGATACTGAGGGATGGAGAGAAAAAGAGAGTCAGTGTGAAACTGAGAGATGGAGAGAAAGAGAGAGTCAGTGTGAAACAGGGATGGAGAGAAAGAGAGAGTCAGTGTGATACTAAGGGATGGAGAGAAAGAGAGAGTCAGTGTGATACTGAGGGATGGAGAGAAAGAGAGAGTCAGTGTGATACTGAGGGATGGAGAGAAAGAGAGAGTCAGTGTGAAACTGAGGGATGGAGAGAAAGAGAGAGTCAGTGTGATACTGAGGGATGGAGAGAAAGAGAGAGTCAGTGTGAAACTGAGGGATGGAGAGAAAGAGAGAGTCAGTGTGAAACTGAGGGATGGAGAGAAAGAGAGAGTCAGTGTGATACTGAGGGATGGAGAGAAAGAGAGTCAGTGTGAAACGGAGGGATGGAGAGAAAGAGAGAGTCAGTGTGAAACTGAGAGATGGAGAGAAAGAGAGAGTCAGTGTGAAACGGAGGGATGGAGAGAAAGAGAGAGTCAGTGTGAAACGGAGGGATGGAGAGAAAGAGAGAGTCAGTGTGAAACTGAGGGATGGAGAGAAAGAGAGAGTCAGTGTGAAACTGAGGGATGGAGAGAAAGAGAGAGTCAGTGTGAAACTGAGGGATGGAGAGAAAGAGAGAGTCAGTGTGAAACTGAGGGATGGAGAGAAAGAGAGAGTCAGTGTGAAACTGAGGGATGGAGAGAAAGAGAGAGTCAGTGTGAAACTGAGAGATGGAGAGAAAGAGAGAGTCAGTGTGATACTGAGAGATGGAGAGAAAGAGAGAGTCAGTGTGAAACTGAGGGATGGAGAGAAAGAGAGAGTCAGTGTGAAACTGAGGGATGGAGAGAAAAAGAGAGTCAGTGTAAAACTGAGGGATGGAGAGAAAGAGAGAGTCAGTGTGATACTGAGGGATGGAGAGAAAGAGAGAGCCAGTGTGATACTGAGGGATGGAGAGAAAGAGAGAGCCAGTGTGATACTGAGGGATGGAGAGAAAGAGAGAACATGAAAGGAAAGATGGTGATGGGGTGGGTGGATTGGAAATGGGAGAATCAATGGGAGAAAGGGATGATGATGAAGGGGAGAGTGGAGGCAATGGCATGGGGTCAATGACATTTGGGTTAGGAATAATAAAGAAAGATAGTCTAAAGGAGGTGGCAATGGGGAAATAGGGTATCAGCAAACAAATGATGGACAAAATCAAATCAAATAAACCTGAGGCTGAATGGTGATATAAAATTATCGATTTGGATGTTACTTCTTGAAGCTGTAATCACCAAAATGAAAGATGAGCCATTGTTCCTGAAGTTAGTCCAAGTTTCATCAGATCAGGGCAGGAGTCTCAGGACAGTGTGAGAGTGGAATCAGAATTAAAATGACTGGAGACTAGGAATTCGAGCTTACTCTCACTGATCAAGAGTCTGCTCCCAATCTGCGATTGGCCTCCCTGATGAAGAGAGCAATTGTAAGTAATGATTCTATTTGTAAACTGAAAAATTTGCAAGTAAATCTCTGTTTCACTTTGAAGGAGTATTCAGGGACCTGGATAGTGAGGCAGCAGGAGGTTAAAGGTAAGAACATAAGAAATAGGAGCAGGAGTAGGCCATCTAGCCCTTCGAGCCTGCCCCGCCATTCAATAAGATCATGGCTAATCTGTCGTGGCTCAGTTCCACATTCCCGCCCTCTCCCCATAACCCTTAATCCCCTCTCTTATCAAAAACCCATCAACCCGCATCTCAAAAATATTTAGCGAGGTAGCCTCCACCACTTCAACGGGCAGAGAATTCCAGAGATTCACCACCCTTTGAGTGAAGAAGTTCCTCCTCAACTCTGTTCTAAACCACGCCCCCCTTTATCTTGAGGCTGTGCCCCCTAGTCCTACTGTCCTTTCTGAGCGGGAAGAGTCTCTCCACCTCTATCCTATGCATCCCATTCATCATCTTGTACGTCTCAATGAGATCTCCCCTCATTCTTCTAAACTCTAATGAGTACAAGCCTAGTTTATTCAGCCTCTCCTCATAGCTCAACCCCCTCAACTCCGGCATCAGCCTAGTAAACCTCCTCTGCACCCCCTCCAAGGCCAAAATATCCTTGCGTAAGTACGGCGCCCAAAACTGCACCCAGTACTCCAGCTGCGGCCTCACCAATGCCCTATACAGCCGCAGCAGGCACAGCATCTGTAGTCAATCTTTCATTGTCTGTATTTTTCCCACCAATCATGCAATCTGGTATCTTTCATTCTCAGTCCTGACCGTCTTGCAACGTATCTTATTTTGATTCAGGCCTTGAGTGATGTGTGGAATTTGCATGTTTCCCATCTCTCCAGTTTCCTCCCACAGTCCAAAGGATGTGTAGGTAGTGGAATGGCCATGCGAAATTGCCCCTTAGTGACTGAAGACGTGTCAGTTAGGTGGATTAGTCATGGTAAATGCATGGGGATAGGGTGGAGGAAAGTACCTGGATGGGATACTCTTTTGGACAGTCGGTGCAAATGTGATGGGCTGTTTGGCCTCTTTTGGCACTGGAGGGATTCTATTGTTCATTCCTCTCATCATTCCCTCAGTTCTTCAAGCTTTATCCATCTTTCTTACAAATCCAGAGGTAAATTCATCCTGCCAAAGTCACAAATGATACCTTCTGTGATAAATTTCTCTTTTCATTCCTCTTTCCAATTGCAGTCATTGGCATATGCAGAGCAGGAGAATCTACTAAATAGATTGGAGATGGCAATTTGCTGACAGTGGAAATTCACTCAGAATGGGAACGTGCAAAGTGATTGTAACAAATGGACAAGAGTAATTATCTGACGGTTTCCTGTAAACAAAGCAATTGAACAGGTAAAACCCATTGACTGGAATTCCTGTGCCATTATTTTTTATTCATTCATGGGACATGAGTGCCGCTGGCTGGCCAGCATTTATTGCCCGTCCTAGTTGCCTTTGAGAAGGTGGTGATGAGCTGCCTTCTCGAATCGCTGCAATCCATGTTCTGTGGGTTGACCCACAGTGCCTTTAGGGAGGGAATTCCAGGATTTTGACACAGACACTGCGAAGCAACGGTGATATATTTCCAATTCAGGATGGTGAGTGGTTTGGAGGGGAACTTGCAGATAGTTGTTTTACTTATCTGCTGCCCTTGTCCTTCTAGATGGAAGTGGTCATGGGTTTTCATGCCGTCTAAGGATCTTTGGTGAATTGCTGCAGTGCATCTTGTAGATCTCTGCTGCTACTGAGAGTCGGTGCTGGAAGGATTGAATGTTTGTCAATGTATTGCCAATCAAGTGGGCTGCTTTGTGCTGCTTAGTGCCAAACTTCTTGAGTTTTGTTGGAACTGCACCCATCCAGGAAAGTTGGGAGTATTCCATCACACTCCTGACTTGTGCCTTGTAAATGGTGGATAGGCTTTGGGGAGTCAGGAAGTGAGTTACTTGCTGCAGTATTCCTAGCCTCTGACTTGCTCTTGTAGCCACTGTGATTATGTGGAAAGTCCAGTTGAGTTTCTGGTCAATGGTGATACCATGGATGTTGACAGTGGGGAATTCAGTGATGGTTACACCATTGAATGTCAAAGGGCAGTGGTTAGAGAGTCTCTTATTGGTGATGGTCATTGCCTGGCATTTGTGTGGCGCGAATGTTACTTGCCAATTGTCAGCCGATGTCTGGATAATGTCCAGATCTCATTGCATTTGAACATGGACAATTCCGTTTCAGAGGAAACAACATTGAAAAGCTTGCCATATGTTTAGAAAGATCTGGAACAGCAGAAGGAGCACTGAGAGTAGCAATACCCTGCAATAATCATTTTGAGCTGGGGGTGTTGCAAAACTCAGAAGGAAACAGGCTGAGCTCAGGATAACCTTGTTTGAAAAACAGAAGTGAGGTATTGCTAAAATCTTCTTGGCACATTGTGCTGAAGCAAGCCCTTTTCACAATAAAGCAATAGGAATTTTTAGCATTGTGGAACCTGAGAACTCCGAGCAGTGCAACTCACATACTGAAAGACTTGTTTGCCCACTCAACCGTTATCATCAAGCCAGGGGATCAATGCTGGTTCAATGCAGAATGCAAGAGGGCATGCTAAGAGCAGCAACAGACATGCCTAAAAATGAGGTGTCAACTTGGTGAAGCTACACAGAACACTTGCATGCCAAACAGCATAAAGAGAAAATGACAGACAGAATAAGCGATCCCACAACCAACAGATTAAATCTAAGCTCATCAGTCCTGCCACATCCAGTCGTGAACAGTGGTGGACAATTAAACAACTCATTGGAGGAGGAGGATCCACAAACATCCCCATCCTCAACAACGGAGGAGCCCAGCACATCAGAGATTTTAGCAATACCTCACTTCTGTTTTTCAAACAAGGTTATCCTGAGCTCAGCCTGTTTCCTTCTGAGTTTTACAACACCCCCAACTTGAAATGATTATTGCAGGGTATTGCTACTCTCAGTGCTCCTTCTGCTGTTCCAGATCTTTCTAAACATATGGCAAGCTTTTCAATGTTGCTTCCTCTGAAATCTGCATTTAAATTTCAGTTTCTTCAATGGTTGCTACCTCTGTTGCCAACTTTGCTGCAGCAATGTTTTCATCTTCGTAATCCTTTTAAGAATTTTATAAAAGTCAGATCGATGACTTTTCTACTTAATTTATTTCTCTGTGAGTCTGCCAGCATGGTTCCAACTTCCTCATTGCCAGTTTCTTTGTGGTACTTTTAAAGAAAGACTTTCAGATCATGAAGGTACAAATAAAGAAGAGCTTTATTGAAAAGGTGTTTACTCTACAGGTTGTTAGAATAGTCTGCCCATTTCCCCACGCAAATTGCTGATGAAAACATCAGTATATAAGTCATCAGACTATCAAAGTGGCCTTGTTCCAAGCAGGAACAAACATGAATACAAAGCATCCATTGGGCCAACTAGCCCATCCGCCAACCATAACAGCAGATGCGCCAGGTAAAATTGCTCAGAATTGGCCACTTAATGGGCTAAGTTGCCTGCTTAATTGTTGACAGGCATGTTTTCGACATTCACGCATGCCACCAACCAAAATACTGCGTGATTGTGTGACAACATCAGCAGGATGTGCGTCTGACACCTTGCATCATTTCACTTGCTCCTGAGACAGACATGCACCTGCCTGATCATGCCAATTTCTGACCCTGGTTTATGGAGCAACAGACTTGGCCCATGTGGTCCTCACAGGCTGACAGAATCTGATAGGATATTCAATAATCCAGCTAGTTTAACAGGTGTGACAATGACTGAATGTGTAAAGGAAGGTCGGGTTGAAAGGGCTGGAGGACATTTCTCCCCTGAATAGTTTCTCAGGTGCTGCCACAGTCTCCGCCATTATAGTGCTGTAATATTGTGGGCTCAATCGAGGTGAACATCCACATGTCAGTGACAAACTCTCCAATTTGCTTTGAAAATTGGAACGTAATCCGGCGCTGCCACTGTCTCGGTACTTTCATAATGACACAGACATAGGATCACAGCACCAATATTAAGGTGAAAATGTGCAACTTTAATGCAGCCACTAGCACAACAGTGCAATGTTATGATCCCATTTGGTGTTACATAACTAGATGTGAAAATCCCAGAATGGAATCCCGGCTCAGCAGACTGACTTGCATTGCTTTTATCTGGCAACGTGGGGGAACAGAATTGCAGGACCGCGAATTAGTTTCAAACAAGGTTATCCTGAGCTCAGCCCGTTTCCTTCTGAGTTGTGCAACACCCCCAGTAACAAAACATTTATTGAGCATGAGAAGTTTGGTTATGTTAGAATATTCCATTACTCACCGCTTGGTTGCGAACTATGACCCTTGAATCAGATTGAACACATGTAATACACATTGATTATTTCATAGCAAGTGAAAGAAAATGCTTAATCATTCATATATTAAAAGAACTGTCATTAACGACAAGTGGTAAAAACAAAACAAACATTTACCCTTTTTAAAAAATGTATTCTTTTCTCAGTTACAAAGCCAATGCTCAGAATGGAGTGGGGAAGCCCTGACTCCATCTCTTTGCATGCTCCAAAAACCAATTCATAGTCCCCACAAGGGAAACATGCTTGATCTAAGCTGATGGGAGCAGTCAATACATCAGATCTCAAGCTTAATTCTATGCTTGATCTTAGCTAACAGGCTAAGATTATTTATAACATATTGGACACGGAGAGCCAATGGCTCTCACAGTCAATGTGAGCAATAAGCTGGCACCTCACTTCATTTGCCCTTGCTTTAGAAACATAAAAAGTAGAAGTAGGAGTAGGTCATTCAGCCCTTCGAGCCTGCTCTGCCATTCATTTTGATCATGGCTGATCATCAAATTCAATATCCTGATCTCCCTCCTTCCTCCCACATCCCTTCATCCCTTTAGCCCCAGGATCTATATCTAATTTCTTCTTGAAATCACACAACGTTTTGATCTCAATTACTTTCTGTGCCAGTGAATGCCACACATTCACCACTCTCTGGGTGAAGAAATTTCTTTTCATCTCAGTTTGAAAAGGTTTACCCCTTATCCTCACACTATGACCCCGAGTTCTGGATTCCCCCACCATTGGAAACATTCTTTTTGAAGCTGCTCTGTCTAACCCTGCTGGAATTTTATAAGTTTCTATGCGATTCCCTCTCAATCTTCTTATCTCCAATAAGTATAACCCTAACAGACTAAGTCTCTCCTCATATGAAAAATCTGACATCCAAAGAATTGGCTTGGTTATTTACTGCTGTGCTTCCTCTATAGCAAGGACAAAGGTGTGGATCGCTTTAGTTAGACTAGTAAGAAGGAAATGCTGAAAAATCTCAGCAAGTTTGACAGCATCTGTGGAGGGAGAGTAGAGCCAACATTTCGAGTCTAGATGACCCTTCAGCATTTTCTCTTTTTGATTCAGATTCCAGCATCCACAGTAGTTTGCTTTTATCAAGGTGGATGAAAACCACTGGAATGTGACAACCCTGTCCCTGGACCGCACCCAGAACCCTGGTGTTCCACAAGTTGCTCATCGTTGGGTCAGAAGTTTGTGGGTATTACTGTTGGTTGGTGATTATTGATTATAACATGTTGAGTCAGCAGTTGGAGAGTATATAAAAATATCACTCACTCACATGCTGAGAAACTATCATTTGATTTCACTGCTGTTCATCACACTGAAATCTGACAACAGAAACACAGTTGCTGACACCATGGGCAAAATTGTTCTTCACAACCAGCTAGATTGCACAGGTAGATGGAAGTTTACAGGCAGTAAGATGGAGATTTTCTCACAAGCTGCTCGCTCCCAGAAGGTGGAGGGGAAACACTGTGTTGCTTACAAAGACTTCAAAGGGATTTCAAGGTGACCACAACCAGCTTGGCTCCATGGACAGAGAGGTTGCTCATGCTGGAGGAGGAATTAGGAAATCCTGACTTTGTTCTTCTGTATGAAAATGTCCAGTTTCATGGTCTATCTAAACGTTGAAATTGATGTTAATGATCTGAGGAAAGCTGGGTTTATCAATCTGGTCTCATCCCATAAGGTGAAGCAAGGTGGGTGGATTCTGCACGAAGGTCTCAATTGGACTGGGAGATGCATCATTCCACTGAAGGATGAGAAGTGTCCCGACTACAGGCAGTTCGACTGGAATGACAAACTATTTTCCCTCAAACCCTTACTGAATAGTGATCATGAAGTGTGAATGCTTCAATTTGCAAAGAGCTTGAGCTAGTCTATTCCAGGCTGATCTGCTTTGATTGCTGCTCACCTCTGGTGATAGATTGTCCTCCCTATAGTAACTGCACTGGGGCACTACCTGTAAGAGGGAGAGAGCCTGCACCAAAAATCTGTACTCAAATAAGCAGTCGCTCCCAGCAAACTGATTTCAAATCCATGTAACCCTGAAAAAGCGAATCCTTGTTGATCCTCGGTGCAAGATGAACTATATTCCTTTGTTTTTATATTCTGTAACGCTCTTTTGAACTGTCAGTAAATAACAATCAAATAAAATTCAAATGCTGCCAACTTATTGACAATGTTTCTGTTTGTTAGTCTCCAATTTCCTGGAAATCTTTGGTTAAAGTAAAAGAAAATGAGTGAAATTTATGATTAAAGGCTGTGATAGTTTTTGCAGTGACAGAGTATCTTTAATAACCAGATACAGGTGAGAGTCAAAGATGAAGAATTATATCTGGGGACAGGATCCTCACTCTCTGAGCTGATGAAGCTCATTCCAGAGACATTGAGCCACAAGACTGGTCTCTCTAACATGATCCTCTTTCTAATTTATGTTTTATCTGAACACCAACATTTAAACTAACTCCCTCCAGACCCAAGCAGAGGGATTTTTTCAAAGTGGTATTGGAATCTGTGGTGAGATTTATTAGAGAGTTTAAAATGAGAAAGGATTTTGGGGAAATATTGGGTTTGTTAATTGAGAGAAGAGGTCATCAATTATAAACTTGTCATGGTGATTGAGGAGAGACATGGAGGGTGTGGTCTCCTCCACCCTGACCTCCAACAATAAGTGCGAGGATTTCAGGAATTTTCTCACCCATGGGGAACATCTGACCAGCTGCCTCTCCCCTCCCTCCCCCTCGCTCACAGGACTAAACTTTCTCCACTACTCCCACTGCTCTGGCCCTGAAATTACATCTTCATCCAGTTTCTCTCCCATCTCCCACCTCCCTCATCACCACCTGCCACAGAGAACCCACTGAGAACCCACTAAGCACCACTGTCACTAGCACCTGCTATCACATGAGCACTTGCTGCCACTGAGCACCCACTGCTACTGAGAACTCACTGAGCACCTATTGCCACTGAGAACTCACTGCCACTGAGCACCCATTATCGCTGAGTACACAGCGCATCTTGCAGGCCCTTAGCTGATTTTGGTAACAGATCTCTCATCTTTCTAAACAGCAATCAGCATTAAGCCAATTAGCACAACGTTCCCTCATAAGATAACCCTATTCAGCCCAAATGTAGAACAGTACAGCACAGGAACAGGCCCTTTGGCCCACCATGATGTGCTGAACATGACGCCAAATTAGATTAATATCTTCTGCCTGCCTTTAGCCCATATCACTCTACACCTTGCATATCCAAAAGCCCCTATCGTATCTACCTCCTTCACCACCCCGATAGTGCATTCCAGACACCACTGTCTGTGTAAAAAAAACTTGCCCCTCACATCTCCTTTGAACTTCCACCTCTATCCTTAGGTGCGTGTCCTCAAGTATTGGACATTTCAACGCTGGGAAAACATTCCTGAACCTTCTCTGAGTTGCTTCCAATGCAATACATCCCTGCTTAAGTAAACAGACCAAAACTATGCAGCATTCTCAGTATGGTCCTAACAATACAGTTGTAGCAGATTTCCTTGCCTTTCTACCTCCTTGAATTAAAGGTCCAAATGTCAGTTTGGCTTCCTAATTACTTGCTGCACCTTTGTGCTAACTTTTTGTGTTTCATGAAGGTGACAATCAGATATCTCCGAATATCATTCTTCTGCATTCTACCCTCCAAATCCCCCCTCACCTCCTGACAAAACTCCCTAAACGTAACTCCATTCCCCACCTTGCCAGCCACCTGACCACCCTCTCCGCCTGATGACAGTACCTCTACATCTGACCACCTGATTACCTCTTTAATTTGCAACTTCTCCAACCTTACCACTCCCCAAACCCCTAATTTCCCCCCACCCCTCAAAACTCCAACTATACCAACTACCCCCCCCGACTGCCCACCACATCCCCAATCATCTGACTACCACCCACCCCCCCCAACCATTAAACTACCTTCTATTCTCCCGTCTCCCTGACCACCTACCACTGTACCTGTACCCACTACTCAGCCACTCCCCGATCATCCCACTAATTCTTTCCTAACCCCAACATCTGCCCCATCTCCTGTGTCACTCAATTATCCCAATTGACTGTCACATTTCTGCCAACCAACCCACTCATCTACAATCCCCCACCAAGACCATCAGACAACTCCACTTAACTACCCTGGTAACTCCAGTAACCCTCCACCCTCCCCCCCCACCCCTCCCAAACACTCAACCACCCTCACTTCTCAATTATTCCCCTACCACCTCTGACCAGCACAACCTCTGGACCCTCCCCTGACCTATCCCACTCACTTACATACTCACCTTGTCTCCGGATGGAGGTCCTTCAACTTCCTGGGTACTGCCTTAGAATGGGAGGACATAGCTTCACACCCCCCAGAGATCCTGCACTGCACTGAGGCTGATGGTCTGCATAGCTCTCACTTGGCCTTTGTTACAAGAAATGTCCAGCTCTAGCTAGAGTATGTGAAAAGGAGTTGAACGGCAAACTGACGGTGATTACCATTTCAAGGTAGATTTAGCTGCCTGTTTCCTGGTGTTTGGCCAATATTTTATCTTGACTAATATACCACCATAACCTTTTATCTGCTGCAGTAAAATTTCCAGTAACACAGTATGGAATGCCTTCTGGAAATCCAAATACACCACATCTACTGGTTTGCCTTTATTCATCCTGCTTGTTGCATCCTCCTGAAAGAACTCCCTCCATTTTAAAGGCAGGGAATGAATCCTACCCCTGTTTAAAAGCTGGATAAATAACTGCAATAATTTTCAAACCTCTCACTCCAGGTTTTGTTGAGAATATCACAACCTCTTCAAGTATTGATCCTGCACATTTCCCAGAAAAAAAACTCAGGTTGAAAGCCAAAAGTGCACTGGGCAAAAAATGTGCATATCCACTGAGTTTCTGACTGGATGTTTACTCATGTCAGCCATGGATTGTCACTGATTTGGTGATCGTTTGTATCCTGAGTCTACAGTCTGTGTGTTGTTATCTGTGAGATAGATTATCTGAATTGAATCTTATCTGAAGAGATTGAATAGACTGGGCCTGTACTCGTTAGAGTTTAGAAGGCTGAAGGGGGATCTTATTGAGACATATAAGATAATGAAGGGGCTAGATAGGGTAGAGGTAGAGAGATTCTTCCCGCTTAGAAAGGAAAACAGAACTAGATACCACATTCTCAAAATAAGGGTGGGGGGAACTTTAGAATGGAAATGAGGAGGAACTTCTTCACTCAGAGGGTGGTGAATCTGTGGAATTCTCTACCCATTGAAGTGGTGGAGGCTACCTCATTGAATATATTTAAGTCACGGGTAGATAGATTTCTGATAGACAAGGAAATTAAGGCTTATGGGGAGAAAGCGGGAAAGTGGAACTGATCCACTTCAGATCAGCCATAATCTTGTTGAATGGTGGGGCAGGCTCGAAGGGCTAGATGGCCTACTCCTGCTCCTATTTCTTATGTTCTTACGTTCTTATTAATTTCACATTTCCCCAGTGAGGGTGTTTAAGCAGAGGGACTGAGAATGAAATTGAAGGAATGGATTCCCTCTGGCCTCTCACCCACCCCTACCTCATATCAATTTTCCTCCTTATCCTTTCTCCAAATTGTGATCTTTTGATGGTCAATTACGTGCCAATTTCAGGCATTTCCCCCCCCCAATCCTCAATGTTTGGACTAATGGGAGGATTTACCTGGCCTAAAAATGAACAGGCTTAGATCTCAGGCAGGAAGGAGAGGTGGGGTTGAGGGGTAGGGTGTGGAGTGGGGGAGGCCTCCTATAGATACTCCCATTTGGTCACCCTTCAATAATGTTCTATAGCTGCCGGACCTCCCTACCCACCCCTGATCACTCTGTCCAAAACTTCAATTGGCCACCTAACTCCTTTCCCTTGGTCCTCTTTGCCCTCCCCATTCTGACACACATAAACCCTACATTGCCATTTGGCCTGGCCCAGGGCCCGAGGTTCTGGTATGTTGCACTGCTGCCTCTGCTGTCCACTGTGCCTCTTGTAATTGCAGAAACTAGAGAACTTTCCACCAGTAAGTTGGCCAGCAGAGCCCTCATGCAGGACATCCGCCCAAGCAAGGGGCAGAAATCCTGCCTGCAGCCAATGAGTACTCACTGGACAGTGGAATGACTGTGGGGAAGAAGGCAATGTTGGTGCAGATATGATTTGATTTGATTTATTATTGTTACATGTATTAGTATACAGTGAAAAGTATTGTTTCTTGTGTGCTATAGAGACAAAGCATATCGTACACAATGAAGGAAAGAAGAGAGTGCAGAATGAAGTGTTACAGTCATAGCTAAGGTGTGGAGAAAGTGAGTTAGAGCATTGTTACAGAGTTTAAAAGTTACAATGAAGTTTTAGTAGCATAGAATGAAAGTAAAGGATGGAGTTAGAAGATATGCGAGGCACAGCTTGCAAGAAGTCACCTTGCTCTGGTGCCATCTTAAATGGGGTTCACAATATGTCCTTCAATAGGAAGGGAAAGTCCATCATGAATGAAACATTTCTTGTGCCAATAGAAATACATACAGCATGGCTGCAGGTTGTGGAATCATAGAATCCCCACAGTGCACAAGGTGGCATTCAGCCCATCGAGTGCGCACAAACTCTCTGAAAGGGCATCTTATCCTAGCCCACATCTCTGGCCCTATCTCCACGTCTACTTATTTATCATGACCAATCCAAATGGATTAGGAAACAGGAACATCTGGAGGAAATCCACTGAGACACAGGGAGAACGTGCAAACTCTACACAGTCACCCCAGGTTGAATTGAACCTGGGTCCCTGGTGTTGTGAGCCAGCAATGCGAACCACTGTGCCACCCAGTGTTGGTAGCCGTTCTCTGTCCTGGGCCTCTTTGTAATCAGATTTATTAAATGCAAACTTACACTGTGGAGGAATACATTAAACATTCTCATGGAGATCTAGATTGCCACAGAAGCCAGGTTGAAAATAACTAGTCTATTCCAGCTCTCTCTCTCTCTATGTATCACTTGAAAAGATTTTTAGTCTGGGAGTTACAAACTGAATTTAAACTGAAATATCTGAACTTACTCTGTTCAGCTGTGTTCCAGATGGAATGCAAGAAAATACTGGTCCTGTCCTGAAAGGATTATATTTGAACTGGCAATCAGTTATAGTGCCCATTCCTAAACACAATTGCTCCCCTGCACCCAATCTCTGCTTAGCTACACAACCACTGCAAATCAACCTCCCTGCTGGGCAGATTCACTGACCACCTCAGGATGCTGGTGCTGTTCAGGTGCTGGGAGTCTTGAGTTAAAAGCAACATTTATGCATTAGAAACACTGATTAAAGTTTACTTATTCATCACAAATAGGCTTACATTAACAATGCAATGAAGTTACTGTGGAAACCCCCGAGTTGCCACGCTCCAGCACCTGTTCGGATATACTGAGGGAGAATTTAGCTTGGCCAATGCACCGAAGCAGCACATCTTTTAGACTGTGGGAGGAAATCGGAGCACCTGGAGAAAACCCACACAGACACAGGGAGAATGTGCAAACTCAGCACAAACAGTGACCCAAGTCGGGAATTGAATCCAGGTCCCTGAGGTGGCGCTGTGAGGCAGCAGTGCGAACCACTGTGTCACCGTGCTGCCCTCCCCCCCCCCGAAAAAACACGACCACCGAGCCATTTAGGAGTTGAACCTGGAATCTTCTGATAGCCATTTCCCATCTGCTCCTAATTGTTTCTTCTGTTAAATAATAGAATGATTGGTGTAACTGGATACATCAGAGCATTTTTGATCTGTTCTCTGAACTTAGACTGAGTCACTCCATAAATAAAAGTGTTTGTGCAGCAATTAATATTCTGTAGCATGTATGCAATTTGTTCAAATAGATAAGGTGAATCACCATTGAGGTGATATGTAACATCACAGAAATATAAAACATAAGGAAACCACAATATTATGAAGCTGCCAGAAATGGTGAAGAGTAAAATCATAGACTTTCTTCTGCTCTCCATCTCTGGATCACTGCGAGTCTCTCCCTTACTCTGACCCCTAAGTCCTTTCCGGACTCGACTGGCCATTAAAATGTGTCTGACTGTCAGAGCATTAAGCAACAGGATTAATGTAAATGCAGGCAATGGTGTTAAAACTGTATCAAGCCAGTCAAATCCTATCCATCCAGGCTGAGTAAAATAGCTTGGAATTACAGAGCAGAACCACGATACATTGCCAACTATCTCTCCGGGTTCATATATAAAATACATGGGAATGTTCTTTAAACAGAACAGAGTTCCTGTTGATGCAAGGACCACAGCTGCAATTCTCTGGGTGCAATATGCAGTTCTCAGCTTCTGACAGCAGATGGTGACAAAACGATCAAAGGAGAAAGTGACGGTGAACCAGACAGAGCAGTCTGTCGCTGCACAACTCAGAAGAGACATCAGACTACACGCAGGAGTGGTGTCCAGGAAAGACAGTGGGAAATAATAACCATTGAGGTGCCTCAGTATGACCTCAATGATAATGAGCAGTAGGTCCATTGTTGCCATGGCAATCAGGTAGCAAGTGGTGCATTTGGAGAGACCACACTTTCCCCGGAACAGAATCACAATTCCTAGTAAATTACCTTCAGAAAGAGAAGAATAGTAAGTTAATGTAAAAAAAAACAGCATGCTCCATTGCTGAACCTGGACATATATGTTGGATTTAGCACATATAATGGCACAGCATCTGGGACTGGATGCTTAAGAATCTCAACCATGGCCAATTGATCCAGTTCAAATTTAAACAAAGAAACAGCAAGGGATGAGCAGCAGACATTTTCCATGAAAAAGGTGACAACGTTAAACTTCACTATAATGTTGACAGCCTCAGGTTTAAACTAGTTTGCAGGTTCAAAGTTGACTGCCTGGGGATCGAGGTGCACAACACATTGCAGCTTTAAGGGATGCAAGGAGTTTTACAAGCTTATTTATTATTAATCACAAGTAGGCTTACATTCACACTGCAATGAAGTTACTGTGAAAATACCCTAGTCGCCACTCTCCGGTGGCTGTTCGGCTACACTGAAGGAAACTTTAGCATGGCCAATGCACCTAATCTGCACATCTTTGGACTGTGGGAGGAAACTGGAGCACCTGGAGGAAACCCATGCAGACACGGGGAGAATGTGCAGACTCTGCACAGACAGTGAGTGACCCAGACTGGGAATTGAACCTGGGTCCCTGACACTGTAGCACCGTGTCGCCCAAGGGACAGGTTTGCAATTAGAGAGATGATCGGGGTGCTTACAAGACTTACTGAACTAAATGGCCCCTGCAATTTGCCCACTTCAAACCCGCACCAAGCAAAGACTCCAATTACTGGGGACTGGATCCCATCCAAGGTCACTGGTCAGATTAATCTGTTTCAGAGCCACAGAATCTGTTCCATCATTTTCTCCGTTCAACTAGGTGCCAAAACTATGAATGCAATTGCCTTCCTGGCAAGGCAGCTGTCAAGCAGAAGAGACAATAGTCTGTGGAGTTTGGATGCCACAGGCAGCAGGAAAACAGGATGTCGGGAAATAAGAACATAAGAGCATAAGAACATAAGAAATAGGAGCAGGAGTAGGCCATCTAGCCCTTCAAGCCTGCCCCGCCATTCAATAAGATCATGGCTGATCTGTCGCTGCTCAGTTCCACTTTCCCGCTTTCTCCCCATAACCCTTAATCCCCTCTCTTATCAAAAACCCATCAACCTGGGTCTTAAAAATATTTAGCGAGGCAGCCTCCACCACTTCAACGGGCAGAGAATTCCAGAGATTCACCACCCTTTGAGTGAAGAAGTTCCTCCTCAACTCCGTTCTAAACCGCCCCCCTTTTATCTTGAGGCTGTGCCCCCTAGTCCTACTGTCTTTTTTGAGCGGGAAGAGTCTCTCCACCTCTATCCTATCCATCCCATTCATCATCTTATACGTCTCAATGAGATCTCCCCTCATTCTTCTAAACTCTAACGAGTACAAGCCCAGTTTATTCAGCCTCTCCTCATAGCTCAACCCCCTCAACTCCGGTATCAGCCTAGTAAACCTCCTCTGCACTCCCTCCAAGGCCAAAATATCTTTGCGCAGGTGCGGCGCCCAAAACTGCACACAGTACTCCAGCTGCGGCCTCACTAATGCCCTATACAGCTGCAGCAAGACCTCCCTACTTTTATATTCAATCCCCCTTGCTATGAAGGCCAGCATCCCATTCGCCTTCCTGACCACCTGCTGCACCTGCAAGCTGGGTTTTTGCGACTCATGCACAAGGACACCGAGGTTACTAGAGAGGCGGT
This sequence comes from Carcharhinus amblyrhynchos, assembly GCF_965287045.1. NCBI lineage: Eukaryota > Metazoa > Chordata > Chondrichthyes > Carcharhiniformes > Carcharhinidae > Carcharhinus > Carcharhinus amblyrhynchos. Next base: position 76,261,772 of record NC_137336.1, on the reverse strand, counting down.
GCTCGACAGACTGGAGGGGCTGATTGTGGACAAGTCCCCAGGACCGGATGGAATGCATCCGAGGGTTCTGAAAGAAATGGCGGAGGTGATAGTGGATGCCTTGGTGGTTATTTTCCAGACGTCGCTGGATTCCGGGGAAGTGCCGGATGATTGGAAAACGGCTAATGTTACGCCGTTGTTTAAGAAGGGTGCCAGGCAAAAGACGGGGAATTATAGGCCGGTTAGTTTAACGTCTGTGGTGGGTAAAATGTTAGAATCTGTCATTAAGGAGGAAATTGCGAGGCATCTTGAAGGGAATTGCTTGATAGAGCAGACGCAGCACAGTTTCATTAAAGGGAAGTCGTGTCTGACAAATTTACTGGAGTTCTATGAGGATGTGTCTAGGGCGGTGGATAGAGGAGAGCCGGTGGATGTGGTCTTTCTAGATTTTCAGAAGGTGTTTGACAAAGTACCTCACAAGAGGTTATTGCAGAAGGTCGAGGGACATGGAGTTGGGGGTAGGGTGTTAGCGTGGATAGAGGGTTGGTTGTCAAATAGGAGGCAGAGAGTGGGGGTCAACGGGTGCTATTCGGATTGGCGGATGGTGACTAGTGGAGTGCCCCAGGGATCGGTGCTGGGGCCTCAGCTTTTTACCATTTATATAGATGATCTGGAGGAGGGAACCGAGTGTAGGGTGTCGAAATTTGCTGATGACACCAAGATTGGGGGAATGGCAAATTGTGCGGAGGGTGTGGAGAGTCTGCAGAAGGATCTAGATAGGCTGGGCGAATGGGCCAGGAAATGGCAAATGGAATTTACTGTTGGCAAGTGTGAGGTGGTCCACTTTGGTAGGAAGAATGGTAGGAAGGACTATTACTTACGGGGCGAAAAACTGCAGCAGGCGACGGTGCAGAGGGACCTCGGGGTCCTTGTGCATGAGTCGCAAAAACCCAGCTTGCAGGTGCAGCAGGTGGTCAGGAAGGCGAATGGGATGCTGGCCTTCATAGCAAGGGGGATTGAATATAAAAGTAGGGAGGTCTTGCTGCAGCTGTATAGGGCATTGGTGAGGCCGCAGCTGGAGTACTGTGTGCAGTTTTGGGCGCCGCACCTGCGCAAAGATATTTTGGCCTTGGAGGGAGTGCAGAGGAGGTTTACTAGGCTGATACCGGAGTTGAGGGGGTTGAGCTATGAGGAGAGGCTGAATAAACTGGGCTTGTACTCGTTAGAGTTTAGAAGAATGAGGGGAGATCTCATTGAGACGTATAAGATGATGAATGGGATGGATAGGATAGAGGTGGAGAGACTCTTCCCGCTCAAAAAAGACAGTAGGACTAGGGGGCACAGCCTCAAGATAAAAGGGGGGCGGTTTAGAACGGAGTTGAGGAGGAACTTCTTCACTCAAAGGGTGGTGAATCTCTGGAATTCTCTGCCCGTTGAAGTGGTGGAGGCTGCCTCGCTAAATATTTTTAAGACGCGGGTTGATGGGTTTTTGATAAGAGAGGGGATTAAGGGTTATGGGGAGAAAGCGGGAAAGTGGAACTGAGCAGCGACAGATCAGCCATGATCTTATTGAATGGCGGGGCAGGCTCGAAGGGCTAGATGGCCTACTCCTGCTCCTATTTCTTATGTTCTTATGTTATGTTCTTCTGTTTAGGTCCCTCTGCACCGTCGCCTGCTGCAGTTTTTCGCCCCGTAAGTAATAGTCCTTCCTACCATTCTTCCTACCAAAGTGGACCACCTCACACTTGCCAACATTAAATTCCATTTGCCATTTCCTGGCCCATTCGCCCAGCCTATCTAGATCCTTCTGCAGACTCTCCACACCCTCCGCACAATTTGCCGTTCCCCCAATCTTGGTGTCATCAGCAAATTTCGACACCATACACTCGGTTCCCTCCTCCAGATCATCTATATAAATGGTAAAAAGCTGAGGCCCCAGCACCGACCCCTGGGCACTCCACTAGTCACCATCCGCCAATCCGAATAGCACCCGTTGACCCCCATTCTCTGCCTCCTATTTCCCATATCCTGCTCCATGTCCAATATTTTAAAGATTAAACAGCTATAAAACACAAATAGACTGGGAAAAGTGAGGAAGTGGGGAAGGAGAGAAGAAATAGGGAAGACCTGCAATTGGGTTTGAATTAATGAATTGGTGACAAAAACGATTGATGAGGGAGGGGCTGTGGATGTCGTCTATATGGATTTTAGTAAAGCGTTTGACAGGATCCCTCATAGCAGGCTGGTGCAAAAGGTTAAGTCTCACGGGATAAAAGGTGAGCTAGCTAGATGGGTGGAAAACTGGCTTGGCCATAGAAGACAGAGGGTAGCAGTGGAGGGATCTTTTTCTGGTTGGAGGTCTGTGACTAGTGGTGTTCCAGAGGGCTCCGTACTGGGACCTGCTGTTTGTGATATATATATAAATGATTTGGAAGAAGATGTAGCTGGTGTGATCAGTAAGTTTGCGGACGACACAAAGATTGCTGGAGTTGCGGATAGTGATGAACATTGTCAGAGAATATAGCAGGATATAGATAGGCTGGAAAATTGGGCAAAGAAATGGCAGATAGAATTTAATCCAGATAAATGTGAAGTGATGCATGTAGGGGGGAGCTATACAATAAATGGCAGAACCATCAGGAGTATAGACACACAGAGGGACCTGGGTGTGCAAGTCCACAGATCCTTAAAGGTGGCAGCACAGGTGGAGAGGGTGGTGAAGAAGGCATATGGCATGCTTGCCTTTATTGGATGGGGCATAGAGTATAAAAGTTGGCATATGATATTGCAGCGACATAGAATGTTGGTTAGGCCACTTTGGAATACTGTGTATAGTTCTGGTCGCCACACTAACAGAAGGATGTGGAGGCTTTGGAGGGAGTACAGAAAATGTTTACCAGGATGTTGCCTGGTATGGAGGGTTTTAGATATGAGGAGAGATTGGGCAAACTGGGGTTGTTCTCCCTGGAAAGACGGAGGATGAGGGGTGACATAATAAAGGTGTATAAAATTATGAAGGGCATAGATAGGGTGAACAGTGGGAAGCTTTTTCCCAGGTCGGAGGTGACGAACACAAGGGGTCACAAGTTCAAGACGAGGGGGGCAAGGTTCAACACAGATGTCAGGGGGATGTATTTTACACTGAGGGTGGTGGGGGCCTGGAATGCACTGACAAGTAAGGTAGTTGAGGCGGACACGCTGGGATCATTTAAGATTTATCTAGATAGCCACATGAACAGACTGGGAATAGAGGGATACAAATGAATGGTCTAGTTGGACGTATGAGCGGCGCAGGCTTTGAGGGCTGAAGGGCCTGTTCCTGTGCTGTATTGTTCTTTGTTCTTTAATGCAAATTGTCTGACCACGTGAGGAGAGTGGGAGAAGGACAGACAGAGAGGAAAGGTCAAGAGCTGTGATATGCGATGTAAAGCAGACCGTCCACCAACAGGGGCTCCCCACCACACGGCAGAAGCTCGCACCATCCCCATTCCCAAAAGCTGTGGTGTAATCTTCCTCCATTTGTAAAGTCTCCCAGCCCCGGAAACTGAAGCTGCAAGTTATATTCTGATGCTTACAGTGTCAGAAACCAAAGGCACTCAGGTACCTGATGGATCATTAAAGTTATGTTCCTCACTGAGCTTAACAAGCGGAAGAATGTAAGAGAGAGCACGTTCATCACTGAGCCAGATTTGAAGAATTTGTTCAGGGAACCTGTGCCACAGAGCTGGTGAGAGAGGAATGGAGTTTGAGACAGAATGATGAAAGGGGTTAGGGCAGAGGATTGGGGTGCTCTTTCAGAGGGCCGGTGCCATACGATGGGCAAAATGGCCTCTTCTGCATTGCAGGAATTCAAGAATTCTATAAAGAGATCTGAATGAATACATTCCAAATAGTGAATTGCTGCCTGAGTGTGAGTTGTGGAAGCTGGCTGGGCAATGGCCCATTGCCACCCATCCAGCAAGAATTCAACTGATGTGAGCTCAAAGGCACCTCAGATCCATTGCAATTGGGAGAAAAGAGTTTTAAGTTTAAATTTATTTATTAGAGTCACACTAAGGCTTATATTAATGCTGCAATGAAGTATTATGGGACAATCCCCTTGTCGCCACACTCTCGCGCCTGTTCTGGTACACTGAGGGAGTATTTAGCATGGCCACTGCACCGAACCAGCACATCTTTTAGAATGTGGGAGGAAACCAGAGCATCTGGAGGAAACCACGCAGACACAGGAGAATGTGCAGATTCTGCACGGACAGTAACCCAAACTGAGAATCAAACCCAGGTCCCTGGCACAGTGAGGTAGCAGTGCTAACCAGTGTGCCACCATGCCATGCCAGGTAAACACTGAGACTGGCAGAAACATAAATGGGAGTCTGGAGCCAGTGGCTGACTTCTAGAGGACAGAAGCCCTATGTATTGAGAGATAGTTTGGGCAGAGTGAACCAATGGATGAGATGGCGGAGGCTGAAGAAGGGAGAAGTGAATGTGGGGAGGTTTATTTCAGAATACAAATGCAATCAGATACTGCAGTGGGATTGGAATCTGGATCCCAAAAGCATGGTTTTAAGCTTCTAAATTATCAGTTCAATGATCTATACCACTGGGCTCACAGGAGAAGAGCTAACAAGTAATGTTTTAATAAAAACAATTTAGGTCAAAAAGGGGAAGATAATTGAAGCAGAAATAGAAACCAGTGCAGATGGTTCCCACTGTCCAAATTTACAAATATATCGAAGTAACGATGCCATAAAGATGTGATCACAATAACGAGTTGTATCCAGTAAAAGAGAATTAAACCAATGAGATTGTAAATATGTGGAAATAAAATCCTGTTCATACTATGTCTGTGTAAAGCATTGCTATTATAAAAATGGATATCAAAACACTACTGCAGATGACATAGGCACTTTGGAGGGATGTAAAATTGGGAGGTCCTCAATCTTCTATAGTAACTGGCAAATATAAGAATTTCAGGAGAGGCAGAGAACAGTGCTATCATGGAACTTGCCAGCAGGTGGCGGAGTTTAGGTGCATAGCATTGCTGATGAAGCTGAGTAAGAATGTCGGGTACAAAGCAATGCAAGATAAACCAATCGGTTGAGATGGGCAGGAAGGGAGCATGGTGAGCTCAGTAACACATAATTATAATCCAGTGGAGCTGGACGGAAGTGCTGTGAACTTTATGCAATACTTTGTAATCTGATTAATCATAATTGCCACAAGTTCTTTATAATACCACAGATATTGGAGTAGTCTATATATTCTCAAGTGAATTGCCTATCTCATTTGGAGGATTGTGCTAATGTTTGATGCAATTCTGAATTATCCTTACTCCTGCTCGCAGAGACACGCCTGACTGAGGCAAGGTCAGAGATCACTGGTTACATGTGTAGAGGCTCTGGACTATAGATAAGAACCATTTCATCAAACATTAGTCAGTTACAGAAGTGAATAGTCAGTAAATATAGCTCAACATCGTTTTCATCCAACAAAAATATGATTAATGTTTGAGCAGGTGTTGAAAACTGGGCTGAGAGAAGGAGTTTAACCTGCATCAGAGTTTAATGTAACTGTATTTAAGGTTGTGAAAATACCATTATAGAGATGACTTGAGAACAATGACACAGCTAGTTACCTTTCATTGAAGAGACAATCTTTGCTTCTTTTGGTCCAATTTCATAAGGAAACAAGACAATCTCAATATATTTCATTTACACCTGTATTTCGACAGTGAGAGACACAAATATTGCTTCATTGTCTCTGGGCTAAGGTCGCCCACCCGTGTTAGTGACTCACACACAGTTACTAATCCTCTATAATAACACATAGTCACAACAATACACAGGATGAACTGATACATCCCAACATCTTCAAAAGCAGAATAACAAGTACACCCCTTTCTAAGTGATGCAATAAAAGAAACTAAAGCCAATTTTATGGAATGGAAAAATTAATTAGCTGAAAATCTGAGTATAGAATGGAGGGCTTATTCCACTCCAGTGAGTGATCCACAATTAGTAAATTAGTGCAATTCTACAGTGAGAGATCATAGCAATATATAATCCCTGGGTTGAGATATCCCATTCCCTTTAGTGGCTCACATGCAGTAAAACATTAAATAGCAGATATTCACAAAAATAGAGGGCTCTTCAATTCCAGTCAGTAACATGCACTAAGTACAATTCTACAATGACAGGTACAAATGTTAATACATGATATCCGTGGTGAGGTAAGCCTGTCCTGTTACTCACAAGCAACAAAATAAAACAGAGAAAACAGCAAGTAAGAAGCGACACAGAAGAATTGACTCTAGCTGGTTACCCACATCCTATACAATCATACAATAAGACTCTTTGTCACACATGGCTGTTAGGATCAGGTATTCCATTCCATCTAGTCACAGTTCTCTGATGATTTAGAATTTGTAAATATAAATTCATTGATTACAGGCAATCAAAGCACTTGCTATGTGAAAATTATTGGGTAAAATTTGACTTGGTTTTGAGTACCAGTTTAATAGAACAGATTAAACAAGGTGATTCCGGAGTGAGCTGACATCTGGCCAGCTGTTCCCAGCACACCTTCTTATTCTATCTTTTTCACTCGTTCTGTGCTTTTAAAACTGTACTCTAACTCTTTTCAACTTACACTACATTCTGCACCCTCTCCTCTCCTATTTACTCTATAACGGTACACTTTGCATAGCATGCAAGAAACAACACTTTTCACTGTGATAATGATAAATACATGTGATAATAATAAATCAAATCAAACACTCACTCCGTAACGTTCCCAGTGACTAAGGGCAGCACGGTGGCACAGCAGTTAGCATGGCTGCCCCACAGCACCAGGGACCTGGCTTTGTTTCCCAGCTTGGGTCACTGTCTGTGCAGAATCTGCACATTCTCCTTGTGTGCATGGGTTTCCTCCAGGTGCTCCAGTTTCCTCCCACAGTCCAAAAGACGTGCTGGTTAGGTGCATTGTAATGCTAAATTCTCCCTCAGTGTACCTGAACAGGCACCAGAATATGGCAACTAGGGGATTTTCACAGTAACTTCATTGCAGTGTTAATGTAATCCTACTTGTGACAATAATAAATAAACTTTAAAATTAAAATTTTCATGATTACACAATTATAGATTTTTAGATCAATTAGTTGAAACAGTGAGTACAAAATAGAAATGTGTCATTCCTTTTACTGACTTGCAAGCGGAACTATTTGGGATAGCAGATATTGACAACACAGTGTGCACTTTCCACTCCAATTAGTCACCCACAATAAATATAGTTCTACAATGGCAGCTACACACTGCCACATATGGCTGTTGGGATCAGTTGTTTTGCCTCAATGACTCAATGACTCAAGCTCATTAGAATCAATTCTGTCATGACAGATATTGCCAGGAATACATGGCTACTGGTGTCAGGTTTTTCTCCCCTGTTTTATTCACTTAGGACAATTTTGCAATGAAGGGTTTACAAATTTGAGCCCAGTAAGAAGTCTCACAACATCAGGTTAAAGTCCAACAGATTTATTTGGTACCATGAGCTTTTGGAGCGCTGTTCCTTTGTCCAGTGATGAAGGACCTGATGAAGGAGCAGTGCTCTGAAAGATTGTGATACCAAATAAACCTGATGGACTTTAACCTGGTGTTGTCAGACTTTTTACCATGCCCACCCAGTCCAATGCCAGCATCTCCACATTATAAATTTGAGGTCTTTGAGTTAATGAAATGGTATCACTGAGTCTCTGTATAATATGTTCAATAAATCAGCATGTAACCTTAGCAATCCCAGACACAGAGAGCAGTTCACCAATAGAGTTAACTGAAACATAGTTGGATATTGTCACACTTACCAGGAACACCGACTATGGCAATAATGGTGTAGACTGCTTTGGAAATACTGTGATAGGTTTGGAGCATTTTCTGAATGAATTGCTCTGTGCCCCCTGTGCTGCAGAATTAAAGCTGAGCTGGTACATTCTCACAGCCTGTAATTTATACCAGTGGGATCTCCAAAGAGGGACTGGTGTTGCAACACTGTTCATTTTTGTTTTTTTTAAATCTTTTTTAAGTTGAACACAGAGCTAGTTTTCCTTTGAGAAATATATTGTATTTATCTTGTCGATTCAATTAGGGAAAACCTGCAACTCATCAATTCTAAACATGTTTATTAACACGTTAGCTGGGCCTTTATTCTGCCATCAAGGCAGATGTCCTCTTCAACAGCATCACACCTATCTTTCAATCCCATATAATATTAATGTTGCTGAATGGACAGTGAGTGATTGACTAACTAATATTATTATGGCTCTCTTCGGGCTGCTCTCAACTGCAGTCAGCAATGAGACAGTGGCTTCTTAACAAAAGGAACTCAGTAAAATAGTCCTGGGGGGAAGATATTTGTATACATTCAAGAAATAAAACAGCTGCAGAAACAAAGAAATTGGAATAAAATAGCAACCTGCAGCATTACACGACATTACACTGAAGGAGCCCCAAACAATGAGACACCATTCATTCTATAAAAATATTATTCAATCACGGGACGTTAACAGTCATTGGCTGGGCCAAAAATTCTTGGTTTTCCCAACTTAACAATAAGGAAAAAGACCGAAAAAACAAACACTCACATCAATACATGAAGTCAACATATTGTAGTGCCTTATACAAATATAGCCCCTCACACTGATACAGCCCCTCACACTGACACAGCCCCTCACACTGATATGTCCCTCACACTGATACAGTCCCTCACACTGACACAGCCCCTCACACTGATACGTCCCTCACACTGATACAGCCCCTCACACTGATACGTCCCTCACACTGACACAGCCCCTCACACTGATACAGTCCCTCACACTGATACAGCCCCTCACAGTGATGAAGCTCCTGACACTGATCCAGCCCCTCAGAGTAATACATCCCTCATGCTGATACAATCCGTCACACTAATACAGATCCTCACACTGATACAGACCCTCACACTAATACAGACCCTCACACTAATATAACTCTTCACACCAATACAGCCCCTCACACGAATACAGCCCCTCACACTAATACAGCACCTCACACTAATACAGCACCTCATACTGATACAGCCCCTCACACGAATATGGCCCCTCACACTAATACAGCGCCTCACACTGACACAGGCCCTCACACTGACACAGCCTTACACACTGATACAGCCTCTCATACTGATACAGCCCCTCACACTAATACAAGCCCCTCACACTGACACAGCCCCTCACACTGACACAGGCCCTCACACTGACACAGCCTTACACACTGATACAGCCTGTCATACAGATACAGCCCCTCACACTAATACAAGCCCCTCACACTGATACAGCTCCTCACACTGATACAGCTCTTCACACTGATACAGCCCTTCACACTGATACAGCCCCTCACACTGATACAACCTCTCATACTACAGACCCTCACACTAATACAAGACCCTCATACTGACACAGCCCCTCAGTCTGATATAGCCCCTCACACAGATACAGCCCCTCACACCAATACAGTCCCTCACACGAATACAGCCCCTCACACGAATACAGCACCTCATAAAGATACAGCCCCTCACACTGATACAGCCCCTCACACGAATACAGCCCCTCACACTAATACAGCCCCTCACACTGATACAGCCCCTCACACGAATACAGTCCCTCACACTAATACAGCGCCTCACACTGACACAGGCCCTCACACTGACACAGGCCCTCACACTGACACAGCCTTACACACTGATACAGCCTCTCATACAGATACAGCCCCTCACACCAATACAGCCCCTCACACTGATACAGCCTCTCATACTGATACAGCCCCTCACACTGATACATACCATCTCACTGATACAGCCCCTCACACTGATACAGTCCCTCACAGTGATGAAGCTCCTGACACTGATCCAGCCCCTCAGAGTAATACATCTCTCATGCTGATACAATCCGTCACACTAATACAGATCCTCACACTGATACAGACCCTCACACTAATACAGACCCTCACACTAATATAACTCCTCACACTAATACAGATCCTCACACTGATACAGACCCTCACACTGATACAGATCCTCACACTGATACAGACCCTCACACTAATATAACTCTTCACACCAATACAGCCCCTCATACGAATACAGCCCCTCACACTAATACAGCCCCTCACACTAATACAGCGCCTCACACTGACACAGCCCCTCACACTAATACAGCGCCTCACACTGACACAAGCCCCCACACTGACACAGCCCCTCACACTGACACAGCCTTACACACTGATACAGCCTCTCATACTGATACAGCCCCTCACACTGACACAGCCCCTCACACTAATACAAGCGACTCACACTGATACAGCCCCTCACACTGACACAGCCCCTCACACTGATACAGCCCCTCACACTGACACAGGTCCTCACACTGACACAGCCACTCACACTGATACAGCTCCTCACACTGATACAGCTCCTCACACTGATACAGCCCCTCACACTGATACAGCTCCTCACACTGATACAGCCCCTCACACTGATACAGCCCTTCACACTGACACAAGCCCCCACACTGACACAGCCACTCACACTGATACAGCTCCTCACACTGATACAGCCCTTCACACTGATACAGCCCCTCACACTGACACAGCCCTTCACACTGATACAGCTCCTCACACTGATACAGCCCTTCACACTGATACAGCCTCTCACACTGATACAACCTCTCATACTACAGACCCTCACACTAATACAAGACCCTCATACTGACACAGCCCCTCAGTCTGATATAGCCCCTCACACAGATACAGCCCCTCACACCAATACAGCCCCTCACACTAATACAGCACCTCATAAAGATACAGCCCCTCACACTGATACAGCCCCTCACACGAATACAGTCCCTCACACTGACACAGCGCCTCACACTGACACAGGCCCTCACACTGACACAGCCCCTCACACTGACACAGGCCCTCACACTGACACAGCCTTACACACTGATACAGCCTCTCATACTGATACAGCCCCTCACACTAATACAAGCCCCTCACACTGATACAGCTCCTCACACTGATACAGCCCTTCACACTGATACAGTCCTTCACACTGATACAGCCCCTCACACTGATACAACCTCTCATACTGATACAGACCTCACACGAATACAAGCCCCTCACACTGACACAGCCCCTCAGTCTGATATAGCCCCTCACACGGATACAGTCCCTCACATGGATACAGCCCCTCACACGGATACAGCCCCTCACACTGACACAGCCCCTCACACTGACACAGCCCCTCACACTGACACAGCCCCTCACACTGATACCCTCACACTGATAGAGCCCCTCACACTGATAGAGCCCCTCACACTGATACAGCCCCTCACACTGACACAGCCCCTCACACTGACACAGGCCCTCACACTGACGCAGCCCCTCACGCTGACACAGCCACTCACACTGACACAGCCACTCACACTGATAGAGCCCCTCACACTGATAGAGCCCCTCACACTGATACAGTCCCTCACACTGATACAGCCCCTCATACTGATACAGTCCCTCACACTGATAGAGCCCCTCACACTGATACAGCCCCTCATACTGATTGAGCGCCTCGTTGGAGTTCTGTATCGGTGATGGGGCAGTGTCGATGGAGCTCTATTCTGGTAATGGGACAGTGTAGATGGAGCTGTGTACTGGTGATGGGACAGTGTTAATGGAGCTCTGTACTGGCGATGGGACAGTCTCAATGGATTTCTGTACTGGTGATGGGGCAGTGTCGAATGAGCTCTGTACTGATGATGGGACAGTGTTGATGGAGCTCTGTACTTGTGATGGGGCAGTGTCGATGGATCTCTGTGCTGGTGATCGGACAGTGTGATGGCACTCTGTACTGGTGTTGGGTCAGTGTTGATGGAGCTCTGTACTGATGGTGAGGTTGCCATTGGAGCTCTGTTCTTGTGCAGAAAGGTCAGAGTAGAAATGGTGTCAGGTTATCCTCATGGTGGTAAGAATACAATGGGCTGAATGGCCTCTTTTGTGCTGTAACTTTTCTATTGTTCTCTATATATTCCAGTACAACAGCCTGAGCTCACTGATGTTATTTGTTTTCTGACCTTGTTTTTACAAATTTTTACAAATTGGTTAAATAACATGAGAACTTGAATATCCCAAATGAAAACAGCACTATGTATAAATTGAAACAATTGAGACAGATAGTCAGAGTTCAGGAGCGAGATTGCAGCACAAAAGGGCAGATACAGAAAATGTGTGAAGTTTTTAAAGGCGTTGAGAGAATATATTACCTGATCCTTGCCAACATTGGTGTTCCTGGTAAGTGACTCACCAGTGTAGTCATGTAAATGAGTGTGTGATGGAGAGAGGGTATGTGTGTGTGTGTGTGTGTGTGTTTGTGTGTGTAAATGCATGAGCATGTGTGAGTGTGTGTGTGTGAATGTGTGACTCTGTATGAGTGTGCGAGCATATGTGTGCGTGTGTGTGTGTGTGTGAATGTGCGTGTGCATGTATGTATCAGTGTGTGTGAGTGTGAGTGATTGTATGTGTGTGTAAATGTGTATGTGAATGTGTGTGTGTTACATGAATCTGTATGTGTGTGTGTGTGTAAATTGTATGTGTGTGTGTGTAAATGTGTATGTGTGTGTGTTAATGTGTATGTATGTGTGTGAGCATGGTTTTGCTCTGTGGTGGATATTGTGACATGCTGATGTCGCACTCACCTTTGTCAGACAGAGGGATGAGTGAAGCTTTGAATTAAGTCAATAGTCCTGAATTCTCTCTCCAGTTTATTTGTACTGAGTCAACCAAAAATAAACCTATTTGCAGCTCACACATCGACCTAGTTATCAAGTTACTGCCTTTAGAGAAGCATAGTTTATTGTGAGGAGAATTGAGTACAACAGTAGGGAGATTATGTTTCAGCTGTGTAGGAAGTCAAGTACAAGGATGAAAATACATTGGAAGAAGTTTAGACAAGGTTTTTCCAGATTGATGCTAAGAACATAAGAACATAAGAAATAGGAGCAGGAGTAGGCCATCTAGCCCTTCGAGCCTGCCCCGCCATTCAATAAGATCATGGCTGATCTGTTGTGGCTCAGTTCCACTTTCCCGCCCTCTCCCCATAACCCTTAATCCCCTCTCTTATCAAGAACCCATCAACCCGCTTCTTAAAAATATTTAGCGAGGCAGCCTCCACCACTTCAACGGGCAGAGAATTCCAGAGATTCACCACCCTTTGAGTGAAGAAGTTCCTCCTCAACTCCGTTCTAAACCGCCTCCCCTTTATCTTGAGGCTGTGCCCCCTAGTCCTACTGTCTTTTTTGAGCGGGAAGAGTCTCTCCACCTCTATCCTATCCATCCCATTCATCATCTTATACGTCTCAATGAGATCTCCCCTCATTCTTCTAAACTCTAACGAGTACAAGCCTAGTTTATTCAGCCTCTCCTCATAGTTCAATCCCCTCAACTCCGGTATCAGCCTAGTAAACCTCCTCTGCACTCCTTCCAGGGCCAAAATATCCTTGCGCAGGTGCGGCGCCCAAAACTGCACACAGTACTCCAGCTGCGGCCTCACCAATGCCCTATACAGCTGCAGCAAGACCTCCCTACTTTTATATTCAATCCCCCTCGCTATGAAGGCCAGCATCCCATTCGCCTTCCTGACCACCTGCTGCACCTGCAAGCTGGGTTTTTGCGACTCATGCACAAGGACCCCGAGGTCCCTCTGCACCGTCGCCTGCTGCAGTTTTTCGCCACGTAAGTAATAGTCCTTCCTACCATTCTTCCTACCAAAGTGGACCACCTCACACTTGCCAACATTAAATTCCATTTGCCATTTCCTGGCCCATTCGCCCAGCCTATCTAGATCCTTCTGCAGACTCTCCACACCCTCCGCACAATTTGCCTTTCCCCCAATCTTGGTGTCATCAGCAAATTTCGACACCCTGCACTCGGTTCCCTCCTCCAGATCATCTATATAAATGGTAAATAGCTAAGGATAAGCAGGTTCTCTAATAAGAAAAGGTTGTAAAGGCTGGGCTTGTGCCCATTGGAATTCAGAAGAGTAAGAGGCAATCACATTGAAACTTTTATGGTCCTGAGGGGACTTGACGTGTTTGATTTGATTTGATTTATTATTGTCACATTTACTGGGATACAATGAAAAGCATTGTTTCTTGCATACTATACAGACAAAGCATACCATTCATAGAATACATTGGTGAGAAGGAAAGGAGAGAGTGCAGAATGTAGTGTTAAGTCATAGCTAGGGTGCAAAGAATGATCAGCTTAATATAAGATCGGTCCATTCAAAAGTCTGACAGCAGCAGGGGAGAAGATGTCCTTGAGTCAGTTGGTACGTGACCTCAGACTTTTGTATCCTTTTTCTGATGGAAGAAGGCGGAAGAGAAAATGTCTGAGGTGCGTCTAGTCCTTGATTATGCTGGCTGCTTCTGCAAGGTAGCAGGAAGTGTAGACAGAGTCAATGGATGGGAGGCTGGTTTGCGTGACGGCTACATTCATAACCCTTCATAATTTCATGCAGCCTTGGATAGAGCAGGAGCTGTGATACAACCAGAAAGAATGCTTTCTCTAGTGCATCTGCAAAGGTTGGTGAGAGTCGTAACAGACATGCCAAACTTCCTTAGTCTTCTGAGAATGTAGAGGCGCTGTTGGTCTTTCTGGACTATCGCATCAGTGTGGAGGCACCAAGACATGTTGTTGGTGATCTGAAGAGTAGACTTGGAAAGGATGTTTCCTGTTGTGGAAGAATCTAGAACTGTGTGTGTAAGTTTGTGTCTGTGTGTGTGTGTGTGTGTGTGTGTGTGGAGGGGGGGCGGTCACTGTTTCAAAGAAAGGGTCACTCATTTAAGACACAGATGATGGTTTTTTTTTTCTCTCTGATGGTCATTACTCCTTAGCACTCTCTTACTAAAAAGACAATGGAAGCCAATTATATGAATATTTAAAAGCGGAAGTAGGTAGATTCTTGAGGAGGAAAGGGTTGAATAATATCAGGAGTAGACGAGCAGTTACAATCTGACCACCCAAGAAATGATTGAAGTGACACATTTCTAAGTCAGGATAGTGAGTGGCTATGAGGGGAACTTGCTGGTGGTGGTGTTCCCATGTATCTGCTGCCCTTGATCTCTAGGTGGAAGGGGTCGTGAGTTGGAAAGGTGCTGTCTAAGGATCTTTGGTGAATTGCTGCAGTGCATCTTGTAGATAGTACACGCTGCTGTTCATGAGCATCAGTGGTGGAGGGATTGAGTGTTTATAGATGTAGTGCCAATCATGGAGGCTGTTTTGTCTTGGATGGTGTCAAGCTTCTTGAGTGTTGTTAGAGCTGCACCCACCCAGGCAAGTGGGAAGTATTCCATCACACTCCTGATTTGTGCCTTGTAGATAGTGGACATACTTTGGGGAGTCAGGAGATGGGATACTCACCACAATATTCCTAGCCTCTGACTTGCTCTTGTAACCGCTGTGTTTATGTTGAGTCCAGTTGAGTTTCTAGTCAATGCTAACCCCAAGGATGTTGACAGTGGGGGATTCAGTGATGGTAACACCATTGAATGCCAGGGGATGGTGTTTAGAGTGTTTCTTATTGGTGATGGTCATTGCTTGGCAATTTGCCTATTATCAGCCCAAGCCTGGATATTGTCCAGATTTTGTTTCATTTGAACATGGACTGCTTCAGTATCTGAGGATCGCGAATCATGCTGAACATTATGCAATCATCGGCAAACATCCACACTTCTGACCTTATGTCAGGGGGAAGGTCATTGATGAAGCAGCTGAAGATGTTTGGGCCCAGGACACTACCCTGAGGGACACGGAGTGCAGAACCTGACCCCAGATAGTATTACTGAGAGTATTGGTCATTTTAGAATTGTACTGAGTACTGAATGGAGCAGGAACATAGGAATAAAAGTAATAAATAGGAGCAGGAACACTCCAGGCTTCCTTTCCACTCCACTCTGGGAGTTAGTGAGATTCTGGCTTATATACTCCCTGTGTTAAAATCAATTTCTCGCATACCTCTGATTAAGTTTTAAGTTTATTTAGTAGTGTCACAAGTAGATTCACATTAATACTGCAATGAAATTACTGTGAAAATCCCCAAGTTGCCACACTGTGGCACGTATTTGGGTATACTGAGGGAGAATTTAGTGTGGCCAATGCGCCTAACCAGCACATCTTTCAGACTATGAGAGGAAACCAGAGCGCCCGGAGGAAACCCATACAGACACGTGAGAACATTCAGTCTCCACACAGGCAGTGACCCAAGCCGGGCACTCTGAAGCAGCAGTGCTGACCGCTGTGCACCATGCTGTCCAAGCACTGGATTACACTGGATTCCCGAGTGAAGCAAACACCTGTCTAACCACCAATGAGAAGATTCCACGTGCAGCCTCCTCTGTCCCTGGGTAGACAATTCCAAAGATCATCAATAACCTGAAATAAGAGATTGTCCCTTATCACAGTTTAAATGGGAGACTCGTTACTCAGAAACTATGCCCCTATATTCAGATTCTCCACGAACCCTAATCCTATGCCGATTAACCCTCACCGTAACCCCAAGAGGGGCGAAGCACCCTCACTCCAGCCATTCAAAACCACTTCAATCTTCATGAGCTTCACTCAGATCAGTTGTCACTTTTCTACATTCCAATAAATGTGGGCAAAACTTGATCAACATTGCTCTTCAAACAATCTGTTTGTCGCTGGATTCAACCATTAAATTGAATTCAATGCAAAGGGAATTTGCCTTTGAGACAGAAACCTAAACTGTATTATGACTCTATAATAAAAAATAGGAAATGGTGGATAAACTCAACATATCTGGAAGCATCTATGGAGAAGAAATACAGTTCATGGCCTTCATTCATTCATGGGACATGGGCATTGGTGGTTAGCCACCATTTATTAGTCTCACAAGTATGTTTACATTAACACTACAATGAAATTATCAAGTCGCCTGAGGGCAGTTGAGCATCAACCATTTTGCTGTGGCTCTGGAGTCACATGTAGGCCAAACCTGGTAAGAATGGCAGATTTCCTTCCCTCAAGGTACATGAGTGACCCAATGGGCTTTTCCATTAATTGACAATGGCTTCATTATCATCAGTAAGTAGATTGTTAATTCCAGATCTTTTTTTATTGAACTCAAATTCCACCATCTGCCGTAGTGGGATTAGAACCCAGGTTCCCAGAACAGGGCTGAGTTTCTGGATTAACATCTTTCATACTCTGACAAACACCTTGAATATTTCTAGCGCACTTTCTGTAATAGTATATCTCGAACCAATGCATTCAAAGCCAACATTCCATTTGCTTTCCAGAGTATGTGTTTTACATGGATGCTAATATTTTTGTGATTAAGAGGACACACAGAGAGCCATCTGCAATGCAGCATTCTGTAATCACTCTCATTTAAATAATTTTTTTTATTTCTCTGTAATTTAGACAATCTTATATTTTCCTAAATTATACTCATATTGCAATTTTTCTTCCGACTCACTTAATGAGCTATACATCCATTTGCACTAACTTTCACGATCTTTTCATGATTTGCATGACTACCCATCTTTACATTGTCAGCAACTTGCCTGCAATACGATCAGTCCCTTCACACACGTTGTAAATAAAGGCTGTGTCTTCTTGAGGCTTGTGACAATCCACCATTTACTGTATGCAAGCTTAAAAAAAATCAACTTTCTGATTTCTGCTACTTTGTCAGTAATTTACCCATGTTAGTAAATTATCTCCAACACTGTGATCTCTTATGTTATGCATTTACATTTCAAGTGCATCTTGACAAATGTATTTTCCAACTCCCAGAGTCTAGGTTTGCATGTTCCCATTAACCACTGTGCTTTTTCCAATCCTCAAAGGGCTGCAACACATTTGAAAATTACAATTTCATTTTCATAAATCCAATCTGACTCTGCATTGTTGCATTATGGTATTCTAAAGTGTATGGAGACTCCTATATTAATGTGCAATTCCAGACATTTTTCTAATCCAGATGTTGGCCTTGATGGGCTATAGTGACCTGCTTTCTCTCTCCCTGTTTTCTTTAAGAAAGCAGATATATTTCTGGTTTCTCAATCATCTGGCACCTTTCTGGATTTAAGGGAATTTTGGACAAATCTACTATCATGTAACCATTACTTTTTTTTAAGATCCTGGGCAGCAGGACATCAGATCCAGCTATGTACAAGCCTTTTGTCCCTTTGACGTTCTCTAGTACCTTTTCTTGTTATTGTTCAAAATTCTTCCAACACTGTTGATGTTTGATTTTCTAATATCCTTTGGATACATTTGTTGCTTTCTATTGGGAGCAGCGGGACCATGCAGAGTCCATTGAACCATGAAAATCAATTTTCAATTTCAGCTTAATATAAAATCTTTTCTTTTTGAATTCAATTCTTACAGAGTTAAACTCATAGAGTCATAGGGGCTTACAGCATGGAAACAAGCCCTTCAGCCCAACTTGTTCATGCTACCCTTTTTTAACCACTAAGCTAGTCTCAATTGTCTGCATTTGGTCCATATCCCTCTATACTCATCTTACCATTGAACTGTCTGAATGCTTTTTAAAACACAAAATTGTACCTCTACTACTACATCTGACAGATTTTCCAGATGCTCAGCACCCTCTGTGTGAAAAAATTGCCCCTCTGGATCCTTTTGTATCTCTTCTTTCTTACCTTAAAATTATGCCCTCTAGTTTCAGACTCCCACCTTTCGGAAAAGATATTGCCTATCTAGCTGATCTATGCTCCTCATTATTTTATGGACCTCTATAAGATAATCCTAAGCCTCCAACACTCCAGGGAAAATAGTCCCAGTCTACCCACTCTCTCCTTATAACTCAAACCATCAAGTCCCAGTAGCATCCTAGTAAATCTTTTCTGCACTCTTTCTAGTTTAATAATACCCCTTCATTTAGCATGACTAATGCATCTAACCACAACATCTTTCTGACTTTGTGAGGAAACCGGAGCACCCGGAGGAAACCCATGCAGACATGGGCAAAATGGCTAGACAGTGACCCAAGCCAGGAATCCAACCCGGGTCCCTGGCATTGTAAGGCAGCAGTGCTAACCACTGTGCCACCATGCTGCCCAGTCTACTGTAACTGAGAACTCCATTCAAGATGCTTATTTAAGGTTAAGAGTCAGGGAGTCACACATCCAGCCTCCCCCATCACAGAGCAAGAGTGCTGCAGCATAACTAAACTTCGCCCTGAAGCTACCCCCTCCATCCTTACAGCGATCAAGCTTTCTAGAGTCTGAGCAATCTGGCTGGTCAGGATGAAACCTGAAACCTTATCTAATCAAAGGCTTCGTACCTCATCAGAATGTTCAAGTTACCAGCACATCACCAAAAAGCAGTTTCTGCTGGATTCTTCCCTCTAAACCATGCCAACTAAGATGGAAGAGGGTTGGGTTTGACAGATTTTAAATGATATCCTCTGATCTGTTCAAAGATCAACATCTTTTTGCCCATTGTACAATAGGTCCATTGTCTTTGTCATGCATGGAAAATTCTGGGTCCATATTTTCCAGTCACTTATCCCCTTAGTTGCAGTTAATTTCCTGATGTTTATGATTCTGTATTGGGGAAAATGCGCCTCTCCACCTACACCACTTGCTATTTGTCTGCTAGTCATAATTTCTGATCTGATACTCTAGCAGATTAGGTATTATCATTTTCCACCATCTTTCTTGAATATCACACCTATCTGCAGTTTAATCTATGTTCTTCTTCATGCTGCTACAGTCTATTTTGTCTGGTTTACCATCACTTTCTCCTTTGATTAATTTGTGGCCATTTGCTGTCTGAAGCTAAAGACTGGGAAAACTGCGGCTGTGCTTCTAGGAATAGTCAGCCTTCTATTCTGTTTCAAAAATATCCCCTTATACTTTACATTCCAGCCTGGGGAAATAATTGGCAATGTCCTGTCGGGCTGTGAGGATAACCCAAGCTATTACACAGAGCCTGGATGGGTGGGGTTTGACTGGTTTGATGCAGTTTTAACACCATTTATCCCCTTTGTGTTAATTATTTTGCTCAACACCCTCACAGTCAGGCATATTCGCTAGTTGAATCTGGAAGGGATTGCGGGTCAGAGCAAGGAAGAAAATCACAAGGATCCAGAAATGGAGAGCAGGAAGAAATCTGTAATTTTACTCTTCACCATATCCAGCAGTTTCATTCTTCTGCGGTTGATGTACGTCATAGATTTTTTATATTATATAATTGCAGGGGTAAATCCAATTGGTTACAATGATGCTGAATATATATTTAAAAAGCTCAGAGTTATGCGAGTGAATTTGAACTGCTGCACAAACACGTTGATCTATTATGTGAGTCAGTTCAAGTTCAGGGAACAGATCAAGAATATGATTAATTATCCTTCACACCAATTATTCAATTCGTTGAAAATCAAAACAACTGAGAGGAGGATTTCAGTGGTTCAACTCCATGAATATCACGTTTAACCTCAGACTTCCTTCTAGTTAATGACATAAGGAATCTTTTATCATCTGAAAATATTTCCAATGGCAATATTTTTAATGTAAGAAGTCTCACAACACCAGGTTAAAGTCCAACAGGTTTATTTGATAGCAAAAGCTACTAGCTTTCGGAGTGCTGCTCCTTCGTCAGGTAAATGGGTTACATTCAAGGAGATAGTTAGGTTTTCCTGAACAATTAACACAGAGGTCACATTTAGGATTAATGTGACCCCTGTATTAATCGCAGGTCCTCTTGTGTATATATATGTGTGTGTGTGTGTGTGTGGGTCCTCTTGCTACCAGATCCCTGTTACTGCTAATGCGCATGTGCAGTATCAGAGGCCTGCACATTCACACTATCTCCCACTGCAGGGTTTTGGGTGCATCAAGGCCCCCACAGGTTTCTGCAATGAGCAACAGCCTTGCAGGCAGAGTGCGAATGGGGGGCCTGAAAAGGTATCCAAAAAATGGATCTGAAACTCTTTCAGATCGCCCAGCACATAAGACAGAAAATGATAAAATACCATCCTTAATGATTAGCTTTAGATTTGGGATCAGGGTTAAGTTACAGTCAGGACTCAAGTTAAATTTCAGCTGAATGTTACATCAAAAGCTTTAGGTTATTATTACAGTTTGGTCATCTTTGTGTAGAATTTTCAATCTACAATTAGGTTTAGATTTAAGTACAATTTGAAGAATAGGTTTAGATTCAAGGTAGGGTAGATTTAAAATATCTTTAGTTACTATTGAAGAGAAGACAGACAGACAGGAAGGCAGGCGGGCAAGTGGGTGGGCAGGCAGGCAGGCATGTATGGATAGATAGACAGACTTAGAGAGACAGACATAAATAGATAGAAAGATAGACAGAGAGATAGACAGATGGATAGATAGATTGATAGATAGATACATGAATAGATAGACAGATAGATAATAGATAGATAGACAGACAGACAGACATCGACAGATGGATGGATAGATAGATAGACAGACAGGCATAGACAGATGGATGGATGGATAGATAGATAGACAGGCATAGACAGACGGATGGATAGATAGATAGATAGACAGACAGGATTAGACAGACAGATGGATAGCTAGATAGACAGACAGGCAGGCATAGACAGACGGATGGATAGTTAGATAGATAGACTGACAGACAGGCATAGACAGACAAATGGATGGATAGATAGACAGACAGGCAGAGACAGACAGATGGATAGATAGATAGATAGATAGATAGATAGATAGATACATACATACATAGATAGATAGATAGATAGAGCGAGCCACATATGTTATAATCAAAGGACTGTTGTGTGAATATGAGGCATTATGTTACTTGAGTAATTTGATGACATAATAACCATTTGTTCCTGTGGCTGTTTGGTACCTCGGTCATGGACCATTTAATAGGCTTGGCTGGGCCCTTTATCCACACACAGGTAGCTGCACTGAGCAATCAATTGCTAATGAATTAGTTGAGTATATTGATTAATTGCGAAGGCCCAGGGGCATTTGATGTAAGGTGTCTGGTAGACATGGTGAGCTGGTCCACAGCTGTCCACAAACTGATCACACAGCCACATGATGCCTAATCATCAGCTTGATTGGATATGTATGTAAACAATATTGTGATTGCTTTGCTGCCAGCCAAGATGGACTGCAGTAAATGTATAAGATTGGGTGGCACTGCTGCCTAACAGTTAGAGGAACCGGCTTCAATTCCAGCCTTGGGTGACTGTCTGTGTGGAGTCTGAATGTGCTTCCCACGTCTGTGTGTGTTTCCTCCGGGTGCTCTGGTTTCCTCACACAGTGCAAGGATGTGCAGATTTGGTGATTAGCCATGCTAAATTGCCCCTTCGTGTCCAAAAATGTGTAGTTTAGGTGGATTGCCCATGCTAACTTTTCCCTTAGTGTCCAAAGATGTGTAAGTCAGGTGGATTGGTGTACTAAGTTGCCCCTTCATGTCCAAAAGTATGTAGGTTAGATGGATTGGCCATAGTAAATTGTCCCTTAGTATCCAAAGATGTGTAGATTCGGTGGATTGGCTATGTTAAATTGCTCCTTAGTGTCAAAGATGTGCAGGTTAGGTGCATTGACCATGCCAAATTGCCTCTTAGTGTCCAAAGATGTGTTGATCAGGTGGACTGGCCATGCTAAATTGCCCCTTAGTGTCCAAAGATGTGCAGGTTAGGTGATTCACCATGCTAACTTGCCCCTTAGTGCCTAAACATATGTAGGTCTGGTGGATTGGTCATGTTAAATTGTCCCTTCAGTGTCCAAAGATGTGCAGGTTAGGTAATTGATGATGCTAAATTATACCTGAAAGTCCGAAGATGTGCAGGTTAGGTGGATTGACTATGCTAACTTGCCCCTTAATGTCCAAAGATGTGTAGGTCAGGTGGATTGGCTGTGCTAATTTGCCACTTAATGTCCAAAGATGTGTAGGTTAGGTGGATTGGCTGTGCTAAATTGCCCCTTAGTGTCCCAAAATGTGTAGGTTAAGTGGATTGGCCATACTAAATTGTCCCTTAGTGTCCAAAGATGTGTAGATTAGGTGGATTGGCCATGTTAAATTGCTCCTGATGAGTGAGTGACAGTGTGAATTTCTTTTTATTCATTTGTGGGACAAGAGCATTGATGGCTGGTCAGTATTTATTGCCC
Organism: Carcharhinus amblyrhynchos; assembly: GCF_965287045.1. NCBI lineage: Eukaryota > Metazoa > Chordata > Chondrichthyes > Carcharhiniformes > Carcharhinidae > Carcharhinus > Carcharhinus amblyrhynchos. Next base: position 76,238,554 of record NC_137336.1, on the reverse strand, counting down.
ATCCTTAGCCGCCCATATAGGGCAGTTGAGAATCAATCACATCGGTACGGTTCTGGAGTCACATGTAGACGAGATTGGGTCAAGATGACGGATTTCCTTCCCTAAAGGAGCATTGGTGAACCAGGTGGGTTTTTTTGACAATCGACATTGGTTTCATGGTCAGCAGTAGATTCTTAATTCCTGAGCTTCCTTGTGTCGGGCCTATTGCTATTTCCAGCTGATAGCCTTGAGGGACAGCTTTGAGAGAAACATTATGAAGGGGACAAGGAAATATACTGGAATGGGCAGAGGAGTCAGTGATGATGATTTTCCAGTTTGGATAAGATTGGAACCAGGTCTCCACAGTCCCAATCAGCAGAGAGTTGTTGGAGTAAACTATATAAGTAACCAAAACAGACACTGATTGGAAGGGTGATGGATTTTGGTGTGTCGTTCTGTTAGGATGGGGTGAGGGGTAATGACATTTTACTTAAGAAACACAGGCTAGAAGCTGATGAGAGGGAATATTCAACAATTTTCAGCATCATTGGAGTCAGGAAGGGAGTGAACCCTGTCCAGCAGTGATGTTGCCAGGTCAAATGCCCAGGGGTTACGGTTGTTGTGCGCAGTCTGTCCAAGATCCTTTCTTGTGTCTGGCTTTCCCTGAGTTCCATCACCATCACTAACATCTTAGATGGAGCAGAGCGGGAGAAATATAGCTAGCAGCAAACGTTCAATGAAAACGGGGGGGAACAGATTAAATAACAATAATACAAAAGCCAATTCACACATGCCCCTTTCCAGCATCTGTAGCAATTTATTGGTGAAAGACTGTGTTTTCTCTGTCTGAGAACATGAGAGCGGATGACCCAGTGGAGATTGAGGAGGGACTGCAGTTGCCGTTCTGCCATGTTTTCTCTGTGGTGAGAATAATTCTGCTTCTGTCCCACACACCTTTTACTCACATATACAGACATATCATGCCTTTCTTCAGAAAATTCTTCATTAGGTCACTGAATTCTCATAATTAACTTCCTTTCTTCCAAGAAAGACCCCTTTCTTACTTTTCAATGTCCTTTGACATGGCTTAACTTTGAATCTGGGGTTACACATTTCATTCATGGACAGGGAAAGCAGACAACTGTCTCTGGGCTCATGGAATCATAGATTCCCTACATAGACAAGGAGGCCATTCAGCCCATTAATTCTGTACTGACTACAATCCCACCCAGGCCCTATTCCCATAAAACTGTACATTTGTTCTGCTAATTCTCCTGACATTAGAGTCAACTTAGCATGGCCAATCACCCTAATCCGCACATCTTTGAACTGTGGGAGGAAACCCACACAGGCACGGGGAGAAAGTGCAAAGTCCACACAAACAGTGACCTGATGCTGGAACTGAACCTGGGACCCTGGTGCTGTGAGGTAGCAGCACTAACCACTGTGTCACTGGCCACCCACTCTCCTCTCATTTTCATTTATGAATTAATTGAATAACTGATGTAACTGGGTATTTCACTGCAATCTTGAACTGCTCTCTAAATTTGGACTGAGTTGCCCCATAAACAAATGTGTTGGTGCAGCAGTTCAAAACCTGCAGCATATCACCCACATTTTCAAATATATTTTCTGAATCATTGTAATCTTTAGGATCTGTTCCTGTGATATTATAATATAAGAATTCTATGACATAAATTGACCAGAGAATTATGAAGCTGCCAGATATGCTGAAGAGTAGAATCACAGATCTCCTTCTGCTTTCTATCTCTGGGTCACTGTGATTACTTCCCTTATTTTGGTCAATCAATCGCTTTCGGACTCGACTGGCCTTTAAAATGTGCCTGATTGTCAGAGCATTGAGCAATAAGATCAATATGAATGGGAGCAAAGGCGTTAATACTGTATCCAACCAATCAAAACCAATCCATCCTGGCTCAGTGAAATAGTTTGGCCTAACATCACAAAACCATGGCACATGTTTAATTATCCATCTAGGTTCCAGTGTAAAGTAGTTTGGAACATTTTTTAAACAAAACAGAATGCAGGTTGCTGTGAGAATGACAGCTGCAGTTTCTTTGGTGCAATATCTTCGTTTCAGCTTCTGGCAACAAATAGCGACAAACCGATCAATGGAGAAAGTGACAGTGAACCAGACAGAATAATCTGTGGCTGCCCTACTGAGGACATTGATAACACTACACACTGGGGTAATATCTAAGAAAGAGCCTGGGAAAAAATAGTAACTGATCCGCCACAGTATAACTTCAGCGATGATAACCAGTAGATCCGCTGTTGCCATGGCCACTAGATAGCGAGTGGTGCAGTTGGAGAGGCCACATTTTCCCTGTGATAGGATCACAATCGCCACTAAATTGACTGTAAGAAAAGGGACAAACCCTGTATGAATTACATTGAAACATTCTTGCTTTAGCCTGGATAGTCAGGGTGTAGGAACCTCTGTATGGTTTGCCCCGTTGAAAGAATTTACTTAAACCTATTTCTGTCTATACAACTAATTGTGATATGCTTTAAGTTAATTTGAGCTAATTTGGTCACATTTTCAAACTCAGCTTGGAATTTTGGATTCAGCGTAGAAATTGGCTACATTCTTCGAAAGTGCAATGTAAGGTAGACAGGCTTTCTCATCAGGTAAACAGCAGTGTTTCATGGGCACAGCTACCAATTGTTTGTATGTAGTTGAAGACTGCTTCTACCTAGCTCTTTAATAACACAGTTAAGTATTCAGTTATGTTGTAGACACAGATCAGTGTTTAGTCAGTTCGATCTAGACTATGATTTGAGTTTTTTGACCAGCACAATGCTGGCTGGCTTTTGCTGCTTTCTCTATTTCTCTCTTTCTCTCTCTCTTAATCCTTATTTTGCTTTTTGTAAATGCTTTTAAATAATGCTCAGTAAAGAAGTTTCACTTTGGAATGAATGGATGCTACACAGGGCAACATTTTAGTTTCAAATTCGGGTAAGAACATAACATTTTGAGACTTTATATGCCAACCCCAATTCTCATCTAACCCTGCCAACAGATGAGTTTGAGAAGTTGGCAACAGAAGCATGGACAGACAAACACTCAGAATGAGTGACTTCTCAATAGAGATGAGTTGGTGAACTGTAATTAAATTATTGAATATGTTCCCAAGCTTAACACTGATGGTTCCATTTCCTCATTAAACCATGGACAAAGACAGGCCGGATTGGATTCCCTCCATAGCATTGTGAGATTCCAGGCTGCGGGATAGGTTTTCTGAATCACACACTAAACAAAAACTGGAGTTCACATTGCCTGAATTGAATTGGAAAACAAATACAAACAGTTGATGTTAAACTACTGCAGAGCTTAAGTTGTAGAACACTTGGCATCCTGTAAGCAGTTCATCTCTCCATTTGCCAAGAAGATATTTAGGGGCTGCTAAACTGCAATTGTTTAAACCAGATTATACCAGAATTGAGAGAAGTATATTCGCTGTTTAACTGTAAAATACTTACCAATGCTGATATTTATTTCCATGTGATTGCACCTGTATTATTAAAACCTCATATTGTGTGTTCTGCTGCATTCACCCTCACAGGCACACACCTCACTGAGTTTAAGGACAGATAATAATGATAGTTATCAGTGTAAACTCAAACAGGCATTGCTCCATCAAACCATAGACTCTCACACAAGAAACGATTCTATCACATTCATCCTTTGGACACTAAGGGGCAATTTAGCATGGTCAATCTCAATTACAAGGGAGGAAGTGTTAGGTTTTTTAGGAAACATTAAGACAGACAAATCCCCAAGGCCTGATGGCATCTATCCTAGACTGCTCAGGGAGACAAGGGATGAAATTGCTGGGCCTCTAACAGAAATCTTCGTCTCTTCATTGGACACAGGTGAGGTCCCAGAGGATTGGAAAATAACAAATGTGGTTCCGTTATTTAAGAAGGGTAATTATAGGCCGGTGAGCTTGACGTCCGCGGTAGGGAAATTGTTGGAGAAGATTCTTAGAGATGGGATATATGCGCATTTAGAATAGAATAATCTCATTAGCGATAGACAGCATGTTTTGTATGAGGGAGGTGATGCCTTACAAACTTGGTTGAGTTTTTTGAGAAGGTGACAAAAATGATTGATGAGAGAAGGGCCGTGGATGTCATCTATATGGATTTTAGTAAAGCGTTTGACAAGGTCCCTCATGGCAGGCTGGTGCAAAAGGTTACATCTCACGGGATAAAAGGGGAGCTAACTACAGGGGCGGAGAACTGGCTTGGCCATAGAAGACAGACAGTAGCAGTGGAGGGGTCTTTTTCCAGTTGGAGGTCTGTGACTAGTGGTGTTCCGGAGGGCTCTGTACTTGGACCTCTGCTGTTTGTGATATATAGAAATGATTTGGAAGAAGATATAGCTGGTGTGATCAGTAAGTTTGCGGACGACACAAAGATTGCTGGACTTGCAGATAGTGATGAACATTGTCAGAGAATACAGCAGGATATCGATAGGCTGGAAAATTGGGCGGAGAAATGGCAGATGGAATTTAATCCAGATAAATGCAAAGTGGTGCATTTCGGTAGATCTAATGTAGGGAGGAGCTATACAATAAATGGCAGAACCATCAGGAGTATAGACCCACAGAGGGACCTGGGTGTGCAAGTCTACAGATCCCTAAAGGTGGCAGCACAGGTGTAGAAGGTGGTGAAGAAGGCATATGGCATGCTTGCCTTTATTGGAGGGGGCATAGAGTATAAAAGTTGGCGTATGATGTTGCAGCTATATAGAACGTTGGTTAGGCCACGTTTGAAATACTGTGACCAGTTCTGGTCACCACACTACCAGAAGGACATGGAGGCTTTGGAGGGAGTACAGAAAAGGTTTACCAGGATGTTGCCTGGTGTGGAGGGTCTTAGCTATGAGGAGAGATTGGGCAAACTGGGGTTGTTCTCCCTGGAAAGACAGAGGATGAGGGGTGACATAATAAAGGTGTATAAAATTATGAAGGGCATAGATTGGGTGAACAGTGGGAAGCCTTTTCCCAGGTCAGAGATGACAAACACAAGGGGTCACAAGTTCAAGGTTAAAGGGGCAAGGTTCAACACAGATGTCAGGGGGACGTATTTTACACTGAGGGTGGTGGGGGCCTGGAATGCACTGCCAAGCAAGGTGGTTGAGATGGAAATGCTGGGATCGTTTAAGACTTATCTAGATAGCCACATGAACAGACCGGGAATAGAGGGATACAAATGAATGGTCTAGTTGGGTGCATGAGCAGTGCAGGCTTGGAGGGCTGAAGGGCCTGTTCCTGTGCTGTACTGTTCTTTGTTCTTTGTTCAATCCACCTGGCCTGCAGATCTTTAGAATGTGGGAGGAAACTGGAGCACCCAGAGGAAACCCACACGGACATGAGGAGAACGCGCAGACTCCATGCAGAAGTGACCTGAAGCCGGAATTGAATGTGGTTCCCTGGCCTTAGGTGTGGAAATGTTAAATAGAAACATATAGATACTGCTCTGCTAACAATAGGAATGTATCAGTTCATCCATCCATTCTTCCACCTGTCCATCTATCTATGGACCACCCATTATGTGCAATAGTACATGAACTGACCCTTCCAGTGCTAAAATTACATATGGATAAATCTGTCCAGCCTTGGAGAATTGTTCGATTCATTACACTGCTAAAAGTTTGCTGAAGTCATTTTTATTTAATTCTGTCTGATATGTGCACGAGTAACATCCCCAACATATATTCATCGGGTATGGGTGTCTCTCCTCGCAGCAACAGAGCTCACTGAGCTAAGGTCAGAAGCTGGTAACAGTTATCTGTGTAAAGTTTCAGAGACTGGAGCTACTGCCTTCAATGAAAGCCAGTTAGAAATCTAAATGACTGAGGTGGCACAGTGCAAAATTCACCCTCTATTGGCGTGATCCAGAATCCCTGCAATTGTAGACGGACTGATACTGCCAGGAAAATGTGCTGACTTTAGCTGTGTGCTTCACCCCTATTACTGCTCAACACTTAACTCCCACAAATAACTTCTGTTGGAGAATTGCTCTTGCTAAGGTCAGATTTACTGGCACAAAACCTGCAGCAAGAAGCAATAACTTGGCAATTTTAGGAGTTGCAGGAAGAGCTTGATCTTCACTTGAGGCAATGGTCTAAAACTGCAGAGAGAACTCAGGATTTTTGAATTCAGGACATTAGAACACTGAGAGGGTGGTGCTCTGATAATGAGGTCTATATCTACATGTAATCACATTATTCCGGAGACCAGCTCACACACACAGTTATATAACTTCCCTACTTATAGTCACTGAAAGTCACTTACCAGGAACACCGATGACAGCGAGGACTGCATAGTATATTTTTATGACCTCATTAAATGTTTCAATCATATTCTCTGATGATGTGATCTGTCCCTCCGTGCTGCAAATAATCTGTTTGCATTCAGCTCTGAGTCAGTACATCTGCAGACCCTACTTTTGTACCCTGTGGGATCTCCATGGGGATATTGCGGTTGCTACATCGGCCAACCTAGATTTTGTTTTTACATGAACTGACAGATGGCAATAAATTAATTCCCTGTCGGTATACAATACGTTCAGCATTTACTGTCAATTAGGTAATTCTGACCAAGTTAATTAACTAACAGATGAAAGAAGGGAACATTCATCCTGACATGGTGCTGCCAACTTAAAAATATTGTTTTGTAACTATCATTCAAAATGAATATCTTCTACTGGTGATTCCTGATGGAGAGAATGCTGAGAGGGGGAAACTAAAAGTTTAAGTTTTATATATTGGTCACAAGTAACCATCAGTAACACCACAATGACGTTACTGTGAAAATCCCCAGTCGCCACACACTGGCGCCTGTTCGGGTACACTGAGGGAGAATTTAGCATGGCCAATCCACCTATTCTGCATGTCTTTCAGACTGTGGGAGGAAACTGGAGCACCCTGAGGAAACCCATGCAGAGATGGGGAAAATGTGCAAACACCACTGTAGAAGTAGAGCTTTTGGGAGTTATGGATTGGGTGAAAATGTACAGCACAGACTATAGAGAAAAGCTGGGTAGCTATAGAGTGGCTGTAGTACCTGGTCCGAATGGCATGTGCACTGGTCTGATAGGGGAATGGAGGTGGAGGAAAGGCTTCCCATAGCCATCCTATCTGCCCAAATAGAAAGGACTGGAGATTGACAAATATAACAGCTTTACCAAGAAAGCTTTCAGGGACATTTCCTGTAGCTACAGTCGAGGCAATTTAACAGACCTAGTAAGATTTGAGAGAGAAGGAACAAGGAAATGAGAGATGAGTAAATGAAGGTAAGCGAGCAGAGATTTGTAACTGTCTGATTCTGCTTTAACCAGGGAAGTGAATGTTTGATTGAAACAGCATTAGATGTTGATGAAGGAAGTATGATGGGTATTCCCTCCATGGACTTTAAGATTGCTTTTAGCAGAAAGGCAGCTCACAAACTTTGAGGGTAGTGAAACAGAAAGCTCATTTTCCCACAGAAAACAGTTAATTGTGATAAACTGTAGTTTAAAGTTGATCAAACCACAGCATGGTAGACAGTGGTGTTCCATATATTGCAATACATACAGCAAAAAAAATTTTGATAAAAATCTGAGAAATGTCAGCTATGGCAGACATAAAATCATAGAATCATGCAGTGCAGAAGAGGGCCTTTGGCCATCGATTCTGCACCAACACATTAGAAACACCTAAACACCTAATCACATCTGCCACCATGTGGTCCAAGTAGCCTGGGCCTCAGCTCCTCCCTCTGCGACTGGATCCTGAACTTCCCATTCCATAGACACAATCAGCAAGAATAGGCAACAACACCTTCTCCATGATCATCCTCAACACCGGTGCACCACAAGGCTGTGTTCTCAACCCCCTACTGTACTCCTTATACACCCCTGACTGTGTGGCCAAATTACCCCCCCACCCTCAACTCAATTTTCAAGTTTGCTGACAACACCACATAGGGGGACAGATCTCAAACAATGATGAGACAGATTACAGGAATGAGATAGAGAAACTGGTAAACTGGTGTGGCAACAATAATATCTCCCTTAATGTCAACAAAATGAAGGGATTGTCATCGACTTCAGGAAGCGTAGTGGAGAACATGCCCCTGTTTACATTAATGGGGACAAAGTATTGAAAGCTTCAGGTTCTTAGGTGTCCAGATCACCAACAACCTGTCCTGGTCCCCCCGTGCCAATACTAGAGTTAAGAATGCCCATCAAAACCTTTACTGTCAGCTATGATTCTGATCAACGTTTACAGATGCACCATAGAAAGCATTCTTTCTGGCAACCACAGCTTGGTCTGGCTCCTGCTCTGCCCAAGTCTGCGAGAAACTACAAAAGGTTGTAAATGTAGCCCAAACAATCATGCAAACCAGCCTCCCATCCATTGACTCCGTCTACAGTTCACGCTGCCTCAGCAAAGCAGCCACCATAATTAAGAACCCCAAGCACCCTGGACATTCTCTCTTCCACCTTCTTCCATCAGAAAAATGATACAAAATGTCATATACCAACTGACTCAAGATCAGCTTCTTCCTTGCTGCCATCAGACTTTTGAATGGACCTACCTTGCATTACGTTGATCTTTCTCTGAACCCTAGCTATGACTGTAACACTGCATTGTTCACTCTCTCATTTCTTTCTCTATGGGCTGTACGCTTTGCCTGTATAGTGCAGAAGAAACAATACTTTTCACTGTACACTAATGCTTTTGACAATATTAAATCAAATCAAATCAAATCAAAAGCACTTGGCCTATCTCCTTAAATGCTGTGATGTGCCAAATGTACATCCACAAATTTTTTAAAAAGATGTGAGGCAACCCACCTCTACCACCCTACCAGGCAGCACATTCCAGGCCATCATCATGCTCTGGGTAAAACAGTTTCTCCTCACATCCCTCTTAAACCTCCTTCCCCTCACCTTGAACCTATGTCCTCTTGTGACTGAACCTTCAACTAAGGGGAACAGCTGCCATTTGTCTACTCTATCCATATCCCTCATAATCTTCTGTACCTCGATCTTGTCGCCCCCTCAGTCTTCACTTCTCAAACAAAAACAACCAAAGCTTACGCAACCTCTCTTCATAACTTAAATGTTCCATGGCAGGCAGCCTCCTGGTGAATCTCCTCTGCACCCTCTCCAGTGCAATGACATACTTCTGATAATGTGGTGAACAGAACTGCACATACAGTACTCCAGCTGTAGCCTTAACAAAGTTCTTTACAACTCCAACTTGATTTCCCTGCTTTTGTAATCTATGCCTCGATTGATAGAGCCAAGTGTCCCATATGCCTTTTTCACCACCCTGCTAAACATTCCCATCGCCTTCTGAGATCTGTGAACAAATATGCCACAGAAGTTCCACAGAACTTCCTAATGTCTTACCAGTCATTGAATACTTCCTTATCAAATTACTCATTCTAAAGTGTATCACCTCATACTTTTCAGGGTTAAATTGCATCTGCCACTTATCTGCCATTCGACCATTTTGTCTATATCTTCTTGTAGCCCAAGACACTCTGCCTCGCTGTTAACCACCTGGCCAATCTTTGTGTCATCCACAAACTTACTAATCTATCACCCACATAGTCATCCATGACATTTAAATAAATGATGAATAACTGGGGACCCTACACAGATTGCTGTGGTACGCCACTGGACACTGACTTCCAATCTCTAAAGCCACCTTCTTTCATCACTCTCAAACAGAGAGTGGTATCTAGGATGGGACTGGGCCCTCAACGTGGTGCCTGCTTGAGAAGCAGGCTCTGGGTCCAGTGCTCTCGAAAGCATTGCAGGAGATCGTTGTCACCAGAGAAAGCATTCTTTCTGGTGGTATCACAACTTGGTATGGCTCCTGCTTTGTCCAAGACCGTAAGAAACTGTAAAGGAAGCCCAAACTCTCGCGCAAACCAGCCTCCTATCCATTGAGTCTGTCTACACTTCCTGCTACCTTGGAAAAGCAGCCAACATAATCAAGAACCCCACGACCCCGGACATTCTCCCTTCCACCTTCTTCTGTCAGGAAAAAGATACAAAAGTCTGAGGTCACATACCAACCAACTCAAGAACAGCTTCTTCCCTGTTGCCATCAGACTTTTGAATGGATCTACCTCTCACTCAGTTGATCTTTCTGTATACCCTAGGTATGACAGTCACAATACATTTTGCACTCTCTCCTTTGTGGCTGATATGTTTTGACTGTATAGCATGCAAGAAACAATACTTTTCACATTGTACTAATACATGTGACAATAATAAATCCAATCCAAATCAAAAATAGACGACAAACACAGCATTTTGACACCAAACATTAATGCTCATTCAAATGAAATGCAAAATACTGGAAAGCAATTCAGTGAGGTCTACTGGACTACTGCCTGAACCGAGTGCAGATGGACGTAGGGTTGATAAGATTAAGGAAGTGAATGGGTGGCTCAGGGATTGGTGTGGGAGGAATGGGTTTGAATTTATGGGGCCTTGGCATCAGTATTGGGGTAGGTGGGACCTGTTCAGGTGGGTTGGGGTTGGTCTGAATCGTGCTGGGACCAGAGTCCTGGCGAATCATGTAAATAGGACTGTAGATAGGGCTTTAAACTAATTGGGGGGGTGGAGGGGGGGGAGGGTGCGAGGGTAGGTGACATTACGGGGTCTAAAGTAAAGGAGAGGGTACAGGTAAGGGAAGAGGCCAAGGATGTCCCAATAATAAAGGGAGTAGGAGGCGTGAGTATGGTTGGTGGCGTTCTGGCAAATAGGGTACAGGTGAAGGCTGGGATGAAGGCACTTTATCTGAGTGCACGAAGCATTCGGAATAAAGTGGATGAGCTGGTGGCGCAGATCAGCACAAATGGATATGATCTGGTGGTCATTACAGAGACGTGGCTGCAAGGTGACAGAGACTGGGAGCTGAATGTCCGGGGTATCAAGTGTTTAGGAAGGATAGGCAGGAGGAAAAAGGGGGGGGGGTGTAGCTCTGCTGATTAAGGATATCATCAGGGTGGTAGTAAGGGATGATATGGGAACAAAAGAGCAGAAAGTGGAATCGTTGTGGGTGGAGATTAGGAACAGCAAAGGGAGGAAGACGCTGGTGGGTGTCGTCTATAGGCCCCCAAATAATGATCTGGAGGTGGGGCGGGCTGTTAACGCGCAAATAAGTGCGGCGTGCAGGAATGGGACGGCCGTAATTATGGGGGATTTCAATCTACATATTGATTGGTCGACCCATGTTGGACGCGGTGGGCTTGAGGAGGAGTTCTTGGAATGCTGCCGGGATAGTTTCCTTGAACAGTGTGTGTTGGAGCCGATGAGGGAGCGAGCTATCTTGGATCTGGTGTTATGTAATGAGGCGGGTAGGTGAAGGATCCTCTTGGGAAGAGTGATCATTGTATGGTGGAGTTTCTGATGCAGATGGAGGAGGAGAAAGTGGGTTCCCGGACATGCGTCCTTTGTTTGAACAGAGGGGAGTACGGTAGGATGAGAGAGGAATTGACGAATGTTGATTGGGGGAGTGTGTTGGAAGGTAGGTCTGCTGAGGAACAGTGGAGGATCTTTAAGGAGATCTTTCTTGGTGCTCAGCAGAAATTTATTCTGATGGTTAAAAAGGATCGTAGGAGGAGAGATAATCAGCCGTGGATAACGAAGGAGGTAAAGGAAAGTGTTAAATTAAAAGCGGATGCGTTTAGAGTAGCTAAGAGTAGTGGACGAGAAGAGGATTGGGAGAGGTTTAAATGTCAACAAAGAATGACAAAGAAGTTGATAAAGAAGGGTAGGATAAACTATGAAGCTGGGCTAGCGCTTAATATAAAAAAGGATAGCAAGAGATTTTATAAATATATAAAAAGGAAGAGGCTGGCTAGGGTGAACGTTGGACCCTTAGAGGATGAGAGGGGGAACTTAGTGGTAGGGGATGAGGAAATGGCTGAGGCCTTGAATAACTTTTTTGTTTCGGTCTTCACGGAGGAGGACGTGAATAATTTGCCGGGTGTTAGCGATGGAAAGATGGTAGGAGTGGAGGGTCTGAATGACATTATTGTTACTAGAGAGGCAGTGCTCGACAGACTGGAGGGACTGATTGTGGACAAGTCCCCAGGACCGGATGGAATGCATCCAAGGGTTCTGAAAGAAATGGCGGAGGTGATAGTGGATGCCTTGGTGATTATTTTCCAAACGTCGCTGGATTCCGGGGAAGTGCCGGAATTTTGGAAAACAGCTAATGTTACGCCGTTGTTTAAGAAGGGTGGCAGGCAAAAGGCAGGGAATTATAGGCCGGTTAGTTTAATGTCTGTTGTAGGTAAAATGTTAGAATCCGTGATCAAGGAGAAAATAGCGAGGCATCTTGAGGGGAATTGTTTGATAGAGCAGACGCAGCATGGTTTCATTATGGGGAAGTCGTGTCTGATGAATTTATTGGAGTTCTATGAGGATGTGTCTAGGGTGGTGGATAGAGGAGAGCCGGTGGATGTGGTGTTTCTTGATTTTCAGAAGGCGTTTGACAAGGTGCCTCACAAGAGGTTATTACAGAAGGTCAGGGGGCATGGAGTTGGGGGGTAGGGTGTTAGCATGGATAGAGGATTGGCTGTCAAATAGGAGGCAGAGAGTGGGGGTCAATGGGTGCTATTCGGATTGGCGGTTGGTGACTAGTGGAGTGCCCCAGGGGTCGGTGCTGGGGCCTCAGCTATTTACCATTTATATAGATAATCTGGAGGAGGGAACTGAGTGTATGGTGTCGAAATTTGCTGATGACACCAAGATTGGTGGAACGGCAAATTGTGCGGAGGGTGTGGAGAGTCTGCAGAAGGATCTAGATAGGTTGGGCGAATGGGCCAGGAACTGGCAAATGGAATTTAATGTTAAATGTGAGGTTGTCCACTTTGGTAGGAAAAATGGTAAGAAGGACTATTACTTACATGGTGAAAAACTGCAGCAGGTGACGGTGCAGACGGACCTCGGGGTCCTTGTGCATGAGTTGCAAAAACCCAGCCTACAGGTGGTCATGAAGGCAAATAGGATGCTGGCCTTCATAGCGAGGGGGATTGAATATAAAAGTAGGGAGGTCTTGCTCCAGCTGTATAGGGCACTGGTGAGGCCGCAGCTGGAGTACTGTGTGCAGTTTTGGTCGCCGCACTTACGCAAGGATATTTTGGCCTTGGAGGGAGTGCAGAGGAGGTTCACTAGGCTGATACCGGAGTTGAGCTATGAGGAGAGGCTGAATAAACTAGGCTTGTACTCGTTAGAGTTTAGAAGAATGAGGGGAGATCTCATTGAGACATATAAGATGATGAATGGGATGGATAGGATAGAGGTGGAGAGGCTCTTCCCGCTCAGAAAGGACAGTAGGACTAGAGGGCACAGCCTCAAGATAAGGCGGGGGGGGGGGGCGCAGTTTAGAACAGAGTTGAGGAGGAACTTCTTCACTCAAAGGGTGGTGACTCTCTGGAATTCTCTGCCTGTTAAAGTGGTGGAGGCTGCCTCACTAAATATTTTTAAGACGCGGGTTGATAGGTTTTTGATAGGCGGGGGATTGAGGGTTATGGGGAGAGGGCGGGAATGTGGAACTGAGCCACGACAGATCAGCCATGATCTTACTGAATGGCGGGGCAGGCTCGAGGGGCTAGATGGCCTACTCCTGCTCCTATTTCTTATGTTCTTATGTTCTTATGAGGTGGAACGCAGATCCTTAATGTTGATACTAGGCAATGATCCACAGTTCCTCATTAATCTTGGATGTCTCCCCTGGAATTATATCCCTGTGTTGATCCAGTATTGTGATTGTTTTTATATTGATGATTTGGTGGGTGGTGGTGGTTGGGGGAGGAGGGGAGCATCCTGTAATGGAGCTCTGAGGCAAATTTTGCTGATTATTATTAGTCAAATTCTGCAGTTTTTCATTAATCATTAATCCTTGTTCACACTTGTATGTATCCCTATAATTTCATGTTGATGCTGTCGTGGGATTCATCACATTGATCAGGGCAATCCTTTGAGCAAGCATGGTGGTGAATTTTTGCTTGTTATCCTGATGAGTCCAAATGATCTCACTTTCTCCTCATCCACTGTAATTTGATCTTTGTTATATGATTTATCCTATTGATCAGGGCAATTCTGTGAGCATGGTAGCAAATTCTCACCTGTTACTCTGTTATCCTGGCATCCTTGTGAATCCATAGACATCCACTTATCCTTAATAGAATACATTTGGCAATGTATTTCTAATTTCTGAGAAGTGTGTTGTGTAGGTTGTATGGTACTCGATTTGTGTGCAATTTATTATCCAATTGCTCTCTTATAACCCAATTTCATGGTGGACTTTTTCATCTGATATCCTTTATTACAATTATGGTAAAAATGAGTAGTGCTACAGCAGTGAGGTGGGCAACTGGTTAAATATGGAGGTAGCAGTTTAGCCCTCCTCTCGGCAGGTGAGGAAAACCCCCTTAGAAATTATGAGTTTGCCATTTTTTTGCATTTATACAATGGGGTTATACAATGTCTGATTAACTCCTGTTATGGTACAGACAGATTATATATCCTGGGACATGTCAGGTTTGACTATGGCTGTATTGTACTATGCCAGTCTTTGCAGGTTTATTGTTTGGTTTGTAAAACATGCAAAATCTTCATTAAAATATATATCAGAAAAAAAAGGGAGAATTATGTTGCATTGTTTAGTGTATTAATCTGATGTGAAATCATAAAAAAATTAACATTATAAATTTCTAACAGCCTTTTAGAATCTAACAGTATTTTTGATACATCCCTTTGAAACATAGGAAAAATTCATTTTTTTGTCCTAAGAAAGAAAATATTGAATTAGTTTTGATGCATGAGGAACAATAAATTTCCTGCTTTCTTTATGTTTGAAATTACAAATTCTCCTGATTATTAACTCTTGAGGGTGAGTGTTTCTCAAAACCCAGGGAGGAGAACTCACAGCTTCCTACACTGCTCCTATGTCGACTCTGTGTTTGTTTCCCATTATTAACCCAATCTCTAACATTGTTTTTCTATACTCTCTTCCTGTTTGATACCTTTGAAGATTTTACTGTCTGTTTTTTTTAATCGTTTTTTGCTCCTCAATCCTCCAATTTCTTCCTGAGGAATTATTTTCCTCGTCCTTTACTGCATTCGAAGCTGAGGGGCCAGGAATGTTTCCTTAACGATGCTAATTTTAGGTGTCTCCATGGGTTGGTTGACTGTTTTAAAGGTGCTGATTTTGACGGGGTGGAGATTTAGTTCCTGTCGGTGCCATCCTGTCCAGCTTCCCTTATGTGCCAGCCCTCACCTGCATTCTAAAAGCATGCTCTTGCCCACAGATCGGTGTCTGTTACTTTGTGATTCTTGGTGGAGGGGCTCTGAGGGTAGCTTTAGTTTGCTGCCATTTTGTGTGCCCAATTTCATAAAATTTGCTGTCCCATAACAGTTCCCCCGTGTGGGTCGGGAGCGGGCTTGTTCCTCCTCCCTCAGACCGATTTCCTTCACAAATGCTATTTCCGGTGCTCCCTGCATTTGCACGCTGCAGTCGTACAGTTTAGGGGAGCCCCGGGTTTGTCAAATTAGGTGTATGCGGGAGAAGTCTTCCCGAGATGTTCATTGTCCCATGTTGCCAATCGTTCCGATTAGTTCCCTCCTAGTTTTATTTTTCTTGTGCTGGTGGGATGTATAGCACATTATGACCCCCCCAGGATATTGCCAGTATGAGTTAGATGGCAACCGGTATGTGCGAGACTATCCGGACCCAGGGGTGAATGTCCACACTTAGACCCCAGTCCCACACCCTCCGAACCCATGTCTGGCTCTGTAAGGCTGACTCTGTGTCATGCTCTCGGGTTTTGATATGTGATTGGAACTGGTGGTATAATCGAACAGAGTGTCCCACTTAGAGACGTAACTCTCTCAGTACTTCTGCTAAGTGTGGGATGGGGACCTGTTCTGGCTCTCGGTAATATTTGAGGTCGTCTCACAAAAGGGTGGTTGGGGTAAAATCAGTCCTCTCAGGGACAGACGTGGGGAATTGTGCTTAGAGCCAGAGGGAATGGGGGAGATCCTGAATGAATACTTTGCGTCGGTATTCACGAAGGAGAGGGGCTTGATGTCTAGTACGGCCATTGAGGGAGCGGTAGACCGATTGAAAGATCTGTTGATTACGAGGGAAGAAGTGTTAGGGCTTTTCGAGGGCATTCAGACTGATAAATCTCTGGGTTCTGATTGCATTTATCCTAGGCTGCTTAGAGATGCAAGGGATGAGATTGCTGGGCCTCTGACGCGAATCTTTGTCTCTTCTTTGGACACAGGTGAGGTCCCAGAGGACTGGAGGATAGCGAACATGGTACCGTTGTTTAAAAAGGGTAGGAGGGATAGCCCGGGTAACTATACGCCGGTGAGCTTAACGTCAGTGGTAGGTAAGTTGATGGAGAGGATTCTTAGGGATAGGATGTATGTGCACTTGGAGCGTTGCGATCTGATTAAGGATACGCAGCATGGCTTTGTCAAGGGGAAGTCTTGCCTTACGAATCTGGTAGAATTCTTTGAGGAGGTGACAAAAACGGTTGACGAAGGACGAGCCGTTGATGTCTATATGGATTTCAGTAAGGCGTTTGACAAAGACCCTCATGGTAGGTTGGTACAGAAGATTAAAGCTCATGGGATATGTGGTCAGGTATCTAAATGGGTAGAGAACTGGCTTGCAAAGAGGAGTCAGAGAGGAGTTGTGGAGGGGTCTTTTTCTAGCTGGAGGTCTGTCACTAGTGGGGTGCCGCAGGGCTCGGTACTGGGACCCCTTCTCTTTGTAGTGTATATAAATGATCTGGAAGGGGGAGTAGGTGGTGTGATCAGCAAATTTGCTGATGACACCAAGATGGCTGGATTGGCGGGCAGTGAGGAGCAGTGTCTCGCAACACAGCGGGATATTGATAGGCTGGTTGATTGGGCAGATACGTGGCAAATGGAGTTTAATCCGGATAAATGTGAGGTGATACATTTTGGCCGGAATAATGTAGGGGGAAGTTATATGAAAAAGGGTAAGCCTGTAAGGAGTATAGAGTCGCAGCGAAACCTGGGGGTGCAAGTGCACAAGTCTTTGAAGGTGGCAGTGCAAGTGGAGAGTGTGGTGAAGAAAGCCTATGGTATGTTAGCCTTTATAGGAAGGGGTATAGAATATAAGAGCTGGAGTCTAATGTTGCAGTTGTACAGAACATTGGTTAGGCCGCATTTGGAGTACTGCATACAGTTCTGGTCGCCTTACTACCAGAAGGACGTGGAGACTCTGGAGAGAGTGCAGAGGAGATTTACCAGGATGTTGCCTGGTATGGAAGGACTGGGGTGTGAGGAAAGATTGAAGAAATTGGGGCTCTTTTCCCTTGAAAGACGCCGACTGAGGGGGGGCTCTAATAGAGATATATAAGATTATGAAGGGTATAGATAGAGTAAACAGAGGTAAGCTATTTCCTATAATCGAGTCACGTAGGACAAGGGGCCATGGGCTTAAGGTGAAGGGGGAGAGGTACAACACAGATATTAGAGGGAGGTTTTTCACACAGAGGGTAGTGGGGGTATGGAATGCTCTGCCAAGTAAGGTGGTGGAGGCAAACACGCTAGAGTCCTTTAAGAGTAACTTAGGCACATGACTGAGCTGGAGATGGGTGGATATAGGAGAACCTTTAATGAAGGGTCATTAGCATTGGGGTGTCCCTAGAAATGTAAATGGGTATAGTATGATAATAATGTTTTTCTCTGTTTTCATTCACAGGTTTGAAGTTGGTCCACCTCGTGTCCAACAAGGGGCATACACGCGATGGGTCGTACTGGGGCTGCTCTTGGTGGTTCGAGATTGGCCTAGTGCTTCATGTCGTTAGTGTGTGCCTAAACTGGACAAGATACTGGGCAAGACGACAGCTCAGTGACTATCGCTGATTGCTGTGCAGACACATGGATTTGGGCCGGTGTCTGTGGGAGTTTGCGCATTCTCCCCGTGCTTGCGTGGGTTTTCTCCGGGTGCTCCGGTTTCCTCCCACACCCCAAAGATGTGCTGTTCGGCTGATTGGCAGGAATAAATTGTCCCTAAATCAGTTTTCCCTCAATCTGGATGGCCATAAAACATTAGATAGGGGTCATGGGTAGAGAGGTGGAGTTGAGATGGCAGCGTGGGCTCGTTGGACCGAAGGGCCTGTTTCCCAGGCTGATTTTGTTCTTTGTTTTTTGTTCCCAATATTCTGCCCTTCCATTAATCTTTGCAACTTCATCCACTCTTCCCTCAACCACTGAAAGCGCGACATGCGCAGTGTCCAGTGCACAAGTAGCATGCGCAGTACGGGATGAGGGCGCGGCATGCGCAGTACAGAATGAGGTCGCGGCATGCGCAGTACGGGATGAGGGCGCGGCATGCGCAGTACGGGATGAGGGCGCGGCATGCGCAGTACAGGATGAGGGCGCCGCATGCGCAGTGCGGGATGAGGGCGCCGCATTCGCAATGCGGGATTACATCTGCTATGGAGGGAATCACACAGAGACAGCTGATCAGCTATGGGTGGAATCACACAGAGCCAGCTCATCGGCTGTGGGGGAAATCACACAGGACCAGCTTATAAACTATGGGAGATTCACACAGAGCTAGCTCATCAGCTATGGGGGAAGTCACACAGGCCCAACTCATCAGCTATGGGGGAATCACAGAGCCAGCTCATCAGCTATGGGGGAATCACAGAGCCAGCTCATCAGCTATGGGGGAATCACAGAGCCAGCTCATCAGCTATGGGGGAATCACAGAGCCAGCTCATCAGCTATGGGGGAATCACAGAGCCAGCTCATCAGCTATGGGGGAATCACAGAGCCAGCTCATCAGCTATGGGGGGAGTCACACAGGCCCAACTCATCAGCTATGGGGGAATCACAGAGCCAGCTCATCAGCTATGGGGGAATCACAGAGCCAGCTCATCAGCTATGGGGGAATCACAGAGCCAGCTCATCAGCTATGGGGGAATCACAGAGCCAGCTCATCAGCTATGGGGGAATCACAGAGCCAGCTCATCAGCTATGGGGGAATCACAGAGCCAGCTCATCAGCTATGGGGGAATCACAGAGCCAGCTCATCAGCTATGGGGGAATCACAGAGCCAGCTCATCAGCTATGGGTGGAATCACACAGAGCCAGCTCATCGGCTGTGGGGGAAATCACACAGGACCAGCTTATAAACTATGGGAGATTCACACAGAGCTAGCTCATCAGCTATGGGGGAAGTCACACAGGCCCAACTCATCAGCTATGGGGGAATCACAGAGCCAGCTCATCAGCTATGGGGGAATCACAGAGCCAGCTCATCAGCTATGGGGGAATCACAGAGCCAGCTCATCAGCTATGGGGGAATCACAGAGCCAGCTCATCAGCTATGGGGGGAGTCACACAGGCCCAACTCATCAGCTATGGGGGAATCACAGAGCCAGCTCATCAGCTATGGGGGAATCACAGAGCCAGCTCATCAGCTATGGGGGAATCACAGAGCCAGCTCATCAGCTATGGGGGAATCACAGAGCCAGCTCATCAGCTATGGGGGAATCACAGAGCCAGCTCATCAGCTATGGGGGAATCACAGAGCCAGCTCATCAGCTATGGGGGAATCACAGAGCCAGCTCATCAGCTATGGGGGAATCACAGAGCCAGCTCATCAGCTATGGGGGAATCACAGAGCCAGCTCATCAGCTATGGGGGAATCACAGAGCCAGCTCATCAGCTATGGGGGGAGTCACACAGGCCCAACTCATCAGCTATGGGGGAATCACACAGCCAGCTCATCAGCTATGGGGGAATCACAGAGCCAGCTCATCAGCTATGGGGGAATCACAGAGCCAGCTCATCAGCTATGGGGGAATCACAGAGCCAGCTCATCAGCTATGGGGGAATCACAGAGCCAGCTCATCAGCTATGGGGGAATCACAGAGCCAGCTCATCAGCTATGGGCGAATCACAGAGCCAGCTCATCAGCTATGGGCGAATCACAGAGCCAGCTCATCAGCTGTGGCGGGTGACATGGCCAACTGTAGGCGACGGGAGAATCACACAGAGCCAGCTCATTGGTTGTGGGGGGAAATCACAGAGGCCCTGCACAGTGGATATAGGGGGATATCACACAGGCCCTGCACAGTGGATATAGGGGGATATCACACAGGCCCTGCACAGTGGACATAGGGGGATATCACACAGGCCCTGCACAGTGGATATAGGGGGATATCACACAGACCCATCACATCAGCTGTGGGGGAAATCACACATGGTCAACTCACTAGCAATGGGGGAAATCACACAGAGCCAGCTCATCAGCTGTTGAGGGAATCCCATCCCACCCCGTTTCAGCCCAGCCACAGTCTGATTTGCACATTCTCCTCGTGTCCGCATGGGTTTCCTCCGGATATTCTGGTTTCCTCCCACAGTCCAAAGATGTGCACGTTAGGTTGATTGGCCAAGCGAAGAAATTGCTCCTTAGTATCTAGGGATGCGTAGGTTAGAGGGATTGGTGCGTATAATATGTAGGGATATGGGGGTAGGGCTTGGGTGGGATTGTGTTTGGTGCAGACTTGATGGGCCGAAGGGCCTCTTCCTACACTGTAGGGTTCTATGATTCTATGGATGTTAGACTTCCGAACCCACAGATCACAATCAGTAAGGAAAGGCAACAACTCCTCCTCCAAGATAATCCTCAACAACAAAGTCCTCAGCCTCTTATACACCTATGACTATGTGACAAAATTCACCTCAACCCAATTTTCAAGTTTGCCTATGACACCACCGTCGTTGAAACAATGATGAGACAGAGTAAAGGAAAGAGAGAGAATCTGGTGAACTGGTGCAATGACAATAATCTCTCCCTCAATATCAACAAGATGAAGGAAATAGTCATCGACTTCAGGAAGCATAGTGGAGACTATGCCCCTGTCTACATCAAGATGATGAAGTGGAGCTTCAGGGATTTAGGTGCCAAATCACCAACCTGTCCTGGTCCACCCATACCAATGCTATAGTTAAGAAAGCCCACCAATGCCTCTACTCTCTCAGAAGACTAAGGAAATTTGACATCTCTGCCATGTCTCTTATCAACTTTTACAGATGCACCATAGAAAGCATTCTTCCTGGATGTATCACAGCTTGGTATGGCTCCTACTCTACCCAAGACCGCAAAAAAACTACAAAGGATTGCAAACGTAGCCCAGTCCATCATGCAAACCAGCCTCCCATCCATTGACTCTCACTACACTTCCTGCTGCCTCAGAAAAGCAGCCAGCATAATCAAAGACCCCACACACTCTGGACATTCTCTCTTCCACCTTCTTCCGTCAGGAAGATAGAAAGTCTGAGGACATGTACCAACCGACTCAAGAACAGCTTCTTCCCTGCTGTTTTCAGATTTTTGAATGGACCAATGTTATATTAAGTTGATCTTTACTAACCCACTAGCTATGACTGTAACACTACATTCTGCACCCTCTCCTTTCCTTCTCTGTGCACAGTATGCTTTTTCTGTACAGCGTGCAAGAAACAATACTTTTCACAGTGTACTAATATATGTGACAATAATAAATCAAATAAAAACAAAATCATTCTATGATTCACTCACAGGTTATCTTCTTGGCGTCTATTAGTCTACATTCATTCTTCCATGATCAGTCACAGCATTTCAAATTCATATCCCAATACTTTTCAGCTGGAGCATTGAGGAGTAATTTTTTCCACCCATGCCCAGAGTTTGCTTCTGTTTGGAGTTAAAGATTCCCAGTTTCACCAGTCCCTCTGAGAGACGGTCAGAATCTTATCCCGGGGAACATTCCAGTAAATCTTTTCTGTATATTGAAGAAGTTGTTCCTGCCTTTCCCAAAGGGCAGTGTTCAGAAATTGTCACAATGCATCATAAGAACATAAGAACTAGGAGCAGGAGTAGGCCATCTGGCCCCTCGAGCCTGCTCCCCCATTCAATAAGATCATGGCTGATCTTTTTGTGGACTCAACTCCACTTACCCGCCCACTCACTATAGCACTTAACTGCGTTACTGTTCAAAAATGCTGGGGCCTCAGCTATTTACCATTTATATAGATGATCTGGAGGAGGGAGCTCAGTGTAGGGTGTCAAAATTTGCTGATGACACAAAGATAAGTGGAAAAGCAAATTGTGTGGCGGGTGTAGAAAGTCTGCAGAGGGATCTAGATAGGCTGAGCGAGTGGGTGAGGACCTGGCAGATGGAATAAAATGTTGGCAAGTGTGAGGTTATCCACTTTGGCAGGAATAATAGTAGGAGGGACTACTACTTAAAGGGCGAAAAGCTGCAGCATGCCACGGTGCAGAGGGACCTGGGGGTCCTTGTGCATGAGTCGCAAAAACCCAGCCTACAGGTGCAGCAGGTGATCAAGAAGGCAAATGGGATGCTGGCCTTTATAGCGAGGGGGATAGAATATAAAAGTAGGGAGGTCTTGCTGCAACTGTACAGGGCACTGGTGAGCCCGCAGCTGGAGTGCTGTGTGCAGTTTTGGTCGCCGCACTTACGCAAGGATATTTTGGCCTTGGAGGGAGTGCAGAGGAGGTTCACTAGGCTGATGCCGGAGTTGAGGGGGTTGAACTATGAAGAGAGGCTGAATAGACTGGGCTTGTACTCGTTGGAGTTTAGAAGGATGAGGGGGGATCTTATTGAGACATATAAGGTGATGAAGGGGATGGATAGGGTAGAGGTGGAGAGGTTCTTCCGCTCAGAAAGGACAGCAGGACTAGAGGGCACAGCCTCAAGATTAGGGGTGGTGGGGCAGTTTAGAACGGAGTTGAGGAGGAACTTCTTCGCTCAAAGGGTGGTGAATCTCTGGAATTCTCTGCCCATTGAAGTGGTGGAGGCTACCTCGCTAAATATATTTAAGACACAGGTCGATAGGTTTTCGGTAGGCAAGGGGATTAAGGGTTATGGGGAGAAAGTGGGAAAGTGGAACTGAGCCACTTCAGATCAGCCATGATCTTATTGAACGGCGGGGCAGGCTCGAGGGGCTAGATGGCCTGCTCCTGCTCCTATTTCTTATGTTCTTAGATCTATCCGTGCCTTAAAAACATTCAATGAGGTAGCCTCAACTATTTCACTGGGCAGGGAATTCCACAGATTCACAACCATTTAGGTGAAGAAGGTCCCCCT
This sequence comes from Carcharhinus amblyrhynchos, assembly GCF_965287045.1. NCBI lineage: Eukaryota > Metazoa > Chordata > Chondrichthyes > Carcharhiniformes > Carcharhinidae > Carcharhinus > Carcharhinus amblyrhynchos. Next base: position 76,215,380 of record NC_137336.1, on the reverse strand, counting down.
CAGTCCTAAATCTGGTCCCCCTTATTTTGTGGCCATGCCCCCAGATCCATTTTCATCTGTGAGTGGAAACAACGTCCCTGCTTCTATCTTATCTATTGCTTCATAATCTTATATGTTTCGATAAGATCCCCCTCATTCTTCTAAATTGCAATGAGAACAGTCCAAGTCTACTCAGTCTTTCCTTGTAAGCCAAAAGTCTCAACTCTGGAATCAATCCAGTGAGTCTCCTCCGCACCCCCTCCAGTGCCAGCATATCCTTTCTCAAGAGACCAAAACTGTACATAGTACTCCAGGTGTGGCCTGGAACCTGAAGTGTATTTATAAAGATTTAGGATGATTTCCTGACATTCATTCTCTTTTCCTCTGTGTGGATGTGTCTGTCTGCATGTGGGTATCATGTGTGTGTGTATGTGTATGTGTGTCCTTGTGTCTCTCTCTCTCTCTTTGTGGTATTGTATGTGTCTGCCTGTGCTCTAGGCTTTCTGTGTGTCTCTTTTGTGTGTGTGTGTGTGTGTGTGTGTGTGTGTATATTTCATTGGGTTGTGTGCCTCTTAGGGTGTGTGTGTGTTTGTGTGTGTTTCTCTGTTAGTCTGTGCCTCTGGCTGTGTGAGTGGTTCTTTCTTGTATCTCTGTGTCTCAGCGTGCGAGACTGTGTCCTCGTACCTTTGTGACTCAGTGGACATTCACTCCGAGGTTCCTCTATTCACAGGTAGGGACAGCAGGTTGGAGACAGAAGTGATCAGAAAGGGGTGAGATTGATCGGCCTAATTTGTCACATGATTTTAATCTGATGTAATCCTCACTCTGCCCCAGGATTATTCAGTGCGGGGTCAGAGTGTGTCCCCCACTGGAAGCAAATGCACATTAAGTGTTCATTAAGCTATACTCTTTCCCACGACCTGATGTCCTCTTTGCCACATTGCATGTGGTATGAGTTTGGAACTCTCCGTTATATTGGGAGACTGACAAACATGTACTTTCTTATAAACTAAACCTTGCTGCATTCTTGTTTTTTAAAAAAAATTCTGGTTGACCATCATTGAGATTTATGTGAACAAGTCAATAACTATTCCACTGTCTTCTGAATAAAGATGCCAACATTTCCACGCTCTGCCTCATTGTGATTTTGCATTTGTTGGTTGGTCACAGTTGCCGACGGTGCAATGGTGCCATCTTCTCCCACAATGCACCCTGCTGGCTGGGTAAAGCCTAGGGTACATGGACAAATATGCCCTGTGCGGATCAGCTGGCAGGAGTGTTCACAGACATTTTCAACCTCTCTTTACAACAATCTGAGGTCCCTGTCTGCTTCAAGAAGATGATTATCATCCCACTTCCAAAGAAAAGCCAAGCAGTGTGCCTTAATGACTATCTCTGATATTCTAACATTTATCCTTATGAAGTGCTTCGAAAGGCTAGTCACGGCAAGAATCAATTCCAGTCTCCTGGGCTGCCTGGATCCACTAAGTTCGCCTACTGCTGCAATAGGTCCACAGCAGATGCCATCTCCCTGGTCCTGCACTCGACCCTGTAACATCTAGATAACAAGGACACATATGTCAGGTTCATATTTATAGACTACAGCTCAGCCTTCAACACCATTATTTCAACGAAACTCATCTCCAAACTCCGTGGCCTGGGACTCGCCTCGGCTCCTCCCTCTGCCAGTGGCTCTGAGCTTCTTAACCCACAGACCACAATTAGTAAGGATAGGCAACAACATCTCCGCCAAGATCATCCTCAGCACCGGTGCCCCACAAGGCTGTGTTCTCAGCATCTAACATACCCCTTATATACCTATGACTATATGGCCAAATTCCCCTCCAACTCGATTTTTAAGTTTGCTGATGACACCACATAGTGGATCGGATCTCAAACAATGACGAGACAGAATGCAGGAATGAGATAGAGTCTGGTCAACTGGTGCACTGACAATAATCTCTTTCTCAATGTCAGCAAAATGAAGGAGATTATCATCGATTTCAGGAAGCACAGAGGAGAACATGCCCCCGTCTACATCCACAGGGATGAAGTAGAAAGGGTTGAGAGCTTCAAGTTTTCAGGAGATGGAGCAAATATCTCAGTTTCAATGGTGAGAAGCTGCAATGCCAGCCTTTGCTCTTCACCTCTCTCCAGTCTCATCACTGCAGGGTTTTTAAAGCCAGACTACATTGTCAGAGCAGCACCTTAAGACAATAAAGAATAAGAACATAAGAAATAGGAGCAGGAGTAGGCCATCTAGTCCTTTGAGCCTGCCCCGCCATTCAATAAGATCATGGCTGATCTGAAGTGGATCAGTTCCACTTTCCCGCTTTCTCCCCATAACCCTTAATTCCCTTGCCTGTCAAAAACCTATCTACCCGTGACTTAAACATATTTAACGAGGTAGCCTCCACCACTTCAACGGGCAGAGAATTCCAGAGATTCACCACCCTTTGAGTGAAAAAGTTCCTCCTCAACTCCGTTCTAAACTGCACCCCCCCCCCCACCTTTATCTTCAGGCTGTGCCCTCTAGTCGCTGTACTTTCTGAGTGGGAAGAATCTCTCTACCTCTACCCTATCCATCCCTTTCATTACCTTATACGTCTCTAAAAGATTCCCCCTCAACCTTCTAAACTCCAACGAGTGCAGACCCAGTCTATTTAGTCTCTCTTCATAGTCCAACCCCCTCATCTCCGGTATCAGCCTAGTGAACCTCCTCTGCACTCCCTCCAAGGCCAAAATATCCTTGCACAAGTGCGACGACCAAAACTGCACACAGTACTCCAGCTGTGGCCTCACCAGTGCCCTGTACAGTTGCAGCAAGACCTCCCTGCTCTTATATTCTAACCCCCTCGCTATAAAGGCCAGCATCCCATTCGCCTTCTTGATCACCTGCTGCACCTGCAGACCCCCAGGTCCCTCTGCACCGTAGCATGCTGCAGCTTTTCACCCTTTAAATAGTAATCCCTCCTACTATTATTTCTGCCAAAGTGGATAACCTCACACTTGCTAACATTGTACTCCATCTGCCAGGTCCTCGCCCACTCGCTCAGCCTATCCAGATTCCTCTGCAGACTAGGAGCAGGATTAGGCCATTCAGCCCATTGAGTCTGCTCTGCCATTCAATCGTGGCTGATAAGTTTCTCAATCTCATTCTCCTGCCTCTTCAGATCACCAACAACCTGTTCTGGTCCAGCTTGCCAACGCTTTAGTTAAGAAAGTCCACCAATGCTTCTACTTTCTCAGAAATCTAAGGAAATTTGGCATGTCAGCTATTCTCGCATCAACTTTTACAGGTGCACCATAGAAAGCATTCTTTCTGGTTGTATCACAGCTTGTATGGCTCCTGCTCTCCCCAAGATGGCAACAAACTAAACGGTCATGAATGTAGCCGAATCCATTACACCAACCTGACTCCCATCTATTGAATTTGTCTAAACTTCCCGTTAACCTCGGCAAAGCAGCCAGCATAATTCAGGACGTCAATCACACCAGACAGACTCTCTTCTACCTTCTCCCCTCAAGAAAAAGATAAAAAAGTTTGAGGTCACGTACCAAACGACTCAAGAACAGCTTCTTCCCTTTTGCCATCAGAATTAAATGGATCTACCTTGCACCAAGTTGATCTTTCTCCACACCCTAGTTATGACTGTAACACAACACTCTACACTCTATCATTTTTTCTCTTTATGAACAATATACTTTGTCTGAATAGCTCGCAAGAAACAATACTTTTCACTGCATGCTAATACATAAGACAATAATAAAGCAAATCAAATCAAATTTTATTCAGGCCCTATCCCTGAAATGCCACATGTTGACCCTGCTAATTCCCCTAACTGCACATCTTTGGGACACTAAGAGACAGTTTAACATGGGCAATCCACCTAACCTGCTCATCTTTGGAATGTGGGAGGGAACCAAAGCACCAGAAGAAACCCATACAGACCTACCGTGCAAACTCCACAGAGACAGGGACCCGAGACCAGAATCAAACCCGAGTCCCTGGCACTGAGGCAACAGTGCTAAGCACTGTCCCACCCTGTTTAGAAGGATGAGAGGGATCTCATTGAAACATTCAGAATAATGAAATGGATAAAATGGATTATGAGGAAGACGTTTCCATTAGCGTGGGAGACTAGGATCCAAGGGCACAGCCTCAGAGTAAAGGTTCAATGCTTTGGAACTGAGATGAGGAGGAATTTCTTCAGCCAGAGATGGTGAATCTGGAATTCATTGCCACGGAAGGCAGTGGAAGCCACGTTACTGGGCATATTTAAGGCAAAGACAGATAGATAGATTCTTGATTATGAGGAAATTGCAGGTTATGAGGAAAAGGCAGGAGAATGAGGATGAGAAACCTATCAACCGTGATTGAATGGCAGAGCAGACGCGACAGGCTGAATGGCCTAATTCTGCTCCTAATCTTTATGGTCTTAAAGTGCTGCTCTGATAATGCAGTCTGGTTTTAAAAACCCTGCAGTGATGAGACTGGAGAGAGGTGAGGAGCAGAGGCTGGCATTGCAGCTTCTCACCATTGAAACTGGGATTTTTGTTCCATATCCTCACCATCCAATGGGACAATGTGGACAATTGCTGCAGGAAGTCTGCACTGAGCATGCGCGCTAATTCCCCCTGACCCGCCCCAACACGGGTGGCCATCTTGCGTTGGAGGACATTGGAGGCCGCCTTGTGTTGCCAGGCGAAATGGGTAGCGGCCATCTTGCGTTGGATGGAAACATCATGTCAGTGAAGGAGAAAGGCGCCTGCGCACAAGAATCTTTCTGATTGATGTAAACACTGATTGTTATTGCTCACATGCTCTGCCGTCAGGCTTTCCCTTCCGCCTGAGTTTTGAGCCGCCGCTTCCGAGGTTTTGATTCAATTTCTGCGATTTGAATTTGTTTTCAGTTGGCGGTTGGCCCGCGTGGTGCACCCTGGGACACCCCAGAGCGCATGCGTTCTTCCGCAGTTTATTAAAAATCTATAACTATTCTTTCCGTTTTGTTCTGTCAATTCTCCTCCCGGTGGTGGGGGTGATGTCCGGCTCAGAATTTAATCTCCTTTCTTCATTTTTTTCCCACTTTTTCAGACTTTAAAAACAAAATACACATTTGGGGAAATGCGGCGTTCGTTCTGACGTCACTCCAAGATGGCGGTTGCCCTGACGTCACTCCAAGATGGCGGCCACTCCTCTGGCCGAGCCCTCTTCCTCTGTGCCCTTGATATTCTCGTCATGGAGCCTCGGCTGGGAAGCGGGGGTGGACAAGAGGTGACAATAGGAGGAGCTGCAGAAACGGCCACTTGCGGCCGGGAGGATGAACAGCAGCAGGCTTAGTCTGTCTTCCCTAAAGGCTCCCACAGTTCAGTTTGCCGAGAGAGACTGGGAACTTATTCTAATGTAAACTTCAGCATCTCCAATTCACATCCATCCATCCACACAACAAGAATCATTGTCTCTGCAGCAGCTTCACTCTCTATCCCCACCGCCGCCTCTTTATCACATCAAACCTGCCCCCAGGTATTTTGCACCTTTAAATATTACAATTCAAACTTTAAAACATGTTCCATTTCATATTTGTTCAGGGGGATCACTGGCTGCAGCCAAATTATCAATTACATTTCCACACTGGTCTATGCAGGTATATACACATTATCTAATTTCAGCATAATACTGACACAATTTTAACTTTGCTTGAGTTATTCTTCCGGTGAACTCCAAGATGATTAGAGTTAGATTGATATTCATCCTCTCTGATCTATCTATGTGTCTTTCTGAATATGAGTGTGCTTGTAAGATAGTCTGTGTTTCTTTGTTTCTGTCTGCGTGTGCTTGTTATTAGAGTGTGTCTATGGCTGCTTGCCTACGTGTGTTGAAGAGTGATTCTATGTTTGTCTGTATGTGTCTCTGTGTGTCAGTGTGTGGTAAGAATGTGCATGTATGTTTGTGTTGGTGTTGATTTATGTCTGCCTGTGTGCATGTGTGTCAGTGTCTGTGTGTCAGCTTGTATCTGTTTAGGGATAATTGTCCAGGTGTGTGGTGTATTTGTGTCTGTGGGGGAATGTATGTTGGTGTGGGTGGCGAGTGCAGGATGCAAGTGTGTGCTTGTGTTTCTGTGAATAACTACATTGTGTGTGTGCTTGTGCAATTATGTGTTTTTTTCTGTGTCTTTGTGCCAGTATCTGTGAGATTGAGATTATAAAGCATAAACACGTTTCACCTTTGGGACAGAATCACATTAACTGACCTGTGCATTCTATATGTAAACAGTCCCAGAAATAATCACAGTATCATGTACCCTCTGTGCATTTATCTGGGCCTGTATTCTTTGGTGTTTAGAAGAGCGAGGGATGACCTTATTTAAATATAATCCTGATGGAGCTTGACCGGATAGACAGTGAGATGTTTTCACTCATGGGAGAGACTCATACAAAGGAACACAATGACAAGAAAGAGGGCCAGTCATTTGCAACCGAACTGCGTAGAAATTTCTTTTCACAGAGAGTGGTGAATCTCTGAAATTCAGCAGTGGAGGCTGGATCATTAGAAGTTTTTGAAGTAGAGCTGGTTAAATATTTGGTAGATCGAGGAGTAGAGGGCTATGTGGAAATGACACACAAAAGGAGCTGATGCAAGCATAGATCAGCCATGTTCATATTGAATGGCGGGGCAGGCTTGAAGGACCTGGTGGCCTATTCCTGCTTCTATGTCTTATGTTCTTGTCTGTGATGTGGAGATGGCGGCTTTGGACAGGGGTGGCACAGTAAGAAGTCTCACAACACCAGGTTAAAGTTCAACAGGTTTATCTGGAATCACGTGCTTTCAGAGCGCTGCTCCTTCCTCAGGTGAGTGCTGATCAGAGACTCACCTGATGAAAGAGCAGTGCCCCAAAAGCTCGTGATCCAAGTAAATCTGTTGGGCTTTAGCCAGTTGTTGTGAAACTTCTTACTGTTCTTGTCTGTATTAGGGAATGTTCCTCTTGTTTCACCAGAGTCAACATTGAAACTTTCCCTGGTTAATATGTGTGAACTATTGTTGAGGTTTATAACTGGCAGGGTAAATGTAACTTGTAGAACAGATGCTGCAGGATGGGAATTTTTTTTTGATCTTTTGGGAACAATGAGAATAAGGCTGTCAATACATAAAACATTCTGCTATATAAATAATTGTGTTTTCAATGTTCAAAGAAACAGTGTGTGAAATTCCCACAATTATTTTGGAAACATTAAAAAAACCTTCAGTAAGATTCACTGTGTCAGATTAACCACTGACAATGTCTGGCAGAGGAATTGCAGAGTTTCCCCACTCCCATTCTGAACGGGATTAGTGTCTGGTATCTGCACCAAATGTACACGTTCCAGTCTGAGATTATAGACAATATCTCCCATGGGGGATAACTGACAGAATTCGTGTACAGTGTCTAGTGATAAATGGGAGAATAAACTAGCCCAAGTTTCTGCTGCAAATTTCAATCCCTGATAATATTGTTCAATATTCGCACTTCAGCAATCGGTTCCCAGCTGCAGGCATGGGGGTTACTGAACTTCTCTGAGGCGAACAGACTGCATCACTTGCAGTAGCTGTTAGTCACCAGCAAACAGTAGTATTGTTTCACTTTAATCACAAGGCAGCGAAAGAAGTTTGAGGAGAGGCTTGGAGCCATTCACAGAGACACAGAGGAAGGCACACTGTTACCAATCTGCCTTCTGCTGGATACTGTCAGAATCAAACACATACACTTTTCTGTCCCTGGAGCATATACCTGCTGCTGCCTTTTGAAGGGAGGGGGAAGACTTTGCTGCTGGGAGCATTGACAACACATTGCTGCTTAAAAATGGTTTGCAGCAATCTTTCCTTAAAGTTGCTATGGGACATTCTAAAGATCAGGATTAAATGGTCAGTGGTTGTGGTTAATATTGGTACCAACATAATTAAAATGGATAAGGCTGTGCATGAAGGATATACTCCTTATCCTCCATATACATGAAAGATTAGGACACAAATTGAAAAGTGGGACCTCAAATGTTAAAAAATTCAAATGATGTTTGTTTATTCATATATTTTGAAAAATGCTACTTCAGTGTAACCAGAGTGATCAGTGCTGTTTGGGAATGCATCGAATCAGATTAGTACAGAGAAGTTGTGACCTGTACAGTAAAGACGGGTGGCACTTAAATCCCAGGGGGACTAATATCTTGGTGGGAAGACTGGCTAAGGCTACCGGGGGGACTTTAAACTAGAAAGGATGGGGGGAGGGAATTGTGATGGGGAGACTGGGACGGAGGAGGTTAGCTCCCAGGTAGGGGAGGACTGCAGGCAGTATGAGAGGGAGGTTAGACAGGGGGTGGAGAAGGGAAATGCCCAGACTGAGGGGCTGAAGTGTATATATTTTAACGCCAGGAGTGTAGTGAATAAGGTAGGTGAGCTTAGGGCGTGGATTGCTGCTTGGGAATGTGATGTGGTGGCCATTACAGAGACTTGGATGTCTCAGGGACAGGACTGGGTACTTCAGGTGCCAGGATTCAGGTGCTTCAGGAAGGACAGGGAGGGTGGCAGAAGAGGTGGTGGAGTGGCACTGTTGATCAGGGACAGTGTCATGGCTGCAGAGAAGGAGGATGCCGTGGAGGGACTATCTACAGAGTCTCTGTGGGTGGAAGTTAGGAACAGCAAAGGGTCGATAACTTTGCTGGGTGTATTCTATAGGCCGCCCAATAGTGACAGGGAAGTTGAGGTGCAGATAGGGAAACAGATTCTAGAGAGATGTAGTAATAACAGAGTTGTGGTGATGGGAGACTTCAATTTCCCAAACATCGACTGGAATATCCCTAGGGTAAGGGGATTGGATGGGGAGGAGTTTGTTAGGTGTGTTCAGGAAGGTTTCCTGACACAGTACGTGGATAAGCCTATGAGAGTAGAGGCTGTACTTGACCTGGTACTGGCGAATGAACCAGGACAGGTGATGGATCTCTCGGTAGGAGAGCATCTTGGGAATGGTGATCATAATTCTATCTCCTTCACAATTGCATTGGAATGAGATAGGATCAGGCAGGCTAGGAAGGTGTTTGTCTGGAGTAAGGGGAAATACGAAGAAGTCAGGGAGTTACTTGGACAAATAAAGTGGAAGGAGGCGTTCTTAGGGAAAAGTACCGAAGGAAGGTGGCGGATATTCAAGGAATGTTTGTCTGGAGCTCTGCATGACAACATTCCGATGAGACAAGGGGGTTTTGGTAGGTCAAGGGAACCGTGGTGCACGAAGGCTGTGGTGAACCTAGTCAGGAGGAAAAGGAAGGTGTACAAAAGGTTCAGGGAACTAGGAGATGTTAAGGATCTTGAGGAGTATAAGGACTGTAGAAGGGAGCTTAAAATGGAAATTAGGAGAGCCAGAAGGGGTCATGAGAAGACCTTGGCGGGTAAGATTAAGGAGAATTCCAAGGCCTTCTATAAATATGTGAAAAGTAAAAGGATGAGAAGAGAAGGGATAGGACCTATAAAAGGTGAAGGGGGAAAGGTCTGTGTGGAACCAGAAGAAATGGCAGAGGTGCTTAATGAGTACTTTGCCTCAGTATTCACAGTGGAAACTGATCTGGGAGATTTTGCGACGGATTTGCAGCAGATGGAAAAGATTGAGTATGTGGATATTAAGGAGGAGGATGTGTTAGAACTTTTGAATTCTATCAAGATAGATAAGTCACCGGGACCAGATGGGATGTACCCCAGGATACTGTGGTAGGCGAGGGAAGTGATTGCAGAGCCCCTGGCGATGATCTTTGCGTCGTCAATGGAGACGGGAGAGGTTCCGGGAGATTGGAGGATTGCGGATGTAGTTCCTATTTTCAAGAAAGGGAACAGAGATAGCCCGGGAAATTACCGACCGGTGAGTCTGACCTCAGTGGTTGGTAAGCTGATGGAGAGGCTTCTGAGGGACAAGATTTACGAGCATTTGGAGAGGTTTGACATGATCAGGAATAGTCAGCATGGTTTTGTCAAGGGCAGGTCGTGCCTTACAAGCCTAGTTGAGTTCTTCGAAAATGTGACTGAACACGTTGATGAAGGAAGTGCAGTGGACGTGGTGTACATGGACTTCAGCAAGGCGTTTGATAAGGTCCCCCATGCAAGACTTCTTGAGAAGGTGAGAGGGCACGGGATCCCAGGGCCTTTGGCCTTGTGGATCCAGAACTGGCTTGCCTGCAGAAGGCAGAGAGTGGTTGTGGATGGGTCTTTTTCGGCATGGAGGTCAGTCACCAGTGGAGTGCCCCAGGGATCTGTTCTAGGACCCTTGCTGTTTGTCATTTTCATAAATGACCTAGATGAGGAAGTGGAGGGATGGGTAAGTAAGTTCGCTGATGACACGAAGGTCGGTGGTGTTGTGGATGGTCTGGAAGGATGTCAAAAGTTGCAGCAGGACATAAATAGGATGCAGGACTGGGCGGAGAAGTGGCAGATGGACTTCAACGTGGATAAATGTGTAGTCATCCATTTTGGCAGAACCAACAGGATGAACGAGTACACTATCAAGGGCAGGAGTCTTAGTAGTGTTGAACAGCAGAAGGATCTTGGGGTCCGGGTCCACAGGACTCTTAAATCGGCCTCACAGGTGGAGGATGTGGTCAAGAAGGCGTATGGTGTACTGTCCTTCATTAATCAAGGGATTGAGTTTAGGAATCGGGAGGTAATGCTGCAACTTTATAAGACCCTTGTCAGGCCTCATTTGGAGTACTGTGCGCAGTTCTGGTCGCCTCACTATAGGAAGGACGTAGAAGCTATTGAAAGGGTACAGAGGAGATTTACAAGGATGTTGCCTGGACTGGGAGGCATGCCTTATGAAGTTAGGTTGAGGGAGCTGGGACTCTTTTCCCTGGAGAGACGTAGGTTGAGAGGCGACCTGATAGAAGTTTATAAAATGTTGAGAGGAATAGATAGGGTGGATTCTCAGAGGCTATTTCCCCGGGTTGAAATGGTCGCTACAAGAGGACACAGATTTAAGGTGCGGGGAGGCAAGTATAGAAGTGATGTTAGGGGTAAGTTTTTCACTCAGAGGGTGGTGAGTGAATGGAATAGGCTGCCGTCAGTGGTGGTGGAGGCGAACTCGCTGGGGTCTTTTAAAAGACTTCTGGATGACTATATGGGATTTAATGGGATTGGGGGTTATAGATAGGTCTATAGATTGGTAGGTGTTGATGTGATCGGCGCAACTCGTGGGCCGAAGGGCCTCTTTGTGCTGTAGTGTTCTATGTTCTAAGTTGCCTGCCACATGAAGGGCAAGATCATTTCACACTGATAATGAATGACACATTTGCTTTGGAAAATGCATTTATTGTTCATTTTTCATTGATATGTTATACAGACATTGATCAGCGATGCAATTTATTTAATCAAATAACTTGATTTATCTTCATGAGTTGCATTATATTTCATCATTCAACACTAAGTCACTGTTTAAAACTCACATGTGCTCCGAATTATAATTGGTGAAGTAACATTTAATGTTTCATCAGAACTCGGGGAAAGCAAAAAGTCTGCAGGAAGGATTGAATTGGAGACAGAGTAAAAGCAGACCGAGAGGGTGTCACTCACAAGATGGATAGATCTGACACCACTCGTGATGTATTAGAGGGAGTAGATATTAGTCCAAATTGTACATATGCTGTGGAACATGTGACCCCGGTAATGAAGTATTACTGAGAGTGTCTGTCACTATGAATTTAAAGAAGAATGGCTCACTAGCTATCATGAAATAAATGGGTTCAGTTATAAAATCCAGCCTTATTTCACTGAATGAACCTTCACCTGCAATGAGCTGCAGCTGTTGGAAATGTAACAGGTTGACAAGAACACATGTTTTTGGGCGGGTGGTGTTGTGGGTTGTGAATATTTATGGGGGACACTTTCGATTACTATCAGATTGTGGAAATGAAACGGGAAGAAGTTCAAAATACAGCTCAAGAACAGGCCTTTGGGCCCTTGAAGGCCATGCCAATCATGATACCCGAACCTAACTAAGAAAAACACCTTCTCTTACTGAGTCTGGATCTGTCTATTCCTTCCTGAATCACGTACCATCCAGAAGCCTCATAAATGTTTCTAAACTGGCTGTTTCCACCACCTCCTCTGGCAGCGCGTTCCAGACACCCACCACACGCTGCATGGAAAACTCCTTTAAACTTTACCTTCTCACCATGTATCTGTGTCTCCTTGTAATCGACACTTCCACCCAGAGAAAAAGCCTCTGACTCTCCACTCTGTCTATGCCTCTCATAATATTGGAGACCTCTATCAGGTATCCCCTCAGCCTCTGTATTTCCAGTGTAAAGAATTTTAATGTTTACAATCTCTCCTCATAGCCAATACCCTCGAGACCTGGCAGCATCTTGGTCAACCTTTTTTCACTCTCTCCAAAGCTTCCACATCCTTTTCTTAGTGTGGCGACCAGAACTGCACACCATGCTCCAAATGTGGTCTACCTAAGGTTTTTTTATACCTGCAACATGATTTATTGAATGGCAGAACAGGACTTGAGTGTGGGGGGTGGGGGGGGGGGGGGAGGTCGGGGGCAGGGGGGGGGTGTGGGGTAGAAAGGCCATCTCCTGTATTTCTGTCCTTTGCTGATATTGCCATGTCTCAAATTCAGTTTCTGTCTCTGCTCTTCCCTCTATGAAATACTCGGGGATATCCTGATCCACAGTCAGTCCAGTAATGAAATTATGGGAGAACGAATTCCATTGATTGGTTTCAAATAATGCCACATGTCTCAGGGCTGTTCTCAGATATTCAGTTTATTCATTGATGACAAATTAAATTTTAACAGATATTTCACCGAGTTCTTGAGCTTCTCTCTGAACTTTGAGAGAGTTGCTGCATAAATAAATGTGTTTGTGCAGCAGTTCAAGTCACGTATCATATATCCAACTCTTCTAAATGTGTAGATGAAACCCTGGTAATCTGCTGTAACTGTACCTGTGATGGTATAATATAAAAAATTAATAACAAAAACCAGCCACAGAAGTATGAAGGTGCCAGATATGGTGAAAAGCAAAATCACAGACTTCCTTCTGCTTTCCATCTCTGGGTCCTTGCTATTCTCTCCCTTCCCCTGACCCCTCATTGCTTTGCGGACTCGACTGGCCACTAAAATGCGTGTGGCTGTCAGAGCATTAAGCAACAGAATGGAAACGAATGGGATCAATGGTACTAACATTGTGTCAATCCAGTCCAATGCCACCCAGCCAAGATCAGTATAATAGATCACTTTTGTCTTACAGTAAAATGGCACATTATTAATTATCTTCAGAGGTTCATACTGAAAATAGAAGGGAATATTTTTTAAGAAGAGCAGAATGCAGGTTGTGGCAAGGACCACAGCAGCATTTTTATCAGTGCAATATTTTGTCTTCAGATTCTGGCAACAAATGACAACAAATCTATCAAAGGAGAAAGTGACAGTGAACCAGACAGAACAGTCCCTGACAGAACGGCGCAGCACACTAATTACACTACAAATAGGAGTGATATCCAGGAAACAACGTGGGTAATAATAAGAACGAAATTGCCACATTATGACGGCCGTGATAATATATAGTAGATCTGCTGTTGCCATGCCCACAAGGTAATGAGTAGTGCACGCAGAGAGGCCACATCTTCCCCGAGACAAGATGAAAATCGCCAGTGAATTTACTAGGAAAGAGAGGGAAAGGGATTATAATCTATTGATGAGATTTTCACCATGTTATGAGAACAGTCACACAAAAAGCTACAGAGTTGGATTGTGAAGTAAAACACAGTTGAAACTTAAACTCAAACCCGACCCCAATCATCTTCTCTTTGGCTTAAATGAGTCTTGGCAACATTTGGCACTAACCACCCAGAAGATAGTTTGACAATTCACATGTTTTACTGAATTTTAAGTCTATTTACAGCTACAGCATTAGCTCTGGGAGATGAGTATTCTGCATTAGGCTGACATAATAGGAATATGTCAGAATGGCATTGACATTCAGGACTGTTTAAACACACAAACACTTTCCTTTGCCCCAGAATAAATTCTCAACATATTCAGGAATGAAACATAACCCAGTGGCCTGCATCCACTTGTTTAAGATGCTCACAAGATCAGACCTCCTCCAGGTTAGAGTTTCCCCAGAAACAATCCCAGGAATGGTCAGCCCCAAAAGGTTTGAATTGCCCAGCTTTAGACAAGGGACGTGAGGGAGTTAAAGACACAAATGTTACATCAGACTGCAGTGATAGAATCACTTCCTGGGATGTTGGTCTTCATTGGGAACAAAAAGGAATGTAAAGTTTAAACACAGAAAGAGGAGAGGCAGAGGGTGAATGCGTACCCTGTTGATGTATAGAGGAAAACACATTAGATGGATGATGTAGTCAGTGTCCAGTTTGATGGAATGCAAAGTGAGGACAGGAGGAAGATTATTATGGTTCATGGATACAGTGGAAGGCAAGGGAACAGGAAACTTGCTGAGCAGGGTGGACGGCGCTATTGAGCATAATGTAATGGGGCCTCGGCTGAGGAGTGATGGAAATGCTTCTGAAGCTCTGGTGTGTAAATTGGCTTTTTCAGACCAGATAGAGTGGAGGTGGAGAAACTGAGAAAGTTAGACAGAAGATGTTCAGGAGTTGGGGAGTGAGGGAGGGTGGTCAGGCAGGAGGGAGAATCATTGTGCTTCAGATAAAGATGGGAGGTCAACAAATTCTCAGAAATGGTGATGGAGACGGCGGGGGTGTTGGCTGAGTAACATGCAGAAATGCAATTGCTCCAATTAATAAGTAAAGTTGCCATTTTGTTCTAGTTTAATACAAAAAGGAAAAAATGCATAAAGACAGTTTTCAAAGTATTGTGCAAAATATTGAAAGGGTTAACCTGAGCAGGATATCTACCCCCTCACGCCACACAATGTCAGCCATCACACAACCACACTATTAATGCATCCCAAAACATTTAAATCACATATCCACAGAGAGATAGTTTACAGGAGAATATCAGCAAAGTTCGAGATATTTATTTATTTCCCAACTCAGAGCTGGTGAGGAAGTAGAGATTTACAGTGGGTCAAGAGGATGAGGAAATATCAACTCAAACTATTCCAAATGGAATGCTGGGAATGAGCCAGAGGGAGATGGGTTGAGCCACACATGTCTCAAAAGAAAGCCTCACCGCAATCATAAAAGGTATCAATAGAAGGCAGAAGAAAATCAGCAAAAAAGATAGAAGGTCTCAGAAGATGACAAACCTGATTGGAATTTGAATGACTAAAATTCTATTTTTGGTTAATTAATGTGTTGCATTTATTTAAACAACATTCCAACAGAATAGAGTTTATTCAGTCTTTTTATTAGTTTAGTTAACCTGTTTATTGTTAGTTAGAAAAATAAAGTGCACTTGTTTTTCCAGAGGGAGTCTCGGGAAGTTATTGTTGAAGCAAATATTATCCCTTCTCACACACTCTTCAGATTGTGAAGGAAGTTACTTCTCTTTGAGTGATTGTGTTTTAGTTCTCAGAGAGGAGATCAACCTGCCCTTCATAACAATTGTCACCGCAAGACTGGATAATTATGTATGTCCAACAATTTCATTCCCCACTGGGCATTTAAAGATTGCTGGAATCGGAAATGAGGGGAGAGATCTCTGAAGAAAGGATTACTTGAACTGGGAAAAGTGACCTATTTGTAATAATTAATAGTTCACTTCTGCTTTATCCTGTCCTGAAATTTAAAATTTTCACCTTTTATTTCTCTCACCTCATGGAGAATCATATCCCTAATCAAAGGATAGAGCTCAGTCCAGGTTACGTCTGTAAAGATTCAGAAACAGATATGAACTGATCTCCCATTGTAACCAAATCCAGAAATGACCTAATCATTCACTAGGGAATGTTACTAATTCCAGGTAGAAACAAAATACCAAGACTCTGCATTCCTATTCCATGACTTTCAGAACTCTGTGGGGGCAAGGGGTTTAGTCTCCACTAAGTCAACTAAAGTCTTTAGTTGACATGCACTTAGATTAAAACCCCTCATTATACAGAGGCCTGGAAAACGTATCAATAATTTGCACTGTCAGTAAATAATTCACAATTGTTCTATTGAAAGGTCTCAATGGCATATTTGAATACATTTCATTCCATTTTATAGACCTCATTACGAAGCATCTTCAGCAAAGGAGGCTACCTTTCTCACATTTGCATATTGAAATATGATAGCCACAGAGGCAATTCAAAGACTAGAGTTTCACCCTTTAACCAATTACAGCATGGAAACATGCCCGTTGTCCCAACTTGTCCAGGCCACCCAGTTTTTAGCACTAAGCCAGCCCAATTGCCTGTATCTCTCTATACCCATCTTACCCATGCAACTGTCTAAATGTTTTTTAAAAGACAAAATTGTACCCACCTCTATGACTGCATCTGACAGCTTGTTGCAGACACACACAACCCTCTGTGTGAAACAAAGGCACTCTGAACCTTTTTGTATCTCTCCCCTCTCACCTTCAATCTATTCCCTCTAGTTTTAGACTTCCCTAACTTTGGGAAAAGATGTTGACTATCTCCCTCATTACTTTATGGACCTCTATATGATCACCCCTAAACCTCTTACACTACATAGAAAAAAGTGCCAAACTATTCAGCTTCTCCATATAACTCAAACCATCGAATTCCAGTAGCAAATACCTTCTTTACCACTCTGTCCACCTGTGATTCCACCTTCAAGGAGCTGTGAATCTGTACTCCTAGATTACTTTGTTCTATAATTCTCCCCAACGCCCACCATTAACTGAGTAAGTTCTGCCCCAATTCGATCAACAAAATGCATTACCTCTCATTTATCTAAATTAAACTCCATGTGCCATGCATTGACCCACTGGCCCAATTGATCAACATCTCTTTGCAATCCATTTATTGTTTATTTGTCACTGTGCCAATCTTGGTGTCATCTGTGACTTTACTAAATTCTCATCCACATCATGGATATAAATAACAAATAACAGTGGATCCAGTACTGATTCCTGAGGCACCCCGCTGGTCACAGTTCCCTAGCTGGAAATAAAACCCTTCTACAATCTTTGCCGTCAAGACAATTTTGCGTCCAACTGGCCAACTCACAATGGACCTGGTGAGATTGACCATTATGCAACAATCTGCCATGCGGTTGTAGTTCTTGTTAGTCAAACGAGCAAAACTAACTCAAATTAACTTAGGGACAAACTAAGAGGGGCAACCCCCCCAAAAAGGAAGCGGGGGCGGGACGGCCCAAACAGAAACCAAAGTCCAAAGGAAACTTAAAACATTAAATCAAAATGTGATTAAAGGCTATGCGGTTGTAACCCGCATTGATTCCATTCAAATAACAGACTCACACACAGGACAATTGTTAATCTGAGCAATACATGAAACTGGCGTCAGGCATTTCGCTCTGCTTAATGGCACCATATCAAGTACAATTCCACACTAACTGAGACTCGATATGTTTGGCTGTTTGAAGTACTGATCGCGGGGGCAGGATTTCCCCGCAACACAGTAAATTTGATCATTTAACCTGGTAAAAAGATTTAAACTGATGCTTAAAAAATATCTTGTCACAAGAGTGAAGACCTCTTCCTCATTTTCAGCAAAATTATCAGACAGGTGATGCGTCTGAACAACCGTAGCAATTAGGTCAGCCTGTAACATCAGCAGCCACAGAGTGAAAACAGGGTGCAGCTTTCACCCAGAATTAGATAATTTCCAATGTTATGGCCACTTACCTGGAACACCAACAACAGGAAGGATTGTGTAGAGTGCCTTCTGCACATGTTGAATCGGGAAATGCATTTTCCGTGTGGCAGACAATCTCTCTGATCCCATCATTTATACCTCGTGGAATTCCATCGGGATTTTGAGATTACAACATTGTTATTTTTCTAATTACATGAGCAAGCTAATTCGCCGTTTTGATAGAGTGTATTTTGCAACGAGATTCAATCAGACAATTAACATTAGAAATAGGCCGGAATTTTGCCGGCATGCCAGCCCCGCAACAGGGGCAGGCGTGGCTCGCAGAACTAAATTCTCCGTTGGTCTCGGGTGGGATTTTACGAGCTTTGCTCAAGCGGCAAGCAACGTTGCTGGCCAAAAAATCATCAGAATTCCGGACCTCTATCTTTCATATCGCTTCATTTAGTTCACTGGACTTTAACTAATCAGTAATGCAGCTCACTCACTGCACTGTGTCCATTCAACAATGTATTTCACTGCACTGTGTCCATTCAACAATGTAGATCACCGCACTGTGTCCATTCAGTAATGTATTTCACTGCACTGTGACCATTCAGTAATGTATTTCACTGCACTGCGACCATTCAGTAATGTAGTTGACTGCACTGTGTCCATTCAGTAATGTATTTCACTGCACTGTGTCCATTCAGTAATGTAGATCACTGCACTGTGTCCATTCAGTAATGTAGTTCACTGCACTGTGTCCATTCAGTAATGTAGATCACTGCACTGTGTCCATTCAGTAATGTAGTTCACTGCACTGTGTCCATTCAGTAATGAAGTTCACTGCACTGTGACCATTCAGTAATGTATTTCACGGCACTGTGTCCATTAAGTAATGTAGATCACTGCACTGTGTCCATTCGGTAATGTAGATCACTGCACTGTGTCCATTCAGTAATGTAGATCACTGCACTGTGTCCATTCAGTAATGTAGATCACTGCACTGTGTCCATTCAGTAATGTAGTTCACTGCACTGTGTCCATTCAGTAATGTAGTTCACTGCACTGTGTCCATTCAGTAATGTAGATCACTGCACTGTGTCCATTCAGTAATGTAGATCACTGCACTGTGTCCATTCAGTAATGTAGTTCACTGCACTGTGTCCATTCAGTAATGTAGTTCACTGCACTGTGTCCATTCAGTAATGTAGATCACTGCACTGTGTCCATTCAGTAATGTAGATCACTGCACTGTGTCCATTCAGTAATGAAGTTCACTGCACTGTGTCCATTCAGTAATGTATTTCACGGCACTGTGTCCATTCAGTAATGTAGTTCACTGCACTGTGTCCATTCAGTAATGTATTTCACTGCACTGTGACCATTCAGTAATGTAGTTCACTGCACTGTGTCCATTCAGTAATGTATTTCACTGCACTGTGACCATTCAGTAATGTAGTTCACTGCACTGTGACCATTCAGTAATGTAGTTCACTGCACTGTGTCCATTCAGTAATGTAGTTCACTGCCCTGTGCCCATTCAGTAATGTAGCTCACTGCACTGTGACCACACCTCTCATAACCTTGTAGACTTCTAACAGATCTCCCCTCAACCTCCATCACTTCAGTGAGATCAAACAAAGTTTCTGCAACCTCTCCTTATAGCTAATGCCCTCCATACCAGGCAACATCCTGTAAATCTTTTCTGTACACTCTCCAAAGCCTCCACATTCTTCTGGTATTGTGGCGACGAGAAATGAACACTATGTTCCAAGTGCAGCCTAACTAAGGTCCTATAAAGCTGCAACATGACTTGGCAATTTTTGAACTCAATACCCCAGCCAATATGCCATATGCCTTCTTGACTACTTTCTCCACTATATTGCCACTTTCTTCAGTGACCTATGTACCTGTACACTCAGATCCCTTTGCCAATCAATACTCTTAAGGGTTTTGCCATTTACTGGATATTTCCTATGTGTGTTAGACCTTCCAAAATGCATTACCTCACATTTGTCTGGATTAAGCTCCATCTGGCATCTCTCCACCCAAGTCTCCAAATGATCTACATCATCCTGTATCCTCTGATGGTCCTCATCACTTTCCGCAAATCCAACCTTTGTAACATCTGCAAACTTACTAATCAATCCAGTTACATTTTCCTCCAAATCATTTATATATATTACAAACAGCAAAGGTCCCAGCACTGATTCCTGAGGGACACCACTTGTCACAGCCCTCCATTCAGAAATGCACCCTTTCACTACTGCCATCTGTCTTTTTTGACCGAGCCAGTTTTGTATCCACCTTGCCAGCTCACCTCTGATCCCATGCAACTGCACCAGTCTGCCATGAGGGACCTTGTCAAAGGCCTTACTGAAGTCTATGTGGACAACATTCACTGCCCTATCCTCATCAATCACCTTTGTCACTTCCTTAAAAACTCGATCAAGTTCGTGAGACATGATCTCCCCTTCACAGAATCATATTGCCTCTCTTAATATGTCCACTTATTTCCAAGTGGGAATAAATCCTGTCTTGGACAATCCCCTCCAATAATTTCCCAACCACTGATGTAAGGCTCACCGGCCTGTAATTACCTGGATTAATCTTGCTACTCTTCAATCCTCTGGGACCTCCCCTGTAGCCAGTGAGGATATAAATATTTCTCTCAAGCTTCAGCAATTTCCTCCCTTGCCTCTCTCAGTATTCTGGGGTATATCCGATCAGGCCCTGGGGATTTGTCTACCTTAATGTTTTTCAAGAACCTCAATGCCTCCTCCTTTTTTGGTCTCAACCTGAGTCAAACCATCTACACATCCCTTCCCAGACTCATCATCCACCAAGTCCTTCTCTCTGGTGAATACTGACGCAAAGTACTCATTTCATTTAAATACTCATTTAACTCACCCATTTCCTCTGGCTCCACGCATAGATTCCCACCCTTGTCCTTGAGTGGGCCAACCCTCTCCCTGGCTACCCTCTTGCTCTTTATACATGTATAAAAAGCCTTGGGAATGTTCTTAATCCTGCTGGCCAATGCTCTTTCATGACTCCTCTTAGCCCATCTTACTCCTTGCTTATGTTTCTTTCTAATTTTCTTGTATTCTACATTGCTTCGTGTGTTCCCAGCCTCCTAGCTTTGACATTTAGTTCCTTTTTCTCTTTGACTAGGCTCCCAATATCTTTCATTATCCAAGGTTCCCAAAACTCGCTGTACTTATTCTGATCCTTACAAGAATGTGCTAGTCCTATCCCGATCAACTTACACTTGAAAGCCTCCCACAGGCCAGATGTTGATTTGCTGTCAAACGTCTGCCATCAATCTACATTCTTCAGTTCCTGCCTAATATCGTTGTAATTAGTCTTCCCCCAATTTAGCACCTTAACTTGGGGATTACACTTATCTTTATCCATCAGTACTTTAAAGCTTACAGAATTGTAGTCACTGTTCCTGAACTGTTCTACTACTGAAACTTCAACCATCTGGCCGGGCTCATTCCCCAATACCAGCTCCAGTATGACTCCTTCCCTAGCTGGACTACCTACATGCTGTTTCAGGAAGCCCTCCTGGATGCTCCTTACAATTTCTGCCCTATCTATGTCCCTAGCACTAAGTGAGTTCCAGACACTATAGAAGAAATTAAAATTTCCCACCACAACAACCCTGTTACTTTTACACCTTGCCAAAATCTGTCCACATACCTGTTCCTCAATCTCCCACTGGCAGTTGGGTGGCCTATAGTAAACCCCCAACATTGTGACTACACCTTTCCTGTTCCTAGCATCTACCCATATTGCTCATTGTATGAGCCCTCCAAGGTGTCCTCCCAGAGTACTTAACCAGGAGTGCAACTCCCCCACCCCTTTTACATGCCCATCTATCCTGCATGAGACATATGTACCCTGTAAACTGCCAATCCTGTCCTTCCTTAACCAAGTCTGTAATGAGACTGTGACTTCATTTAACCAAGTCTCTGTAATGAGTATGTAATGAATCAAGCTTGAAGAAGCATTTGGATGAACACTTAAATTGTCCAGGCATAGTAGATACTGGACCAAGTGATGATAAATGAGATTAGTATAGTCTGGTAATTGATAGCCAGCAGAGACATGTAGGGCTGACAGGCCAGTTTCTGTGCTGTATGACCATCTATGAATTGAAGCAACAATCAACATGCATAAAGGGGAACCATGCAGATGTGTTGTGCTCAGATTTTGCGAAGATCTCTTCTAAGTTACCGCATAAAAAAGATAAAAGGCACAAAAGTTCAAGGGGGTAACGTAGTAGTGAGGATTCTTTAATTAACAAAATGTAGACTTGGCAGAACTAACTATTTATGCTGTTGGCCTGATGTGAAGAGGGATCAGTGCTAGGCCTCACCTACTTGTAATTTAAATCAACTAATTAGATGAAGGCATGAGTTAGTTGTTGTTGCAGACAGTACAGAAGTAAGAAAGTAAGTTATAAAGAGGAGAGATGAGTTTGCAAAGGACATGTATCAATTAAGTCAGTGGGAAAAATGTTGACAGATGTTGAATTATAAGGGGGATTAAAATTGAATGTTTTCGATTCATTGGTGAGACATGGGAATTTTTTTTATTGCCCATGACTAGTTGTCTGAGGGCAGTTAAGATTCAACCTCATCACTTTGGCTCTGGAATCACACGTAGGCCAGAACAGGTCAAGATGGAAGATTTCCTTCCTTAAAAGGACATTGGAGATGGTTGGAAGGAAGATGAGAAAGGGAAAAATGTTACTTAAACGGTGAGGAATTGCAGAAGCTTGGGATACATGTATTAAATAAAATGTAGGCGCGTATAGAAATGGATAAAGAAGGCAATTGGTGTGTTGCCACTTGTTGCAAAGGAACAGAATATACAGTAGAGGTTGGTTTGCTAATGCTGCAAAAGACCATTGGTAGACAAGGCATCTGATACACTGTTCACATTTTGGTCTTATTTAAAAAAAATGATAGAAATGCCTTTAGGGGCATTTCAGGGATGGTTAAATCGACTGATACCTGAAATGGGGGCTTAATTTTTGAAGCAGGTTTGACCAGGCTGGTGTTGTCTCCAATTGGATTTTGAAGAATGAGATATGAACTGATTAAAATATAAGCTACTGAGGGAACATGTCATAGTGACTGATGGAAGTTCCTACTGGGATTGACTCAAACAAAGGAAATTATCTTAATTGAGTAATCTCGCGTTACTATGGAGATGAAAAGAATTAGTTCCCCTTAGAAAGCGCTCTTCCCCAAATACTGGTGGAAAGATTGGGGATCTTAAAAGTAGAGGTAGTTAGGCTCTTGTCTAAAAAGTGAGTCAAAGGTTATAGGGCAAAGAGAGAATGTGGCGTGCATGTCACAATCAGCGAGACATAAAATCATTGAATGATGGCACAGATACTGTCCAACGAATGGCCTAATCCTGCTTTAATGTTTGTAATCATGGAGAAGAGTCTGAACAATTTGAGAGGTCAATCCTAATGGATATGAACAATTCTTGTCCCCTTACCTATGCAAAAGTAGACTGGCATTGGAGACAGTCCAGAGCAAGTTCACAAACTCGATCCCAGGTATAGAGGGATTTCCAACGAGGAGAGGCTGAGTAGGATGGGCCTGTACCCATTGGGATTTAGAAGAAAGAGAAGCAATCTTATTGAGAAATGTATGATTGTCAAGGAATTTGACAGGGTCAATGTAAGAGTTTGTTTCTCCTGTGGGAAAGTCAAGCACCAGAGGACATAATCTCAGAATTAAGAGTCACTGATTTAAGATGAAGATGACGGGGAATTATTTGTGTCAGACAAATTCTTTACTATAGAGGGCTGTGCAGGCTTGGTTGCTAAGTATGTTCATGGTTTAGACAGACAGATGTTTAATCAATAAGGAATTCAAGGGTTACGTGAATAACGCTAGCAAGTGGAGATAAGGATAATCATGTTCGATCAGTAATGATCATACTGAATGGCAGAGGAGAGATTCAATGGGCTAAAGAGCTTACTTTTGCTGCTGTGTCTTATGTCTCATGGAAGATCATGAAGAAGGTTTAATCATGTGGAGCTTTATACTGGGGGAATTACATAAGCTTGTGTGTTTGAGTTCCTGTATGTGTGTGTGTGTTTATATATGTGTGTGTTTATATATGTGTGTTAGCGGTTTGTGTGAGAAAGTTTGTGTGGGTGTATCTGTGTGTGAGGCTGTGTCTGTTTTTGTGTGTAGAGGGTGAGGTTTGTTTTGAATCTGTGGTGGACCAGAAACAGGGGTTTCTGGAAAGGGTAGACTCTGATCTATGATGTGCATTCGGCAGCATAAAGGGAAGGCCAGATGCTCTTCAGGGCTGGATATTGGTATAGGACTGATCCTCCCATGCTGAGCCCTTGTGGGTGGGCTTTGATTGGTTTAACACAGGTTTAACACCTTTGCTCCCACTTGCATTGATTCTGTTGCTCTATGCTCTGACAGACATATTTTAGTGGCCAGTCAAGTTGGTAAGGGACTCAGCTGTCAGAGCAATGGAGAAAATCACAGTGAATGAGAGATGGAGAGCAGAAGGAAATCTATGATTTTACCCTTCACTATACCTGCAGCTTTGTCCTTCTGTGGTTATTAACTGTAACAGACTTTTTTATATTATACCATTTGAGGAGCAGATCCTCTGTTTTATAATGACTCTGAATATATATTTCAACAATTAGGAGTTATGCTGCAAAATTTAAGCTGCTGCACAAACACATTTATTTATGGGGTAAATTAGTCCAAATTCAGGGAGCAGGTCAAAATAGTAGGTAAAATATCAATTTGCATCAGTTGTTCAATTAATAAATAAACAATACAGCTGATAGTGTCCCAGAGGCTCCCCTTATCGGCTTTTCCCAGTTAATAATTGGAATATTGATCTACAGAACTTACGTAAATCATGAAAAAGAGCATCGTAGCATTGGGCAAGAGAAAAATGCAAGACATGTCTTAAAGGAGTAAAGAACATAAGAACATAAGAAATAGGAGCAGGAGTAGGCCATCTAGCCCTTCGAGCTTGCCCCACCATTCAATAAGATCATGGCTGATCTGTCGTGGCTCAGTTCCACATTCCCGCCCTCTCCCCATAACCCTTAATCCCCTCTCTTATCAAAAACCCATCAACCCGCGTCTAAGCGATGTAGCCGCCACCACTTCAACGGGCAGAGAATTCCAGAGATTCACCACCCTTTGAGTGAAGAAGTTCCTCCTCAACTCCGTTCTAAACCGCCCCCCCTTTATCTTGAGGCTGTGCCCCCTAGTCCTACCATCCTTTCTGAGCGGGAAGAGTCTCTCCACCTCTATCCTATCCATCCCATTCATCATCTTATACGTCTCAATGGGATCTCCCCTCATTCTTCTAAACTCTAACGAGTACAAGCCTAATTTATTCAGCCTCTCCTCATAGCTCAACCCCCTCAACTCCGGCATCAGCCTAGTAAACCTCCTCTGCACTCCCTCCAAGGCTAAAATATCCTTGCGTAAGTACGGCGCCCAAAACTACACACAGTACTCCAGCTGTGGCCTCACCAATGCCCTATACAGCTGCAGCAAGACCTCCCTACTTTTATATTCAATCCCCCTCGCGATGAAGGCCAGCATCCCATTCGCCTTCCTGACCACCTGCTGCACCTGCAAGCTGGGTTTTTGCGACTCATGCACAAGGACCCCGAGGTCCCTCTGCACCGTCGCCTGCTGCAGTTTTTCGCCACGTAAGTAATAGTCCTTCCTACCATTATTCCTACCAAAGTGGACCACCTCGCACTTGCCAACATTAAATTCCATTTGCCATTTCCTGGCCCATTCGCCCAGCCTATCAAGATCCGAGTCAGAGCAGTATCTCAAGATCAGCAGCGGATACACGGTGTCAGTCACACGTCAGTGTCCACTGATTCAAGCCCCAGCTCCTCACTTGTGCGATTTTGATTTCTTCTTCTTTTATAAAACCAGGAATTCTGCAGATGCAAACAAACTCTTGTTTCCTTTCATTTACTTTCTATAGGAAAGGCCCTGCTTTTCATGCTCTCTGTGGGAGGCTGAGGACATTTCCAGTCCACCGAGCCAGCATGTGTGCAGGAAGTGGCTCGAGCTGCAGCTCCTGGAAGTCCATGTTTCGGACTTGAAGTGGTGATTCGGGACACTGTGGAGCATCTATGAGACAGGAAGTATCATGCATAGCATGTATAGAGAGGTGGTCACACAGCAGGCTCAAACTTCACAGGCAGAAATGGTGACCACCAGGCAGAGAAAGAGAGCTAGGTAGGTAGTGCAGGAATCTCCTGTGCCCATTCCCCTGCATAACAGATATACCATTGAGGGGAATGGCCTTTCAGGGGGAAACAGCAACAAACAAATCCATTGCATCTCGTTTAGTTCTGCTGCAGAGGTGAGGTGTTAAAAGTGTGAGAATGTAATAGTTATAGGGGATTCAACTGTAAGGGGAATAGGCAGCGCTTCTGTGGCTACAAACGAATCTCTAGGATGGAATGGTACCTCCCTGGTGCTCAGGTTAAAAGATGTCTCTGACTAGCTACAAGCTATTCTGAAAGGGGGAGAGTGAAAGATTTTGAATCATTATGGCAGGGTTAAAAAATTCCCATCATTATCGAACAGCTTCAGGATGGTCCTGTTACCAAATGTTGTTCAAAAGAGGCGACTATAAACTGCACTCCTATTCCCATTCTATCTCACGTGGCTCCTCACTAGACACTCTCCCTGTTCTGCTGGATTTTTGATTTCAGCTAACAATTTCTCCTACATTGACAATCTGGATATAAATTCCTGAAGCTATTGCAAATCTGAGAATATAAAGATCCACCTTATCTGGGAAGGAATGGGTTAATTCTCTGCTTGCTTCAGGAAGGGGCAGAGCTAACGCTCTTAAATTGACATCATTACGTATTTTTCTTGGCAATTATTCAAAAACTCCGTACTTATTCCTAAAATCTAATTCCAAAATATATCTTTTTAGTGTAAATTCTTTTCAGGAACATATACTTGTGAACTTAACAAAAAGTTTTAATCCAGACTGATCCAAAACAAGATTTATCATAATGACTTTTAAAAATATCCCTGCTAAAGTGAGGCTTCACATCTACTTAAAATCTCCCCAGTTTAAGGTTACAATATGCATGTTTAATTATTTCTAGAAATCTGCTCCAGGCCTTGGAACTATCCAAAATCAAATCCAAAACAGAAAATGCTGGAAAATCTCAGCTGGTCTGACGGCATCTATAAGGAGAGAAACAAGCTGATGTTTCGAGTACAAATAACCACTTGTCACAAATACAAAATTAAATCAGCAGTCTGTTAAAGTAGTTAATTTTCCTTCCAACTTTTCATTCATGACATAACATTTTGAAATTGATGCAGCTGCTAAATTTCCTTTTCCAACATGGCCCAGCTCAAATCTCTGCCGAATTCCTATCCTTTGAGAATTATTATGACCACAGATCATTCCCAAGATTAAGGAATTTCATGAATTATATGCATTCTAATCACTTTGATTTCAACTCTGAATCAGTCTGCATCAAAACAAACATTCACATAAATACGCTATTAAACTCACACATAATCACAAATAAGTAATATTGCCTTCACTTTTTTTCCAAACCTGTAATTAAACTCGGACAGAATTACACTACCTGTCATGTTCTACTCTACTACACGATGGCACTCTAAACTATAACATCTCACCTCCTCAGAATCCCAGTTTTAAAATTATTGGCTTTTTGTCTCTCTCTGTCATGGATAAGCCTTCTGCTTTTAACTCTTTTTGAATCATTTTCTAAGGTAACTTATGCTCCGTTGCGACTGTCTGTATGAGCGAATCATCTGACCCCATTTCAAATTTGACCCTTCCGCCATATTTTATTTGACCACACAATGGTGGTGTGGTCCATGCCAATTCACAATTGATTGGTTTCCCTCTCTCTCCAATATAAGACTGCTTGTATACCGTCTGGTTGCATTTCGGTTTGATTTTTAAAGGTTTCCCCGGGAACCCCTACAACAAAATCGTCAGCCCCCTTAGAAAAAAAACTACTGAAACACTACTGATAATCCCCTCACTCTTTCACTGGAATTTCCCATTCCCTCTCTCTCTCTCTTTGTCTCTCACTCTCTTTCTCTCAACATAACTTAAACTTGATCATTAATGCCTGAGGTTAAACTGCTCCTCTCCGGTTCATTTCAGCCTTATGTTACAAACACATGACTTTTAAATACTCCCTTAAATGGACAGGACCAATGTTCTATCCCTGGCCTTCTGGATTATGCTCGCCTGCAGTTTACATCTTTGTTCTACTCCCCCACATGTCTTAGAAGCTGTACTCACAGGCAAACATCAAAAATAATCAGTAAGGATAGGCAACAACGCTTCCCCCCACGATCATCCTCAAAACTGATGCTCCACAAGGCTGGGTTCCCAGCCCCGATTACTCCTTATACACCTAAGACTGTGCAGCCAAATTCCCCTCCAACTCCATGTTGGAGTTTGCTGATGACAACACAGTAGTGGGTTGGATCTCAGAGAGTGTTGAGAAGGAGTACAGGAATGATATAGAGATTCTGGTGTACTGGTGCCATGGCAATAATCTCACACTTAATATCAACGAAATGAAAGAGATTGTCATTGACATCAGGAGTGGAGGAATCAACAGAAATCTCAGTCTCTCTTCCCCAAAGACTTCCCCAGCTCAGTTTGTTCAGAGAGTTATAAAGGTTTACAGCATGGGGACTTCTCCGTGCCCCTCAGTTTCTCCCAATAAGCTAGTACTGATTTTCTGGATTTGGCCCATAATCCCTCCATACTCATTTTACACATGTAATTGTCTAAATGTTTTTTAAAAGACAAAATTTTACCCGCCTCTACTACCAGCTCTGGCAGCTCGTTCCTGATCATCACCACCCTTTGTGTGACAAACTTTCCCTCTGGAACGTTTTGTATCTTTCCCCTCTCACCTGAAACCTGTGCATTCTCATTTTAGGCTCTCCTACATTTGGAAAAAAAGATGTTGACTATCTACCTCAGCGATATGCCTCATTATTATATACTCCTCTGTTAGGTCACCTCTGTCCAAGACAAGAAACTAAAAGGTCGTGAATGTCACCCAATCCATCATGCAACTAAACATCCCATCCACTGACTCTGTCTACACTTTCTGCTGCCTTGGAAAAGCAGCCATTATAAGTAAGGACCCTGCACATACTGGATATTCTCTCTTCCACTTTCTTCCATTGAGAAAAAGTTACAAATGTCTGCGGTTACATACCAACCGACTCAAGAACAGCTTCTTCCCTGTTGCTGTCAGATCTTTGAATGGACCTACCTTGCATTAAGTTGATCTTTCTCTACACCCTAGTTGCGACTGTAACACTACATTCTGCACCTTCTCCTTTCCTTCTCTATGAAGGTATGCTTTGTCTCTATAGCACGCAAGAAACAATACTTTTCACTTTATACTAATACATGTGACAATAAATCAAATCAAATCAAAATCAAATCAAATCAACTCAAAGCAAAATGTGTCTGCATTTGTCTGTGTGGATTCACGTGTGTTTGTATGACTCTGCGTGTATTGGTTATATTATATGTGTTTGCATATTTTTTACTTTGTGTATGTGCACATATGTATGATTTTGTGGTTTTAATTATGGGTGTGTTTATCCCTGCCTACGCTTGTGCGATATTTGGTGTCTATGTTTTTTTGCGGCCTGATTGCATGACTATGTTCTTGGCTTTCTGTGTGGCTGCGCACTTTTGACACTGTGTGTGTGTGTGTGTGTGTGCGTGTGTGTGCGTGTGTCTGTGTGTGTCTTTAGGGGTGTGTGTGTATCTCTTTGGGTGCGTGTGTCTCTTTTTTGTATGCGTTATTCTTTTGGTGTGTGTCTCCATGGCTGTGTGTGTTTCTATTTCGGTATGTTTATTTGTCTTTGGGTTTGTGTCTCTCTCTCTCTCTCTCTTATTCATTGGGTGTGCGTCTCTTTGGGTGTATGTGCGCTTCCCTGTGTGTGTGTTTGTGCACCATTTGGTGTGTGTATGTCTTTGGTGTGTGCATGTCTTTGGAAGTGTATTTCTCTTTGCATGTGTGTCACTTTTGGGTACGAGTGTCTCTTTGGGTGTGCGTGTATGTTTTGATTTGTGTGTGTCTTTGGTTGTATATATGTGTGTGTTCCTTTGGCTGTGCACATGTTTTGGTTCATCCAAGAGATGTGGTGTTACTTCCTGAGCCAGCTTGCATTGCCCATCTGAAATTGTGACGGCCATCTTGCGTTGCCAGGGAAGGTGCTGCCGATTACCTTGTGTTGCCGGGAAGACGGGTGACAGCCATCTTACGTTGTTGTGGAGATGCTGGCATTGGACTGGGGTGGGCACAGTAAGAAGTCTCACAAACCAGGTTAAAGACCAACAGGTTTATTTGTTATCACTTGATTTCGCATCACTCCAAGATGAGGGCCGTCCCACTGGCACTGACCCTTCTTCTTGGACCCAAATATTTTACTCATCCCCATGTATATGGAACTTGGCTACCAGTTTCCGCTCAGCAATTCTGCATTGCTGTCTGTCTTGAAGGCTACCCGCCTTGAAAAACGTTTACCCTATAATCGAAGGTTGAGTGCCCTTGTCTGCTGAAGTGTTCCCCAACAAGGAAGGAATACTCCTACCTGGTGATTGTCACATGGTGCTGTTCATCGATTGTCACACATTGTCTGCATGGTCTTGCTGATGTACCCACGCCCTGGGACATCAGCTCCTGCAACATATGAAGTAGACAACATTGGCCGACTTGCATGAGCATGTACCATGTACCTGGTGGGTGATGTTCTCCGAGTGTGGACAAAAGGTGACACTGGGACGAGCAGAAGCAGCAGCATCCCCTAACGGCCAGCAGGGGAGACAGCAGCACCAAAGGCTTCCCCAATTCAGTTTGTGCAGAGAGACTGGAAATCTATTCAAATTTAAACTTCAGTTTCTCAAACTCCCGCCCCTCCACCACATCTATCCATCCACTCAACACGAACCATTCTCTCTGCAGCAGATTCACTCTGTATTCTCCATTTCATCACAGCAGCCCTGCTCCCAGATACTTTACAACATTAAATATTACAATTCAAACTTCATAACTTGCCTCAATTCATATTTATTTAGGGACATCACAAATTGCGGACAAATTATCAATTACATTTCCATAGGAAATGGGGATAATTTACAGTGTCTAATTTCACAATAAAAATGATGTGGAGAAGCTAGCTTTGGACTGAGGTGGGCACAATAAGAAGTCTCACAACATCAGGTTAAAATCCAACAGGTTTATTTGGTATCACAAGCTTTCGAAGTGCTGCTCCTTCATCAGGTGAGCGGGGAGCTGGGTTCACAAACATGATAGATCGAGACGAGACTCATTTGAAAGATAATGGTTGGAAGTGAGTCTTTACAGGTAATCAAGTCTTTACAGGTATAGACAATGGAGTGGAGAGAGGGTTAATCACAGCGTGAAGAGGTGTGAAATGTGACCCTCATGATGGTCCACTTCTCCCACTTCCACGTTAAGCATGTTAAAGAAGCCATCCCTGACAGACAAGCCCTCCGTATGCACAGGGTCTGCTCAGATGAGGAGGAATGCAACAGACGCCTACAGACGCTGAAAGATATCCTCGTAAGAATGTGATATGCTGCTGGACGCATCGATTGACAGTTCTGATGTGCCACAGCAAAAAACCGCACCGATCTCCCCAGAAGGATCATGACTGACAGTGTACCCTTCATCGTCCAGTGTTTTCCCAGAGCAGAGAAACTACGGCATCTTCTTTGGAGCCTTTAACATGTCATCGATGAAGACGAACATCTCTACAAGGCCAATCCTCGTCTATACTACTGACCTTCAAACAACCGCTCAAACTCAACCATGTCATTGTTCTCAGCCTTCAGGAGAACAATAATGCCATTGCACAATTCTGCCGTGGTAACCTCTGGAAAATGAGTTAAATCATTGACATGGATCCATCATCACACGTGAGAACATCACCCACCAGGTATATGGTACATGCTCATGCAAGTCGGCCAATGTTGTCTACTTCATATGTTGCAGGAGCTGATGTCCCAGGGCGTGGGTACATCAGCGAGACCATGCAGACAATGTGTGACAATCGATGAACAGCACCATGTGACAATCACCAGGTAGGAGTATTCCTTCCTTGTTGGGGGACACTTCAGCAGACAAGGGCACTCAACCTCCGATTATAGGGTAAACGTTTTTCAAGGCGGGTAGCCTTCAAGACAGACAGCAATGCAGAATTGCTGAGCAGAAACTGGTAGCCAAGTTCCATATGCATGGGGATGACTTCAACCGGAATCTTGTGTTCATGTCACACTACACATCACCCCCACCATTTTACCTGGGCTTGCAAAATCCTACTAACCGTCCTAGCTTGAGACAATTCTCAGCTCAGCTGTGATTATCCCTCTCTCCACTCTTATTGTCTATACCTGTAAAGACTTGATTACCTGCAAAGACTCTTATTCCAACCATTATCTTGCAATGGATCTGTGTCTTTATACACCGTGTTTGTGAACCCACTTTTGCAGTCACCTGATGAAGGAGCAGCGCTCCAAAATGCTCGTGATACCAAATAAATATGTTGGACTTTAACTTGGTGTTGTGAGATCTCTGAGCATAATAAACATCACAGCGAATTTTAACTCTGTGTATTATTCTTCTAGTGTTCTCCTAATGTCACAAAAGTGAAATTGACATTCATCCCCTATGGCCTCTGCTTGTTTGTGCGATTATGTGTTTGGGAGTCTGTTTCAGTGTGTCTTTCTACATATGAATCAGTGTGCTTGTGATATTATGCGTCTGTGTATATATGTGTGGGTGGGTGTCTGTGTGTGTTTGAGAGAGATGTTGTGTCTGTCTGTACAGCTGTATGTGTGTCAGTATGTGGGTGAGGGTGTGTGCGCAATTTTAACTTACAGAGAATGCATCTCAGGCAAATTCCTGAGCCAGGTGTCAATACAAGGGAAGGGAACTATGCACAGACAGTGAAATGGAGAACAGTATCAGGAAGGCCAAACTTCTCCACGTGTTTTAATGTGAAACTACTGAACGGAGGAGCAAAACATCAGCCCCAAATCCCAAAAGTAAGGAATTGTGAAATTTGAGTTGTTTTCTCCCCTCTGCAAAATCTCAAACGGCACAGGAATAGAGCAGAGGCAATTTTATTCTGTGTTAAATGCATTCACTCTGATTCTGCGTTTGGAGGTTTTTTTCAGCAGTATAGATGAAGCTTTTCACTGAATCCCTGGTGTTTCGGTAAAGGAATGAATTGATCCATAGATTCAGCATAATACTAAAATCAAAGTGGAGAGGGTTGATGAAGAGAAACTATTTCCTCTTGTTGGGGAGTCTATAGCTTCATTTACCTTTCAGTTTGAAACAGCTCTGTCAAATCTCCTGAACCCAAGTTTCACCAGTCTCTCTGAGAGACAGTCAGAAACTCACCCCGGGGAACATTCCAGTAAATCTCTTCTGTATATTGAAAAAGGTGTTCACATTCTCCTCAAAGTGCATGGTGCATCAATGGGCACAATACACTGACTGGAGAAAAACATGTATTTTATAAAGAGTTCTCAAATCCGCCTGTGTTTGTGGTCTTTCTTGATTTTCAGAAGGCGTTTGACAAGGTGCCTCACAAGAGGTTATTGCAGAAGGTCGAGGGACATGGAGTTGGGGGTAGGGTGTTAGCGTGGATAGAGGATTGGTTGTCAAATAGGAGGCAGAGAGTGGGGGTCAATGGGTGCTATTCGGATTGGCGGATGGTGACTAGTGGGGTGCCCCAGGGGTCGGTGCTGGGGCCTCAGCTATTTACTATTTATATAGATGATCTGGAGGAGGGAACCGAGTGTATGGTGTCGAAATTTGCTGATGACACCAAGATTGGTGGAACGGCAAATTGTGCGGAGGGTGTGGAGAGTCTGCAGAAGGATCTAGATAGGCTGGGCGAATGGGCCAGGAACTGGCAAATGGAATTTAATGTTGGCAAATGTGAGGTTGTCCACTTTGGTAGGAAGAATGGTAGGAAGGACTATTACTTACATGGCAAAAAACTGCAGCATGCGACGGTGCAGAGGGACCTCGGGGTCCTTGTGCATGAGTCGCAAAAACCCAGCCTGCAGGTGCAGCAGGTGGTCAGGAAGGCGAATGGGATGCTGGCCTTTATAGCGAGGGGGATTGAATATAAAAGTAGGGAGGTCTTGCTGCAGCTGTATAGGGCATTGGTGAGGCTGCAGCTGGAGTACTGTGTGCAGTTTTGGTCACCGCACTTACGCAAGGATATTTTGGCCTTGGAGGGAGTGCAGAGGAGGTTTACTAGGCTGATTCCGGAGTTGAGGGGGTTGAACTATGAGGAGAGGCTGAATAAACTAGGCTTGTACTCGTTAGAGTTTAGAAGAATGAGGGGAGATCTCATTGAGACATATAAGATGTTGAATGATGGATAGGATAGAGGTGGAGAGGCTCTTCCCGCTCAGAAAGGACAGTAGGACTAGAGGGCACAGCCTCAGGATAAAGGGGGAGGGGGGCGGTTTAGAACGGAGTTGAGGAGGAACTTCTTCACTCAAAGGGTGGTGAATCTCTGGAATTCTCTGCCCGTTGAAGTGGTGGAGGCTGCCTCGCTCAATATATTTAAGACGTGGGTTGATAGGTTTTTGATAGGCAAGGGGATTAAGGGTTATGGGGAGAGGGCGGGAATGTGGAGCTGAGCCACGACAGATCAGCCATGATCTTATTGAATGGCGGGGCAGGCTCAAGGGGCTAGATGGCCTACTCCTGCTCCTATTTCTTATGTTCTTATGTTCCCTGGGAAAGGTTGCCTATCTGCCCTCTGAACTGCTTCAATTAAAGTCTCAGCTGGGTAGATGGAAGTGATTTCATGCCGGAGTTCGGACTTTTCATTAGATTTTCAACACTTAGCTGCTTCAAATCATTTCCTTCTTGTTGCTCAGGTCCAGTTACTAATACCGGCAGCAGACGCAGATAATGTTTGATTCATAACTGCCAGTCTCGTTTCCCTTCTCTCTCTGTTCCAGTTAATGTATTGGTGATTGGGATCCTGACTCGTGGGAAGTGCGGCCTCTCCACCTGCACCACGCGTTACCTGGTTGTCATGGCAATAGCGGATCTCCTCGTCTTGGTCACTGATGTTCTATTGAAGAACATCAACGTTTATTTTTTCCCAATATCTTTCCTGTACATCACACCTGTCTGTAGTTTCGTAACTGTGCTGCGCCGGGCATCAACAGACTGCTCTGTCTGGTTTACTGTCGTGTTCACTTTTGATAGATTTGTTGCCATTTGTTGCCAGAAGCTGAGGACAAATTATTGCACCAAGAAAACAGCATCAACAGTTCCAGCAACAACCTGCTTTCTGCTCTGTTCAAAAAACATCCCTTTCTATTTTGTATATCAACCTGGAATGATAATTGATAATGTACTGTTGTATTGTACCACAAAGTTAAGCTACTATACGGACTCTAATGGGTGGGATTTGATTGGTTTAATACAGTTTTAACACCTTTGCTCCCATTTGCATTAATTCTGTTGCTCAATGCTCTGACAGTCAGACACATTTTAGTGGCCAGTCGAGTCCATAAAGGGTTAGTGGGTCAGAGCAAGGGAGAGAATCACAGTGACCCAGAGATGGAAAGCAGAAAGAAGTCTATGATTTTGCTCTTTACCATATCTGGCAGCTTCATACTTCTGTGGTTGTTAACGGTAATAGAATTTTTATATTATACCATTCAAGGAGCAGATCCCCTGTTCTACAACAACTCTGAATATATATTTCAACAAGTAGGGATAATGCTGCGGAATTTAAGTTGCTGCACAAATACATTTACTTATGGTGTGACACAGTCCAAGTTCAGGGAGCAAGTTAGGAATGCAGTAAAATATCCATTTACATCAATTATTCAGTTGATAAATAAACAATACAGCTGACGGTATACGAGAGGCTGCTTCCACAATTTTTTCCAGTCGATTAATATTGATCAACAGACTTTCAATAGAAAGAGCAGTGTACTATTGGCCAAGAGGGAAAAGAAGGACATACCTTAAAGAGAAAGAGCAGAGTCAGAGCACACCTCGATGGACTGGAGTGGATACACAGCGACAGTCAGTCTTCCATGTCTATTTGTTCAACTACCGGCACCTGTCTTGTGATCAGGAAGGAACGATTTTGATTTCTATTTTTAACAAACCAGGAATCCTGCAGATGCAAAGGACCTTGTTCACTGATTTTTTTTATTTTCTGGAGGAAACTGTATTGTCCCCGTCTTCTTTTCGTGACCTTCACCCATTCATTGCCATTTTCTCTGTCTCTCTCTTGCATCCCTTTATCTTTGTCTCTCCGTCTCTCTTTTCTCCTTGTCTCCCTCTTTGTTTTTATATATATATCTGCAAAAAGAAGCAGAGGGTCTCACCCTGGACAGGGAGCGGTGCCTGGGATACATTCACTTGACAGCTGCTGCAGATCGATGTGCACACTCTCAGGATATGTCATATTCTGTCACTTCGAGTTTTGTAGTACTCTCCTCAAATCTGCCATCCTCATTCCTTTCTTCAGATTAAAAATAATGTCTCCTTGACAAATTTATCCTTGAGAACGCTACACCACCTATGTCTGTCTACCACAAAGTACATGAACTTGTTAGCTTAACCCCGATCTATTTCCATCTTTCTCAGTCCTCAATATTTGAAACCCTCCAATCGGTTTGCAGCCCCTGAGAAAGCGGCTCTTATTAAAAATAAAATTACATATCATGTGACAGCAACAAAGAGAATCTTTCCCGTTTCACCCTCCTCAACTTGGTGGAATAGACGACATTGTTTACATTCATATCTACATAATCATTACGATAATATCACTGCCATTGAATATTCTATACACTGGCCCTTCAGCACGTCTGATCCATATCCCCATTCTATTCCTCTTCTTCTCACTGAGACGAAGCAGCCTCATTTAAATGCAGAGTATCCACTGTCACACGTGCATGAATGGCATCCACTTCCACCTCAACATCCTCTCTATCAACCCCAGCTCCCACTGTCTCTTAATATCGGATTTCTTCTCCTATACCCAGAACAAGAACAGCCATAGTTTGTGGAAGTGTTCCTTCATTTCACTTCGGATAAATCTTTGAATATTTGTGACAGTTAGCCACCTCCGCCTGTTTCCATCTTTCAGTGTCCCTGTCTCACTGCACTCAGTTAGGCCCTCATTGTCTCCATGTGCTGGTCTCATTGTCTCACTGCACTCAGTTAGCCCCTCATTGTCTCCATCTGCTGGTCTCATTGTCTCACTGCACTCAGTTAGCCCCTCATTGTCTCCATCTGCTGGTCTCATTGTCTCACTGCACTCAGTTAGCCCCTCATTGTCTCCATCTGCTGGTCTCATTGTCTCACTGCACTCAGTTAGGCCCTCATTGTCTCCATCTGCTGGTCTCATTGTCTCACTGCACTCAGTTAGGCCCTCATTGTCTCCACCTGCTGGTCTCATTGTCTCACTGCACTCAGTTAGCCCCTCATTGTCTCCATCTGCTGGTCTCATTGTCTCACTGCACTCAGTTAGCCCTTCATTGTCTCCATCTGCTGGTCTCATTGTCTCACTGCACCCAGTTAGCCCCTCATTGTCTCCATCTGCTGGTCTCATTGTCTCACTGCACTCAGTTAGCCCCTCATTGTCTCCATCTGCTGGTCTCATTGTCTCACTGCACCCAGTTAGCCCCTCATTGTCTCCATCTGCTGGTCTCATTGTCTCACTGCACCCAGTTAGCCCCTCATTGTCTCCATCTGCTGGTCTCATTGTCTCACTGCACTCAGTTAGCTCTTCATTGTCTCCATCTGCTGGTCTCATTGTCTCACTGCACTCAGTTAGCTCTTCATTGTCTCCATCTGCTGGTCTCATTGTCTCACTGCACTCAGTTAGCTCTTCATTGTCTCCATCTGCTGGTCTCATTGTCTCACTGCATGCAGTTAGCCCCTCATTGTCTCCATCTGCTGGTCTCATTGTCTCACTGCACCCAGTTAGTGAACTCTCTGACTCCATCTGCTGACGTCCCTGTCACTCTTCGCTCAGTTAGCCACCTGTTTCCATCTCTCGGTGCCCCTGTCTCACTGCACTTAGTTAGCCACAACTTCCTTTCTCCATCTGCTGGTGTCCCTCTCTCATTGCCCTCAGATAGACACCTCATTGTGTTCATTTGCTGGGGGTCGCTGTCTCACTGCACCCAGTTAGTCATCTCTCTGCCTCCAGCTGCTGATATCTCTGCCTCACCTCACTAAGTAACCTGCTCACTCTCTCCATCTGCTGGAATCTCCACCTCATTTCACTCAGTTGCCATCTCAGTTTCTCCATCTGCTTGTCTCCCTGTCTCACTGCACACAGTTACCCCCTCACTCTATTCACCTGCCTGTGCCACAGTCTCACTGAACTCAGTTACTCCTTCACTATTCCTATTTGTTGGTGTCTCTGTCCTCATAACCCACTGTGTGCATGCAAACTCTCTATAATGTTCCCCACAATGTGGCATTTCCTCTTTCCTAACCCTGTAAAAATGTGGCACTCACTCAGTAGCAACCTTCTGACAGTGCAGCATGCCCTCAATACTGACCCACTGACAGCGCAGCACTCCCACAGCACTGACCCTTTGACAGTGCAGCACTCCCTCTGTATTGAACATCGATCAGTGCGGCACTCCCTCAGCACTGACCCTTTGACAGTGCAGCATGCCCTCAATACTGACCCACTGACAGTGCAGCACGCCATCAGTACTGACCCTCTGACAGTGCAGCACTCCCTCCGTACTGACCCACTGACAGTGCGGCACTCCCTCAGCACTGATCCTCTGACAGTGCAGCACTCCCTCAAGTACTGACCCTCTGACAGTGTGGCATTCCTTCAATAAAATCCTCAAAGAGTGCAGCTCCCCTTCAGTACTGACCCTGACAGTGCAACACTCCCCCTCATTACTGACCCTCTGATATTGCAGCATGATCTCAGCACTGAGTCTCTGGCAGTGCATCACTAACTTAGCACTTACCCTCTGACAGTGCAGTACTGCCTCAGCACTGACCCTCTGATGGTGCAGCACTCCCTCAGACTTACCCTCTGACGGTGCAGCACTCCCTCAGTACTGAACAGCTAACAGTACATCACTAACTCAGTACTGACCCTATGACACTGCAACACTCAGTATTGACCATCTGACCAGTGTCATAGGGGTGCAGCACTTCCTCAGTTCTCACTCTCTGATTGTGCAGAGCTCCCTCACTGATGACTCAAGACAGTGCAGCACTGCCTCAGCACTAATCCTCTGACATTGCAGTACCTGAAATCTTTTCTATTTCTGTAACTCCTACCAATCTGTGCAAACCTCCCTATCTCTGTAACTTCCTACCATCCCTACAACCTCAATATCATTGTAATCTCCTTTAGCCCCTACAGCCATCTCCATCTCTGCAATCTCCTCTACGAACTCTCCATTACGAACCTCCTCATTCTATCTCTGCAAACTTCTCCCAGCCCCTACAATACTCCCTAACTTTTTGAGGGAGGAGGATACTCAATGAGACCTTGGAGTCACCGTGCACCATTCGCTGAAAGGAAGCATGCAGTACAGCAGGCAGTAAAGAAGCAAAATGGTATGTTGGCTTTGAAGGCGAGAGGATTTGATAATAGGCATAGGGATGTTTTGTTGCAATTGCATAGGGCGTTAGTGAGATACACATCTGGAGTGTTGTGTGCAGTTTTGGTGTCCTTATCAGAGGACGGATGTCCTTGCTAGAGAGGGAGTACAGCAAAGATTTACCAGGCTGATTGCTAGGATGACAGGTCTGTCAGATGAGGAGAGATTAAGTTGGTTAGGATTATATTCACTGGAGTTTAGAAAAGTGAGAAAGGATCTCATAGAAGCTGATAAAATTCTCACAGGGTTAGACAGGATAGATTCAGAAATAATGTTCCCAGTGGTGGAGGGGTCCAGAACTAGGGATCATCGTTTGTGCATAAGGGGTAAAACTTTTAGAACTGAGGCGAGGAGAAATGTCTTCACCAAGAGGGTGGTGAATGTATGGGAAGTAGTTAAGGCCAAACCGTTGTCTGGTTTCAAGAAGAAATTGGATGTAACTCTTGGGGATAAAGGGATGTGTGGAAGAGGGTATCAGGATATTGAATTCGATGATCAACCATGATCAAAATGAATGGTGGAACTGGTTCGAAGGGCAGATGGCCTACTCCTGTTTCTCGTTTCCATGTTCCTTGGACTGCCTCTTGACTTTTCATGCAAATGTTTCAGCTTGGACTCTGTATATACTTGAATTTTAAAGCTCCAAGCACAATCAAAACACCAGCTTTTCAAGGGAGAACATAATGTTTTATTTTCCTTCTGGAATTTTTACAGTTTTTAAACATCTTTATCAACATCAAATTCCAATTTCACAATCTCAGCTTCGCAACACCTCCCCATTAAGAAAAAAATGAACCATCATCATGAAAACATGATTTATTTTTTAAGAAACTCGCGATAATGTGTCAGTGATAATATTTTCATTACCTGCAACACGCACAATCTGTAAATTAAATGCTTGTAACGTGAGACTCCAATGAAATAATCTGGTGTTCATGTCCTTAAATCTTTCCATAATTTCAAAGGATTGTGATTGGTATATACAATCATCTCTGATACACTGTTTGTAATATAAATATTAAAATATTCCAAGGTTATTATTAGATTGAATAGCTCCTTTTCAACAGTGGAATATTTTGTCTGGTGGATATTTAGTTTCTTTGAAAAATAACCAATTGGCCTTTCAATTCCACATTCATCCTTCTGTAACAACACAGCTCCAACACCGACATCACTGGTGTCGATGGCGACATTGAAGGGTTTCAGGAAGTCTGGCAAAGCTAAAACTGATGCCGTTGTTAACACTGCTTTTAAATTCTCAAATGCCTCCTGGCATTCTTCTATCCACTGAAATTTTGTGATTTTGTTTTAACAAAGCATCAATAGTGCCACTATGCTACTGAGGTTTGGTACAAATTTTCTGTAAAATCCACTAAATCCCAGAAATCATAGGACTTGCCTCTTCAATAATAGTCTTGTAAACTATTATTCAATAATAGTCTTGTCAACTCACTATCTGATAGCCAAGTTCCGCACACATGAGGACGGTCTCAACAGGGATCTTGGGTTCATGTCGCACTATCTGTAACCCCCGTGACTTGCCTGGGTTTGCAAAACCTCACTTACTGTACTGTCTGGAGACAATACACATCTCTGTAACCTGTGATCAGTGCTCCTTCCACTCACATTATCAGCCACTTCAGGTCTTGAACAGCAGGTTAGGTGTAAGGATTCGCATTCTAATCAGTAATCTCCAAACTGTCTGTGCTTTATATGCTCTGTCTGAGGCCAGAACTCTCCATTCACCTGACGAAGAGGCAGTCCCCTCGAAAGCTTGTGAGTATTATCAAATAAATCGGTTGGACTAAAACCTGGTGTTGTCAGACTTTTCACTGATCAGAAACAGAGATCAGAACATATAATCCCTTAGAGATAAAGCAGAAAGCAGTTTGCCCCAGTGTCAAGGGCAGCTAGGGATGGACAATAAATGCTGGTATAGCCAGCAACGCACATGTCCCACAAATGAATAATAAAAAAAAGGAGAATGAAAACACAATATCTATGCCCAGAATAAGAGTAAGATATTTTATTCAGGATTAGGCTACCATGATAGTTTTGATGTTGTTTGAATGTTACTAGATTACATATGTTTCCTTCAGGTAGTAAGGGCGTGGGATGCCCTGCCTGCAGCAGTTGTGGACTCACCAACTTTAAGGGCATTCAAATGGTCATTGGATAGACATATGGATAACATTGGAATAGTTTAGGTTGGAGGTCATTAGATTGGTTCCGCTAGTTGGTGCAACATCGAGGGCTGAAGGGCCTGTACTGTGCTGTAATGTTCTATGTTCTAACTTCAAGGGAATATTGAGCAATATTGTGACATTTGACATTAGATACACTTTTCCAAACTATTACAATAAACAGCAAAACTTTTGAACGCATCACTTTGCTGAATCACAATGGTGGATTCATGAAATGGAGAGATTTTGGTGGGTTTACGAAAGAGCAGAGCTTGAAAATAAATCCATGTAATTCCATTCCAGTTACTGGATCTCTCACACACTAACAATGACCAATATCCCGAGTAATACATGATGACTTGCATCAAATATTCCACTGTAATGAGTGACCCACAATCAGTACACTTCTGCACAGATTGATAACCCCTGTAACAAGCTTTCCCCAGCAGTTGGTCTGCACTGATGTCTGTGTGAACTGTACAGCATGCTCTTTTCAAATCAGTGAGTTCAGAAACTGGCGACTCTATCATTTCCAAACTTCGGATCAGGATTTAGTTTCAGTTATGACAATCGAATAAAATGACAGTGATAATTTAAGGCATTTGGCTGGATTATATAACTGTTTGCATATGATGTCAATAGATCAGCATGAAAAATTGTCAATCAGTGAATTAAACTGGATGATTTATTACAGTCACGTGTATTGCTTACAGTGAAAAGTATTTGTTCCTTGCACGCTATACAGACAAAGTATTCCACCCATAGACTACATGGGGAGAAGGAAAGGGAAGAGAGTGTGTGCCTGTTTGTGTAAGATTGCACTTGCACGGGTATCCCAAACATTCCAGCAATTCTGGCCCACACCCACCACAGGATTCATATGGTTAAGGGGTACATTAAGTGAGAAAACCCATTGATAATAATGGCTCCAGGAGATTCTGCTGCTATTTAACAGTGGAATATCTAACGGATTGGGTGGTAAATCCTATGCCAATTCTCTATATCCTGTCAATGTGTGTCTATGCATATCCTATCTGTCTCTCTTTGTGTGTGTTTGTGTGCACAAGCATGTGTGTGTGTGTGTGTATGTATTGTTTGTGAGTATGTGCGTGTGTTTTCCTATGTGTGTCTCCGTGTACGCAACAGTTGTAAGATTTGTTCCCCCACCCCATCTTTTATCGGCAGGATATTATTGCCACAGAGTGATTGCAGTGAAAGATGGCCAGACATATTCCCAGGATTGTGGGATGTCTTATGATGTAAGACTGGGCACAGTGCGCCTCTATTCCCAAGAATTTCAAAGAATAGGAGGTGATTTAATTGGAAAGTACAAAATCGTTAAAGGAATAGATACAGGTAAGACAATTTCTTTGGTTGGGAGCTTAGAGCGAGGGGACACAATTTTAACATAAGGTGCAAGTCATTTAGCACACATGGGATGGTTATTTTTTTTTCAGCAGGTTGTGTATCTTGAGA
Organism: Carcharhinus amblyrhynchos; assembly: GCF_965287045.1. Taxonomy (NCBI): domain Eukaryota; kingdom Metazoa; phylum Chordata; class Chondrichthyes; order Carcharhiniformes; family Carcharhinidae; genus Carcharhinus; species Carcharhinus amblyrhynchos. Next base: position 76,172,262 of record NC_137336.1, on the reverse strand, counting down.
ACTCTCTACCCCACGAGATGTGGATGCCTGGGGAGACTAGACATCAAGGGGAGATGGACACGCAATCAGAGTCTAGAGATCAAGGAGGATGGATACCCAGTTACTGACTAGGCATCAAGGAGACTTAGAAAGATTTATAAATATCGATGTATAAAGGGATATAGTTACAGTGTGGGAAAATGCATTGAAGTGGGTGATCATATTGTCAGGTTGAGCCGGTTTGATGGGTTGAATGGCCTATTCCTCTTCCTCTATTCCTAGTTTCTGCCTGAGAAATATGAATTTCCATCGTCATGGCTTTCTGTAACTCCTTGCCCTTTCCTGCGTTCACCATTCCCTCAAATTCTGTCCTGCCATACACCTCAGCAGTGATCAGAGAAACGTAATAGCAACATTGGATTTCTGGCCAATTCACCAAAACAGCACATCATTGGACTATAAACAGTAATTTAGCATGGCCAATCCATCTAACCAGCAAATCTTTGGACACGAAGATGGAACTTAGCATGACCAATCCACCTAACATGCACATCTTTGAACAATAAGGGCCACGTTAGCATGGCCAATCCACCTAACACGCACATCATTGGACACTAAGGGGCAATTTAACATGAAAATCCACCTAACCCATGCATCTTCAGACAGTAAGGGTCAATTTAGCATGGCCAGTCTACCTAACCTGCACATCTTTGGATAATAAGAGGCAACTTACCATACCAGTCCAAAAAAAAGTAGCCACCAGCCACTTTAAGCATTCAATATGAAAATTATTTATCTAACACCGGTCTCAGCTTTTTTCTGTGCCATTTTCCTATTGGCCTCTTACCTTCGATCTATCAAGTATTTATTCACCTCCGCTTTAAATACTTGATGCAGTGACCAGAACACTTTGGGGCAGAGAATTCAAAAGATTCACCAACATCTGCAAGAAGAAATTTCTACTCGCCTCACTTTTAAATGGTCGATGCTTTACCTTGTAGCTATGACCCTTTGTCCAGGACTCTCCCGCTCATGAAAACATCTCACCATCGACCCTTTTAGTGCCCCTGGACCTTATATGTCTGAATAAGATCATTCCTCAGTTTTGTAAACTCCAGGGTACATAGACCCAGACATGGCAGCAAAATGGTTAGCATTGCTGCCTCACAGTGCCAAGCAGCGGGGTCGATTCCCGGTTTGGATCACTGTCTGTGTACAGCCTGCATGTTCTTCCAGTGTCGTTGTCAGTTCCCTTTTGTTGCTTCGGTTTCCTGCCATGGTCCAAAACAGATGCTGTTCAGATACTTTGGCCATGTTAATTTCTCCCTCAGTGAACCTGAACAGGTGCTGGAGCATGGCATGAGGGAATTTTCACAACAACTTCATTGCAGTGTTAATAATAAGCATACTCGTGACACGAATAAATTAACTTTAAACTATTTAATTTGCTTTATTATTGTCACATGTATTAGCAGAAAATGAAAAGTATTGTTTCTTTTGTTCTACACAGACAAAGCATACCATACATAGAGAAGAAGAGTAAACGGTGGGGACAGCTCACAGCAATACGACTCGCTCCAGCACCACCTTTTCTTTCTGTTGCAAGGACTGCCCTCTCCTTGTAACCTGCATATCTTTGGATACTAAAGGGTAACTTAGCGTCACCAATCCATCTATCCTGCACATCTTTGAACATTAAGGGGAAATTTATTATGTTTGCTCCACCTAACCTGCACATCTTTGAACACCAAGGGACAATTTAGCAGGGTAACTCTCATAATCTGCACATCCTTAGATGCTAAGTGGCAATTTAGCATTGACAATCCACCTAACATACACATCTTTGGACAATGGGAGAAAACTGGAGCACCCAGAAGAAACCCAAACAGACAAGGGGAGAACATGTAAACTCCACAAGTCACCCAAGGCTGGAATTGAACTTGAGTCCCTCGCACCGTGAGGTAATGGGGTCAAACACTGCGCCACCATGCTGAGAAGCAGGCCGCCAATTGGACAAATGGGATGGAAAGTTACATGATCTGATTGGCAGCTGGACTTTCGATAGGGGTGGGAATGAGCCCAGGATGAATCATTGGCTGAGGGTATAGGTCAAAGTCAGCCTGACATATCTTTTCCAATTATCTTAAATGGCAGCCAGTTACTGGAAAGGAATTCATTTATTGGCTGAACCTGTTGTCAACCATTGAACAAAGATTCCTGATTGGTCCTGCCAGCAGTCAACCACTTGTTGGAGCTTGCTCATTGGTGGTTCGGGAGTTGAGCATTGGTTACATCCAGAACTTGAGACACTGGGTCTGATGTTACCGTTGCATTGTGGTGTGAAAACTCAGTAAAGTTGGGCGTGAGGCGAATAACGCGATCTGCACTCACATCCTCATTGATTCCCCTTTACCAAGGCCCAAAAATGGAAGTGATCGGGACCACAGCTAAAATGGGCACAATGCTAATTTAAATGCTTTCCCATGCATTTAAACTGACTTAATGAGCTGGACGCCCAAACTTACTAGCATTTCACCCTTGACCATCACGTTCACCCATCCAGATTTGGTGTGAAACAGACACGTTTGGCAAAATCTGCTTTGGGCACTCCAGCTTCCAATAAGTTCCAAGCTTCCAGCTGACTCAGATTGGTGGTGAGGGGGAGAAGGGAGGTGGGCCAAATCATTCTCTGGTGTGGGTTGGGGAGGAGGAGGGAGGGCAGATCATTCTCTGGTGGGGGACGGGGGAGGAGGCAGGCCAGGTCTTTCTCTGGTGGAGGGCAGAAGGTGAGAGATCTGATTCTCCTCTTGTGAAGCAGGGACAAGGAGGGTCAGATAGTTCTCTGGTGAGGGGAGGAGGGAAGCCAGATTGCTCTCTGGTGGGGGAGGGGGAGGAGGAGAGCCAGATGGATCTCTGGTGGAGGAGGGGGGAGGTGTTTCTGGGGCAAAGGTGTCCCCTGCCATTCTGTGGGTGATCGTTGTGTGGTGGGGGGGGGGGCGGGGAGAAGTGGGTGAGGAGGTTGTGATCGGTCTGGGTACCACAGTTAGGTGGGTGGATAAGGGAGACAACTAAGTTGTGAAGATTGGGAAATATGTGTAGGGGCCATCATTTCCGGCCACTTTATCTACATTTTGTGGCCGGGGAGTGATATGGCATGGGGGTGTTTTTCATTTTTTTTACTGCTCATTGGCAGTTGGAGGCTCCAATCAGAGCAACAGCATTTCTGGCACGGTTAGACTTACCCACTGCGTGATTCAGAGTCACAACTTTTTTTTCCAGGCTGAGTGCATATGGGGACGCTGGAGAACAGCGTTTATAAGTCGATCTGAATCATATTCTGATTCAGCACTCAGAATTAAAATGCTAAATTCGGGACCCCTGAATCCAATTGGACACTCTTTGATATTGGAACATTTGATAACTCTGCCTATCAAGTAGCAGCTGCTCTGACTCTCCTTCATCGCTCTTCAGGCTGCTCTTCCAGGCACCACCTCTTACAAGTCATTCCACTGCGCTTTGTCATGTGCCTACTGGGATTTTGGCGATAAATATTCCATTCATAGACTTTAAACACTGTGACCTACCTCTGTATTGATCTCAGTTATTGCTTTTACCTATTAATGGAATAATTGATGCGATCGGATATGTTAGCATATTCTTGGCCTGCTCCCTAAACTTAGACTGTGCCATCCCATAAACAAATGTGTTTGTGCAGCAACTAAAATTCTGCAGCATAAATCCAACTTGTTGAAATATATATTCAGCATTGTTGTATTTCATTCCTTTAGTGTAGTAATAGAAGAACTCTATAATACTGACCAGCCATAATAATATGAAGTTGCTGGATATGCTGAGGAGTAAAATTATTGACTTCTTTCTGCTCTCCACCTCGGGGTCTCTGTGATTCTCCCCCTTGATCTCACCCTTCAGTCCCTTCCGCACTCGACTGGCAACTAAAATGTGCCTGACCGTCAGAGTGTTGAGCAATAGAATTAAAAAGAATGGGAGCAATGGGGTTAACACAGTATGAAACCACTTAAATCCCACCCAACCTGGTGCAATGAAATAACTTTGCTTTGTGTAACAATCCCATGGAACATTATCAATGATCACTCCAGGCTCCTGTGTAAAAAAGAAGGGGATGTTTTGTAAACATATCAGAATGCCGGTTGTTGTTAATACCATAGCCGCAGTTTTCCCAGTGCAATAGTTTTTTTTCAGCTTCTTGCAACAAATGGCCATAAATCGGTCAAATGTGAAAGCGATGGTGAACCAGACAGAACAGCCTTTAGCTGCAGTTCGTAGGACAACATTAACACTACACACAGGAGTGATGTCCAGGAAAGACATGGGAAAATAATAATAAATCACAAAATAAATTAGGACCTCAGAAATAACAACCAAGAGATCAGCCATTGCCATGGCCATTAGGTAGCGAGTGGTACATGTGGAGATCCCACACTTTCCCCGGGACAGGATCACAATTCCCAGTAAATTAGCTGAAAAAAAAGAAATAATTAATGGAAATTAATGATCAAACATTCTCCTTGTCTGGCACACACATTAAAAATAGGCAGCACAACAATTGGTTGATAAAGACACTGCAATCAAAAATCAAAGAAAATACTGGAGAAACTCAGGAGGTCTCACAGCATCTGTGGGGAGAGAGAATAGAGCGAACGTTCTGAGTCCAAATGACCCTTCATCAGGGCTGAAAGCAAAACAAAAAAATCAGGCTAGGTTTATTCTGTGAGTGTGGCAATAGGCTATAACTGGACAACGGAAATATTAATGATGATGAAGATAGCTGAGGAAAGTGCTGAAAGTGTCCATTTAGTTAATAGATCGTGTGAATGGCAGAACAGAAGTACAAACTGGTAAGAGACTGCCTGAGAAAAGTGGCCGTTGCCTTGAATGCGGGGTGGGTGGTGAGTTCAGAGAAGGTGGAGAGCTAGAATGGAGAAATGGAAAAATTGAAGTGAGAATGAAAAGTGATAAAAATGGATGAATGAGATGAAAAGAAGAAATGAAACAAACTAAATGGAAACAGGAAGAAGCTGTCGGGTAGGATTTGTGCTTTCACGTTGTCAAACTCAATGGTGAGTCCCGAAGTCTGTAAAGTGCCCAATCAGAAAATGAGGTGCTGTTACTCCAGATTGCAAAAGGAAACTGATCGACCTGTGGACAGGAGAGCAGGATGATGTGTTCAAATCGCAAGCAACAGGAAAGACTGGATCCTACTTGCGGGGAACTACCGAAGTATTCTGCAAAGAGGTCACCCAGGCAGCTTTTGGCCTCTCCAATGTAAAGTAGACCACATTGGAAGCAGCGAATGCAATTGAGTATAGGACAGAGGTAAAAATCTTAAAAAAAGAACGAGGCTGTCATCACATTTCCAAGGCACCAAGCTGTAAGTTGACGGTAGTTGGGAGAGTAAGTACTTTCAAAGGACAGACTTTACACGTTAATATCTTCATGCAATGGGAGCCTCTGCTCCAATCATTTTCCTGATTTAACTGAATCAGTTCTGCATCACAGCCCACATCTTATCTATGGATATGGATCATCAATAGAGACCATAACGGCCCCCTTCCCTGTCAATCTATTATCAACATTCCTAGGGATTCACTCCTAGCCCCTGATCAGACCAGCGTTAGAATGAGATACGAAACCAGATCAGACACCCTCCAGGCTAAGATGCTGCCCTCCCCTCAATATCAAACCCGTCCATCAATTTCAACATCCCTCAATCAGACAGACACACCACCCCTTGCAAACTAAGATCCCTGACAATTTCAGAGTGACTTTCCAGTCTTAAACACCACCGGTTAATATCCAACATTTAGTCACATTTACCCTGAACCTGATTACCGAGCAGAATTCGCGCCCTTCCAGGATGGCATTGTCCTGTGACCAAATCGTCTACGATCGCCTCCAACCAGCCCAATGTCCTCGGCCCCAGGTCAGAACAGTTCCCAGAATTGGAACACCCTGGGATTATGTCCTCTGAAAGTTGGAGAGGTGTGCGTTTGTTCTGAGAGGGGTTGTATATGTAATGCGAGGATGAAAGCAGGTGTGTGTTGATCGGAAAAATAATGAAACCAAACGTTAGATGAAAAGAAAAACATCCAGAAACACAGATGATAATGAAGAGTGGTCAGAACACATTCCCAGCAACATAGGTGACCAATTTCATTCAATTCTTTAAGTCATAATCGCACATTGTAGATTTGACTCGAAAGATATCGCTAACCATCTTTCTATTTATAAAGGCTTTTAAGTTACAACACAACTGACACAATACCATGCCTGGAAATACTTTATACATTTGAATACTTGCACATGCCAGTGTTCAATGACAAACGACCTCTCACATAAGGCAGGTGGTGCCCTCGTGGTATTATCGGCAGATTATTAGTCCAGAAACTCAACTAATATTCTGAGGGACTGGGTTCAAATCCTGCCACAGCAACTGGTGGAACTTGAGTTCAGAAAAAAAAGGAATTAAGTATCTACTGATGGCCATAAAACTATTGTCTACTGTCAGAATAATCTATCTGGTTCACTAGTGTCCTTTAGGAAATGTGCCAGCCTCACCCGGTCTGGCCTACATGAGACTCCAGAGCCATTGCAGCGTGATTGACTCTCAACTGTCCTTTGACCAAAGGCAACTAGGGGTGGGAGCTACATGCTGGCCCAACCAGCGACACTCATGTTCCTCAAGTTCATAACAAAAAGCTACTGCATTTTGATTGGAATAACATATTTACAAAATACTCTTTTGAAAATAAATCTCTGACATTGAGGGGATTTATGGGCTCTGAGGAAGAGATTCACAAATGATTTAAAGTCGCAACAGTTTAAAAGGAACACAGAGATATGGGTTATTCCCCTTGCATAGCAGAGCTGAGATTGAATAGAGAGCCAGGTTCTACAACACTCTGTCTACCGTTTTCAAGACCTTCTCCATGTTACCAAAAGAAATATATAGATTGGCTTCAGAAGGTGCAATTATTCTAACCAGGATGATTCTAAGCTGAGCGAAGTGAACAATTTCTTTCAACTTTGCAAGTTTATCAATGTTAGGAAATATTTTGTTTGGTCTGATCTTTGTATTGTGAAATTCACTGGGCCTGTTCCACAGTTAGAGACTAGTTTCAATACAGCGATTGTGTGATGTGATATTTGTAAATTCTCTAAATCATTGATCAGAACCAGAAATGGGAATGTATACGCTCTCAGAGATTGCAGCTGTTGATTAGAGAGCTTGCCACCACTTCCCTTGTGGTTTATTTATGAGCGTCACAAGTATCCTTAAATCAACACTGCAATGAAGCTCCTGCGAATAGCTCCTAGTTGCCACACTCCAGCACCTGTTTGAGTACTGAGGGAGAATTTAGCATGGCCAACGCACCTAACCAACACCTCTTTCAGCCTGTGGGAGGAAACCACAGCAACGGGACTGTGTGCAGACTCCGCATAGACAGCACCAAAGCTGGGGATTGAACGTGGGCCGCTGGTGCTTAGAGGCAGCAGTGTTTACCATTGTCCCACCACACTACCCTTAAAACGTGGAAACTCTGCCTCTAAATGGAGTCAAACCACCAGCTTTTTGGTAAGTAGCTGAATCATAGGAAGAGGTATAGAATATAAGAGTAGGAGTCTGATGTTGCAGTTGTATAGAACGTTGGTTAGGCCTCACTTGGAGTACTGTGTCCAGTTCTGGTCGCCGTACTACCGGAAGGATGTAGAGATCCTGGAGAGAGTGCAGAGGAGATTTACCAGGATGTTGCCTGGTATGGAAGGGCTGTCTTACGAGGAAAGATTGAATGAACTTGGGCTGTTTTCCCTTGAGAGACGTCGGCTGAGGGGGGATCTAATAGAGGTTTATAAGATTATGAAGGGGATAGATAGAGTAAATGGTGGTAAGCTTTTTCCGCTACAAGAAATGGATAGAACGAGGGGTCACGGGCTTAGGGTGAGGGGGGCTAGGTATAAGACAAATATTAGAGGGCAGTTTTTCACGCAAAGGGTAGTGGGGGTGTGGAATGCACTGCCGAGTAAGGTGGTGGAAGCAGGCACGCTAGGGTTGTTTAAGAGTCACTTAGACAGCCATATGAGCGGGCTACATATAGGGGGATATAGTAGGCCTTACTGAACATTGTAGGCTTGGGAATACGTTTTGCCTCAGGAATGTTAGTCTTTGCCTGTTTAATAATGAATTTTTTTGTCTCCACAGGCATTTAAGTCCAGCAAGGGGCATGCAGGCGGCAGGTTGTAGTGGGCTGCTCTTGGATGTTGCTTCGGGAGTTGCCTATTGCTTCATGTCGTTAGTGTGCTTAAACTGGACCATCTCGAGGGCAACATGACAGTTCAGAGACTATCTCTGTTGCTGTGCGGACACATGGATTTGGGCCTGTGTCTGTGGGAGTTTGCACGTTCTCCCCGTGGTTGCGTGGGTTTCCTCCGGGTGCTCCGGTTTCCTCCCACATCCCCCAAAGATGTGCTTTTAGGCTGATTGATTGGGTACTAAATTGTCCCTAAATTGGACCTCCCTGATCCTCGCACGTTAGGCGTAGACTAAAATCATGAATAGGTCACTGAGATAGTAGGACGGCGGCGCGGGCTCGTTGGGCCGAAGGGCCTGTTTCCCGTGCTGTGTTGTTCTTTGTTCTTTGTTCTAATACGTTCACCAATTGTGCACCAGGAACTAATGATGGACAATAAATGTTGGCCTAGCCAGTGATGTCTACATCTGTCAATGAATTTGAAAAGTTGCAGAAGTGGACCATTGAGTAGCGTCAGTCGAGTATTAATCCTATGAATAATTAGGTAATAAAGCTCAACATGCATGGTGCTCAGGTTCTCGAGTAGTATCAGGCGAATAGTATTAACACAGATAAATGAATTAGTGTTTACAATATCATTGCCAAGAGTAAGAGTAGAACATTTTACAAAGGATTAGCTTACAGAAGCAGTATTTGGGCTTTTTTAAATGTCAGCCATTGATTACATCTGTTTCTCTCGGAGAACTTCAAGGGAATATTGAGCAATACTGAGACCTTTGACATTAGAAACACATTTTCAAACTTTTCCGATCAACAGCAAAACTCTTCCTGTTTTTAAGCCATCACCCTGGTGAATGCAAAGAGGAGGTTTCATGGAACGGAGAGATAACTCAACCAAAAGAGCACGGAATCAAACTAGGTCCACCTAATTCCATTCCAGTTACTGGTTCACACATACAATAACATTGACAAATGCTCCCAGTAATACATGATGACTTGCGTTAGATATTCCACTCAAGTGAATGACCCGCAGTCAATACATAAGAACATAAGAAATAGGAGCAGGAGTAGGCCATCTAGCCCTTCGAGCCTGCCCCGCCATTCAATAAGATCATGGCTGATCTGTCGTGGCTCAGTTCCACCTTCCCGCCCTCTCCCCATAACCCTTAATCCCCTCTCTTATCAAAAACCCATCAACCCGCGTCTTAAATATATTTAGCGAGGCAGCCTCCACCACTTCAACGGGCAGAGAATTCCAGAGATTCACCACCCTTTGAGTGAAGAAGTTCCTCCTCAACTCCGTTCTAAACCGCCCCACCCTTTATCTTGAGGCTGTGCCCCCTAGTCCTACTGTCTTTTGAGTACACTTCTGCACAGGTTGATCTGACCAGTAACAATCTTTCCTCAGCAGTTAGTCTGCACGGATGTGCATGAACTGTACAAAATCTTCCTTTTATATCAGTGAGTTCACAATTTGGCGAAACTGTCATTTCCAAAACGTCGGAACAAGTTCTGGTTTCAATTAGGACAATCGAATAAATGAACAGGGATAATTTCAGATTTGGCTGGACTATCTGATATAACTGTCTGCAAATCGGCGTCAATAGATGAGCATGGTGTATTGTCAGTCAGGGTTAAACCCGAGTGTAGCTCTCACACTAAATAAAATCCATGTTTATGCTCACTTACCAGGTACACCAATGATGACAATGATTGTGTAGAAGACATTCTTGATAGTCGGAAATGTTTGAAACATTTTCACTGAGAAACGATCGATCTCTTCCTTCTGGAAGCAACCTCAGTGCATTAAAACTGAGTGAAAGATTCCCACAACCTTTATTTCTTTGGGATCTCCTCAGGGATATTCAAGTTGCAAAACCATCAACGTATTTTTTTGGAAAAAGAAACATGTTTTGCAAACAGACCTTATGACATAAGGTAAATTTTGAAATATTCATATCCAAGGTTTGTTTGATAATTTGCAAAGACTGGACAATTCTGATGACATTAATTAAGGAGTGGCCCTCGGGAATTCCACCACGTTTGATTTCCAGCATCAAACATAAGCATTAACCCAAAATTGCTGATCACTTGCAGTGTGTCAATGTCCTACCCTGTTCTTACTGTCCCTGAAGAGTGGACCTGCTCCATGCGTTCTATCAGCGCAGGCTTGATGAGCCAAAGGAGCTTTGTTCTTTATTGCAAGATTTTACACTCCCTCATATCGACATAATTTCATTGTCCAAGAATCTGTGCAAAATGCATCCCCAGAAAGTTTGTCCACATGATATCCCGAAATGAAAAGAAACATTTGTCCATGTGACTATTAGTATTTTCCTCAACCTGGTTATCTCGACGTTTCACGACAGCCAACAAATCTCAATTTGTTGCTGCAATTACATTTAACTGTTCCGTGAACAGGGCTGTGACATTTGAAATGCTGTCCGTTTGTTTGCAGTGTATCTGTGTGTGTGTGTTTGTATGAGTGTGACCCTGTGTGTGCGTGTGTGTGTGTGTATCTATGAATTTATATGCCCCTGTATTGTGTCCAATCCTATCGGTATCTCTGCATATGTGTCCATGTGTGCTTGTGTTGCTGTGTGCATGAGTTCCTGTATGTGCGACTTTGTGTCTCTGGTAAATGCTACTTTACTTCTAGTTTATATAAGTCAATGAATGAGAAACAAAATAAAATTATATATATTTACAGTGTTAAGGAGAGCGGGTGGAGGAATGGGAATAGTAAAATTTCTCTTTCAGAGCGTTGACACTGACTTGATGGGCTGAATGGTCTCTTGTGCTGTAACCATGATTCACACACAAGTTATCTTCTTAGTGTCTATTATTCCCCACACTTTCTTCCATCATCAATCACAGCATTTCAAGCTCAGATCTCAGTACTTTTGTTGGAGCATTGAGGAGAATTTTTTTTGCCCACCAGAGTTTGTTTCTGGAGCCAAAATCCTCCGTTTCACCAGTCCCTTTGAAAGATGGCCAGAATCTTATCCCAGAGAACATTCCAGTAAATCTCTTCTATATATTGAACAACGTGTATCTGTGTGCATGTTTCTCTTTGTATGTGTGTGTGTGACTTTAGGTGTATGTGTTTGTGTTATTAGATGTCCCATTGGATGTATGTGTGTCCCTTTGGTTGCGTGGTGTCTCTTTGGGGGGGGGGGGGGGGGGGGGGGGCGGTGTGTGTCCCTTGGGTCTGTTTGTGTCTCTTTGGCTGTGTGTCGGTTTAGCTTTGCACATGCTTTCATTCATTCAGGAGGTGTGGTTGTCGTTTCCTAGGCCAGCATTCATTTCCCATTCCAAATTGCCTTCCAGAAGATGGCGCTGAGCTGCATCCATGATTGGCTATAGTTTAGTGGTATAAGTACACCCACAGTGTTGTTAGGGAGGAAGTTCCATTGTTTTGATTCAGTATCAGTGAAGGATCTAATGGTAAGTGGGAAACTTGTTAGTAGCCATGTTCCAATTGTGTCTCTTGCCCTTTTTTTTCTAAATGCTAGTGGTTCAGTGCCTGGGAAGTCTTGGGGAGTTCTTACAGTGAATCTTGCAGAGGGTACACGGCTGAAACGATTGGACGGTGCTGGAGGGAGTGATTATTTGTGGAATGGGTGCCAATAAGGCAGAGTTGTCCTTCAGTGTTTCAAGCTTTTGAGTGTTGTTGGAGCTGCACCCATGCAGGCAAATGGGATAACGCATCACATGCCTGCTCTGTGCTTTGGCTGGAATTAGCAGGTGTGTGTCTCGCGCCAGTACTCCTTTCCTCAGACCTGCTCTTGTAGCCACAGTGCTAAGATGATGAGACCCACTCAGCACCTCATCAATAGTTGCCTCCAGGATTTTTAATGTTGAATGATAATTTCTTCAGCCAGTCGAGGAGTGCACTCGAAACACATTTGCCAACTGTATCGCTCGGCGGCCATTGTTCATTGCCGGGGAGACGGGCAGCGATCATGTTTCTTTGTCAGGGGAGACACTGGTGACCATCTTCCGTTGCCATGGAGCCGAGGGAGGCCATCTTGTGTTGCCAGCGGAGTCGCTTGTGGCCATCCTGCGTTGCCAGGGAGATGGGCAGTGGCCATTTTGCGTTGCCAGGGAGACGGGCAGTGGCCATCTTGCATTGCCAGGGAGACAGGCGGGGGCCATCTTGGATTGCCAGGGAGACGGGCGGGGGCCATCTTGCGTTGCCAAGGAGACGGGCGGTTTGCGTTGCCAGGGAGATGGGCGGGGGCCATCTTGCGTTGCCAAGGAGACGGGCGGTTTGCGTTGCCAGGGAGACGGGCGGGGGCCATCTTGCGTTGCCAAGGAGACGAGCGGTTTGCGTTCCAAAGGACACGGACGGCGGCCATCTTGCGTTGCCGGGGAAAAAATGTCAGTGAAGGAGAAAGGCGCCTGAACACAGGCAGCTTTTTAAAGCTCTTGGTTTAAATGATGATTTTTTTATCACATTATCACTTCACTCTCCATTCTGAGACGCTGCTTTTTCGGGTTTTTATTTGAATCCTCCGACTTCATTTTTATTTAGTTTATGTTGATCTGCGCGATGCACTCTGGGCGACCGCGCGGTGCATGCGCCAATCGGCCACCGGCATCTTTTTATTAAAAATAAATACTTATTCTTTCCTTTGTTTTGTTTCTAAATTCTAGTCTCGGCCTGGGAGTGACGTCTGTCTCAGAATTTTAAAAAAAACCTGAATGGTTGGAGGAGATGGCGGTTGCTGTCTTGTCACACGAACATGGTGCTGGATCTGCCATCACTCCAGTATAGCGGACGCTGGGACTTCACACCGAGTTCGCGGCCGCCAGCAGGCCCCGCACCTTCCACTGTGACCTGGATGCTCTGCCAACGAGGAGGACAGAGCCCCAGGATGAGGTGACACTGGGCGAAGCGGACACAGCAGCGGCTCCTCGCGGCCGGGAGAGGAAAGAGCAGCAGTTTCAGTCTCCGCCCCAAATGCTTTCCCAGTTCAGTTTGTTCAGGGAGACGTGAGCATTAATGCGGTATTAGCAACTCAAACCTGACCATGCTCACGGCTGTGCACAGGTCCCCGTCAAACAGGACATTTCCCTCCACAGATCACAACATGTGTGGACACACACAGCTGGAAGTAGCAAGAGGAAAATGGGATTGGATTCTCCACTCATAACCCATCGCTTAAATTGACAACACTTTAATAAGAACATAAGAAATAGGAGCAGGAGTAGGCCATCTAGCCCTTCGAGCCTGCCCCGCCATTCAATAAGATCATGGCTGATCTGTCGTGGCTCAGTTCCACTTTCCCGCCCTCTCCCCATAACCCTTAATCCCCTCTCTTATCAAAAACCCATCAACCCGCTTCTTAAAAATATTTAGCGAGGCAGCCTCCACCACTTCAACGGGCAGAGAATTCCAGAGATTCACCACCCTTTGAGTGAAGAAGTTCCTCCTCAACTCCGTTCTAAACCGCCTCCCCTTTATCTTGAGGCTGTGCCCCCTAGTCCTACTGTCTTTTGAGTACACTTCTGCACAGGTTGATCTGACCAGTAACAATCTTTCCTCAGCAGTTAGTCAGCACGGATGTGCATGAACTGTACAAAATCTTCCTTTTATATCAGTGAGTTCACAATTTGGCGAAACTGTCATTTCCAAAACGTCGGAACAAGTTCTGGTTTCAATTAGGACAATCGAATAAATGAATAGGGATAATTTCAGATTTGGCTGGACTATCTGATATAACTGTCTGCAAATCGGCGTCAATAGATGAGCATGGTGTATTGTCAGTCAGGGTTAAACCCGAGTGCAGCTCTCACACTAAATAAAATCCATGTTTATGCTCACTTACCAGGTACACCAATGATGACAATGATTGTGTAGAAGACATTCTTGATAGTCGGAAATGTTTGAAACATTTTCACTGAGAAACGATCGATCTCTTCCTTCTGGAAGCAACCTCAGTGCATTAAGACTGAGTGAAAGATTCCCACAACCTTTATTTCTTTGGGATCTCCTCAGGGATATTCAAGTTGCAAAACCATCAACGTATTTTTTTGGAAAAAGAAACATGTTTTGCAAACAGACCTTATGACATAAGGTAAATTTTGAAATATTCATATCCAAGGTTTGTTTGATAATTTGCAAAGACTGGACAATTCTGATGACATTAATTAAGGAGTGGCCCTCGGGAATTCCACCACGTTTGATTTCCAGCATCAAACATAAGCATTAACCCAAAATTGCTGATCACTTGCAGTGTGTCAATGTCCTACCCTGTTCTTACTGTCCCTGAAGAGTGGACCTGCTCCATGCGTTCTATCAGCGCAGGCTTGATGAGCCAAAGGAGCTTTGTTCTTTATTGCAAGATTTTACACTGCCTCATATCAACATAATTTCATCGTCCAAGAATCTGTGCGAAATGCGTCCCCAGAAAGTTTGTCCACATGATATCCCGAAATGAAAAGAAACATTTGTCCATGTGACTATTAGTATTTTCCTCAACCTGGTTATCTCGACATTTCACGACAGCCAACAAATCTCAATTTGTTGCTGCAATTACATTTAACTGTTCCGTGAACAGGGCTGTGACATTTGAAATGCTGTCCGTTTGTTTGCAGTGTATCTGTGTGTGTGTTTGTATGAGTGTGACCCTGTGTGTGCGTGTGTGTGTGTGTGCATCTATGAATTTACATGCCCCTGTATTGTGTCCAATCCTATCGGTATCTCTGTATATGTGTCCATGTGTGCTTGTGTCGCTGTGTGCATGAGTTCCTGTATGTGTGACTTTGTGTCTCTGGTAAATGCTACTTTACTTCTAGTTTATATAAGTCAATGAATGAGAAACAAAATAAAATTATATATATTTACAGTGTTAAGGAAAGCGGGTGGAGGAATGGGAATAGTAAAATTACTCTTTCAGAGTGTTGACACTGACTTGATGGGCTGAATGGTCTCTTGTGCTGTAACCATGATTCACACACAAGTTATCTTCTTAGTGTCTATTATTCCCCACACTTTCTTCCATCATCAATCACAGCATTTCAAGCTCAGATCTCAGTACTTTTGTTGGAGCATTGAGGAGAATTTTTTTTGCCCACCAGAGTTTGTTTCTGGAGCCAAAATCCTCCGTTTCACCAGTCCCTTCGAAAGATGGCCAGAATCTTATCCCAGAGAACATTCCAGTAAATCTCTTCTATATATTGAACAATGTGTATCTGTGTGCATGTTTCTCTTTGTATGTGTGTGTGTGACTTTAGGTGTATGTGTTTGTGTTATTAGATGTCCCATTGGATGTATGTGTGTCCCTTTGGTTGCGTGGTGTCTCTTTGGGGGGGTGGGGGGGCGGTGTGTGTCCCTTGGGTCTGTTTGTGTCTCTTTGGCTGTGTGTCGGTTTAGCTTTGCACATGCTTTCATTCATTCAGGAGGTGTGGTTGTCGTTTCCTAGGCCAGCATTCATTTCCCATTCCAAATTGCCTTCCAGAAGATGGCACTGAGCTGCATCCATGATTGGCTATAGTTTAGTGGTATAAGTACACCCACAGTGTTGTTAGGGAGGAAGTTCCATTGTTTTGATTCAGTATCAGTGAAGGATCTAATGGTAAGTGGGAAACTTGTTAGTGGCCATGTTCCAATTGTGTCTCTTGCCCTTTTTTTTCTAAATGCTAGTGGTTCAGTGCCTGGGAAGTCTTGGGGAGTTCTTACAGTGAATCTTGCAGAGGGTACACAGCTGAAACGATTGGACGGTGCTGGAGGGAGTGATTATTTGTGGAATGGGTGCCAATAAGGCAGAGTTGTCCTTCAGTGTTTCAAGCTTTTGAGTGTTGTTGGAGCTGCACCCATGCAGGCAAATGGGATAACGCATCACATGCCTGCTCTGTGCTTTGGCTGGAATTAGCAGGTGTGTGTCTCGCGCCAGTACTCCTTTCCTCAGACCTGCTCTTGTAGCCACAGTGCTAAGATGATGAGACCCACTCAGCACCTCATCAATAGTTGCCTCCAGGATTTTTAATGTTGAATGATAATTTCTTCAGCCAGTCGAGGAGTGCACTCGAAACACATTTGCCAACTGTATCGCTCGGCGGCCATTGTTCATTGCCGGGGAGACGGGCAGCGATCATGTTTCTTTGTCAGGGGAGACACTGGTGACCATCTTCCGTTGCCATGGAGCCGAGGGAGGCCATCTTGTGTTGCCAGCGGAGTCGCTTGTGGCCATCCTGCGTTGCCACAGAGATGGGCAGTGGCCATTTTGCGTTGCCAGGGAGACGGGCAGTGGCCATCTTGCATTGCCAGGGAGACGGGCAGTGGCCATCTTGCATTGCCATGGAGACGGGCGGGGGCCATCTTGGATTGCCAGGCAGACGGGCGGGGGGGTCATCTTGCGTTGCCAAGGAGACAGGCGGTTTGCGTTGCCAGGGAGATGGGCGGGGGCCATCTTGCGTTGCCAAGGAGACGGGCGGTTTGCGTTGCCAGGGAGACGGGCGGGGGCCATCTTGCGTTGCCAAGGAGACGGGCGGTTTGCGTTGCCAGGGAGATGGGCGGGGGCCATCTTGCGTTGCCAAGGAGACGGGCGGTTTGCGTTCCAAGGGAGACGGACGGCGGCCATCTTGCGTTGCCGGGGAAAAAATGTCAGTGAAGGAGAAAGGCGCCTGAACACAGGCAGCTTTTTAAAGCTCTTGGTTTAAATGATGATTTTTTATCACATTATCACTTCACTCTCCATTCTGAGACGCTGCTTTTTCGGGTTTTTATTTGAATCCTCCGACTTCATTTTTATTTAGTTTATGTTGATCTGCGCGATGCACTCTGGGCGACCGCGCGGTGCATGCGCCAATCGGCCACCGGCATCTTTTTATTAAAAATAAATACTTATTCTTTCCTTTGTTTTGTTTCTAAATTCTAGTCTCGGCCTGGGAGTGACGTCTGTCTCAGAATTTTAAAAAAAAACCTGAATGGTTGGAGGAGATGGCGGTTGCTGTCTTGTCACACGAACATGGTGCCGGATCTGCCATCACTCCAGTATAGCGGACGCTGGGACTTCACACCGAGTTCGCGGCCGCCAGCAGGCCCCGCACCTTCCACTGTGACCTGGATGCTCTGCCAACGAGGAGGACAGAGCCCCAGGATGAGGTGACACTGGGAGAAGCGGACACAGCAGCGGCTCCTCGCGGCCGGGAGAGGAAAGAGCAGCAGTTTCAGTCTCCGCCCCAAATGCTTTCCCAGTTCAGTTTGTTCAGGGAGACGTGAGCATTAATGTGGTATTAGCAACTCAAACCTGACCATGCTCACGGCTGTGCACAGGTCCCCGTCAAACAGGACATTTCCCTCCACAGATCACAACATGTGTAGACACACACAGCTGGAAGTAGCAAGAGGAAAATGGGATTGGATTCTCCACTCATAACCCATCGCTTAAATTGACAACACTTTAATAAGAACATAAGAAATAGGAGCAGGAGTAGGCCATCTAGCCCTTCGAGCCTGCCCCGCCATTCAATAAGATCATGGCTGATCTGTCGCTGCTCAGTTCCACTTTCCTGCCCTCTCCCCATAACCCTTAATCCCCTCTCTTATCAAGAACCCATCAACCCGCGTCTTAAAAATATTTAGCGAGGCAGCCTCCACCACTTCAACGGGCAGAGAATTCCAGAGATTCACCACCCTTTGAGTGAAGAAGTTCCTCCTCAACTCCGTTCTAAACCGCCTCCCCTTTATCTTGAGGCTGTGCCCCCTGGTCCTACTGTCTTTTTTGAGCGGGAAGAGTCTCTCCACCTCTATCCTATCCATCCCATTCATCATCTTATACGTCTCAATGAGATCTCCCCTCATTCTTCTAAACTCTAACGAGTACAAGCCTAGTTTATTCAGCCTCTCCTCATAGCTCAATCCCCTCAACTCCGGTATCAGCCTAGTAAACCTCCTCTGCACTCCCTCCAAGGCCAAAATATCCTTGCGCAGGTGCGGCGCCCAAAACTGCACACAGTACTCCAGCTGCGGCCTCACCAACGCCCTATACAGCTGCAGCAAGACCTCCCTACTTTTATATTCAATCCCCCTCGCTATGAAGGCCAGCATCCCATTCGCCTTCCTGACCACCTGCTGCACCTGCAAGCTGGGTTTTTGCGACTCATGCACAAGGACCCCGAGGTCCCTCTGCACCGTCGCCTGCTGCAGTTTTTCGCCTCGTAAGTAATAGTCCTTCCTACCATTTTTCCTACCAAAGTGGACCACCTCACTTTGCACTGATGTGTGTCTGATTTGTAATTAGAAAGTGTAAATAGCAAAAAAAAAATTGGAAGGTAGAAAGTGAGAAAGATAGAGAGAGAGGGGGAAAGGGAAAGGCAGAGAAGGAAAGGGGTGAGAGAGATGAATGGAATTGTTTGAATAGATCCATCATAAACACTGTCCTAATGAGAAACTGGATTATGGCTGCTTATAATCGAACTTGTTGCAGGTAGTAACTAGAATTTAAAACCTTACCATACAGATATTGTCCACCAAGTCACTAGAGAAACACATAAAAAAAACTGAAAATAAACCATTTAGGTTGAACTGCAAAAAATCGTGTTTTCCAAAATAACTTTTCAAATGATTAGCTATAGCATAAATTATTTCCAGCATTCGTTGCAGTTTCATGTATGTTTCTGGAACTGACTATGAAATGAAGTAAAATTTTCCCACTTTAAACATGTATGTGAATATTTTGGGCCCTGTGTTTATAATATTTGGTGCCAGTCGGAACAAAGTCCCATGCCCCACCAAAACACCTCCTCCCACTCATGACCTCAGGGACCACATAACTCAAACTAAATTGAAATTGTGTGCCTGCTTTTACCCACAAATTTGTACCATTGCCCAATTATAGTTAAACCACTCAGAAGATTTATTTATAAAAATCGCATTGTGATGAAACAACTTTTGCAGCAGACTGGTGCATTCTATGATTCTTTGTTCAGATCAGGCGGTTCCAGTAATATTATCTACAAGGTATTCAATGATCAAAATAGCATTACTGGGTTACACGTTGCAGAGTGTTTAACACTGCTGCCTCACAGCATCACAGACTCAGGTTCAAGTTTTGACTTGAATAATTGCCTGTGTGGAATCTGAACATTTTTCTTGTGTCTCCGAGCATTTCCTCCGGGTGCTCTGGTTTCTTCCCACAATCTGAAAACAAAGAGAAAAGAGAACAAAAAAAAAACAAAGAAAATTGCAACACAGGAACAGGCCCTTCAGTCTCCAACCTTGCACCAACCATTCTGAACTAAAACCGAATATCTTTTCGGGGACCATGTCCCTCTATTCCAATCCTATGCATGTATTTGTCAAGACGTCCCTTAAATGTCACTATCCTATCTGCTTCCATTACCTGCCCCAACATCGAGTTCCAGGCACCCGCCCCTCTCTGTGTAGAAAACTTGCCTTGTACATGTCCTTTAAACCTTACCCCTCCCACCTTAAACCTATGCTCCCTGGTAATTGACTCTTCTACACTGGAAAAAAGCTTCTGTCTATCCAATTTGTCTGTGTCCCACATAATCTTGTAGACTTCTATCAGATCTCCCCTCAACTTCTGTCATTTCAGTGAGAACAAACTAAGATTTTTCAACCTCTTCTCATAGCTAATGCTCTCCACACTAGGCAGCATCCTGACAAATCTTTGCTGTAACCTCTCCAAAGTCTCCATATCCTTCTGGTAGTGTAGCGGCGAGGTTTGAACATTATATTCAAAGTGTGGCATACCTAAGGTTCTATAAAACTCCAACATGACTTGCCAATTTTTAAACTCAATGCCCCAGCAGATAAAAGCAAGTATGCTGTATACCTTCTTGACCACATCTCCCATTTTCACTGACCTATGTACCTGCACACCCAGATCCCTCTGCCTATCAATACAGTTAAGAGTTCTGCAATTTACTGTATATTTCCCATCTGTATTCGATTTTCCAAAATGCATTACCTCACATTTGTCCAGATTAAACTCTATCTGCCATCTCTCTGCCCAAGTTTCCAACCGATCTATATCCTACTGCATCCTCTGATAATCCTCATTGCTCTCCACAATTCCAACAACCTTTGTGTCATCTGCAAACTTACTAATCAAACCAGTTACATTATCCTCCAAATCATTTATATATATTACAAACAGCAAAGATGTCAGCACTGATCCCTGAGGAATGCCACTAGTCACAACCCTCCAATCAGAAATGCACCCTTCCTCTGTCACCCACTGTCTTCTATGGTGGAGTCAATTCGATAGCCATCTTCACAGCTCACCTCTGAATCCGAGCAACTTCACCTTTTCCACCTGTCTGCCATGAGTGACTTCATCAAAGGCTTTACAGAAGTCTATGTCGACAACATCCACTGCCCTACACTCATGCAAATGTGCAGTTCATTCCATTGGACATGCTAAATGTTTGATCAGTGTACCCAAACACCAGAGGGTGGGGCGATTAGGGGATTGTCACAGTAATTTCATTGTAGTGTTAATGTAAGCCTATTTGTGACATGAATGCACAAGTAGATAAAACTATTGCAGTATTAATATCTTAAAGTGGAGAAATACCATGTCCGATAAACGTGACAAAATTGGGGTCCTTTCTAGGATTGGTAAATAATTGTGGCAAACTTCTTTCTAATTTAGCTACATTATTGAATCCATTGCACAATTCACGTGTATGAAGCAGTCATCGCACTGGAGAACAGAATGTAAGATAGCACACAAGGATATCAAAGATGCTTTGCAGAAGTCTGAAGTATTGGTTCATTTAAATCTGATGTGAACATGTGATGCCTCACCTTATGGAAGAGGGACAGTTGTTTCATGTATTATACATTCAGAAGAACAATGAACAATAGGCTTTGCTTTGTGTACTCCGACTAGTGCTGAATCCAACTGTGCTCTGTTAGGAAAGGAAGCATTGAGTATAATTTATGGCACACAAAAATTCAGCATTATTTATATGCTCATTGTTTCAATGTATTGCTGAATCAGCGACCTTTGACTAGTACTGGGGGAGGCAGTGGAAGCAGATAAGGTATGGCCCTTAAGTGGCGTCTGACAAATACATGAATAGGATGAGAATAGAGGGATATGATCCCCGAAGTGTAGGGGGTTTTAATTCAGTTGGGCAGCATGGTCAGTGCAAGGCCAAAGGGCCTCTTCCTGTGCTGTAATTTTCTTTGTTCTATATTTAGGACATATAAAGGCATGCCACATTAGCTGCTAGTTGATCACAAAAATGGTCAATGCTTTACAATGTAAAGTAAAACAAAACACATTCACTTTTTCAGCATCTTCCACCAACTAATTTGCTAATATTCTTTATTTTTTGATAGCCGATCATTTTCGCATGAAAGCTTCTCCATTTGAGAGATATACCACAAATGATGCCATTCGAAGTAGGTGATGTATGTGATACTGAAATGAACAATAGCTGGAATGTGTCATTCACATTGTCATTACAAACATATGTGTCAAGAAAGCTTGAGTTCCTTGCCATGGTAGGTATTTGGTGTAAGATATCTGAATAATTCTTCCTCTTATTCTGCATGGAAGAATTCTTGGACAATGACATAAAGTATGTTCTAATATACTCTGTATCAAAGTATTAGCTTGTGGTTACTTCTGGTAGCTTTATCTGAATTGGCTGGTCTGCACCGTTCCGTGAACAAGACGGTGACATTTAAAATGCCACACCCCTCTTGTACAACCTCGGAGACTCAGAAAAACTAAATATCATGGTCACTTGTGTCATTTGCACTCTCACTTTCCACTGGGTCACTGAATGGTTTGAACCAGGAACTGCTGTTGCATCAATGTTAAATGCAGATTTCTCAGCCAACCCTCATTATCAATTTGAAACATTATAATGTCCTGAATACCTCGGCCTTCACCATTTCCTTCACAGCATGTTTGCTGCATGGAAAATGCAGGTGCAAAGTATTAATTTCATTATTCAGCATTACTCTATTTTTCAATGTGAAACTAACCCTTCTCAGTCTCCGTTATGCCCTATTCATGTGTGCCTGTATGCCCCTATCTAATCTACTTGTAAAACTATAAAGACTTGAGGATTTTTTTTGCTCTAAGTTGTCTGTGGGTTTATTCTCAGAATCCAGTTTTGCATCTCTTACTCGCTAATTCACCGCCCCTCTAAGCCTTTGTGATTCTGATTCCCAATTGCATTTTCTACCCAGCAGCATTAAGAAAAACATTTATTTTTTCCATGAGCTTTATATATTCTTTGTTATTTCCGTGAGCTAACTTATATATTCTTTGTTATCCAATGAGGTCTGAATTTGTTGTCCTCGCTCTCCCTTGACATTTTGCAGTCTATCTTATTTTTAACCACCTATAAAATCTTCCAATCCATTATCCTGTGTATACGTATCTGTATGTATTTGTGTGTCTCTCAGTGTCTGTGTGTTTGTACAATCGTATCTCTGTCCGGGTATGTGTCTGTGGGTGGCACAGTGGTTATCATTGCCGCATTGCAGTGTAAGGTACTCAGTTTGGATTCCTGTCTTCTGCGTTGTCTGCATGTTCTCCCCATGTGTGCATGGTTAGAACGTGTTGGTTAGGTGCATTGGCCATGCTAAATTCTCCCTCAGTGTACCCGAACAGGCACCGGAGTTTGGCGACTCGGGGATTTTCAGAATAAATTCATTTCAGCGTTAACATGAGCCTACTTTTGATACTAATAAACTTATATCAAATCTGTGTCCCTATATCTGTCTGTGACCATTTTTATGTATAAGAACATAAGAACATAAGAAATAGGAGCAGGAGTAGGCCATCTAGCCCTTCGAACCTGCCCCGCCATTCAACAAGATCATGGCTGATCTGTCGTGGCTCAGTTCCACCTTCCCGCCCTCTCCCCATAACCCTTAATCCCCTCTCTTATCAAAAACCCATCAACCCGCGTCTTAAAAATATTTAGTGAGGCAGCCTCCACCACTTCAACGGGCAGAGAATTCCAGAGATTCACCACCCTTTGAGTGAAGAAGTTCCTCCTCAACTCCGTTCTAAACCGCCCCCCCTTTATCTTGAGGCTGTGCCCTCTAGTCCTATTATCCTTTCTGAGCGGGAAGAGTCTCTCCACCTCTATCCTATCCATCCCATTCATCATCTTATACGTCTCAATGAGATCTCCCTTCATTGTTCTAAACTCTAACGAGTACAAGCCTAGTTTATTCAGCCTCTCCTCATAGCTCAACCCCCTCAACTCTGGCATCAGCCTAGTAAACCTCCTCTGCACTCCCTCCAAGGCCAAAATATCCTTGCGTTAAGTACGGCGCCCAAAACTGCACACTCCTAAGTTTGTGTGTCTCTGTTTGTTTGAATGTGTCCATGTGCATATATGTATGAGTGTGTCCCTGTGCATGTGTTTGTCTGTGTATGTTTGCATGACTGTGTCGCTGTGTGTTTGTGATTGTGTGTCATTGTGCTTGTATGTGTCTGTGTATGTTTGCATGACTGCATCCCTGTGTGAGTGTTTGCATGAGTGTATCTATGTGTGTGTGTGTGTGTGTGTGTGTGTGTGTGTGTTTGTACGAGTGTGGCCTTGTACGTGTGTGTCCATTCATTTTTGTGTCCCTGTATTTGTGTCCATTCATGTCAATATTTCTGTATATGTGTCCACGTGTGTCTGTGTCGCTGTGTGTGTGCGTTTCCATGTGTGTCACTTTGTACCTGTGGTAAACACTTATTTATTTCTAGTTTCTTTGATTCAATGTTTCTAGAAACGGGAAGCAAAAGAAGAAATATTTACCTTGTAATGGAGAGAGTGTGAAGGAGTGGGAATATTGAAATTGCTTTTGCATAGTGTTGACGCTGACTCCATTGGTTGAATAGCCTCCTGTGCTATAACCATTCTATGACTCACACACACGTTATCTTGTTAGTGTCTATGAGCACACTCTCTTTTCTCCAAAATCACTTACAGCATTTTTCCCACCAATGCCTAGTTTCACCAGTTCCTGTGAGAAATGGTCAAAACCTCATCCCTGGGAACATTCTAGCGCATCTTTGCTTCCTATTGAACAAAGTGTTCATGTCTTTCCCAAAAGTCAGAGTTCAGAAATGGACATAATACACAATACAGATTCAGGATCACTTCCTGGCATTTGTATTATTTTCCTCTGTGCTTGTGTGAGTGTATATGGTGTGTATGTTTCGCGTGGATAGAGGATTGGTTGTCTAATAGGAAGCAGAGAGTTGGTATCAATGGGTGCTAGTCTGATTGGCGGTTGGTGACTAGTGGAGTGCCGCAGGGATCAGTGCTGGGGCCTCAGCTATTTACCATTTATATAGATGATCTGGAGGAGGGGGGCTGAGTGTAGGGTGACGAAATTTGCTGATGACACGAAGATGAGTGGAAAAGCAAATTGTGCGGAGGGTGTGGAAAGTCTGCAGAGGGATCTAGATAGGCTGAGTGAGTGGGGCGAGGACTTGGCAGATGGAGTATAATGTTAGCAAGTGTGAGGTTATCCACTTTGGCAGGAATAATAGTAGGAGGGATTACTATTTAAATGACGAAAAGCTGCAGCATGCTACGGTGCAGAGGGAGCTGGGGGTCCTTGTACATGAGTCGCAAAAACCCAGTCTGCAGGTGCAGCAGGTGATCAAGAGGGCGAATGGGATGCTGGCCTTTATAGCGAGGGGGATTGAATATAAAAGTAGGGAGGTCTTGCTGCAGCTGTATAGGGCACTGGTGAGGCCGCAGCTGGAGTACTGTGTGCAGTTTTGGTCGCCGCACTTGCGCAAGGATATTTTGGCCTTGGAGGGAGTGCAGAGGAGGTTCACTAGGCTGATACCGGAGATGAGGGGATTGGACTATGAAGAGAGACTAAGTAGACTGGGTCTGTACTCGTTGGAGTTTAGAAGGATGAGGGGGGATCTTGTAGACGTATAAGATAATGAAAGGGACGGATAGGGTAGAGGTAGAGAGATTCTTCCCGCTTAGAAAGGACAGTAGGACTAGAGGGCACAGCCTCAAGATAAGGGGGGATGCAGTTTAGATCGGAGTTGAGGAGGAACTTCTTCACTCAAAGGGTGGTGAATCTCTGGAATTCTCTGCCCATTGAAGTGGTGGAGGCTGCCTCGCTGAATATGTTTAAGTCACGGATAGATAGGTTTCTGATAGACAAGGGGATTAAGGGTTATGGGGAGAGGGCGAGAATGTGGAACTGAGCCACGACAGATCAGCCATGATCTTATTGAATGGCGGGGCAGGCTCGAAGGGCCAGATGGCCTACTCCTGCTCCTATTTCTTATGTTCTTATTGGGGGGGGAGGGTGGTGGTGGGGGAAGTGGTGATGTGCGTGTTATCGGAGTGTGTTTCTGTGTGTGTGTGTGTGTTTCTGTGTGTGTGTGTTTCTGTGTGTGTGTGTGTGTGTGTGTTTCTGTGTGTGTGTGTGTTTCTGTGTGTGTGTGTGTGTGTGTGTGTGTGTGTTTCTGTGTGTGTGTGTGTGTGTGTGTTTCTGTGTGTGTGTGTGTGTTTCTGTGTGTGTGTGTGTGTGTTTCTGTGTGTGTGTGTGTGTTTCTGTGTGTGTGTGTGTTTCTGTGTGTGTGTGTGTGTGTGTTTCTGTGTGTGTGTGTGTGTGTTTCTGTGTGTGTGTGTGTGTGTTTCTGTGTGTGTGTGTGTGTGTGTGTGTTTCTGTGTGTGTGTGTGTTTCTGTGTGTGTGTGTGTGTGTGTTTCTGTGTGTGTGTGTCTTTCTGTGTGTGTGTGTGTGTGTGTTTCTGTGTGTGTGTGTGTTTCTGTGTGTGTGTGTGTGTTTCTGTGTGTGTGTGTGTGTGTGTGTGTGTTTCTGTGTGTGTGTGTGTGTTTCTGTGTGTGTGTGTGTTTCTGTGTGTGTGTTTCTGTGTGTGTGTGTTTCTGTGTGTGTGTTTCTGTGTGTGTGTTTCTGTGTGTGTGTGTGTTTCTGTGTGTGTGTGTTTCTGTGTGTGTGTTTCTGTGTGTGTGTGTGTTTCTGTGTGTGTGTGTTTCTGTGTGTGTGTTTCTGTGTGTGTGTGTGTTTCTGTGTGTGTGTGTGTGTGTGTGTGTTTCTGTGTGTGTGTGTGTTTCTGTGTGTGTGTGTTTCTGTGTGTGTGTGTTTCTGTGTGTGTGTTTCTGTGTGTGTGTGTGTTTCTGTGTGTGTGTGTGTGTGTGTGTGTTTCTGTGTGTGTGTGTGTTTCTGTGTGTGTGTGTTTCTGTGTGTGTGTGTGTTTCTGTGTGTGTGTGTGTGTGTGTGTGTGTGTGTGTTTCTGTGTGTGTGTGTGTGTTTATGCGTGTGTCCGAGCTGCAAGAGACTATAGTCTGGGGGGTGCAATTTCGTCTTTTAAAAAGCATTTAGACAGTTCTTTGGGTAAGATGGGTATGGAGGGATATATGCCAAACGTGGGCAATTGGACTAGAAAGGGGGCCATGTAAATTGGGCCACAGGGACTGAAACCTATGCTGTAAACAGTGGTTAGCACTGCTGTCCACAGTGCTGGGGACCCAGTTTCGATTCCTGGATTGGGTCACTGTTTGCGTGGGCCTGCATGTTCTCCCTGCGTGGGTTTCCTCCCACAGTCCGAAATACATGTTGCTCAGGTACATTAGCCATGCTAATTTCTCCCTCAGTGAACCTGAACAGGTGGCAGAATGTGGCGACCAGGGGAATGTCACAATAACTTCATTACACTGTTAATGTCAGCACATCTGTGGCATGAATCAACTTTAAACTTTTGGTTTCTTTTATTATTGTCACATGTATTAGTAGACAAGGAAACATGTTGTTTCTTGCACATTATACAGAAGACAAAGCATGCCATACATAGACAAGAAGGGTAAATGATGGGGACAGCTCACAATAAGTCACCTCGCTCCAGCACCATCCTTTCTTTCTGTGTGTTGATGTGACAATGCTCTCACCCCAGGAGGCTGGTGAATCGCCTTTGAACTACAGACTCCACATAACCTGCACATCTTTGGACACTAAGGGGTAATTTAGCATGGCCAATCCACTTATCATGCATACCTTTTGACATTAAGGGGTAATTTACCATGGCCTGTCACTTAATCTGCACATCTTTGGATACCAAGGGGCAATTTAACATGGCCAATCCACCTAACCTACACTACGTTGGACACCAAGGAACAATTTAGCACGGCTACTCCTCACAACCTGCACATCTTTAGATGCTAAATGTGAACTTAGTGTGGCCAACACACCTAACCTACGTATCTTTGGATTTTGGATGGAAACAGGAGCATCTAGGAGAAACACACACATACACGGGGAGAACATGCAAACTCCATACAGGCCCAAGGCGGAAATTAAACTTGAGTCCCGAGCACCAGGAGATAGTGCTGTTAACCATTGTGCCACCGTTTGGCACCATCAGACTTCAGTTCGACAAGTGATGGCGTTCAGCATACCGGATTGGCAGATTGACTGTCAGTAGGGGGCGGTGGTGGGCCACAGAACGACTCATTGTCAGATGGTGACATGCAGCTCAAGAAGATGCTGAAGTGCCCTTTCTGATTGGCTGCAATTTGAGCCAGTCACTGGACAGAAAATCTTGATTTTCTGAGCTGAGGCAGCTGAGCCTGCTGTCAGTCATTGAGCAGAGATTCCTGACTGGCTGGACCAGCAACCAATCAGTTGTCGGAGCTTGCTGATTTGTGCTGATTGGTGCTTCGAGAGTTGAAAATTGGTCCTATCCAGAACACAAGACACTGAGTGAAATTCCAAAACAATTCACTTTGATTATGGAATATTTTTTCACTCTGTCTCACTATCTGAGACTGCTCTCCTAAGTCACTGCACTGCTCTTAGTCACTGTCTACTGGATAAGTATTCCATTTATAAAGTTTAAACACTAGGACGTGCCCCTGTGTTTATCTGGATTATTGCTTTTACCTACTAACTGAAAAATTGATGCAACAGGATATGTCAGCAAGTTCTTGGCCTCCTCCCTAAATTTGGACTGAGTCACCCCATAAATAAATGTGTTTGTGCAGCAACTTAAGTTCACTAGCATATAACCAACTTGTTGAAATATATATTCAGAATAGTTATATTTCGTTCCTTTAATGTTGTAATAGAAAAAGTCTATAACATTGACAAGCCAGAGAAATATGAAGTTGCCAGATATGCTGAAGAGTAAAAACATTGATTTCTTTATGCTCTCCATCTCGGGGTCTCTGTAGTTCTCCCCCTTGATTTGACTTCTTAGTCCTTTCCGGACTCGACTAGCAACTAAAATGTGCCTGACTGTCAGAGCGTTGAACAGTAGAATTAAAAAGAATGGTAGCAATGGAGATATAATTGTATGAACCCACTTAAACACCAGCCAACCTGGTGCAGTGAAAAAACTTTGCTTTGTATAACAGTCCTACGGAAAGTTATCAATGATCACTCCATGTTCCTGTGTGAAAAAAAGGGATGTTTTGTAAGCATAACAGAATGCCGGTTGTTGTTAATACCATAGCCGCAGTTTTCCCAGTGCAATACCTTTTTTTCAGCTTCTGGCAACAAATAGCCATAAATCAGTCAAAGGTGAAAGTGACAGTGAACCAGACAGAACAAACTTTAGTTGCAGTTTGCAGGACAGCATTAACACTACATACTGGAGTAATGTCCAGGAAAGATATTGAGAAGTAATAATAAATCACATAATAAGCCAGGACCTCAAAAATAACAACCAAGAGATCTGCCATTGCCATGGCCATTAGGTAGCAAGTGGAGAGTCCACACTTTCCTCGAGACAGGATCAAAATTCCCAGTAAATTACCTAGAAAAGGGAATAAAACTGGTAATTAATGATCAAACATTCTCCTTGCCTCGCACACACAGTAAAAGTAGGAAAGCAGCACAATAATGTTTGATAACGCAAAATACTGCAGAAGTTGCAAAACCAAACTCAGAAAATTCTGGAGAAACTCAGCAGCTCTGATAACACTGTGCCAAAAGAATAGAGCTAACGTTTCGTGTCTGAGTGACCCTTCATCAAGGTTGAAAGCAAATCAAAAATCAGAGTAGAATTATATTATGAGTCTACCAGTGGGCTGCAGGGACAATGGAATTGTTAATGATGGTAAAGATAGCTGAGAAAAGTGCTAAAAGTGTGCATTAAGTTATGAGAATGTGTGAATGGCAGAACAGAGGCACAGATTGTTAAGGGACTACCTGAGGAACGTGGCAGTTGCCCTGAACACGAGGTGGATGGTGGATTCAGGGAAGGTGGAGAGTGAGAATGTAGAGGTGGAAAAATGGTAGTGAGAATGAAAATTGATAAAAATGGACGAATGGGATGAAAAGAAGAAATGAAATAACTAAATAGAAACAGAATGAATTCCTCGGCCCAGGGTCAGAACAGTTCCCACAATTGGAACACCTTGGGATTAGATCCTGTGAAAGTTGGAGGGGTCTGTGTGTTTGGTGTGATAGGGGAAAGGGTGTGTGTTGATCGGAAAAGTAACAAAACCAAAGTTAAATAAAAAGAAAAACATTTGGAGCAGAAATGATTATGAAGAGTGGTCAGAACACACTCCCAACGAGATAGGTGTCCAACTTCATTCAATTCTTGAAGTTATCAATGCACATTGTACATTGAACATAGGACATAGAACACTACAGAACAAACAGTCCCTTCAGCCCACAAGTTGTGCCGATCACATCCATTCCTACCAGGCCATAGAACTACCTGTAACTCCCAATCCCATTAAATCCCACATACTCATCCAGAGGTCTTTTAAAAGACCCCAGCAAGTTCGCCTCTACCACCACCGATGGCAGCCAATTCCACTCACTCACCACCCTCTGAGTGAAAAACTTACCCCTAACGTCTCCTCTGTACTTGCTTCCCAGCACCTTAAACCTGTGTCCTCTCATAGTGATCATTCAGCCTTGAGAAATAGCCTCCGAGAATCCACCCTATCTATTCCTCTCAACATTTGATAAACCTCTATCAGGTCGCCTCTCAACCTTAGTCTCTCCAGGGAGAAGAGACCTAGCTCCCTCAACCTATCTTCATAAGGCATGCCTCCCAATCCAGGCAACATCCTTGTAAATCTCCTCTGCACTCTCTCAATAGCTTCCACATCCCTCCTGTAATGAGGCGACCAGAACTGCACACAGTACTCCAAGTGGGGTCTGACAAGAGTCTTACAGTTGCAGCATTACCTCCCGACTCCGAAACTCAATCCCTCGATTAATGAAGGCTAGTACACCATACGCCTTCTTGACCACATCCTCCACCTGCGAGGCTGATTTAAGAGTCCTATGGACCCGGACCCCAAGGTCCTTCTGCTCCTCAACATTGCTAAGAGTCCTACCCTTGATATTGTACTCCTTCATCCCATTGGTCCTGCCAAAATGGAGCACTACACATTTATCTGCGTTGAAGTCCATCTGCCACTTCTCTGCCCAGTCTTGCACCCTATCTATGTCACGCTGCAACTTCTGACATCCCTCCAGACTATCCACAACACCACCAACCTTCGTATCATCGGCGAACTTACCCACCCATCCCTCCACTTCCTCATCCAGGTCATTTATGAAAATGACAAACAGCAAGGGTCCTAGAACAGATCCCTGGGGCACTTCACTGGTGACCAACCTTGATGCAGAAAAAGACCCATCCAGGACCACTCTCTGCCTCTTGCGGGCAAGCCAGTTCTGGATCCACAAGGCCAAAGCCCCTTGGATCCCATGCCCTCTCACTTTTTCAAGAAGTCTTGCATGGGGGACCTTATCAAACGCCTTGCTGAAGTTTTCATGGGGGACCTTATCAACTTTATCAAATTGTGGATTTGACTCGAATGATAGAACCAAACATTTTGATCTATGTTAAGTTACAACATAACAGACACAGCACCATGCCTGGAAATACTATGTTTGCAAGCTTGCACATGCCAGTTCAATGTCCAACAACTTCACATATACGATGGTCTTGTGATGTTATCGCCAGACTATTAGTCCAGAAACTCAACTAATGTTCTGGGCCACGGGTTCAAATCCCACCACAGTAGTTGATAGAATTTGAGTTCAGAAAAAAAAATCTGGAATTAAGGATCTACTATTGACTATGAAACCATTGGTTACTGTCAGAACAAACTAACTGATTCACTGATACCCTTTAGGGAAGGAAATCTGCCGTCCTTACCCGGTCTGGCATACATGAGACTCTAAAGCCACTGCAATGTGATTGAATCTCAAGGGCAACTAGGGGTGGGCAGTAAATGGTGGCCCAGGACACCCATGTCCCACATATTCATTAAAAAAACTTCTGCTACTGCATTTTGACCAGAACAATATGTTTGCCAAATATTTTTTGAAAATAAAGATCTAGTGTTGAGGGGGTTTATGGGCTCTGGGGAGCAGATTCACAAATGATTTAAAATTGTAACAGTTTTATTGGGTAGCATTGGGGGAAAACACAAAGATCTGAGATTGGATAGAGAGCCAGATTCGACAACACTGTTTACTGTTTTCAAGACCTACTCCATGTTACCAAAAATATATAGATCAACTTGAGAAGGTGCAATTATTTTAACCAGGAAGATTCTAAATTGAGTGAAGAATTTCTTTCAGCTTCCCAAGTTTTATAATGTCTGAAACGGTTGGGTTTGGCCTGATCTTTGTATTATTGAATTTACTGTACTGTTCCGCAGTTAGAAATAATTCTCTTAGAGTGACACACCACACTGGTTTCAACACAGTGACTGTGCGATGCGATCTTCTCTAAATCACTGATCAGAACCAGAGATGGGAAAGTATACGCTCTCAGTATATGCTGCTGTTCAAGTAACCCCTTCATTGGGGTTTACTTATGAGTGTAAATCAACACTGCAATGTATTTCCTGTGAAAATTTCCTAGTCACACCACTCCAGCGCCTGTTTGAGGGCCGTGAGGGAGAATTTAGCATGGCCAACGCACCTAGCCAGCAGCTCTTTTGGCCTGTGGGAGGAACCCGAGCAAATCCTCGGACGGAGGAGAATGTTCTGACAGCCATTGACTAAACTAGGAATTGAAACTGGGCGAATGGGATGGATAGGATAGAGGTGGAGAGACTCTTCCCGCTCAGAAAGGACAGTAGGACTAGGGGGCACAGCTTCAAGATAAGGGGGGGGGGGCGGTTTAGAACGGAGTTGAGGAGGAACTTCTTCACTCAAAGGGTGGTGAATCTCTGGAATTCTCTGCCCGTTGAAGTGGTGGAGGCTGCCTCGCTAAATATTTTTAAGACGCGGGTTGATGGGTTTTTGATAAGCGAGGGGATTAAGGGTTATGGGGAGAGGGCGGGAAAGTGGAACTGAGCCACGACAGATCAGCCATGATCTTATTGAATGGCGGGGCAGGCTGGAAGGGCTAGATGGCCTACTCCTGCTCCTATTTCTTATGTTCTTATGTTTACTGGCGCTGTGAGTCTATAATGCAGCTGTCAGACGATGCAGCTCTTAAAACGTGAAAACTCTGCCTCTACATGGTCTCAAACCAACAGCTTTATAAATGAACCAAAAAACAGCACGGTTTGAAAGTAGATCCATCTCATTCCATTCCAGTTACTGTTTTACGCATAAGTAACACTGACAAGTAGTGAGTTGTGTCAGACATTCCACTCTAGAGAGTGACCTACAATCTGCACAGTTTGATCCCACAGCATTCCCTCAGCAGTTGGTCTGAATGGATGGTTGTGTGAACAATATAAAATGTTCCCTTTATATCAGTGAGTTCAGAATTTGGCGAAACAATAGTGTCCAAACGTCAGAATAAATCAGGACAGTAAAATAAATGGACAGGGATAATTTAAGATACTTGGCTGGACTATCTGATATAACTGTTTGCCGATTGAAGTTAACAGATCGGAATGTGGTACTGTCAGTCAGAGATTTCAACCAGAGAGTAGCTCACGCACTGATTTAAACAAAATCCATGGTTATGGACACTTACTAGGTACACCAACAATGACAACAATTGTGCAGAAGATCTTCCTGATAATCGGAAATATTTGAAACATTTTCTCTGAGAAGTGATCGACCTCTTCCTGCTGCAAGCAATCTCACTCCATTAAAGATTCAGTGAAAGATTCCCCAAACCTTTATTCATTTGGAACCTCCCCAGGGATATTCGAGTTGCAACACCATCACATGTTTTGTTTTCTAAAAAAAAACATATTTTGTAAAATAGACCTCATGACATAAGGTAAGTTTTGTTTTGCAGTGAAATACATTCATACCTGAAATTCTCTTGGTAATCTGCAAAGACTGGACAAATCTGTTCACGTTAATTAAGGAGTGAAATTTGGAAGCAGTTATTCACCCAGCAGTGTGTTTGTTTATTAACCACAATCAGTCCAATTCTGGACCTCATATTATTTCAGCGATGGTCTGCATTTGACTGCAACTGGTGCATTATTCAACTTCAAGAGTGTCTAATTTTCATGGTTGTTCTTCGCTCCAGGATGTAGTTGTCCCATGAACTTGCTAACATTCAGTTGAAAGTTTGTGGAATTCCTAATGTGCAGAAGGAGGCCATTTGGCCCATCGAGTCCGCACAGATTCAGCAAAGGAACATCTTTGAACTATGAGGAGAGGCTGAATAAACTAGGCTTGTACTCGTTAGAGTTTAGAAGAATGAGGGGAGATCTCATTGAGACGTATAAGATGATGAATGGGATGGATAGGATAGAGGTGGAGAGGCTCTTCCCACTCAGAAAGGGCAGTAGGACTAGAGGGCACAGCCTCAGAATAGAGGGAGGGCGGTTTGGAACGGAGTTGAGGAGGAACTTCTTCACTCAAAGGGTGGTGAATCTCTGGAATTCTCTGCCCGTTGAAGTGGTGGAGGCTGCCTCACTAAATATTTTTAAGACGTGGGTTGATAGGTTTTTGATAGCCAAGGGGATTAAGGGTTATGGGGAGAGGGCGGGAATGTGGAACTGAGCCACGACAGATCAGCCATGATCTTATTGAATGGTGGGGCAGGCTCGAGGGGCTAGATGGCCTATTCCTGCTCCTATTTCTTATGTTCTTATCTTACCCATGGACAAGCAATCAAACAATCTCCATAACCCTGCGCATTTAGCACAGCTAATCCAACTAGCTGACCCAGCTTTGGACTCCAAAAGTTTAGCATACTTAATCCACCTAACCTACACACCTTTGGCACTAAAGGCCATTTTACCATGGCTAGTCCACCTGTCCTATATGTCATTGGACACTCAGTGGCAATTGTATCAAGGACAGTCCCCAAACCTGCACATCTTTGGACATCGAACGGTAATTTAGCGCAGCCAATCTACCTAAGCTACACATCTTTAAACACTAAGGGAGAATTTTAGCAAGGCCAATCACCCAAATCTACACATTTAGCATGGCAAATTCAACTTATTTTTGACATCTGATTAAACAATTCAATCAAAAGCTCGAAGAAAGAAAATGAATTAAAGACCTAAACATTTGAATTAAAGACAGCACCTCAAACTAAACACAAGTGAAAATAACCCCAATTAATGTAAACTCTTTTATCAATGCCATCTGCTGATGCAGAACCCCAAAACTGTACATATGCTCCAACTATTATAGAACAGCCCAACTGATACAGACCCTTCAAACCGCACAGACTCTCCACCTGACAGAAACTATCTAACAAATTCACACCTTCTATCAGTTGTAGAGTTACACTTTGTTGTACCCCGCACTCACATTCATTCCACCACCCCCCAACCCCCCACCCCCCTCCCCGCCATTCTCTACCCACCTCCCCAGCTCCCCCCACCCCCATATAAAGTCATGGTCCTCCCCTCAACTGTTATAACCGAGTAATGTTTTGTCTGTGCACTGGACAAATCCCAGCCAACCGAGTGCTGTTGGCTGGGCTGCAGACCTTGCCCAGGTGATCAGAGAGAAGAACATTACTCCGTGTTGGACTCTAAGAAACTGATGCCGGGCAGGCTCTACACAGTCTCTCAATGGTCCAGTCACACAGGTCTGACCCCACCACGGCTCACACCAACGGTCAGAGGTGGAGCTGCAAGGAGCCAGATGAAATTGGGTTCACTCTTTGCCTCAATTTCCCCTTTTAAATTAACATATCTCATTTTAGTTTGGACATTTGTATAATTGTAAGTTCATTTTAAAAGATAGGAGGTGAGGGAGGTAAATAGGTAGAGGAATGGGTATAACCTGTTTAAATAGATTCCCTGACCTCGCAGTACCACCCCCTCCACCCAAAATCACACCTCCCGACCACACATCTATCAATGTCATTATCATGCAGCAACCTCATCAGGGTAACTCTATAAAATAGGTTCTCACAAACTGCCATGACAAGATATTCAGGTAAAGCCTTTTCAGTAATATTACCTGAGGGCTATTGATTGATCAAAACGTCAGTGTGATGAGCATTGTGATTGTTGGGAAAAAAAGATCTGGCTCACTAATGTCCGATAGGGAAGGAAATCTGTTGTCCTTACCTGGTCTGGCCTACATGTGACTCCAGAGGCAGAGCAATGTGGTTGGCTCTAAACTGCCGTTTGAAATGAACCACAAGACAATCAGTTCAAGGGCAATTAGGGATGGGCAATAAGTGCTCGCCAGCCACTGACGTTCATGCCCTATTAAAAAAAACATGCTTACAGGCAGACACAAATGAACACACTTTCCCACAGACAGAAACCCACACACACACACACACACCCACTCTCACCATTTACTGACACGTAGAGACGTACAGACAGAACAATAATCGCTCAGAAACACATGCACACAAGCAGATATACACACACACACACACATACACACACAAACACATGAATCCTGGCCTAGGAACCAACACTGACTTCTCTTGAATGAATAAAGCATTCTCACACCCAAAGGGATATACATACAAACACACACCCAAAGATACATACACACACCCAAAAAGATACACTTATACCAAGAAACATGTAGAAAAAATAAGGGACACAGAGACACAAAGACACACACAGAAAAATATCACTCTGATACACACCCATGTATACACACACACACACACACACACACACAAATGCAAAGCGACATAATATAAATGTCAGGAAGTGATCCTAAATCTTTATTGTGCATTGTGTCCATTTCTTTGGGAAAGAGGTGCCCTCATCTTCATGTACAGAAGAGATTTACTTGAATGTTCCCTGGGATAGAATTCTGGCTGTCTCTTGAGGGCCTGTCGTTAATGGGGATCAACAGAAGCAAACTCTGGGCATGGCTGAAGAAAATCACTCTTCAAAACTCCAAATAAAAGCACTGGGATCTTCACTTGAAATGCTGTGACTGATAATGGAGGAAAGAGTGGAAACTAATAGTCTGGCAAGATAAAATGTTTCTGAATCAGAATGTTTACAGCACAGGAGGCCATTCAGCCCACTGAGCCAGTGTCAACACTCTGCAAGACCAATTTCACTGTTCCCTCTCTTTCGCCTTTGCCCTGTAACCCTTTTCTCTTTCTCTTCCCATACGTAGAAGCTTAGAAACTAAAAGCAGGAGTGAGGCCATCCGGCACTTCGAGTCTACTCTGCCATTCATTTTGATCATGGCTGATGACCAAAATCAATATCCAGATCTTGCCTTCACCCCATTCAATTTCCTCTTGAGCAATTAGGGGTGGTACAGTGTTTACTGCTGCCTCACAGATCCAAGGTTCAATTCCGGCCTCGGGCAGAGTTTGCACATTCTCCCCATGTCTGCGTGGGTTTCAGTTGGGTGCTCTGATTTCCTCCCACATTCAAAGTCTATGTCAATGACTATGATAACTTGTCTCTTAGTGTTCCATGATGCATAGGTTAGAGGGATTTGCAGGGTAAGTATGTTGGATTACAGGGATAAGCCAGTGTGGACTTGATGGGCCAAATGGCCTGCTTCTGACTCTGGGCATTCTAGGATTTTGGATTTGGATTTTACCTCATGTCCAGGCAGGACATTCCAGGTTCTAGTCTCTGTGTTAAATAATTTTCCCTCAT
This sequence comes from Carcharhinus amblyrhynchos, assembly GCF_965287045.1. Taxonomy (NCBI): domain Eukaryota; kingdom Metazoa; phylum Chordata; class Chondrichthyes; order Carcharhiniformes; family Carcharhinidae; genus Carcharhinus; species Carcharhinus amblyrhynchos. The sequence continues at coordinate 76,135,041 of NC_137336.1, read as the reverse complement.
GGTCCTTTATGCTTCATTTGCCAATCACCTTAAAGTGGTGTTTGCCACAGACACAAGGTCATTCTCACCCAAACAGGAACACAAATACTTCTTCACACATATATAGAGACATAGAACAGAGAGACACAGAATGGATGAACACACATGCACACACAGGAACAAAATACATACAATACACACAAAAATACACACAAAACACATGCACAGACTGACACACTGAGAAAAACACACACAGAGGAACACATGTATAGGGACAACTATACAAACAGTGACACATACATACACGGTCACACTCATGCAAACACCACAGACACATATATATACAGGGGCACATTCAAACAAACAGCCACAGACACAGGGACAAACTCATACAAACACACACACACACACACACACATACACACACACACACGCAAGGGAAAATGGTAGCTCGTTAATGGGAGGGTGGATAGGATATACATATATATCGTTGAAAAAAGGATAGATTGGGGAAAGTTAAGAGAGGGATGGGGCACACATGCAGATCTCTTTGGATAACAAAGAAAATATAAGTTTGCTCATGGAAGAAATAAATAATTTTATTAATGCTACTAGGTAAAAAATGCAATTGGGAAACATCTTAAAGCTCAAAGGCTCAGAGGGGCGGTGAATCGGTGAATAAGAGAAGCAAAGCTGGATCCTGAGAACAAACTCACAGACAACACAGAGCAAAAATCCCAAAGTCTTTATCGGCTGATAACTAGATTGGATAACTAGATAGATAACTAGATAGGAACATATGGACACACAGGAATAGGGCATAACAGGGACTGAGAAGGAGGATTGTCGCATTGAAAAAGAGAGCATTGCTGAATAATAAAGTTAATATCTTGAATGTGTATTTTCCATGCAGCAACACACTACTAACAAAGTGCTAAAGGATGAGGTATTTAGGACAATAGAATGTTTCCAATTGATAAGAATGATTGGCTCAGATATCTGTATTTAAATTTGATAAAACGCCAGTTCCTGGTTCAAAACATCCAATAACCTGTGGAAAGTGAGAGCAGAAAATACACAAATGACCATGACATTTATTCCTTCTGAGATTCAGATGTGACACAAGAGGGGAGCAGCATTGCAAATGTCACAGCCTTGTTCAAGGAACGGTTACATAAAATTTCAGCAACTGTAGATCAACCAATTGAGCTTTGTCGGTGGAGAAAATTGATGGCCGCATGGGAAAATGCTGCTTTTCATTTGGGAATATCGTGTGGACAAACTTACTGGGGACGCATTTTGCAGAGAATAGTGAAGAGGATATTTTATTGGTGTGGTGGTGTGCAAGGCCTTGCAATATGGAATAATACAGCCCAATAAGCGTGCACTGATATAACAGACCAAGTTCACCCATCAGGGACAGTAAGAACACGGGTTTGAAGATGACACACTGAATGAAAGCAGTGAATTTGGGTTAATGTCTATGTTTCCTGCTGGAAGTGCACCTGCGGTGCAGTTCCCCAGGACCCACTGTGGGGGCCGTAGCTTTTCTTGATATTCTGTAATGACCTCACCTTTCTTGTACAAGGCACGTTAATAAAACGTGCAGATGGTAGAAGCTTTGCTGAAATGTGACGAGAAGAGGCTATCATTTAAAAAAAGATATAATCCAATTGGACAACAGAGGGCAGCTGAATTTCACTGTGAGAGGAATAAGTTTAAAGTTTATTTATTAGTGTCACACGTAGGTTTACATTAACACTGCAATAAAATTACAGTGAAAATCCCCTGGTCGCCACACTCTGGCACCTATTTGGGTACATTTAGGGAGAATTTAGAATGGCCAGTGCATCTACGCAGCATGTCTGTTGGAATATGGGAGGAAATCAGAGCACCCAGACAAAACCCATGCAGACATAGGGTGGGGAGGCGGGATACGGAGGCACTGCTGCCCGTCAATGCTATGGACCCGGGTATGGTTACTGGCTTGTGTCACGGTCTGTCTGGAGTCTGCACATTCCCCCTGTGTCTGCGTGGGTTATCTCCAGGTACTTCTATTTCCTCCCACAGTCAAAACGGGCGTGCTGGTTCAGTGCATTGACCATGGTAACGTTTCCCAATGTACACAAAATGGAGCTGCAGTGTGACAACCAGGGAATTTCTACCATAACTTAATTGTAATATTAATGTAAGCTTCCTTGTGACCAACTAATCTGCTTTAACCTTAATGTGCAGGTTCCGCACAGACAGTGACCAAGTTGGGATTTCAACCTGGGTCTCTAGTACTAATCACGCTGCAGAGAGAATACAATATAAAGGGGGCAATGCAAAATGGTGTGCTGGTCCAGACAAACCTTTTGTTTACATTTGCATGAGTCAATAAACATGGCAGGGCAAGGCATGGGAGTGATAAATAAAGCCTACAGTATTGCAGCTAGAATAATAGAGACACAGAGAGCATGGCCAATGAGTTAATGTGCAATAGGCACTCGTTTGCAGGCTATAACATAGGCTGACATCAGGTATGAACACCACACCATATAAAGGATGCGTTAACATTTCAGAGAAGTTAGAAAATATTCACGGGAATGGTAACAGCGATGAGGAACTTGGGTTATGAAGACAGATCAGAGAAAATGCGATAGGTTTGCTTCAAGAATGGAGAACAGAGAGAGATTGAACTGAGGTGTTCAAAAGCATAGTGGACTAGCCATTGAAGAAAAGGGGAACGAGTTTCCAATCAGGTAGAATCGAGAATGAAACGTCACGGGATCAAAATGAAAGCAAAATACTGCAGATGCCAGAATCTGGAACTGAAACAGAAAATGCTGGAAAATCTCAGCAGATCTGACAATATCCATGGAGAGAGAAGAGGGCCAATGTTTCGAGTCTGGATGAATCTTTATCAGAGCTGAATCAAACAAGTTGGGAAACAAGTAGAAGTGTTAAAAGTATTTCCACACAGCGAGTGATGAGGATCTGTAATGCATTGTGCGATCGTTCATTTTAATCATTTGGAAGTCATACAGAATATTACCTGATCAGAAGGAATGTTCAGGGACACATTCCAAAGTGCCAGTTGTTAAATGGTCTTCACTAATCAGTAATACCAAACTTTGAGTCAGTGAAAACTGCCATTAATGAGCTCTACAACAAGTTGAGACAAGTCCTTTGTTAATGTTACAGGACATTCCTGGTAGACAGAGTTTCCTGGTTCAAAGAGGCATGGTGAATGTTGATCAAATATTATGCTTTTTGCTTCTGGTGGATAAACTGATAGTCATAAATTGGAACCTTTAATTGTCAAAGATGTCATGTTCAAGGTAATGATTTGGCCTTGTGTGTCTAACATTCGTGGGCCCAGTAGCTTCTTCATTGTCTGAGTTTGTCATCAGTCACTGTGCTTGCTGTTCTGCTTTGGTGGAAAGTATTACATTCATGCACAGCAAACTCCAGGTTCTTCACCTTGGTTGCTTTTAGTTGCTTTATTTAGTCACTAATTGAATAATTAACGTGAACGGATATTTGGCAGCATTCATGACCTGCTCCCTGAACTTGGACTGAGTAGCCCCATATATAAATGTATTTGTGCAGCAACTTAAATTCCGCAGCATCCATCCAACCTGTTCAAATATAAATTCAGAATCGGTATAATCTGTGGGATATGTTCCCGTAATGTTATAACGTAAGAAATCTATGACATGCACCGACCACAGGAGAATGAAGGTGCCAGATATGGTGAAGAGTAAAATCACAGACTTCCTTCTGCTCTCCAATTCTGGGTCGCTGTGATTTTCTCCCTTACTCTGACCCCTTAGTCCCTTACGGACTCGACTGGTCACTAAAATATGTCTGACAGTCAGAGCATTGAGCAGCAGAATTAAAGCGAAAGGGAGCAATGGTGTGCAAACCTTATCAAACCAGTCAAATAGCACCCATCCCAATTCAGTGAAATAACTTGGTTTATCAAAACATTCCCATGGAATATTGTTGATTATCTTTTCAGGTTCATATGTAAAGTAAAAGGGAATGTTTTTTGAACAGAAGAAAATGCTTGTTGTTGCTAAAACAACAGCTGCTGTTTTCTTGGTGCAATATTGTGATTTCAGTTGCTGGCAACAAATGGCCACAAATCGATCAAATGAGAAAGTGACAGTGAACCAGACAGAACAGTCTGTGGCTGCACGAAGCAGTACACCAATAACACTACACGCAGGGGTAATACCCAGGAATGACAGTGGGAAGTAATACGATTTGAGCTGCCACAGTATGACCTCAGTGACAATGACCAGTAGATCTGCCATCGCCATGGCAATCAGGTATCGAGAGGTACAGGTAGAGAGGCCACACTTTCCCTTGGACAGGATCACAATTCCCAGTAAATTCACTGCAAAAAAAGTGAAAAAATGCAATGATAGTTATCATAAATTCTCCTTCAGATCCAGACAGTTCGGACAAGAAGTTTGTACCAAATTGGCCTGGATTGTGTGTCAGTCAATAGGATAAATGTTGATCAACAAATCACTAAAAATGTGTCAATTTCAAACATTATCTGGATCTAACATCAACCATCAAAAATGAAACTCCCAGCATCAGAACATCGATGGAATCTGTTATCTCTGATTTCTTACAAGCTAAAGGATTTACAAAGTAAATGTGAACCAAATGGGGCTATCTGGAAGAAGCGGTCACAGGTATAGGTTGAGAGGTGGCAGATTTAAAACTGTGATGAAGAATTAATTCTCACAGAGGGGGCTGAATTTGTGGAACTCACTGCTTCATAGTAGAGTGGAGTCTGAATTGTTGAACGTTTTAGTGAAGAGATGGATACATTTCTCATAAAAGAAGGGATAAGGGGATTTGGAGAACAGGTGGATAGGTGGATTTGAGACCATTGTCTGAGCGAATAGCGGTGCAGGCTCAAAAAGGCTGAATGGCATACTTCTGCTCCTAATTCCTATGTTCCCCTGCTCCTGATATCAGCAGGCTCAGAGAAGATCATAACAATTTATTCAAGCGTATGCAGAGAGTGCTCATTCAACAAGTTACTGATCCAATCTATGGTGTTTAAAAAGAGCATCTTAAAATTGATGCTATGATTAAAATTTGATCTGATATTACATTGGGGGTCAATGATTAACTCAGATTGGTGGATAGTGGGAATTGGTCTTATTCAAGGATTGTCACAGGGGTCAATGTCCTTTAAAATGTTCATGAAAGATAGGGAATCACGAAGCTGAAATCTACAGATAGATCCAAACTGAGAATAAAGTGAATACAGAGGAAGAATTCAGCAAAATCCTGAACATAATAATCCAAAATGAAAATTTCCTAATGGCATCATTATCATGGTATGAATAGTACAAACGCCAATGTTCAAAACTGCAAACCAATCTACAGGGTACAATTTCTAATGGTAAATTAATATCACTCTGATGGTTTGGACAGTATATTTGCTGACACTGAGTGCAACATATGTAACTGGTTGGGTTGTAGAGGTTCAGGGTGTAGCAGAGCAAACTTTTCAAGAAGCCACGAATATTAATCTGATGGTAAAAATCCAAAAAAAAAGTTCATTTCTAGAAGAGTGAGGTTGAGAAAGTTAAATAATGGAAGTATTGTAACTGCTGTCAACTTGTTTACATAAGCACCTAGTTGACTTTTGTCTCTCCAAAACAGATCAATAACAACAATATGACATTTCCAAGCAATTCACTTTATCCATTCATCACCTTTAAGATAATGGAGAGGCCAGTCAAGAAAACAGCATGCTCTCAAAACAGAATCAATTGGCTTAATCCCCTTTTGTGACCCCTCCCCCACTCCCAGTCTTTACAAGTTTACACTGACAGATGCTACCGATAAAGAATGGTTAATTGTATAAGCATTTCCGCTCTACTAATGTTAAATTAATGTGCTAGCTTCTTACATTAACACTGCAATGAAGTTACTATGAAAAACCCTCAATCGCCTGCTCCTGTTCGGGTACAACAAAAATTTAGCATTGGCAATGCACCGAACCACACGTTTCTCAGACTGTGGGCGGAAAATGAAACGCCCGGAGGACACCCATGCAGACACAGGGAGAATGTGCAGACTTCACATCGATAGTGACCCAAGATGCAGATTGAATCTGCATCCCTCGTGCTGCGAGGCAGCAGTATTAATCGCTGTGCTACCCTAACTTAGCACAATACTGTGGCCACCTGGATTATGTATTCTGATTTGGTTAGTGACCCACACTTTGTACAGTTCTACAATGACAGATAATCTAAGTAAGATGTGGCCACTGGTTTAAGTAGGGCACTTGAATTTGTGGCCCACACTCAGTCCGACTTTAGACTGGCAGATACTCCCTATAATACATGATCACTTGGATTGGGATTTTCACGCCAGTTAGTGATCCTACCTCAGCATAGTACTTGGACACTGGCACAGGTAAAACATTCCGTTTCATCAAAAGAGCAAACTAAATTCTACACAAAACCATCTAACCAATCACATATGGTCACTGGGGTCAGCTTATTTACAAACATTAGTGACCAGTGCAAGACTACACTGAGCCCAAGAATTCACCATCACTGTTGTAAATCATTGTACTCCTGTTAGTGACCCACATTCTGGAATATTCTATCACATTTTACTCTTCTTAATGACCTACACACAATCTGCTTTCCTCTTACTCCCACTAATACCTTCCTTTAGCGGGTTTGAACTCACTGAAGTTTGTTTCAACAAAACACAATCGTCTACTAAATGCAATACGTTATAGTTCCAAGTGCTGCAATTTATAAACTGAGTTCATTGCAAGTTGAGGATGAAAAGGTATGAAAGGCTGATGCCTGCAAAATGTTGATTATGAGATCAGCACGCACCTCGGACACAGTAAAAGAACAGAGCAGCTCACACACTGTCCTAATTCCCAATGCAAAGCCACTTACCAGGAACACCAATTATTGCAAGAATCACATAGAACATTCTGTCAATAAGTATAAATGTTTCACGCATTTTCCCTGTGAAACAATTTTTCCTTCTTGCTGCAAACAATGCCACTGAGCTGATACCTTTGAAAATCACTTCTTATGTACAGAGTGTTGGCCCTGGGGATGTTGGTGTTGCAATGACACCACTGTTTATATGTTTTTTTATTTTAAGATTGAACAAATGGGTTATGACATCAGGTTCAGTTCTTGTGATAAAAGTTATTAAAGTTATTAAATGGAGAACAAAGAACGGTACAGCACAGGGACAGGCCCTTCGGCCCTCCAAGTCGGTGCTGATCATGATGTCCTTACTAAAATAAAGAAATCTTCTGCCTTGACTCGATGTGTATTGCGCTATTCCATCCCTATTCATGTCATCATCCACAGCATCTTAAATGTTGCTAATGTGCCTGCTTCCACCATCTCCTCTTATAGCATGTTCCAGGCACCCAACACCCTCTGTTTGAAAAACTTTTTTCTTACATTTCCTTTAAACTCTCCCCCTCTCACCTTGAACAATTGCCACCTTGTAAGTAACATTTCCACCGTTGGAGAACATTTCATCTATCCACCCTATTCATGCCTCACATTATTTTGTAGTCCTCTATCAGGTTCCCCTCAGCCTCCATCATTCCCGTGAAGATAATTCAATGATTTCCTGAGACATGTTGGAAACTTACAAAGTCAGGACAATGCTGATCCCATGAATTAAGTAATACAAGACGGATATGTACGCTCCCGCCAATGGTGCTTTCAGATCATAGACTATCAACCCCACCTTTTGATCTCATATTATTTCAGTAATATATTTCATTTGGCCATGAGCATTCAGTTATTACATTCCAATTTTTAGGCTGTCTCTCTCAGAGTTGTTCCGGCTTTTGCCATTCAAGTAGGTTATTGAAGTGATTATTTATTGTAATGTCCAGTATTAGTGATTGTGGGTTTCACACTAACAGAATGTACATAGTTTGCACATGTAGATTCAAACTAACAAAAGCAGAGTTATTTCAGAAGGTCTGATGTAAATCAGCAGCCTCTGAACACCCTAAGACATCACCATCAAATCATGTGATCAGTTTGTAAAGTAAGCTGCAACCTTTTAAATATATAACATCCCTCCATTTTTACTTATGTTGTCATGACAGTAAATCACTGCAAATCTACACAAAGGGTCAATAGTACTCTAGACATGGTACTATGTACCATTAACTAAGATACACAACCAATAAGGAGGTTGGCCAGGGGATGGCTATTCCTCTTTGGTATCATATGATGTTCTGGAATTTGGCTGTCCCTGACCTTAGAAATATCACTTTCATTTTCAGTAGATACTTTATCTCTTGGAATGAAGTCTGTAGCATTATCGCTTGGTATAGTAGCATATTCATCATGAACAGGCAACTCAAATTCAAGTAAGTCTTCTGCAATAACTATCACAATGAAGGGTAAAGGTGTTGGTTCTTCTGGGGATGATTCGAGAAAGCTTTTTGAGATTACAATAATTCTTCAGCATGGCATCGCCAAACTAGTTCATGTTTTGTTCGAATCATGTAAGAAATTGGACCCCTGTTTTTCTGTTAAAACTATGACTGGTACCAATTTCTCAATGCTGGTATAGTACACAATAACACTTGATCACTTTGTTGAACTGAGAGTTGTCTTACCCTCACCTATTGTCAAGCAAATTGGGATTATTGTTCACACTCTACTATCTCTGAAGTTCCTGCAGGTAACAACAAATCAAATGTAGTTATCAACTAACTCCTTAGGAGCAGTAATGTCGCTGAAATTTGGGTAATCGCATTTGTCATGTTTCTGCAAGATGCCAAAAATTTACTGAAATAACGCAATAATGAACTTTTCACATTAGAAGCTTTTAAAGAATACTTCAAGGATTGTACAAAATTTCAAGTAATCCATTGTTTGATGGATGATAAGGTGTAGATTTTATACACTGAACAACATGTATATTGAGATAATCCTCAAACTCTTGTGAAGGAAACATTGGTGAGGCTGCAGCTGGAGTACTGTGTGCAGTTTTGGTCGCCGCACTTACGCAAGGATATTTTGGCATTGGAGGGAGTGCAGAGGAGGTTTACTAGACTGATACCGGAGTTGAGGGGGTTGAGCTATGAGGAGACGCTGAATAAACTAGGCTTGTACTCGTTAGAGTTTAGAAGAATGAGGGGAGATCTCATTGAGACGTATAAGATGATGAATGGGATGGATAGGATAGAGGTGGAGAGACTCTTCCCACTCAGAAAGGACAGTAGGACTAGGGGGCACAGCCTCAAGATAAAGGGGGGGCGGTTTAGAACGGAGTTGAGGAGGAACTTCTTCACTCAAAGGGTGGTGAATCTCTGGAATTCTCTGCCCGTTGAAGTGGTGGAGGCTGCCTCGCTAAATAGTTTTAAGACGCGGGTTGATGGGTTTTTGATAAGAGAGGGGATTAAGGGTTATGGGGAGAGGGCGGGAATGTGGAACTGAGCCACGACAGATCAGCCATGATCTTATTGAATGGCGGGGCAGGCTCGAAGGGCTAGATGGCCTACTCCTGCTCCTATTTCTTATGATCTTATGTATTATGTTCTTATGAAACTGTGAGCCATTATTACTATCTGTCCTGGTCTACAAACCATGTCAACATATTATTTTTTTTTCAACGGTTTGTTCAGTTGTAACTGATCTCAGCATGAAACATTTACATGAACCAGAAATCCATTGCTTCCTTTCAGCGTGTCAACTTCATACCCTTGCTATTACTGTTCCTGATGGGTGGACTTGTTCCACTTCTTATATCAGTGTGGGCTTGGTGAGCCGAAGGGCTCCTCCGGTGCTATATTTTTCGTTATTGAAGGGCCTTGCTCAGCAGCACATTAACATAATTTCACCGTTCACTATTCTCTGCAAAATGCATCCCCAGAACATCTGTGCACATGATATTTCCAAAAGAAAACACATATTTTCCACGTGACTATTAATTTTCTCCTCGACTTGTTTGACTGGACTTTTCGCCACCGCCAAAGTTCAATTGCTGTAATTATATTTAACCATGAACAAGGCTGTGACATTTGAAATGATGTTCCCCTCTTGTGCTATCTCTGAGTCTAAGAAAGGCTAAATATCATGGCCGTTTGTGTAATTCCCACTCTCACTTTCTGCTGGGTCATTGGATGTTTTGAACCAGGAACTGGTGTTTTATCAAATTGAAGTACTAATTCCTGAGCCAATCCTCTTTATCAGTCAGAAACATTCCAGTCGCCTTAATACCTCATTCAGCACTTCCTCAATAGTGTGTTGCCCTGTGGAAAATACAGGTGCAAAATATAATTTCATTATTCAATGATGCTCTCCTTTTCAATGCAAAAATTTTCTTTCTTAATCCCTGTTGGGATTAATGCCCTGTTCCTATGGTCTGTGTGCTCCTACCTATTCTCTTTATAAGTCATTCCTATGTGCCGATATGCTCCTATCCAATTTCTTTATAAGCCTATAAAACTTTGGAATTTTTGTTTTGTCTTTTTGTCTGTGAGTTTGTTCTCAGAATCCAGCTTTGCTTCTCATATTCGCTGATCCATCGCCCCTCTGAGTCTTTGTGATTCTCCCTGGTTCCCAATTACATTTCCTACCCGGCGACATTTATAAAAATGTGTATTTCTTCCACGGACTAACTTATATTTTCTTTGTTATACAATGAGATCTGGATTTGTCCTGCATTCTCTCTTGAATTTTCCCAATCTATGCCGTTGCTCAATGGCATTTGCATCATATCCAATCTCCCAATCCGTTTTCACGCGTGAGTGTGTGTCTGTTTTTGTGTGAGTGTATCCCCTGTGCATTTGTGTGGCACAATGGCAAAGTGTTTTGCACTGTTGCCTCAGGGTGCTAGGGACCCTGGTTCGTTCCAGGCTTGGATCACTGTCTGGGCAAAGTATACACATTCTCCCACTTGGGACACTAATAAATAAACTTTACCTATATACCTGTCTCTGTCAGTGTGTGCGCACACACGCGCATGGCCCTGTGCTCGCATATGAGTGTGTCTGTATGTGTTCCATTCGCAAGTGTCTTGTGTCTGTCCATGTGTGTGTGTGTGTGTGTTTATATGAGTGCCCCTGTGCGTGTGTTCCTCTGTGCGTATGTTTATGTGAGCATGTCCCTGTATGCTGTGTTCCTGTTTTTTACCCAATTCAATCAAATCAAGTCGAATTCAGAGTCTCAACAAGTTGAGACATTCCCGATTCAAGCTGACAAGACAGGGCTCTCTCCTCCTGCCTTGGGCTTGATCTGGATGATCCAAGCTGATTGGAGGAGGCATAGCTCTTCCTCATTTGCATCTGAGCCAAAAGGCCCAGATGCCGCTTTTAAAAATTGCTTCAAATGAAGCTGAAACATAACCTAATGACTTCAATTGAGCACAGCATGTCAATGCTACACTTGACCTTAGCCAAAAGGCCGAGTGCCTGTGTACCTGTGAATTTGTGCCTGTGGAAAACACTACTTTAAGATCTTTGGCAGAAGAGGGAAAAAGACAGTGAGGGAGAACTATTTAACACAATGAGTGGTATCTTGAAAGTACTGCCTGGACATGAGGTGGAACCTCCAATTTCTCAAGAGGGAATTGAATGGGAAAAAGCAGGATAGGATGTTGAATGTGCTGATCTTCCGTGTTCCAAATGAACGGCAGAGCAGGCTCAGAATGCCGAATGGCCTTCTCCCTGCTTTCACTTTTTACTTTCTATGTATGGGGAGAAAAAGAGAAAAACATTTAGATGGTTGCGTGGGGTGGGTGAAGGAGTGGAAATAGTGAAATTACTCTTGCAGACTGCCAACACTGTCTCGATGGGCTGAATGGCCTCCTGTGCTGTAAGCATTCTGTGATTCACACACAAATTATCTTTACAATCTCTATTAGTCCACACCCTTTCCTCCATAAGCATTTCAAGTATTCCGATCCCACTACTTTTAGTTGGAGTCTTGAGAAGCATCAGTTTCCATTGGTGAAGACAGTTTGCTTTTGTTTGCCCAGTTTCACCTGTCCGTCAGAATTTTATCCCAAAAAATATTCCAATAAATCTCTTTTGTATATTGAAGAAATTGTTAATCTCTTTCCAAAATGACAGAGTTCAGAAATGGACACAATAATAAAAAAAGATTTAGGGTCACTTCCTGACATAGTATTTTCCTCTATGTTTGTTTGTGAGTGAGTGTGGACTATGCCTTTGTGTGTGTGTGTGTGTGTGTGTGTGTGTGTGTTTCTGTTTGTGTGTATGTGTGTTAGTAGACATGTGTGTGTGCAGCAGAGTGTGTGCGTGTGTGTATATCAGATTTTATGTGCATGTATATGTGGGTACATGTGCGCGTATCAGAATGTGTTTGTATGCATGTGTATCAGAATGTCGTGTGTGTGTGTGAGGACATATGTGTGTGTGTGTGTGTGCAAGAGCATGTGTGTTCGAGAGTGAGCATGTGTTGCATCTCACTAAGTGTTTTAGTTTTGATGATTTCTGGGTGCCGATACCTATGTGGTTTTTGTGCATGTGTGAGAGTATCATGTGTGAGTGAGACTGTGTGATTGTGAGTGTGTGAGTTTGTGACAGAGTGGCTGTGTGTGAGTGAGAGTCAGTTCGTGTGTGTAAGCATGAGAGTCTGTGCATGTGAGCATCTTGCTGTGTGGTTGTTTTAATTTGGTGAAATTAGGTACATGTGAGTGTGTGTAAATGTTTGTATGTGTGTGTGAGCTTGTGTCTGTTGGTGTCTCTGTCTCACTGCACTCAGTTACTTCTTGTCACTGTTACCATCTGCAGGTGTCACTGTCTCACTGTACTTCATTAACCCCTCCCTCTCTCTCTCTCCCCCACTCTCTCTCCCCCCACCTCTCTCCCCCCTCTCTCTCCCCCCTCCCCCCTCCTCCCCTCCTCCTACCCTCTCCCCCTCCCTCCCCCCTCCCCCCTTCCCCCCCCCACCCCCTCTCCCCAACTCCCCCCCACTCTCTCCCCCCCCCACCCTGCCCTCTCTCCCCCTCCCCAACCCTACCCTCTCTCCCCCCCCTCCCCCCCTCCCCTCTCTACCCCTCTCCCCCTCTCCCCTCTCTCCCCCCCCCCCTCTCTCTCCCACCTCTCCCCTCTCTCCCCTCCCCCTCTCTCCCCCCCTCTCCTCTCCCCTCCTCTCCCCCACCTCTCCCCTCTCTCCCCCCCCTCCCCTCCTCTCCCCCCACCCCAACTCTGCAGCACTCTGAAAGCTTGCGCTACCAAATAAACCTGTGCGACTTTAAGCAGGTGTTGTGAGAACTCTTACCATGCCTACCTCAAGCCAATGATGGCATTTCCATATCATGCTGCACTCAGTTAGACACCACTGTTTCTATCTGCTGATGTATCGGAATCACTGCACTCAGTTACCCCCTTTCACTGTCTCTGTCCGCTGCTGTATCTCCTTTAACTCAGTTAGACACCTCACTGTCTCCATCTGCCGGTGTATCTCCTTTAACTCAGTTAGACACCTCACTGTCTCCGTCTGCCGGTGTATCTCCTTTAACTCAGTTAGACACCTCACTGTCTCCATCTGCCGGTGTATCTCCTTTAACTCAGTTAGACACCTCACTGTCTCCGTCTGCTGCTGTATCTCCTTTAACTCAGTTAGACACCTCACTGTCTCCATCTGCCGGTGTATCTCCTTTAACTCAGTTAGACACCTCACTGTCTCCGTCTGCTGCTGTATCTCCTTTAACTCAGTCAGACACCTCACTGTCTCCATCTGCCGGTGTATCTCCTTTAACTCAGTTAGACACCTCACTGTCTCCATCTGCCGGTGTATCTCCTTTAACTCAGTTAGACACCTCACTGTCTCCGTCTGCTGGTGTATCTCCTTTAACTCAGTTAGACACCTCACTGTCTCCATCTGCCGGTGTATCTCCTTTAACTCAGTTAGACACCTCACTGTCTCCATCTGCCGGTGTATCTCCTTTAACTCAGTTAGACACCTCACTGTCTCCGTCTGCTGCTGTATCTCCTTTAACTCAGTTAGACACCTCACTGTCTCCATCTGCCGGTGTATCTCCTTTAACTCAGTTAGACACCTCACTGTCTCCATCTGCCGGTGTATCTCCTTTAACTGTTAGACACCTCACTGTCTCCATCTGCTGGTGTATCTCCTTTAACTCAGTTAGACACCTCACTGTCTTCGTCTGCCGGTGTATCTCCTTTAACTCAGTTAGACACCTCACTGTCTCCGTCTGCTGCTGTATCTCCTTTAACTCAGTTAGACACCTCACTGTCTCCATCTGCCGGTGTATCTCCTTTAACTCAGTTAGACACCTCACTGTCTCCATCTGCCGGTGTATCTCCTTTAACTCAGTTAGACACCTCACTGTCTCCATCTGCCGGTGTATCTCCTTTAACTCAGTTAGACACCTCACTGTCTCCATCTGCCGGTGTATCTCCTTTAACTCAGTTAGACACCTCACTGTCTCCATCTGCCGGTGTATCTCCTTTAACTCAGTTAGACACCGCACTGCCTCCATCTGCCGGTGTATCTCCTTTAACTCAGTTAGACACCTCACTGCCCCCATCTGCCGCTATATCTCCTTTAACTCAGTTAGACACCTCACTGTCTCCATCTGCCGGTGTATCTCCTTTAACTCAGTTAGACACCTCACTGTCTCCATCTGCCGGTGTATCTCCTTTAACTCAGTTAGACACCTCACTGTCTCCGTCTGCCGGTGTATCTCCTTTAACTCAGTTAGACACCTCACTGTCTCCGTCTGCCGGTGTATCTCCTTTAACTCAGTTAGACACCTCACTGTCTCCATCTGCTGCTGTATCTCCTTTAACTCAGTTAGACACCTCACTGTCTCCATCTGCCGGTGTATCTCCTTTAACTCAGTTAGACACCTCACTGACCCCATCTGCTGCTGTATCTCCTTTAACTCAGTTAGACACCTCACTGTCTCCATCTGCCGGTGTATCTCCTTTAACTCAGTTAGACACCTCACTGTCTCCATCTGCCGGTGTATCTCCTTTAACTCAGTTAGACACCTCACTGTCTCCATCTGCCGGTGTATCTCCTTTAACTCAGTTAGACACCTCACTGTCTCCATCTGCCGGTGTATCTCCTTTAACTCAGTTAGACACCTCACTGTCTCCATCTGCCGGTGTATCTCCTTTAACTCAGTTAGACACCTCACTGTCTCCGTCTGCTGGTGTACCTCCTT
Organism: Carcharhinus amblyrhynchos; assembly: GCF_965287045.1. Lineage (NCBI taxonomy): Eukaryota > Metazoa > Chordata > Chondrichthyes > Carcharhiniformes > Carcharhinidae > Carcharhinus > Carcharhinus amblyrhynchos. Next base: position 76,119,864 of record NC_137336.1, on the reverse strand, counting down.
TAACTCAGTTAGACACCTCACTGTCTCCATCTGCCGGTGTACCTCCTTTAACTCAGTTAGACACCTCACTGTCTCCGTCTGCCGGTGTACCTCCTTTAACTCAGTTAGACACCTCACTGTCTCCATCTGCCGGTGTACCTCCTTTAACTCAGTTAGACACCTCACTGTCTCCATCTGCCGGTGTATCTCCTTTAACTCAGTTAGACACCTCACTGTCTCCATCTGCTGCTGTATCTCCTTTAACTCAGTTAGACACCTCACTGTCTCCATCTGCCGGTGTACCTCCTTTAACTCAGTTAGACACCTCACTGTCTCCATCTGCCGGTGTATCTCCTTTAACTGTTAGACACCTCACTGTCTCCATCTGCTGGTGTATCTCCTTTAACTCAGTTAGACACCTCACTGTCTCCGTCTGCCGGTGTATCTCCTTTAACTCAGTTAGACACCTCACTGTCTCCGTCTGCCGGTGTATCTCCTTTAACTCAGTTAGACACCTCACTGTCTCCATCTGCCGGTGTACCTCCTTTAACTCAGTTAGAAACCTCACTGTCTCCATCTGCTGGTGTATCTCCTTTAACTCAGTTAGACACCTCACTGTCTCCGTCTGCTGCTGTATCCCCTTTAACTCAGTTAGACACCTCACTGTCTCCATCTGCTGGTGTATCTCCTTTAACTCAGTTAGACACCTCACTGTCTCCATCTGCTGCTGTATCTCCTTTAACTCAGTTAGACACCTCACTGTCTCCATCTGCTGGTGTATCTCCTTTAACTCAGTTAGACACCTCACTGTCTCCATCTGCCGGTGTATCTCCTTTAACTCAGTTAGACACCGCACTGCCTCCATCTGCCGGTGTATCTCCTTTAACTGTTAGACACCTCACTGTCTCCATCTGCTGGTGTATCTCCTTTAACTCAGTTAGACACCTCACTGTCTCCATCTGCCGGTGTATCTCCTTTAACTCAGTTAGACACCTCACTGTCTCCGTCTGCCGGTGTATCTCCTTTAACTCAGTTAGACACCGCACTGTCTCCGTCTGCCGGTGTATCTCCTTTAACTCAGTTAGACACCTCACTGTCTCCATCTGCCGGTGTATCTCCTTTAACTCAGTTAGACACCTCACTGTCTCCGTCTGCCGGTGTATCTCCTTTAACTCAGTTAGACACCTCACTGTCTCCATCTGCCGGTGTATCTCCTTTAACTCAGTTAGACACCTCACTGTCTCCATCTGCTGCTGTATCTCCTTTAACTCAGTTAGACACCTCACTGTCTTCGTCTGCCGGTGTATCTCCTTTAACTCAGTTAGACACCTCACTGTCTCCGTCTGCTGCTGTATCTCCTTTAACTCAGTTAGACACCTCACTGTCTCCGTCTGCTGCTGTATCTCCTTTAACTCAGTTAGACACCTCACTGTCTCCGTCTGCTGCTGTATCCCCTTTAACTCAGTTAGACACCTCACTGTCTTCGTCTGCCGGTGTATCTCCTTTAACTCAGTTAGACACCTCACTGTCTCCATCTGCCGGTGTATCTCCTTTAACTCAGTTAGACACCTCACTGTCTCCGTCTGCCGGTGTATCTCCTTTAACTCAGTTAGACACCTCACTGTCTCCATCTGCCGGTGTATCTCCTTTAACTCAGTTAGACACCTCACTGTCTCCATCTGCCGGTGTATCCCCTTTAACTCAGTTAGACACCTCACTGTCTCCATCTGCCGGTGTATCTCCTTTAACTCAGTTAGACACCTCACTGTCTCCATCTGCTGGTGTATCCCCTTTAACTCAGTTAGACACCTCACTGTCTCCGTCTGCCGGTGTATCTCCTTTAACTCAGTTAGACACCTCACTGTCTCCATCTGCCGGTGTATCTCCTTTAACTCAGTTAGACACCTCACTGTCTCCATCTGCCGGTGTATCCCCTTTAACTCAGTTAGACACCTCACTGTCTCCATCTGCCGGTGTATCTCCTTTAACTCAGTTAGACACCTCACTGTCTCCATCTGCCGGTGTATCCCCTTTAACTCAGTTAGACACCTCACTGTCTCCATCTGCCGGTGTATCTCCTTTAACTCAGTTAGACACCTCAGTGTCTCCATCTGCTGGTGTAGCTGTCTCATTACACTCAGTTGTCCTCTTTCACTATCTCCATCTGGTGGTGTCTTCCCCTCACTGCACTCAGACGCCTCTCTGACTCTATCTACTGGTGTCCCTGTCTCATTGCACTAGCTGGGCACCTCTCTGTGTCCATAAGACATAGGAATGTCTCTGTGTCCACCTGCTTGTGTCCGTCTCACTGCTCTTCTCCCATGTAACATCCCAAAGTTTGCAGATGATACCAAATTGCATGGGAGGGTGAACTGTGATGAGGATGCAGAGATCCCTCAGAATGATCTGGACAGGTTGGGTGAGTGGGCAAATCAGTGGCAGATGCAGTATAATTTATATAAATTTAAAGTTATTCACTTTGGAAGTAAAAACAAGAAAGCAGATTACTATCAGAATGACTGTAAATTGGGAGAAGGGAGTGTTCAGCTGGACCTGGGTGTCCTTGTGCGCCAGTCGCTAAAAAGCATGCACAGCAGGCGATAAAGAAGGCAAATGGTATGTTGGCCTTCATTGCAAAAAAGTTTCCAGGACAGGACCAGGGATGTGTTGTTGCAATTACACTGGGCTTTAGTGAGGCCACACCTCAAATATTGTGCACAGACTTAATCTCCTTTTCTGAGGAAGCATGTTCATGCTCTCGAGGAGTGCAGCAAAGGTTTACCAGGCTGATTCTGGGCATGCAGGACTGTTGGATGAGGAGATATTGTTTAGGTTAGGATTGTTTCCATTGGAGTTCAGAGAATGACGGGGAATTTCATAGAGACGTGTAACTGTGATTTTAAACGTGTCAAAAGTAAACAGAGATTTTAAAGATGCCATACAGTTAATAATGATTTCACACTGTGTACTACACGAAATAGAGATTTTAAACAGTGACCCACACTAAAAAGTGACTTCACATTGTCTCCTACACTGAACAGACATTTAAAACAGTGCCCTACACTAAACAGAGATTTTAAACGTGCACTACACAAGAAATATTTTTAAAAGGTGTACTACACTAAACAGATATTTTAAACAGTGTCCCACACTAAACAGAGTTTTAAACATGGCCCACACTAAACAGGGATTTTAAACAGTGGCCCACACTAAACAGTGATTTCAAACAGTCACCTACACGGAACAGAGGTTTGAAACAGAGTACCACACTAAGCAGAGATCTTAAACACCGTACCCAACCAAGCAGACATTTTAAACAGTCACCTACACTAAAGAGATATATGAAATATTATCGTACAGTAAACGAGAATTTAACCAGGATCCTACAATAAACATACATTTCACACTAAATGACGTTTTAAACATTGCCCTATACGAAACAAAGATTTTAAATAGTGCCCTAAACTAAACACAGATTTTTATAAGTGTCCAACTCTAAACAGAGATTTCAAACAGTGCCTCGCATTAAACAGAAGTTTTAAATGATGCCGACAGTAAACAGAGATTTTAAACATGCCATACACTAAACAGTGATTTCAAACAGTCTCCTACACAGAACAGAGATTTTAAACAGTGCACCATACTAAACACAGATTTTAAACAGTGCCCTACACGAAACACAGATTTTAAACAGTGCCCTACACTAAACACAGATTTTAAACTGTGCCCTGCACTAAACACAGATTTTAAACAGTGCCCTACACTAAACACAGATTTTAAACAGTGCCCTACACTAAACACAGATTTTAAACAGTGCCCTACACTAAACACAGATTTTAAACAGTGCCCTACACTAAACACAGATTTTAAACAATGCCCTACACTAAACACAGATTTTAAACAGTGCCCTACACTAAACACAGATTTTAAACAATGCCCTACACTAAACACAGATTTTAAACAGTGCCCTACACTAAACACAGATTTTAAACAATGCCCTACACTAAACACAGATTTTAAACAGTGCCCTACACTAAACACAGATTTTAAACAGTGCCATACACTAAACACAGATTTTAAACAGTGCCCTACACTAAACACAGATTTTAAACAGTGCCCTACACTACACACAGATTTTAAACAGTGCCTTACACTAAACACAGATTTTAAACAGTGCCCTACACTAAACACAGATTTTAAACAGTGCCCTACACTAAACACAGATTTTAAACAGTGCCCTACACTACACAGATTTTAAACAGTGCCCTACACTAAACACAGATTTTAAACAGTGCCCTACACTACACACAGATTTTAAACAGTGCCTTACACTAAACACAGATTTTAAACAGTGCCCTACACTAAACACAGATTTTAAACAGTGCCCTACACTAAACACAGATTTTAAACAGTGCCCTACACTACACAGATTTTAAACAGTGCCCTACACTAAACACAGATTTTAAACAGTGCCCTACACTAAACACAGATTTTAAACAGTGCCCTACACTAAACACAGATTTTAAACAGTGCCCTACACTACACAGATTTTAAACAGTGCCCTACACTAAACACAGATTTTAAACAGTGCCCTACACTAAACACAGATTTTAAACAGTGCCCTACACTAAACACAGATTTTAAACAGTGCCCTACACTAAACACAGATTTTAAACAGTGCCCTACACTAAACACAGATTTTAAACAGTGCCCTACACTAAACACAGATTTTAAACAGTGCCCTACACTACACAGACTTTAAACAGTGCCTTACACTAAGCAGAGATTTTAAACAGCGTCCTGCACGATACAGAGATTTTAAACAGTGTCCAACTCTAAACAGCGATTTTAAACAGTGCCCTACACAAAACAGACATATATACAGTACACTACACTAAGCAGAGATGTTAAGCGGTATCCTATGCTAAGTGGAGATATTAAACAATATCTCACACTGTCAAATATATTAAACAGAGATTTTAAACAGTGTCCTGTACTAAACACACATATTAAACAGTGCCCTACACTAAACAGAGATTTTAAACAGTACGCCACACTAAGTGAGATTTCAAAAAGTGTCCTACACAAAACAGAGCTTTTAAACACCATGCTTCACTAAGCACATATTTTGGACAGTGCCCTGCATGAAACAGATCTTAAACAGTCTCCAACTCTAAACAGGGCTATTAAACAGTGCCCTTACACTAAACCGAGATTTCAAACTGTGTCCCACGCTAAGCAGAGATTTTAAACAGTGTCCCACACTCAACAGAGTTGTTAAACATGCCCAACACCAAATAGAGATTTGAAAAGGTGCGCTACAGTAAGCAGAGATTTCAAACTTATCCTGCACAAGAGAGATATTTTAAACAGTGTCCCACATGAAACAGAGACTTTAAACAGTGCCCACTCTAAACAGTGGTTTCAAACAGTCTCCTACATGGAACAGAGATTTAAAACAGTGCACCACAATAAGCGGAGATATTAAACACTGTACTACTCTAAGCAAAGATTTTAAATAGACCACACTAAACAGAGATATTAAACAATATCCTATAGTAAGTGAAATTTTAACCAATGTCCTACATTAAACAGAGATTTCAAACAGTGGGCGCTGCACCTGCGCAAGGATATTTTGGCCTTGGAGGGAGTGCAGAGGAGGTTTACTAGGCTGATGCCAGAGTTGAGGGGGTTGAGCTATGAGGAGAGGCTGAATAAACTAGGCTTGTACTCGTTAGAGTTTAGAAGAATGAGGGGAGATCTCATTGAGACGTATAAGATGATGAATGGGATGGATAGGATAGAGGTGGAGAGACTCTTCCCGCTCAAAAAAGACAGTAGGACTAGGGGGCACAGCTTCAAGATAAAGGGGAGGCAGTTTAGAACGGAGTTGAGGAGGAACTTCTTCACTCAAAGGGTGGTGAATCTCTGGAATTCTCTGCCCGTTGAAGTGGTGGAGGCTGCCTCGCTAAATATTTTTAAGAAGCGGGTTGATGGGTTCTTGATAAGAGAGGGGATTAAGGGTTATGGGGAGAGGGCGGGAAAGTGGAACTGAGCCACAACAGATCAGCCATGATCTTATTGAATGGCGGGGCAGGCTCGAAGGGCTAGATGGCCTACTCCTGCTCCTATTTCTTATGTTCTTATGTTCTTATGTTCTTAAAGGAGCTTTGAAACATGTCCTACACTTAACACAGATTTTAAACAGTGTCCTATACTAAAGAGAGATTTTAAACTATGTCCAGCTTAGGCTGATTGGTGTTAACAAATTGTCCCTAAATTAGGCATCCCTCAATCTGGTTATAATTCCTTTATTGTGGAGTCCAATAGTTGTAGATAAGGGCATAGGTAGAAGAGGGCACTCACAATGTTAAAATGGAGGTGCAGGCTTGTTGGGCCGAAGGGCCTATTTCCTGTACTGTGTTGTTCTTTGCTCTTTGTCCTAAGCAGAGATTTTAAACAGTATCCTGCATGAATAGGGCATTGGTGAGGCCGCAGCTGGAGTACTGTGTGCAGTTTTGGACGCCATACTTGCGCAAGGGTATTTTGGCCTTGGAGGGAGTGCAGAGGAGGTTTACTTGGCTGATACCGGAGTTGAGGGGGTCGAGCTATGAGGAGAGGCTGAGTAAACTAGGCTTGTACTCGTTAGAACATAAGAACATAAGAAATAGGAGCAGGAGTAGGCCATCTAGCCCTTCGAGCCTGCCCCGCCATTCAATAAGATCATGGCTGATCTGTCTTGGCTCAGTTCCACATTCCCGCCCTCTCCCCATAACCCTTAATCCCCTCGCTTATCAAAAACCCATCAACCCGCGTCTTAAAAATATTTAGCGAGGCAGCCTCCACCACTTCAACGGGCAGAGAATTCCAGAGATTCACCACCCTTTGAGTGAAGAAGTTCCTCCTCAACTCCGTTCTAAACCGCACCCCCCTTTATCTTGAGGCTGTGCCCCCTAGTCCTACTGTCCTTTCTGAGCGGGAAGAGCCTCTCCACCTCTATCCTATCCATCCCATTCATCATCTTATACGTCTCAATGAGATCTCCCCTCATTCTTCTAAACTCTAACGAGTACAAGCCTAATTTATTCAGCCTCTCCTCATAGCTCAACCCCCTCAACTCCGGCATCAGCCTAGTAAACCTCCTCTGCACTCCCTCCAAAGCCAAAATATCCTTGTGTAAGTACGGCACCCAAAACTGCACACAGTACTCCAGCTGCGGCCTCACCAATGCCCTATACAGCTGCAGCAAGACCTCCCTACTTTTATATTCTATCCCCCTCGCTATGAAGGCCAACATCCCATTCGCCTTCCTGACCACCTGCTGCACCTGCAGGCTGGGTTTTTGCGATTCATGCACAAGGACCCCGAGGTCCCTCTGCACCGTCGCCTGCTGCAGTTTTTTGCCACGTAAGTAATAATCCTTCCTACCATTATTCCTACCAAAGTGGACCACCTCGCACTTGCCAACATTAAATTCCATTTGCCATTTCCTGGCCCATTCGCCCAGCCTATCTAGATCCTTCTGTAGACTCTCCCCAAACTCCGCACAATTTGCCTTTCCACCAATTTTGGTGTCATCAGCAAATTTCGACACCCTACACTCGGTTCCCTCCTCCAGATCATCTATATAAATGGTAAATAGCTGAGGCCCCAGCACCGACCCCGGGGCACTCCACTAGTCACCATCCGCCAATCCGAATAGCACCCGTTGACCCCCACTCTCTGCCTCTTATTTGACAACCAATCCTCTATCCACGCTAACACCCTACCCCCAACTCCATGTCCCTCGACCTTCTGCAATAACCTCTTGTGAGGTACTTTGTCAAACGCCTTCTGAAAATCTAGAAAGACCACATCCACCGGCTCTCCTCTATCCACCGCCCTAGACACATCCTCATAGAACTCCAGTAAATTTGTCAGATACGGCTTCCCCTTAATGAAACCGTGCTGCGTCTGCTCTATCAAGCAATTCCCCTCAAGATGCCTCGCTATTTCCTCCTTGATGACGGATTCTAACATTTTACCTACCACAGACGTTAAACTAACAGGCCTATAATTCCCCGCCTTTTGCCTGGCACCCTTCTTAAACAACGGCGTAACATTAGCCGTTTTCCAATCTTCCGGCACTTCCCCGGAATCCAGCGACGTCTGGAAAATAACCACCAAGGAAAAAGCCATTTTTGTTACACTTTGTGTTTCACACACTTGCAGAGTTCTGACTGGTAAAGTTACAGCTTTCGTACCCTATTCTAGAGCTGGGAACTCAGTACCACCGACACCAATCATACTGACTGTCTGAGAGTGCAGCTCTCCCTCAGTACTGACCCTCTGACAGTGAAAAACCCATTCAATACTGACCCACAGACAATGCAGCTCTTCTTCAATAGTGACAATCACTAGTGATTCACAACGTTCTGACAGTCAGACAGTGCAGGACTCCCTGAGTGCTGACCCTCTGCCAATGCAGCAGTCTGTCAGTACTGACAATACGACAGAGAAGCGCGATCTCAGTACTGAACCTCTGACACTACAGCACGATCTAAGTACTGACTCTCTGAGAGTGCAGCGCTGTGCCTCTGATATTGTAGCTCTCCCCTCGTACTGACAATCTGACAGTGAAGCAACTGCTCAGTACTGATCCTCAGACAGCGCAGTACCATCTCAATACTGACAATATAACATTGCAACAAACCCATTTTCTGACCCTCGGAGAATGCAGCCCTCCCTCAGCACTGACCACCTGACAGTGCAGCAGTCTCTCAGCACTGAAATATGACAGCACAGCACGAGCTCAATTCTGACCATTCCCAATGCAGCAGTCTCTAAATACTGACAATACCATGGTGCAGCGGTACCTCAGCACTGACCCTCTGACAGTGCGGCACTCCCTCAGCACTGACCCTCTGGCAGTACAGCACTCCCTCAGCACTGACCCTCTGACAGTGCAGCACTCCCTCGGCACTGACCCTCTGACAGTGCAGCACTCCCTCAGCACTGACCCTCTGACAGTGCGGCATTCCCTCGGCACTGACCCTCTGACAGTGCGGCACTCCCTCAGCACTGACCCTCTGACAGTGCGGCACTCCCTCAGCACTGACCCTCTGGCAGTGCAGCACTCCCTCAGCAGTGACCCTCTGACAGTACGGCACTGCCTCAGCACTGACCCTCTGACAGTGCGGCACTCCCTCGGCACTGACTCTCTGGCAGTGCGGCACTCCCTCGGCACTGACCCTCTGGCAGTGCGGCACTCCCTCGGCACTGACCCTCTGGCAGTGCAGCACTCCCTCAGCACTGACCCTCTGACCGTACGGCACTCCCTCGGCACTGACCCTCTGACAGTGCGGCACTCCCTCGGCACTGACCCTCTGACAGTGCGGCACTCCCTCAGCACTGACCCTCTGGCAGTGCGGCACTCCCTCGGCACTGACTCTCTGGCAGTGCGGCACTCCCTCGGCACTGACCCTCTGGCAGTGCGGCACTCCCTCGGCACTGACCCTCTGACAGTGCGGCACTCCCTCAGCACTGACCCTCTGGCAGTGCGGCACTCCCTCGGCACTGACTCTCTGGCAGTGCGGCACTCCCTCGGCACTGACCCTCTGGCAGTACGGCACTCCCTCGGCACTGACCCTCTGACAGTGCGGCACTCCCTCAGCACTGACCCTCTGACAGTGCGGCACTCGCTCGGCACTGACCCTCTGACAGTTCGGCGCTCCCTCAGCACTGACCCTCTGACAGTGCGGCACTCCCTCAGCACTGACCCTCTGACAGTGCAGCACTCCCTCGGCACTGACCCTCTGACAGTGCGGCGCTCCCTCAGCACTGACCCTCTGACAGTGCGGCACTCCCTCAGCACTGACCCTCTGACAGTGCGGCGCTCCCTCAGCACTGACCCTCTGACAGTGCGGCACTCCCTCGGCACTGACCCTCTGACAGTGCGGCACTCCCTCGGCACTGACCCTCTGGCAGTGCGGCACTCCCTCAGTACTGACCCTCTGACAGTGCAGCATTCCCTCAGCACTGACCCTCTGACCGTACGGCACTCCCTCGGCACTGACCCTCTGACAGTGCGGCACTCCCGCGGCACTGACCCTCTGACAGTGCGGCAATCCCTCGGAACTGACCCTCTGACAGTGCGGCACTCCCTCGGCACTGACCCTCTGGCAGTGCGGCACTCCCTCGGCACTGACTCTCTGGCAGTGCGGCACTCCCGCGGCACTGACCCTCTGGCAGTGCGGGACTCCCTCGGCACTGACCCTCTGACAGTGCGGCACTCCCTCAGCACTGACCCTCTGACAGTGCGGCACTACCTCAGCACTGACCCTCTGACAGTGCGGCACTCCCTCAGCACTGACCCTCTGACAGTGCGGCACTCCCTCAGCACTGACCCTCTGGCAGTGCGGCACTCCCTCAGCACTGACCCTCTGAGAGTGCGGCACTCCCTCAGCACTGACCCTCTGACAGTGCGGCACTCCCTCAGTACTGACCCTCTGACAGTGCGGCACTCCCTCAGTACTGACCCTCTGACAGTGCGGCACTCCCTCAGCACTGACCCTCTGACAGTGCGGCGCTCCCTCAGCACTGACCCTCTGACAGTGCGGCACTCCCTCAGTACTGACCCTCTGACAGTGCGGCGCTCCCTCAGTACTGACCCTCTGACAGTGCGGCACTCCCTCAGTACTGACCCTCTGACAGTGTGGCACTCCCTCAGCACTGACCCTCTGACAGTGCGGCACTCCCTCGGCACTGACCCTCTGACAGTGCGGCACTCACTCAGCACTGACCCTCTGACAGTGCGGCACTCCCTCAGTACTGACCCTCTGACAGTGCGGCGCTCCCTCAGCACTGACCCTCTGACAGTGCGGCACTCCCTCAGCACTGACCCTCTGACAGTGCGGCACTCCCTCGGCACTGACCCTCTGACAGTGCGGCACTCACTCAGCACTGACCCTCTGACAGTGCGGCGCTCCCTCAGCACTGACCCTCTGACAGTGCGGCGCTCCCTCAGCACTGACCCTCTGACAGTGCGGCACTCCCTCAGTACTGACCCTCTGACAGTGCGGCGCTCCCTCAGTACTGACCCTCTGACAGTGCGGCACTCCCTCAGTACTGACCCTCTGACAGTGTGGCACTCCCTCAGCACTGACCCTCTGACAGTGCGGCACTCCCTCGGCACTGACCCTCTGACAGTGCGGCACTCACTCAGCACTGACCCTCTGACAGTGCGGCACTCCCTCAGTACTGACCCTCTGACAGTGCGGCGCTCCCTCAGCACTGACCCTCTGACAGTGCGGCACTCCCTCAGCACTGACCCTCTGACAGTGCGGCACTCCCTCGGCACTGACCCTCTGACAGTGCGGCACTCACTCAGCACTGACCCTCTGACAGTGCGGCGCTCCCTCAGCACTGACCCTCTAACAGTGCGGCGCTCCCTCAGCACTGACCCTCTGACAGTGCGGCACTCCCTCGGCACTGACCCTCTGACAGTCCGGCACTCACTCAGCACTGACCCTCTGACAGTGCGGCACTCACTCAGCACTCACCCTCTGACAGTGCGGCACTGCCTCAGTACTGACCCTCTGACAGTGCGGCGCTCCATCAGCACTGACCCTCTGACAGTGCGGCACTCCCTCAGTACTGACCCTCTGACACTGCGGCGCTCCCTCAGCACTGACCCTCTGACAGTGCGGCACTCCCTCAGCACTGACCCTCTGACAGTGCAGCACTCCCTCAGCAATGACCCTCTGACAGTACGGCACTGCCTCAGCACTGACTCTCTGACAGTGCGGCACTCCCACAGCACACCCTCTGACAGTGCGGCACTCCCTCAGCACTGACTCTCTGACAGTGCGGCACTCCCTCAGCACTGACCCTCTGACAGTGCGGCAGTCCCTCAGCACTGACTCTCTGACAGTGCGGCACTCCCTCAGCACTGACCCTCTGACAGTGCGGCACTCCCTCAGCACTGACCCCCTGACAGTGCGGCACTCCTTTGGCACTGACCCTCAGACAGTGCGGCACTCCCTCGGCACTGACCCTCTGACAGTGTGGCACTCCCTCGGCACTGACCCTCTGACAGTGCGGCACTCCCTCAGCACTGACCCTCTGACAGTGCGGCACTCCCTCAGCACTGACCCTCTGGCAGTACAGCACTCCCTCGGCACTGACCCCCTGACAGTGAGGCACTCCCTCAGCACTGACCCTCTGACAGTGCGGCACTCCTTCGGCACTGACCCTCTGACAGTGCGGCACTCCCTCGGCACTGACCCTCTGACAGTGCAGCACTCCCTCAGCACTGACCCTCTGACAGTGCGGCACTCCCTCAGCACTGACCCTCTGACAGTGCGGCACTCCTTCGGCACTGACCCTCTGACAGTGCGGCACTCCCTCGGCACTGACCCTCTGACAGTGCAGCACTCCCTCAGCACTGACCCTCTGACAGTGCGGCACTCCCTCAGCACTGACCCTCTGACAGTGCGGCACTCGCTCAGCACTGACTCTCTGACAGTGCGGCACTCCCTCAGCACACCCTCTGACAGTGCGGCACTCCCTCAGCACTGACTCTCTGACAGTGCGGCACTCCCTCAGCACTGAACCTCTGACAGTGCGGCAGTCCCTCAGCACTGACTCTCTGACAGTGCGGCACTCCCTCAGCACTGACCCTCTGACAGTGCGGCACTCCCTCAGCACTGACCCCCTGACAGTGCGGCACTCCTTCGGCACTGAACCTCAGACAGTACGGCACTCCCTCGGCACTGACCCTCTGACAGTGCGGCACTCCCTCGGCACTGACCCTCTGACAGTGCGGCGCTCACTCAGCACTGACCCTCTGACAGTGCAGCACTCCCTCAGTACTGACCCTCTGACAATGCGGCAATCCCTCGGCACTGACCCTCTGACAGTGTGGCACTACCTCAGTAATGACCCTCTGGCAGTGCGGCACTCCCTCAGTACTGACCCTCTGACAGTGCGGCACTCCCTCGGCACTGACCCTCTGACAGTGCGGCACTCCCTCGGCACTGACCCTCTGACAGTGCGGCACTCCCTCAGCACTGACCCTCTGACAGTGCGGCACTCACTCAGCACTGACCCTCTGACAGTGCGGCGCTCCCTCAGCACTGACCCTCTGACAGTGCGGCACTCCCTCAGCACTGACCCTCTGGCAGTGCAGCACTCCCTCAGCACTGACCCTCTGGCAGTGCAGCACTCCCTCAGCACTGACCCTCTGACCGTACGGCACTCCCTCGGCACTGACCCTCTGACAGTGCGGCACTCCCTCGGCACTGACCCTCTGACAGTGCGGCACTCCCTCAGCACTGACCCTCTGGCAGTGCGGCACTCCCTCGGCACTGACTCTGTGGCAGTGCGGCACTCCCTCGGCACTGACCCTCTGGCAGTGCGGCACTCCCTCGGCACTGACCCTCTGGCAGTGCAGCACTCCCTCAGCACTGACCCTCTGACCGTACGGCACTCCCTCGGCACTGACCCTCTGACAGTGCGGCACTCCCTCGGCACTGACCCTCTGACAGTGCGGCACTCCCTCAGCACTGACCCTCTGGCAGTGCGGCACTCCCTCGGCACTGACTCTCTGGCAGTGCGGCACTCCCTCGGCACTGACTCTCTGGCAGTACGGCACTCCCTCGGCACTGACCCTCTGACAGTGCGGCACTCCCTCAGCACTGACCCTCTGACAGTGCGGCACTCGCTCGGCACTGACCCTCTGACAGTTCGGCGCTCCCTCAGCACTGACCCTCTGACAGTGCGGCACTCCCTCAGCACTGACCCTCTGACAGTGCAGCACTCCCTCGGCACTGACCCTCTGACAGTGCGGCGCTCCCTCAGCACTGACCCTCTGACAGTGCGGCACTCCCTCAGCACTGACCCTCTGACAGTGCGGCACTCGCTCGGCACTGACCCTCTGACAGTGCGGCACTCGCTCGGCACTGACCCTCTGACAGTGCGGCGCTCCCTCAGCACTGACCCTCTGACAGTGCGGCACTCCCTCGGCACTGACCCTCTGACAGTGCGGCACTCCCTCGGCACTGACCCTCTGGCAGTGCGGCACTCCCTCAGTACTGACCCTCTGACAGTGCAGCATTCCCTCAGCACTGACCCTCTGACCGTACGGCACTCCCTCGGCACTGACCCTCTGACAGTGCGGCACTCCCTCGGCACTGACCCTCTGACAGTGCGGCAATCCCTCGGAACTGACCCTCTGACAGTGCGGCACTCCCTCGGCACTGACCCTCTGACAGTGCGGCACTCCCTCGGCACTGACCCTCTGGCAGTGCGGGACTCCCTCGGCACTGACCCTCTGACAGTGCGGCACTCCCTCAGCACTGACCCTCTGACAGTGCGGCACTCCCTCAGCACTGACCCTCTGACAGTGCGGCACTCCCTCAGCACTGACCCTCTGACAGTGCGTCACTCCCTCAGCACTGACCCTCTGACAGTGCGGCACTCCCTCAGCACTGACCCTCTGACAGTGCGGCACTCCCTCAGCACTGACCCTCTGACAGTGCGGCACTCCCTCAGCACTGACCCTCTGACAGTGCGGCACTCCCTCAGCACTGACCCTCTGAGAGTGCGGCACTCCCTCAGCACTGACCCTCTGACAGTGCGGCACTCCCTCAGTACTGACCCTCTGACAGTGCGGCACTCCCTCAGTACTGACCCTCTGACAGTGCGGCACTCCCTCAGCACTGACCCTCTGACAGTGCGGCGCTCCCTCAGCACTGACCCTCTGACAGTGCGGCACTCCCTCAGTACTGACCCTCTGACGGTGCGGCGCTCCCTCAGTACTGACCCTATGACAGTGCGGCACTCCCTCAGTACTGACCCTCTGACAGTGTGGCACTCCCTCAGCACTGACCCTCTGACAGTGCGGCACTCCCTCGGCACTGACCCTCTGACAGTGCGGCACTCACTCAGCACTGACCCTCTGACAGTGCGGCACTCCCTCAGTACTGACCCTCTGACAGTGCGGCGCTCCCTCAGCACTGACCCTCTGACAGTGCGGCACTCCCTCAGCACTGACCCTCTGACAGTGCGGCACTCCCTCGGCACTGACCCTCTGACAGTGCGGCACTCACTCAGCACTGACCCTCTGACAGTGCGGCGCTCCCTCAGCACTGACCCTCTGACAGTGCGGCGCTCCCTCAGCACTGACCCTCTGACAGTGCGGCACTCCCTCGGCACTGAACCTCTGACAGTCCGGCACTCACTCAGCACTGACCCTCTGACAGTGCGGCACTCACTCAGCACTGACCCTCTGACAGTGCGGCACTCCCTCAGCACTGACCCTCTGACAGTGCGGCACTCCCTCAGTACTGACCATCTGACAGTGGGGCACTCCCTCAGCACTGACCCTCTGACAGTGCGGCACTCCCTCAGTACTGACCCTCTGACAGTGCGGCGCTCCCTCAGCACTGACCCTCTGACAGTGCGGCACTCCCTCAGTACTGACCCTCTGACAGTGCGGCACTCCCTCAGTACTGACCATCTGACAGTGGGGCACTCCCTCAGCACTGACCCTCTGACAGTGCGGCACTCCCTCAGCACTGACCCTCTGACAGTGCGGCACTCCCTCAGCACTGACCCTCTGACAGTGCGGCATTCCCTCAGCACTGACCCTCTGACAGTGCAGCACTCCCTCAGCACTGACCCTTTGACAGTGCGGCATTCCCTCAGCACTGACCCTCTGACAGTGCGGCACTCCCTCAGTACTGACCCTCTGACAGTGCGGCACTCCCTCAGTACTGACCATCTGACAGTGGGGCACTCCCTCAGCACTGACCCTCTGACAGTGCGGCAGTCCCTCAGCACTGACCCTCTGACAGTGCGGCACTCCCTCAGCACTGACCCTCTGACAGTGCGGCATTCCCTCAGCACTGACCCTCTGACAGTGCAGCACTCCCTCAGCACTGACCCTTTGACAGTGGGGCACTCCCTCAGCACTGACCCTCTGACAGTGCGGCACTCCCTCAGCACTGACCCTCTGACAGTGCGGCACTCCCTCAGCACTGACCCTCTGACAGTGCGGCACTCCCTCAGCACTGACCCTCTGACAGTGCGGCACTCCCTCAGCACTGACCCTCTGACAGTGCGGCACTCCCTCAGCACTGACCCTCTGACAGTGCGGCACTCCCTCAGCACTGACCTTCTGACAGTGCGGCACTCCCTCAGCACTGACCCTCTGACAGTGAGGGATTCCCTCAGCACTGACCCTCTGAGTGCGTGCCACTCCCTCAGCACTGATATTCAGATAGTGCAGAATTTCTCAGCACTGACCCTTTAACAGTGCAGCACTCCCTCAGTACTGACCCTCTGACAGTACAGCACTCTATCAGCAGTGACCCTCTGACAAAGCACTCGCTCAATACTGACCCTCTCACAGTGCTGAGTGAGCGCTGCACTGTCAGAGGGTCAGTGCTGAGGGAGTGCCGCACTGTCAGAGGGTCAGTGCTGAGGGAGTGCCGCACTGTCAGAGGGTCAGTGCTGAGGGAGTTCCGCACTGTCAGAGGGTCAGTGCTGAGGGAGCGCCGCACTGTCAGAGGGTCAGTGCTGAGGGACTGCCGCACTGTCAGAGGGTCAGTGCTGACAGAGTGCTGCACTGTCAGAGGGTCAGTACTGAGGGAATGCCGCACTGTCAGAGGGTCAGTGCTGAGGGAGTGCCGCACTGTCAGAGGGTCAGTACTGAGGGGATGCCACACTGTCGGAGTGTCAGTCCTGAGGCTGTGCTGCACTGTCAGAGGGTCAGTGCTGAGGGAGTGCCGCACTGTCAGAGGGTCAGTACTGAGGGAGTGCCGCACTGTCAGAGGGTCAGTGCTGACAGAGTGCTGCACTGTCAGAGGGTCAGTACTGAGGGAGTGCCGCACTGTCAGAGGGTCAGTGCTGAGGGAGTGCCGCACTGTCAGAGGGTCAGTACTGAGGGGATGCCACACTGTCGGAGTGTCAGTCCTGAGGCTGTGCTGCACTGTCAGAGGGTCAGTGCTGAGGGAGTGCCGCACTGTCAAAGAGTCAGTACTGAGGGGATGCCACACTGTCGGAGTGTCAGTCCTGAGGCTGTGCTCCACTGTCAGAGAATCAGTACTGAGGGAGTGCCGCACTGTCAAAGAGTCAGTACTGAGGGGATGCCACACTGTCGGAGTGTCAGTCCTGAGGCTGTGCTCCACTGTCAGAGAATCAGTACTGAGGGGTGCCACACTGCCGGAGTGTCAGTCCTGAGGGAGTGCCGCACTGTCAGAGAGTCAGTACTGAGGGGTGCCACACTGCCGGAGTGTCGGTCCTGAGGGAGTGCCGCACTGTCAGAGAGTCAGTACTGAGGGGTGCCACATTGTCGGAGTGTCAGTCCTGAGGCTGTGCTGCACTGTCAGAGAGTCAGTATTGAAAGATTGCTGCACTATCAGAAGGTCAGATCAGAGAGTGCTGCGCTCTCGGTTGTCAGTACAGTGGGATAATGCACTGTCTGATTGAACGTACCCAGGGACTGCTCCACTATCAGAGGGTCAGCACAGAAGAGCGCTACACTCGGAGGGTTGGAACAATTGTTGTACTGTCAAAGCGTCAGTATTGAGGGACTGCTGCAGTCTCAGAGGATCAGTACTGAGCTAGCGCTGTTAGCAGCAGTCTCTCATACTGAAATATGAGCTAGCGCTGTGTTGTTGTATTGCCAGTTCTGACAGACTCCTGCACTGTCAGTGATTCAGTACTGACGGAGAACTGAAAGTGCACCACTCCCTCACAACTGAAACTCCGAAAGTGCAACAACCCCTCAGTAACGACATTCAGAAAGTGCTGCTCTCCCTCGGCACTGACCCTCTGACAGTGCGGCACTCCCTCAGCACTGACCCTCTGACAATGCGGCACTCCCTCAGCACTGACCCTCTGACAGTGCGGCACTCCCTCAGCACTGGCCCTCTGACAGTGCAGCACTCCCTCAGTACTGACCCTCTGACAGTGCGGCACTCCCTCAGCACTGACCCTCTGACAGTGCGGCACTCCCTCAGCACTGACCCTCTGACAGTGCAGCACTCCCTCAGCACTGACCCTCTGACAGTGCAGCACTCCCTCAGTACTGGCCCTCTGACAGTGCAGCACTCCCTCAGTACTGACCCTCTGACAGTGCGGCACTCCCTCAGCACTGAGCCTCTGACAGTGCGACACTCCTCAGCACTGACCCTCTGACAGTGCGGCACTCCCTCAGCACTGACCCTCTGACAGTGCGGCACTCCCTCAGCACTGACCCTCTGACAGTGCGGCACTCCCTCAGCACTGACCCTCTGACAGTGCGGCACTCCCTCAGCACTGACCCTCTGACAGTGCGGCACTCCCTCAGCACTGACCCTCTGACAGTGCGGCACTCCCTCAGCACTGACCCTCTGACAGTGCGGCACTCCCTCAGCACTGACCCTCTGACAATGTGGCTCTCCCTCAGCACTGACCCTCTGACAGTGCGGCACTCCCTCAGCACTGACCCTCTGACAGTGCGGCACTCGCTCAGTACTGACCCTCTGACAGTGCGGCGCTCCCTCAGCACTGACCCTCTGACAGTGCGGCGCTCCCTCAGTACTGACCCTCTGACAGTGCGGCACTCTCTCAGCACTGACCCTCTGACAGTGCGGCGCTCCCTCAGCACTGACCCTCTGACAGTGAGGCGCTCCCTCAGCACTGACCCTCTGACAGTGAGGCGCTCCCTCAGCACTGACCCTCTGACAGTGCAGCACTCCCTCAGCACTGACCCTCTGACAGTGCGGCGCTCCCTCAGCACTGACCCTCTGACAGTGCGGCACTCCCTCAGTACTGACCCTCTGACAGTGCGGCACTCCCTCAGTACTGACCCTCTGACAGTGCGGCACTCCCTCAGCACTGACCCTCTGACAGTGCGGCACTCCCTCAGTACTGAACCTCAGACATTTCAGCAATCTCTCACTCCTGTCAATATGACAGTGCAGTGCTACCTCGGTAGTGACCCTCAGACACAGCGGCCCTATTTCAGTAGTGAGCATCTGAGAGTGAAACAGAGAGAAATCCCACAACACCAGCTTAAAGTCCAACAAGTTTATTTGTAACAAATCCCACAAGCTTTCGGAAGAGGCTGTCCCTTCGTCAGGTGGCTGGGAGTTCTGATCACAAACAGGGCACAAAGACATCAACTCAATTTACATGCATAGTGATTGGAATGTGAGTCTTTACAGCTAATCAATTCTTAAAGGTTCAGACAATGTGAGTGTAAGAGAGCATTAAGCGCAGGTTAAAGAGATGTGTATTGTTTCCAGACAGGAAAGTTAGTGAGATTTTGCAAGTCCAGGCAAGTTCCGCACACGTGAGAACGGCCTCAACCGGGAACTTGGGTTCATGTCACACTATCTGTAACCCCCACAACTTCCCCACAACCAAACAATTTTCCAGTCACCCCAATGTGAACTGGAGGAACAGCATCTCATCTTCCCTTTCCGCATTTTATAGCCTTCGGGGCTCAACATTGAGTTAAAGAACTGCAGAGCCTGAACTTTCTCCACCATCTTCATCCAACTTCCATTTATTTTATTTCATTTCATTTCTTATTTTTATCATTTTATTTCTGTAGATTTAAATTTTCATTTCTTCCATTGTTTTATTTTGCCATTTTTAAAAATATCGCTTTGCAACTTATTCCACCCGTCCCCCCCACACAACCAAACAACCCCCACCCTCCCCACCTCCCAACTAAGGTAATCTATTTCATGACTCAATAGGGCAATCTGTTACATGTCTCAAGTTGTCCTTTGCCAATCTATGAACTCGCTTCTGCCATTTACACATTCTGATCTCTCAATGGCTGGTATTAGCACCCTTTCTAACCATGGTAACTACCACACACATCCCCTTTGCCTTTTTCCCTATATCCTTGACAATTAACCCACCCCCTACCCCCACCCCTCCCCCATTCCTCACCCTAACAGTATAAATCTTGTCCTATTTTGTTTTTCTTCAACTCTGCCAAAGGATCATCCAGACGTGAAACATCGGCTCGATTCTCTCACCACAAATGCTGTCAGACTGAGATTTTCCAGAATCTTGTTTCAGATTCCAGCATCTGCGGAATTTTTCTTTCACCTCGGATCAGCTGCCTGAGCTCGGGCCTGCAGGGCTAGGGTGGGAGAACCATTCTGGGCCATATATCATTGTGTCCACGTTCTGGGGCAACTCCAGAATTCATTCCAAAGGCAGTGATTGAGACAGTGCAACTTGTGAAGAGTTTGGGCTGGTCTATCCCAGGCTGATCTGCTTTGACTGCTGGCCACTCTCCAGTGATAGACTGTCCTTCTGTTATAACCACACAGTCTGTAAGAGAGAGAGACAGAGACAGAGAGAGAGACAGAGAGAGAGAGACAGAGAGAGAGACAGAGAGAGAGAGAGAGACAGAGAGAGAGACAGAGAGAGAGAGACAGAGAGAGAGACAGAGAGAGAGAGAGACAGAGAGAGAGAGACAGAGAGAGAGACAGAGAGAGAGAGAGACAGAGAGAGAGAGACAGAGAGAGAGACAGAGAGAGAGAGAGACAGAGAGAGAGAGACAGAGAGAGAGACAGAGAGAGAGAGAGACAGAGAGAGAGAGACAGAGAGAGAGAGAGAGAGACAGAGAGAGAGAGACAGAGAGAGAGAGAAAGAGAGACAGAGAGAGAGACAGAGAGAGAGAGAGAGACAGAGAGAGAGAGACAGAGAGAGAGAGACAGAGAGAGAGAGAAAGAGAGACAGAGAGAGAGACAGAGAGAGAGAGACAGAGAGAGAGACAGAGAGAGCGAGACAGAGACAGAGAGAAAGCCTGCACCAAAAATCTAAACTCAAATAACCAGTCACTCCCAGCAAACTGATGTCAAATCCATGTAACCCTGAAAAAGCGAATGCTTGTTGTTCCTCGTGCAAGGTGAATTATATTACTTTGTTCTGTAACGCTGTTTTGCTCTGTCATGAAATAACCAATCAAATAAAATGCCAATGAGTTGAAAATGTCTCTGCTTGTTTAGTCTCCGATTTCCTGGAAATCTTTGTTACAGTGCAGCAAGATACCATTCGGCCCATCGAGTCTGCACCAATCACAATCCCACCCGAGCACTATCCCCACAAACCCATGCATTTACACTAGCTATTCCCCCTGACACTAAAGGGCAATTTAGCATGGCCAACCCACCCAACCCACACATCTTTCAACTGTGCGAGTACACCAGAGCACCCGGAGGAAACCCACGCAGGCACGCTGAGAATGTGCAAGCTGCTCACAGACAGTAGTCCAAACTGGGAATTGAACCCGCTCCCTGGCACTGTAAGGCAGCAGCGCTAACCACTGTGCCACCCCATAAATGTTCATTCCCTGACCAGGAATCAAATCCGGGCCACAGCGGTGAGAGTGCCCTATCCTAACCATTAGACCATCAGGGAGAAAGGCAGGTTTTGCTGTCATCTCCCCTTCATGCACTCCCTGAGTTGGTCTAGACAATGAGACCCGCTTCTTGCCCTGTTCAGCCTGTATCTGACCATCCACTGAGCACCCATTGTCACCGAGCACTCACTGAGCTGTCAGGTGAACGTGTCCCAGGCACGGCTTCCCTTCCAGGATGAGCCCCTCAGCTCCTTTTTGCAGATGTATATTTATCAATACAGAGAGGGAGGCAGGGAGAAAAGAGAGACATAGAGAATATTATAAAGAGATATGTGTGTATGAGAGAGAGAAGGAAATGGCAATGTATGGGTGGGGTCATTGATAGGAGATGGAAACAACATAACGTCCTGCAGAAAACGATGAGAAGAAATTCTAGTAACAAGCGTTTTTTTTGCATCTGCAGAATTCCTCGTTTTCTCAAAATAGAAAGAAAGCAAAATTGTCACTCCTTGAGTGTGAGAGATGATCCGAGAGTTGAAACGGTGGACACGAATGAATGACTGCCACTGTGCATCCAGTCAGGTGGTGCTCTGACTCTGCTCTTCCCTCCTTTCAAACATGTCCTACACCTTCCTCTTATCCAATGGTATGCTTTTATTTCATGTTGGTACTGAAGGCCTGGTGATCAATATTCCATCTATCAACTGGACAAAATTAGGGAAGCTGCTTCTCGGGCACTGTCAGCTGTATTTTTTATTTATTAGCTGAATAAGTGGTGTAAATGGATATTTCACCACATTCTTGATCTGTTCTCTGAATTTGGACTGAGTTACACCATAAATAAATGTGTTTGTGCAGCAGCTCAAATTCCACAGCAACACCCCTACTTGTTGAAATATATATTCAGGGTCATTGTAAAACAGGGGATCTGCTCTTCGAATGGTATAATATAAACAATCTATTACAGTTAACAACCACAGAAATACGAAGCTGCCAGATATGGTGAAGAGTAAAATCATAGACTTCCTTCTGCTCTCCATCTCTGGGTCACTGTGATTCTCTCCCTTGCTCTGACCCACTAACCCTTTATGGACTTGACTGGCCACTAAAATGTGTCTGACTGTCAGAGCATCGAGCAACAGAATTAATGCAAATGGGAGCAAAGGTGTTAAAACTGTATTAAACCAATCAAATCCCACCCATGAGAGTCAGTATAGTAGCTTAACTTTGTGGTACAATACAACGGTACATTATCAATTATCATTCCAGGTTGATATACAAAATAGAAAGGGATGTTTTTTGAACAGAGCAGAAAGCAGGTTGTTGCTGGAACTGTTGATGCTGTTTTCTTGGTGCAATAATTTGTCCTCAGCTTCTGGCAACAAATGGCAACAAATCTATCAAAGGTGAACGCGACAGTAAACCAGACAGAGCAGTCTGTTGATGCCCGGCGCAGCACAGTTACGAAACTACAGACAGGTGTGATGTACAGGAAAGATATTGGGAAAAAATAAACGTTGATGTTCTTCAATAGAACATCAGTGACCAAGACGAGGAGATCCGCTATTGCCATGACAACCAGGTAACGTGTGGTGCAGGTGGAGAGGCCGTACTTCCCACGAGTCAGGATCCCAATCACCAATACATTAACTGGAACAGAGAGAGAAGGGAAACGAGACTGGCAGTTATGAATCAAACATTATCTGTGTCTGCTGCAGGTATTAGTAACCAGACTTGAGCAGCAAGAAGGAAAAGGTTTGAGGCAGGTAACTGTTGAAAATCTAATGAAAAGTCGGAACGCCGGTATGAAGTCACCTCCATCCATCCATCCACTGAAGCTTTAATTGAAGCAGTTCAGAGGGCAGACAGGGAACCTTTCCCATAGAATGTGCTGGCAATCTGAATTAAAAGGATGGATGTATTTGACTAAATCTGATTAAGCCTCCCCAAGTATGGACCCTCCCCAGCATCAGATTGAGACTTTCACCAAGTTTAAACCCTTGTACGGAGTACACCCTCCCCAGTCTACCACAATTCCATGTTCAGATCATCCCCAGGTTTGGTCACTCAGGGATTGAGCCTTCCCAGATTCAGATTGTCCTAAACATTGAGCCCATCCCAGGATCAGATTTGCAGCAATATCCAACTTTAAAGCTTCGTTCTTTACGTCTCCAGCAATGCACTCACGGGATCAGAATCTACGCTTTCCAGAAACAACAACAGTGGTAGAACCAACTAACGATTGACTAATTCCCAAATCACCCAGCAGACCGCTCAGTACCAAGACTGCAATTATCACCATGTTGCTCGGTGATTTCCCACGCTGATCATCTCCAGAAATGGATGAAATTCATTCATTTTATTGCCCGACGCTAACTGCCCTCGAGTCACATGTAGGTCAGACCAGGTAAGGAGGGCGAAACTCCTTACTTGTAGAACATTATTTCTGCAATAATCAATGCTGGTTTCATCGTTATCACCGGTGATTTCATTTCAATGTTTTATTGATTTTAAATTTCACCATCTGCCTTGGTGGGATTTGAACCTGGTTATTCCTCTGGGTCTCAGCATTACTAACTCAGTGAAAATGCCACTGTACCACAGCTAAAGCACGACAGCCATTGTAGACGATCCAATGGCCGAGAGCAGAGAGAGGGGAAGCGAGCACCAACCAACTGAGTTTTAAAAATATTGTCCATCAAACCCCACACCAATCACCACCGAATACTCTGACAAACAACTCCCCAGCTGAACTGCCAAATGACACAGTATCCCTGCCCAATGACGGTGGAAATTCCTCCAGTGCCCATCCTTTGCAAACACCCCACCCAGGCAACTGACATTCCTACCTTATCCCTGTCTTTTCAAACTGTCTGAACCATTGGACTTGACGGTTTAACAGTATGGAAAACCTTTACGAAAAGGAAGAAGGCGGCTCATTAGCATCGATTCATGCTCTCACCGACTGAATTCCATTTTCTCTCTCCATCCTTTATCCGCACTTTTTCTCCCTGATTTTCTCCACACTCTATCACTTCCCCTCCCATTCTCTCTTCCTTTTTACCATTTCCTCTCCTTTTTACTGCTGCCTTTCCCATAACCTCTCCATCCCCCTTTCCATTACACTGTCTCCATCTCTCTGCAATGCAGCTTCTGTCTCCATCTTCACTCCTGCAAGATCTAAATTCTGTCCCACTAGCTGTCAACCTCCCCTTCAGACTCTCCCACTTCCATTGTCTATTCTGCCTACTCACACCCCCTTTCTCTCCTTTTCTTTCCATTATCATTCTGCTGTACGTTTCCCACTCACTCGCACTCCTGCTCTTATTCCTCTTTCCTGAACTTTCTCCTCCACCCTTCACACGTTTTCACCCATTCCATGTTGCACATTCTCTCCTCTTACCTATTCTCTTTCCCACTGAACCCCCACCCCCACATTCTTCCATCCTATCCAGCTTTCGCTAACCCTCTCACTCTCTCTCGCACTCTCTCAATTTTCTCGTACCCTCCTGCTATCTCTCTCTCACACCCTCCGCCTCCCAGCCACTGTGCACCCACTACACTGGCCTTTTGCCCTCTCTCCCAGCCTCCCATACTTCATGTGACCATAACGTTCTCTCTTGCCCGCTACGTCCTCCTTTCCTACCCTGCTCTCACTCATGCTTCAACATCCATATCATTTCTGCCTGAAAGGAGAGACCCCGTTCTGTTTCAACAGTGATCCGTAATTCAACATTCCTGAGAAGGATAGCCCACCCTCTCCTTCAATACCCCATCAGAGTTTTAATCATTTGAATCAAGTCGGTAAAGTGCATTGACTACGGTAAGTTCTCCCTCAGTGAAGCCGAACAGTGGATTTTCAGAGTAACTATGTTGCGGTGTTACTGTCAGCCTACTTGTGACACTAAAAAACAAATTTAAATAGACTTAAACTTAACTTAAGGCACCTGTTGATCGCATGGATGCAAACATCTCCTCTCAAACCTCACCTCATAAGACAATAGAGCCATTCCTGCTATTAGTCTGGTAAACATTCTCTAAACTGATTCTAACATATTTATACTTTTCCTGAAATAAGGAGGCCAATACCTCACACTGTACTCCAAATAGAATCTCACAAATGCCCTGTGCTACTGATGCATTACAACTTGACTAGTCGCTTTTGTAAGAAGGTGATGCGCCTGTTTAGTAATCTTTTATGATTCAAGAACTCTGATAATGAGATCCTTCTGCACCATACAGTTTGCAATCTCTCATCATTTGAATCCTATGCTTTTTTATTCTTCCTGCCAAAATGGATGGTTTCACATTTCACCAAACGCTAATCCAACTGCCATATTATTGCAAACTAATTTAACTTATTTCTCTGCCTTTGTCTCCTCCTCAGGTCCTCTTCACAATTTACTGTCTTACTTATCCTTGTATCATGAATACTTTGGTGACCACGCCTTCGGTCTCTTCATTCAACTCGTTTATTTTTATTAATTTACTAAATGTCGCATTGCTGGCAAGGCCTGAATTTAATGTCCATTCTTATTTGCCATTCAGAAAGTGGTGGTGAGCTGCTTTCTTGAACCTCTGCAGTCCCAAGATCCACTCGCAGTGCTGTTAGAGGGGGTGTTCCAGTTGTTTTGACCTAATGATAGTGAAGGAACAGTGATATATTTACAAGTCAGGACGGTGAGACATTTGGGAGGGGAAGTTGCCCGTGGTGGTATTCCACTGTATCTGCTACTCCTGTCCTTTAGATGTTAGTAGTCGTGGGTTTGGAAAGTGCTATCTAAGAAGTCTCTGTGGGTTCCTGCAATCCATCTTGTAGATGGCACACGAGGTCCTTATTGTGCACCGGTGGTGGAGGGATGAATGTTTGTGGATCGGGTAGCAATGAGGTGAACTGCTTTGTTTTGATGGAATCGAGCTTCTTGAATGTTGTTGGAGCTGCACTCATCCAGACAGGTGGAGATTTTTCCATTTATATAAATTGTAGACGTTCGGGGCCACAGCATTGATCTCTGTGGCACATCCCTTGTTATATCCTGCCAACCAAAAAATACACAATAATGCAAACTCTCAGCTTCCTGTAAGCTTGTCAATGTTCAATCCCAGCCCAAATGTTACTCTCTGCACCATGAACTTTAATTTTCCACAATGACGTTTGATGGGGCAAATTTACAAATACTTTCAGGAAGTCGATTAAAGTTCATCCACTTTATTGTGCCCCTTTATCTATGTTTTGTTACTGGGTGAATAATCAAGAGAACGCTGACTTCGAATCTCTCCGGTGAAATTTGAAGTCTGGAATTAAAAAGCCGAATGAATCCATTGTCAATCATTGTGAAAAGCTAATGTCCTCTAAGTACCTGTCCTTCCCTGCTCTTTCAGTACATGTCCATACATGGTCTGGCCTAAAAGAGATTCACGATCCATAGCAATCTGGCTGAGTCTTACACTTCCTTCTGAAATGGCCGATTAAACCACAATCCCGGAATTCCAAACAGCACTGTGGGTACTATCTACCTCTCTGGTTCAAAAAAGGATCCCACCACTGCCATCCGACTGGCAATTCAGGATGGGCAATGAATGCTGGGCCTGCCAACAACGCCACATCCACATTGGATAAAGAGCAATTATGGATCGGCAACGCCCACATGCCATGAACAAATAAATTAATCATTTAAATTCTGAAATGAGGGGTTTCTTGTTTCCCCCCTTCTTGGGCTCAGACATATCACTGGTGTGACCCTCCACAGGATCGGACAGTCCCCCGATTGGAAGATGCCAACTTCGCCTCAGTGCTCGGAATGATCCCAATCACCAGCCCTTCCACACTGTGTTTCTTTTATTCATTTCGCGGGTGTGGGCGTCACTGGCCAGGCCAACGTTTATTGCCTCTAATTCATTGTCCTCAAAAAGGTATAAAAAGCCCAGGAGATTGTGCTCCCAAGTGACAATACTGTCAGTAGCCGACCAGAGAAGATTGCAATCGAACTGAAGAACAGACATGGGTGTTTCCTTCTTCCTTTCCATTGCTACACAGTGCTGTCTGGCAAGCTTCCTGGCATTTTGATATCCAATATTTCAACCAAAACCTCTTGCCCGATGGTGCACTGTTCATGGTGGTCTGTCCAATGATTGGTTGTGGATGAATATTCCATTAAGCCCTCCAACACTAGGACCCACCTCAGTCTGCTCTTGTCTTGTGGTTTATTCATTAACTGAATAACACACGTACCCGGGTATCTCACCGCACTCTTGACCTGCTGCCTGCATTTGCACTGAGTCACCACTTTTTTTTTTAATTCCTTCCTCGCATCACTGGCACTGCCACAATTAAATGTCCAGACACAATTGTCCTTTCGAAAATGATGGTGAGTTCCTTTCTTGCGCAGCTGCAATCCAGGGAGCGACTTCCAACCTCTGGTATTTGTTAAGTTCCCACAGCTGATGTTGCATGTGGTACTGTCACTATTCCTCAATGGTGGAGAGAGTGAATGTTTAAGGTGGTAAATAGGGTGAGAATCAAGTGAGGCTGCTTTGTCCTAGATGGTGGTGTGCATCTTGATTGTTGAGGTAGGTGCAGTCGTCCAGTGAAGTGGACAGTAATTCATGTCATTCTGAATCTGGCCCTTGAAGATAGTGCAAAGTCTTTGGTGAGTCAAGAAGTCAGTTCCTGGAAGCTCTGACCTGGTCTCTTAGCCACAGTATTTATATAGCTTGTCCTGTTCAGTTTGTGGTCAATGGTAGCAACTAAGACTTTGATATCCCAAACAGCACCAGTCAGTACTGGCCAGCAGCATCATAAATAATCTCAGAGGGAGTTGAGCTCAGTAGCAAGTCATAATTCAAACACCCCTTGAGTTGTAAATTTTTTTTTGAATCATTTATGTAAATCAATAAATGAGAGTGAAATAGAAAGCGACATACCAGGTTGAGTGGCGAACCATGAGACCAGCATCTAATTTAATTCGTCAGAAAGAAAACGTCTAGATATGAACAATTTCAATATCATAGTCACTTACCAGTAACACCGATGACAGCAAAAATCACACTGAAGTAATTATCGATAGTTTTGAATGTTTCAAGCATTTTCTGTGTGCTTTTTCTCAGCCAATGGTGGTGCAGACGTTCTCTCTATATTAACCTCTTCATTGGAAAGCCTTTCATTTATGCCATGTAGAATTATCTAGGGGACACTGAGGTATTTTAACCTCTGCGGGCTGCATTGGAAAGTTTTTCATTTATGCCATGTAGAATTATCTAGGGGACACTGAGGTTGCAACATTGATAAATTTATTTTGCTCTTAAATTGAAGCAAAGAGATTACCATATTGAGCTCTGTCCAATTTGTGACAGAATGTATTGATTGCTGAGATGGAACACAGATTTCCAAATAGTGGGAGATCCTAATGACACCTGGGCTTGGTTGGGATTGTAGCCGGCACAGACTGGATGGATCAGACCGTCTGCACTGCAGAGATTCTATGATAAGTAAGAAATATTCTGCCGGCAAAGGGCAGATCAGCTTCAGGCATGCCTGTAGCTTCCATGTTGTTGCAATGAGTTCCTTTTCTGTGATCATTCAGTGATTAAATTTCTAATGTTCAATAATCTCACTCAGACCCTTTCTGCTGCACAATGAGATGTGGCTGTCCTCTTTAAAAGTGGGCACATCTTTACGTTATTAAAGCACGATTATTGTAATTATAAAATGCAGAACACAATGAATAAGCCATCTGAAACTCATTCAAAAAGAAAACCCAAGACAGACATTACACTCAAATTAAGTTTTTTTAAAATATATTTCGAAAATATAAAATATTCATGTATAATCTAAGAAGTATTATAGGAACATTTCCGATCATTACCACAGCAAATTGACAGTATTACATTTCCCTGAGAACAAAATTTACATTGTGCACTGTCTGAGAACATTGCATATATTTCAAGACAGGTTCAAATTTATTTCTAAGACAGCCAGACCATAAGACGTCGCAGTGGAATTTGGCCACTCAGCCCAGCAAGTTTGCTCCACCATTCAATCATGGCTGATATTTTTCTCATCCCCCATTCTCCTGCCTTTTCCCCATAACCCTGATCCCCTTATTAATCAAGTACCTATCTCTGCCTTAAAGACACTCAATAACCTAGCCTCCATAGCATTCTGCGGCAAAGATTTTCACAGATTCCCCACTTTCTGGCTGAAGAAATTCCTCCTCATTTCTGTTTTAAAGGATTGTCCCTTTAGCCTGAGATTGTGCCCTCTGGTTCTAGTTTTTCCTACCAGGAGAAACATCCGTTCCATGTCCATTCTATCCAGGCATCACAGTACCCTGTAAGTTTCATTAAAATACCCCCTCATCCTTCTAAACTCCAAGAAGTACAGACCCAGAGTCCTCAAACGTTCCTCCTATGACAAGCTCTTTATTCCAGGGATCATTCTTGTGAAACTCCTGTGGACCCTTTTGAAGGCCAGCACATCCTTAGGTATGGGAAGCAAAACTGCTCACAATGCTCCAAATGGAGTCTGACCAGAACCTTATGCAGCCTCAGAAGTACATCACTGCTCTTGTATTCTAGCCATGAATGTTAACATTGCATTTGCCTTCCTAACTGCCAACTGAACCTGCACGTTAACCTCAAGAGAATCTTGAACAATGATCCCAAGTCACTTTGTGTTTCTGATTTCCTAAGCATTTTCCCAATTAGAAAATAGTCTGTGCCTCTATTTCTCCTTCCAAAGCGCATAACCTCACACTTTTCCACATTGTATTCCATCTGCCATTTCTTTGCCCGCTCTTCTCAACTGTCCAATTCCTTCTGTGACCTCCTGCTTTCTCAATACTCCCTGTCCCTCTACATGTCTTTGTACCATCTGCAAACTTAGCAACAGTGCCTTTTGTTCCTTCCTCCAAATTGTTAATGTATATTGTAAAGAGTTGTGTTCCCAGCACTGACCCCGGAGGCACACCACTAGTCACCAGCTGCCATCCTGAAAAAGATCCCTTTATCCCTATTCTTTGCCTTCTGTCAGTCGGCCAATCCTCTCTCCATGTCAGCATCTTCCTCTTAACACATGGGCACTTAACTTATTGAACAGTCTCCTATACGATCCCTTGTCAAAGGCCTCTGGAAATCTAAATAAATCATTCCCACTGGTTCTCCTCAAAGAACTCTGACAGATTTGTCAGACGTGGCTTCCCCTTGACGAAACCGTGCTGACTCAGCCGTACCTTATCACGCTCTTCCAAGTGAACCTGCGGTCTCATCTTTAATTATGGACACCAGAATCTTGCCAGTGACCGAAGTCAGGCGAACCCACCGATAATTTCCTGTCTGCTGCCTCCCTCCCTTCTTATGAAACTTTGTCCATTGGTCCAATTACACTTTGTGGTGCTTTAATAGAATTACACAAAGTTAGACATTATAGGCAGCCCAAGGGTTTCTTTCCGGTTACTAGCCCCTCAGTCTACATTGGCTGAAAAGTCTTACACTGTGGCCTTTCCCAATTTTGCCTTAATGGCAGCTGCCCCATGCTGGAGAGTGACGCTCAGCTCCTTATCCTGGACCAGTCTGCAATAAGAACATAAGAAATAGGAGCAGGAGTAGGCCATCTAGCCCTTCAAGCCTGCCCCGCCATTCAATAAGATCATGGCTGATCTGTCGCTGCTCAGTTCCACTTTCCCGCCCTCTCCCCATAACCCTTAATCCCCTCGCTTATCAAAAACCCATCAACCCGCGTCTTAAAAATATTTAGCGAGGCAGCCTCCACCTCTTCAACGGGCAGAGAATTCCAGAGATTCACCACCCTTTGAGTGAAGAAGTTCCTCCTCAACTCCGTTCTAAACCGCCCCCCCCTTTATCTTGAGGCTGTCCCCCCTAGTCCTGCTATCCTTTCTGAGCGGGAAGAGTCTCTCCACCTCTATCCTATCCATCCCATTCATCATCATATACGTCTCAATGAGATCTCCCCTCATTCTTCTAAACTCTAACGAGTACAAGCCTAATTTATTCAGCCTCTCCTCATAGCTCAACCCCCTCAACTCCGGCATCAGCCTAGTAAACCTCCTCTGCACTCCCTCCAAGGCCAAAATATCCTTGCGCAGGTGCGGCGCCCAAAACTGCACACAGTACTCCAGCTGCGGCCTCACCAATGCCCTATACAGCCGCAGCAAGACCTCCCTACTTTTATATTCAATCCCCCTCGCTATGAAGGCCAGCATCCCATTCGCCTTCCTGACCACCTGCTGCACCTGCAGGCTGGGTTTTTGCGACTCATGCACAAGGACCCCGAGGTCCCTCTGCACCGTCGCCTGCTGCAGTTTTTCGCCACGTAAGTAATAGTCCTTCCTACCATTCTTCCTACCAAAGTGGACCACCTCACACTTGCCAACATTAAATTCCATTTGCCATTTCCTGGCCCATTCGCCCAGCCTATCTAGATCCTTCTGCAGACTCTCCACACCCTCCGCACAATTTGCCGTTCCACCAATCTTGGTGTCATCAGCAAATTTCGACACCCTACACTCGGTTCCCTCCTCCAGATCATATACTCGGTGGAGAACGAGTACTGCGCTGGTCAACAAGTGTCGGACAGGCCAAAGGGCATTTGTCACCGAGTTGGTGAGAGTGCAGCAGCAGTTGGTATTTGTCTCAGTGTGCATACCTGGGAACAGCCCACTGAGCATAGAGTCCTGTGTCATAGAACTGCTTGGGATGAACCTCAGCAGAAACCTAATCTCTCTACAGACCGTCTTTGCAAAGGTACATTCCACAAGGAGGTGTGTGACCATCTCATCCACCACACCACCCCGACCCCCTCCAACCGCCCCACAGCTGCTTTGAGGGCAACGTCCGGTGTTGCTGAGACATAGAACATAGAACATTACAGCGCAGTACAGGCCCTTCGGCCCTCGATGTTGCACTGACCAGTAGAACCAATCTAATGTCCCTCTAACCTAAACTATTCCAATATTATCCATATGCCTATCCACTGACCATTTGAATGCCCTTAAAGTTGGCGAGTCCACAACTGCTGCAGGCAGGGCATTCCACACCCTTACTACCCTCTGAGTAAAGAACCTACCTCTGACATCCATCCTATATTTATCACCCCTCAATTTAAAGCTATGTCCCCTCGTGTTAGCCATCACCATCCAAGGGAAAAGGCTCTGATCATCTTGTACAAAGAACAAAGAACAGCACAGCAAAGGAAACAGGCCCTTCAGCCCTACAAGCCCATATTGCCCATTTTAACACACTCAGTGAGTGCCTTATTTGAGTCTCATGTCGCTCATAGACGTTTTTGTCTACCTCTAGTGGAACTCCACAATAAAGGGGGTGGAAATTTGGGGATATTGTATGTACGCCAGATTAAGGGAGATCCAATTAAAGGACAATTTATTGACGTCAATCAGCCTAAAAAACACGTTTTTGGGGTGTGGGAGGAAACTGGAGCACCTGGAGAAAACCCACGCAAGCACGGGGAGAATGTGCAAACTCCCACAGACATTGATCCAAGCCAGAGATCCGGCACGGGTCCCTGTAACTGTACAGCAGACAGTGATAGTCACTGAGCTGTCATGTTGCCTGTCAATTGGTCTAGAGTAAGTGTACACTAATGGATGTGAAGCACTAGGCAACTCTCGAAACACCATCCAAGAGCAACCCTCACACGACCCACCGCGTGGATGCCCCTTGGTGACCAACGGGTGGACTGAATCACCTGTGGATGTAAAAGGAGACATCAATAATCATAAACAGACATACAACAGGCTATACAGACAGTGATGGAAGATCCCCAATAGCTCCAACGTAAGTGACAAGGTGAGCTTTGAAATTTGTTGGACGACTGATAGGAATCTATTCATTCCCAGGAACGTCATGAGGCTCTTGATCTTCAACTAAAACATTCGTTTGTATCCCTCCATTTCCAGTCTGCTCCTGTGACTATCCAGACAAGTCTTAAACAACCCTACATTGTCTGCCTCCACCACCCTACTTGGCAGCGCATTCCAGGCCCCCAACACCCTCTGTGTAAAAAAATGTCCCTCTGACATCTGAGTTATACCTCACCTCTCTCACCTTGAGCCCGTGACCCCTCGTGATCTTCGCCTCCAACCTGGGAAAAAGCTTCCCACTGTTCATTCAATCTATACCCTTCATAATCTTATACACCTCTATTTCAGGACAGGCTAAAGCAGAAGTCAACTGTTAATTATTACAAATAGATCACTTTTCCCAGTTTGGCATCAATCCTTTCTTCAGCGATTTCTCCCCTCTTTTCCCACTCCAGCAACCTTTAAATGTCCTGGGGGGAAAGACATTGTGGCACACACATAACGATCTGAGCTTGTGGTGACTATTGTTGTGAAGGGGAGGTTGACCTCCTCTCTGAGAACTAACATGCAACCACTCAAAGAGAAGTAACTTCCTTTACAAACCATTGAAGACTATGTGAGAAGGGGTAATATCTCCTTCAGCAACTTTTAGTGGTAAAATCAATAACTTCCTGAGATTCCTTTCAGAAAAACAAGAAGTAACATTTTATTTTTCTAACTAATAGTAAACAGGTTAACTAAACAAATAAAAATACCAAATAAACACTATTCTAATGGAATGCTGTTTAGATAAATGCAACATATTAATTAACCAAAAGAAATAAAATTTTAGTCAATCAAATTCCAATCAAGTTTATCATCTTCTCAGACCTTCTTCCTTTACTGATTTTCTTCTGTCTTCTATTGATATCTTTACAATTGAGATGAGGCTTTCTTTTGAGACATACATGTGGCTGGTATGCTGTTAGCGACAGTTGCTGTCTGCGTCTCTCTCACAAGCTGTGATTGTGGCAAATGCCAACAGGCAGTCTTCTGGTAGTTCTCTGGAGCTGGTTTTATTTCCTTGATGACAATCCAAAAACCCCCACAATAGGATTGGTTTACAGGCTTTCAAAACATCAAATTCAATCTGATAGTCTGCTGCTATTCAAATGCCTATTTCAAATTGATTGGTTAAAATTCAAAAACAACCTGTGTTCTTGGCAGCATTTCTGCCCAGTGTCGCAACACAATGTTTCACTCTAGGCTCTCTGTGTACTGCACACCTGGCCTCCTGAACTCTCCAAGCATAGCAAAAGAACACTGTCTTTATTTTCACTAGACTCTCTGCATTTTTATTTTTTTAATTTTGCAAACACTAACTTCACAGCACAATCTATCTCCCTCTGTCTCATTCCCAGCACTTCATTTGAAATAGCTTGAGTTGATAGTTCCTCATCCTCTTGACCCACAGTAAATCTTTACTTCCTCACCAGCTCTGAGTTGGAAAATAAAATGAATATCTCAAACCTTGCTAGTACTTTTCTGCAAATTATCTCTCTGTGGATATCTGGTGTAAACATTTTGAGACGCATTCATTGTGTGGCTGTGTTAACTTGGCAGTGTCCAGCTCGGTTGATGTTGTGTAGTGTGAGGGGTAGATATCCTGCTCAGATCAACTTTTTCAATATTTTGCACAATGGTTTGATAACTGTCTTTATGCTTTTGTTTTCATTTTTTCCAGATATTAAACTGGAACAAAAATGGCATCTTTACTTCTTAATTCAAGCAACTGCATTTCTGCATGTTACTTATCCAACAACCCCCACCCCCACCTCCCCCTTTCCTCTCTCTTTCCAAGTGAATTCACTGACGATTTTCATCCTGTCTCAGGGAAGATGTGGCCTCTCTGCGTGCACTACTCATTACCTTGACGACATAGCAACAGCAGATCTACTGTATATTACCACAGTGGTCATAACGTGGCAATTTTGTTTTTATTATTACCCACATTGTTTCTTGGATATCACTCCCATTTGCAGTGCAGTAGTGTGCTGTGCCACTCAGTCAGGGACTGTTTTGTCTGGTTCACTGTCACTTTCTCCTTTGATAGGTTTGTTGTCATTTGTTGCCAGAATCTGAAGACTAAATGTTGCACTGATAAAAATACTGCTGTGGTCCTTGCCACAACCTGCATTCTGCTCTTCGTAAAAAAAAATCCCTTCTAGTTTCAGGATGAACCTTGGAAGTTAATTAATAATGTGCCTTTCTACTGTAAGACAAAAATGATCCATTACCCTGATCCTGGGTGGGAGGTAGTGGACTGGATTGACACAATTTTAGTACCATTGTTCCTATTCGTCTCCATTTTTTGCTCTGACAGCCACGCACATTTTACGGGCCAATCGAGTCTGCAAAGCTATGAGGGGTCAGAGGAAGGGAGAGAATAGTAGGGACCCAGAGATGGAGAGCAGAAGGAAGTCTGTGATTTTGCTCTTGAGCATATCCAGCAGCTTCATACCTCTGTTGTTGTTTTTTGTTTTTAATCTTTTCTATATTACCATCACAGGTATAGTTACAGCAGATTACCAGGGTTTCATCTACACATTTAGAAGAGTTGGATATATGATGAGTGACTTAAACTGCTGCACAAACATATTTATTTATGCAGCAATTCTCTCAAAGTTCAGAGAGAAGCTCAAGAACTCGGTGAATTATCTATTGAAATGTATTTTGTCATCAGTGAATAAACAGAATATCTGAGAACAGCCCTGAGACATGTTACATTACTTGAAATCGATAAATGGAATTCTTTCTCCCAGAATTTCATTACTGGACTGACTGTGGATCAGGATATCCCTGAGTATTTCATAGAGGGAAGAGCAGAGACACAAACTGAATTTGAGACATGGCAATATCAGCAAAGGACAGAAATACAGGAGATGGCCTTTCTACCCCACACGCTCCTCCCCCCATCCCCTCCACCCAAGTCCTGTTCTGCCATTCGGTAAATCATGTTGCAGGTATATAAAAAATATACTTCACCAATTACATTTTGGAGCACGTGAGTTTCAAACAGTGACCTAGTGTTGAATGGTGAAATATAATGCAACTCATGAAGATAAATCAAGTTATTTGTTTAAATAAATTGCATCGCTGATCAAGGTCTGTATAACTTATCAATGAAAAACTGGTGTGCAGTTCTGGTCGCCACACTAAGAAAAGGATGTGGAAGCTTTGGAGAGAGTGAGAAAAGGTTGACCAAGATGCTGCCAGGTCTCGAGGGTATTGGCTATGAGGAGAGATCGTAAACATTAAAATTCTTTACACTGGAAATACAGAGGCTGAGGGGATACCTGATAGAGGTCTCCAATATTATGAGAGGCATAGACAGAGTGGAGAGTCAGAGGCTTTTTCTCTGGGTGGAAGTGTCGATTACAAGGAGACACAGATACATGGTGAGAAGGTAAAGTTTAAAGGAGTTTTCCATGCAGCGTGTGGTGGGTGTCTGGAACGCGCTGCCAGAGGAGGTGGTGGAAACAGCCAGTTTAGAAACATTTATGAGGCTTCTGGATGGTACGTGATTCAGGAAGGAATAGACAGATCCAGACTCAGTAAGAGAAGGTGTTTTTCTTAGTTAGGTTCGGGTATCATGATTGGCATGGCCTTCAAGGGCCCAAAGGCCTGTTCTTGAGCTGTATTTTGAACTTCTTCCCGTTTCATTTCCACAATCTGATAGTAATCGAAAGTGTCCCCCATAAATATTCACAACCCACAACACTACCCACCCAAAAACAACATGTGTTCTTGTCAACCTGTTACATTTCCAACAGCTGCAGCTCATTGCAGGTGAAGGTTCATTCAGTGAAATAAGGCTGGATTTTATAACTGAACCCCATTTATTTCATGATAGCTAGTGAGCCATTCTTCTTTAAATTCATAGTGACAGACACTCTCAGTAATACTTCATTACCGGGGTCACATGTTCCACAGCATATGTACAATTTGGACTAATATCTACTCCCTCTAATACATCACGAGTGGTGTCAGATCTATCCATCTTGTGAGTGACACCCTCTTGGTCTGCTTTTACTCTGTCTCCAATTAAATCCTTCCTGCAGACTTTTTGCTTTCCCCGAGTTCTGATGAAACATTAAATGTTACTTCACCAATTATAACTCGGAGCACATGTGAGTTTTAAACAGTGACTTAGTGTTGAATGATGAAATATAATGCAACTCATGAAGATAAATCAAGTTATTTGATTAAATAAATTGCATCGCTGATCAATGCCTGTATAACATATCAACGAAAAAACGAACAATAAATGCATTTTCCAAAGCAAATGTGTCATTCATTATCAGTGTGAAATGATCTTGCCCTTCGTGTGGCAGGCAACCTCTGTACTAATCTGATTCGATGCATTCCCAAACAGCACTGATCACTCTGGTTACACTGAAGTAGCATTTTTCAAAGTATATGAATAAACAAACATCATTTGAACTTTTTTAACATTTGAGGTCCCACTTTTCAATTTGTGTCCTAATCTTTCATGTATATGGAGGATAAGGAGTATATCCTTCATGCACAGCCTTATCCATTTTAACTATGTTGATACCAATATTAACCACAACCACTGACCGTTTAATCCTGATCTTTAGAATGTCCCGTAGCATCTTTAAGGAAAGATTGCTGCAAACCATTTTTAAGCAGCAATGTGTTGTCAGTGCTGTCAGCAGCAAAGTCTTCCCCCTCCCTTCAAAAGGCAGCAACAGGTATATGCTCCAGGAACAGAGAAGTGTATGTGTTTGATTCTGACAGTATCCAGCAGAAGACAGGTTGGTAACAGCGTGCCTTCCTCTGTGTCTCTGTGAATGGCTCCAAGCCTCTCCTCAAACTTCTTTCGCTACCTTGTGATTAAAGTGAAACAATGCTACTGTTTGCTGGTGACTCACAGCTACTGCAAGTGATGCAGTCTGTTCGCCTCAGAGAAGTTCAGAAACCCCCATGCCTGCAGCTGGGAACCGATTGCTGAAGTGCGAATATTGAACAATATTATCAGGGATTGAAATTTGCAGCAAAAACTTGGGCTAGTTTATTCTCCCATTTATCACTAGACACTGTACACGAATTCTGTCAGTTATCCCCCATGGGAGATATTGTCTATAATCTCAGACTGGAACGTGTACATTTGGTGCAGATACCAGACACTAATCCCGTTCAGAATGGGAGTGGGGAAACTCTGCAATTCCTCTGCCAGACATTGTCAGTGGTTAATCTGACACAGTGGACCTTAGTGAATGTTTCTTTTTAACGTGTCCAAGATAATTGTCGCAATTTCACGGACCAATTCTTTGAACATTGAAAACACAATTATTTATGTAGCAGAATGTTTTACGTATTGACAGCCTTATTCCTATTGTTCCCAAAAGATCGAAAAAAAATTCCCATCCTGCAGCATCTGTTCCACAGGTTACATTTACCCTGCCAGTTATAAACCTCAACAATAGTTCACACATATTAACCAGGGAAAGGTTCAATGTTGACTCTGGTGAAACAAGAGGAACATTCCCTAATACAGACAAGAACAGTAAGAAGTTTCACAACAACTGGCTAAAGCCCAACAGATTTATTTGGATCGCGAGCTTTTGGGGCACTGCTCTTTCATCAGGTGAGTCTCTGATCAGCACTCACCTGAGGAAGGAGCAGCGCTCTGAAAGCACGTGATTCCAGATAAACCTGTTGAACTTTAACCTGGTGTTGTGTGACTTCTTACTGTGCCACCCCTGTCCAAAGCCGCCATCTCCACATCACAGACAAGAACATAAGACATAGAAGCAGGAATAGGCCACCAGGTCCTTCAAGCCTGCCCCGCCATTCAATATGAACATGGCTGATATATGCTTGCATCTGCCCCTTTTCTGTGTCATTTCTATTCCTCGATCCACCAAATATTTAACCAGCTCTACTTCAAAAACTTCTAATGATCCAGCCTCCACTGCTGAATTTCAGAGATTCACCTCTCTCTGTGAAAAGAAATTTCTAAGCAGTTCGGTTGCAAATGACTGGCCCTTTTTCTTGTCATTGTGTTCCTTTGTTTGAGACTGTCCCACAAGTGAAAACATCTCACTGTCTATCCGGTCAAGCTCCATCAGGATTATATTTAAATAAGGTCATCCCTCGCTCTTCTAAACACCAAAGAATACAGGCCCAGATAAATGCACAGAGGGTACATGATACTGTGATTATTTCTGGGACTGTTTACATATAGAATGCACAGGTCAGTTAATGTGATTCTGTCCCAAAGGTGAAACATGTTTATGCTTTATAATCTCAATCTCACACAGATACTGGCACAAAGACACAGAAAAAAACACATAATTGCACAAACACACGCACAAATACACAGACACACAAGCACACATTTCATCCTGCACTCGCCACCCACACCGATATACATTCCCCCACAGACACAAACACACCACACACCTGGACAGTTATCCCCAAACACCTACAGACACAAGCTGACACACAGACACTGACACACATGCACACAGGCAGACATAAATCAACACAGACACAAACCAACACACATGCACATTCTCACCACACACTGACACACAGAGATACATGCAGGCAAATACAGAATCACTCTCAAACACACACAGGCAAACAGCCATAGACATGACACACTCTATCAACAAGCAGACACAGGCAGAAACAAAGAAACGCAGACTATCTTACAAGCACACTCATATTCAGAAAGACACACAGATAGATCAAAGAGGATGAATATCAATCTAACTCTAATCATCCTGGAGTTCACCGGAAGAATAACACAAGGAAAGTTAAAATTGTGATTAAGGGTTATGGGGAGAGGGCGGGAATGTGGAACTGAGCCACGACAGATCAGCCACGATCTTATTGAATGGCGGGGCAGGCTCGAAGGGCTAGATGGCCTACTCCTGCTCCTATTTCTTATGTTCTTATGTTCTATGAAATTAGATAATGTGTATATAGATCAGTGTGGAAGTATAATTGATAATTTGGCTGCAGCCAGTGATCCCCCTGAACAAATATGAAATCTTATTGAATGGCGGGGCAGGCTCGAAGGGCTAGATGGCCTACTCCTGCTCCTATTTCTTATGTTCTTATGTTCTTATGAACATGTTTTAAAGTTTGAATTGTAATATTTAATGGTGCAAAATACCTGGGGGCAGGTTTGATGTGATAAAGAGGCGGCGGTGGGAATAGAGAGTGAAGCTGCTGCAGAGACAATGATTCTTGTTGTGTGGATGGATGGATGTGAATTGGAGATGCTGAAGTTTACATTAGAATAAGTTCCCAGTCTCTCTCGGCAAACTGAACTGTGGGAGCCTTTAGGGAAGACAGACTGAGCCTGCTGCTGTTCATCCTCCCGGCCGCAAGTGGCCGTTTCTGCAGCTCCTCCTAGTGTCACCTCTTGTCCAACCCCGGTTCCCAGCCGAGGCTCCATGACGAGAATATCAAGGGCACAGAGGAAGAGGGCTCGGCCAGAGGAGTGGCCGCCATCTTGGAGTGACGTCACAGCGAACGCCATCTTGGAGTGACGTCACAGCGAACGCCACGTTTCCCCAAATGTGTATTTTGTTTTTAAAGTCTGACCCAGGAAAAAAATGAAGAAAGGAGATTAAATTCTGAGCCGGACATCACTCCCACCACCGGGAGGCGAATTGACAGAACAAAACGGAAAGAATAGTTGTAGATTTTGAATAAACTGCGGAAGAACGCATGCGCGCTGGGGTGTCCCAGGGTGCACCACGCGGGCCAACCGCCAACTGAAAACAAATTCAAATCTCAGGAATGGAATCAAAACCTCGGAAGCGGCGGCTCAAAACTCAGGCGGAAGGGAAAGCCTGACGGCAGAGCATGTGAGCAATAACAATCAGTGTTTACATCAATCAGAAAGATTCTTGTGGCAGTGTTTTAATGCGTTCCGTCTGGAGCCGGGCTGAACAGAGTAAGTGCAGATATTTCAGTGAATAAATTCACTTTGTATCTCCCAGACTAAGAACCTTTTCAAGTGGTACAGAGAGAGAGAGAGAGAGATGGATTACAATTTAGACCAGTTATTTTCAAGCCAGCTTCTGTGGCAACCTGGAGTTCCAGGAGAATGTTTAATCGCAGAACCCTGCAGTGCAGAAAGAGGCCCTTCGGCCCATCGAGTCTGTACTGACCACAATCCCACCCAGGCCCTGTCCCCATATCCCTACACATTTACCCTCTAATCCCTCTAACCTACACATCCCAGGACACTAAGGGGCAATTTTCAGCACGGCCAATCAACCGAACCCGCACATCTTTGGACTGTCGGAGGAAACCGGAGCACCCGGAGGAAACCCAGGCAGACACGAGGAGAATGTGTAAACTCTACACAGACAGTCACCCGAGCCTGGAATCGAACCCAGGTCCCTGGAGCTATGAAGCAGCAGTGCTAACCACTGTGCTACCGTGTGTATTCCTCCACAGCGTAAGTTGACAATTATTAAATCTGATTCCAAAAGAGGCCCGGAACAGAGACCGGACAACAAACATTGAGCGGCACAGTAGTTTGCACTGCTGCCTCACAGCACCAGGAACTCAAGTTCGATTCAAGCCTTGGGTGATTGTCTGTGTGGAGTTTGCATTTCTCCCTGTGTCTGTGTTGGTTTCCTCCAGGTGTTCCTGTTTTCTAATACATTTGGATCATGGTAAATAAGCAGGTATGAAGATAGGACCAGGGATGTGGGCTAGGATAAGATGGTCTTTCAGAAGGTTTATGCAGACTTGATGGGCCGAATGACCACCTTCTGCACTGTAGGGATTGTATGATTCCACAACCTGCAGTCATGTCTCATTCATGATGGACTTTTTCTTCCCATTGAAGAGATAATGGACACATTGTGAACCCCAT
This sequence comes from Carcharhinus amblyrhynchos, assembly GCF_965287045.1. Taxonomy (NCBI): domain Eukaryota; kingdom Metazoa; phylum Chordata; class Chondrichthyes; order Carcharhiniformes; family Carcharhinidae; genus Carcharhinus; species Carcharhinus amblyrhynchos. The sequence continues at coordinate 76,077,782 of NC_137336.1, read as the reverse complement.
TCCAGATGGCACTGGAGCAAGGTGACTTCTTGCAAGCTGTGCCTAGCATTCCTTTGAATTCTATCTTTTACTCTTGTTCTATGCTTCTAAATCTTTATTCTAACTCTTTTAAACTCCCTAACAATGCTCTAATTCACTTTCTCTATACCCTAGTTATGAATGTAACACATCATTCTGCACTCTTCCATCTCGATGTACAATATGATAAACAAAGAGAACAAAGAAAACAAACAACACAGCACGGGAAACAGGCCCTTTGGTCCAACGAGCCTGCGCCACCATTTTAAAATTATGAGTGCCCTCATCTACCCATGACCTTTGTCTACACCTTTTGGGGAAGATTGAGGGAAGACTAATTTAGAGACAATTTGTTACATCAGTCGGCCTAAGAGCACATTTTTGGGATGTGGGAGGAAACTGGAGCACCTGGAGAAAACCCACGCAATCACGGGGAGAATGTGCAGACGCCGGCCCAAATCCATGTACCTCCACAGCAAACAATGATAGTCACTGAGCTGTCGTGTTGCCCAGTTTAAGCCTACACTAACGACGTGAAGCACTAGGCAACTCTCAAAGCAACATCCAAGAGCACGACCACCATGTGTATGCCCCTTGTTGGTCAACAAGGTGGACCGAATGTCCTGTGAAGTAAAAGAATGCTTTGGCTGTATAACACGCAAGAAACAATACTTTCACTGTCTACTAATACAATAATAAATCAAACTATATCTTCTCCATAACCATTTCACTGTCCAGTGAGCAGTAACTCGCGGCAGGCAGGACCTCTGCCCCTTACTGCATTAGGGTTCTGCTGGCCAACTGGCTACACCCTGAAGTCACAACAGCCACAATGGACAAAAGAGGTAGTAGTGCAACATACAAGAACCTTGGTCCCTGGACCATATGGCAACGTAGGGTTTAGGCATGTTGGGGTGCGGAGGGCAAAGAGGATCGAGGGAAGGAGTTAGATAGCTGATTGAAGTTTTGGGGAGAATGATTGGGTTGGGTAGGGAGGTCCGGCAGTTATGGAACATTATTGGAGTGTGACCAAATGGGGGCCTCTCCTACTTCACCCCCCTGCCTCCAAGCCCACCTCTCCTTCCTGCTTGAGATCTAAGCCTGTTCATTTTTAGGACTATTAATCCTGCCATCAGTCCAAACATTGAGGGTTGGGTGGGAAAATGCCCGAAATTGGCAAGCAATTGATCACAATTTGGAGAAAGGATAAGGTGCAAAATTGATGTGAGGCAGGGTGGGTGAGAAGCCAGAGGGAATCCATTCCTTCAATTTCATGCTCAGTCCCTCTGCTTAAAGACCCTCACTGGGGAAATGTGAAATTTGGGCCACTGTCTCACAAATAACAACACAGATTGTCGACTCAGAACACAAGCAATCTCCACATCAGTGACAATCCATAGCTGACGTGAGCTACAGTGGGTAGTGGCCAGTGAGAAACTCAGTGGATATGCACATTTTCTGCCCAGTGCACTGTTTGAATTTCAATCTGTGTTTCTTTTTCTGGGGAACGAGTCCAGGATCAGTACTTGATAGTTTGAAGAGGTGGCGATATTCCCAACAAGACCTGGAGTGAAAGGTTTGAAATTGATTGTTGTTATTTATCCAGCTTTTAAACAGAATTGGGATTCCTTCCCTGCCTTTAAAATGGAGGGAGTCTTTTCAGGAGTATGTAATAAGCAGGATGAATAAAGGGGAACCAGTAGATGTGGTGTGATTGGATTTCCAGGAGGCATTACGTAAAGTGCCACTTGAAATTTTACTGCAACAGATCAAACCTTACAGTGCTGTATTACCCAAGATAAAATATTGGCCAAACACCAGAAAACAAGCAGCCAAATCTACCTTGGAGTGGTAATCACTATCAGTTTGCTGTTCAAATCCTTTTCAGGTACCCTAGAGAAGTGACAGATGTGCAGACAATCAGCCTCAGGGGTCCCTTCAGTGCAGTGCGTGATCTCTAGGGGTCGTGAAGGTTTGTTTTTAAGGCACTAACCAAGAAGTTGAAAGGCCTCCATTAGGAGATAATGTGAGTGTGTAAGGCTAATGAGGTGGATATGTCAGGGGAGTGATTTCTCTAAATGGAGGGTCTGGAGATTGTGCCTGTTGGAGGTGGTTGGGAAGTAATTGGGGAGTGGGGGTGGTTGTATGTTCAGAGAGGGGAGGGTTACTGGAGTGATTGGGGTAGTTAAGTCGAGTCTGGTTGTCATGGTGGGTGGGTGGCGTTATGGGTTAGTAGGGTGGTTGACGGAAGTGTGAAAGCCAAATGGGGTAATTAGGTGTCACTGGGGATGGGCAGATGTTGGGGTTGTGAGAGAATTAGTGGGGTGGTCAGGGAGTGGGTGGGGTAGTGGGGGAAATCAGGTAGATTGGTAGGTGATCAAGGAGATGGAGTGAGAGATAGTTTAATGGTCGCGGGGTGGGTGGTAGTCAGATGGCTGGGGATGTGGTGGGTACTCGGGGACAGGGTTTGATGTGGTGGTCCGGGAGGTTGTTGGTATAGTTGGGATTTTAAGAGGTGAGGGGAAATTCGGGGGATGGGGAGTAGTAATGTTGGAGAAGTTGCGAATTGAAGGGGTAATCAGGTGGTCCGATATGGGGTGTTGTCATGATCAGGCAGCAGGCGAGGTGGGGGAGACAGTTAGGGTTCGGGATATTTTGGGTGGTTGGGGTGTTTTGTCAGGAGGTGGGGGAGGCAGTTAGGGATATTTTGGGTGGTTGGGGTGTTTTGTCAGGAGATGAGGGGAGGCAGTTAGGGTTAGGGAGATTTTGGGTGGTTGGGGTGTTTTGTCAGGAGGTGAGGGGAGGCGGTTAGGGAGATTTTGGGTGGTTGGGGTGTTTTGTCAGGAGGTGAGGGGAGGCGGTTAGGGAGATTTTGGGTGGTTGGGGTGTTTTGTCAGGAGGTGAGGGGAGGCGGTTAGGGTTAGGGATATTTTGGATGGTTGGGCTGTTGTGTCAGGAGGTGAGGGAGGCAGTTAGGGTTAGGGAGATTTTGGGTGGTTGGGGTGTTTTGTCAGGAGGTGAGGGGAGGCGGTTAGGGAGATTTTGGGTGGTTGGGGTGTTTTGTCAGGAGGTGAGGGGAGGTGGTTAGGGAGATTTTGGGTGGTTGGGGTGTTTTGTCAGGAGGTGAGGGGGGATTTGGGTGGTAGACTGCAGAACAATGATTTTCAAAAACATCTGGGTGTCCTCTTCATGAAACACAAAAAAAGTTAACCTGAAGGTGCGGCGAGTGAAATGGAAGCCAACCTGAGATTTGGAGCTTTAATTCAAGGGGGTAGAAAGTTGGGAAGTTTTGCTACAAGTGTACAGGTATATTGTTGAGCCCATACTGAGAGTGCTGCACACAGTTTTGGTCTGTTGATTTAAGGAGGAATGTGTTAAAGAAGGGTAGGAGAAACTATGAAGCTGGGCTAGCGCTTAATAAGAACGTAAGAAATAGGAGCAGGAGTAGGCCATCCAGCCCTTCGAGCCTGCCCCGCCATTCAATAAGATCATGGCTGATCTGTCGCTGCTCAGTTCCACTTTCCCGCTTTCTCCCCATAACCCTTAATCCCCTCTCTTATCAAAAACCCATCAACCCGCGTCTTAAAAATATTTAGCGAGGCAGCCTCCACCACTTCAACAGGCAGAGAATTCCAGAGATTCACCACCCTTTGAGTGAAGAAGTTCCTCCTCAACTCTGTTCTAAACCGCCCCCCTTTTATCTTGAGGCTGTGCCCCCCTAGTCCTATTGTCTTTTATGAGCGGGAAGAGTCTCTCCACCTCTATCCTATCCATCCCATTCATCATCTTATAAGTCTCAATGAGATCTCCCCTCATTCTTCTAAACTCTAACGAGTACAAGCCCAGTTTATTCAGCCTCTCCTCATAGCTCAACCCCCTCAAATCCGGTAAAAAAAGTGCGGCGTGCAGGAATGGGACGGCCGTAGTTATGGGGGATTTCAATCTGCATATTGATTGGTCGACCCATGTTGGACGCGGGAGGCTCGAGGAAGAGTTCTTGGAATGCTGCCGGGATAGTTTCCTCGAACAGTGTGTGTTGGAGCCGACGAGGGAGCGAGCTATCTTGGATCTGGTGCTATGTAATGAGGCGGGTAGAATTAGGGACCTTGTGGTGAAGGATCCTCTTGGGGAGAGTGATCATTGTATGGTGGAGTTTCTGGTGCAGATGGAGGAGGAGAAAGTGGGTTCCCGGACACGCGTCCTCTGTTTGAATAGAGGGGAGTACGGTAGGATGAGAGAAGAATTGGCGAATGTGGACTGGGGGAGCGCGTTGGAGGGAGGGTCTGCTGAGGAGCAGTGGAGGATCTTTAAGGAGATCTTTCTTGGTGCTCAGCGGAAATTTATTCCGATGGTCAAAAAGGATAGTAGGAAGAGAGGTAATAAGCCGTGGATAACGAAGGAGGTGAAGGAAAGTGTTAAGTTAAAAGCGGAGGAATTTAGAGTAGCTAAGAGTAGTGGGCGAGATGAGGATTGGGAGAGGTTTAAATGTCAACAAAGATTGACAAAGAAGTTGATAAAGAAGGGTAGGAGAAACTATGAAGCTGGGCTAGCGCTTAATATAAAAAAGGATAGCAAGAGTTTTTATAAATATATAAAAAGGAAGAGGCTGGCTAGGGTGAATGTTGGTCCTTTAGAGGATGAGAAAGGGGACCTAGTGGTAGGGGATGAGGATATGGCTAAGATATTGAATAACTTTTTTGTTTCTGTCTTCACGGAGGAGGACGTGAATAATTTGCCGGGTGTTAGCGATGGAAAGGTGGTAGGACTGGAGGGTCTTAATGACATTACTGTTACTAGAGAGGCGGTGCTCGACAGACTGGAGGGGGCTGATTGTGGACAAGTCCCCAGGACCGGATGGAATGCATCCGAGGGTTCTGAAAGAAATGGCGGAGGTTATAGTGGATGCCTTGGTGGTTATTTTCCAGACGTCGCTGGATTCCGGGGAAGTGCCGGATGATTGGAAAACGGCTAATGTTACGCCGTTGTTTAAGAAGGGTGCCAGGCAAAAGGCGGGGAATTATAGGCCGGTTAGTTTAACGTCTGTGGTGGGTAAAATGTTAGAATCTGTCATTAAGGAGGAAATTGCGAGACATCTTGAAGGGAATTGCTTGATAGAGCAGACGCAGCACGGTTTCATTAAAGGGAAGTCGTGTCTGACAAATTTACTGGAGTTCTATGAGGATGTGTCTAGGGCGGTGGATAGAGGAGAGCCGGTGGATGTGGTCTTTCTAGATTTTCAGAAGGCGTTTGGCAAAGTACCTCACGAGAGGTTATTGCAGAAGGTCGAGGGACATGGAGTTGGGGGTAGGGTGTTAGCGTGGATAGAGGATTGGTTGTCAAATAGGAGGCAGAGAGTGGGGGTCAACGGGTGCTATTCGGATTGGCGGATGGTGACTAGTGGAGTGCCCCAGGGGTCAGTGCTGGGGCCTCAGCTATTTACCATTTATATAGATGATCTGGAGAAGGGAACCGAGTGTAGAGTGTCGAAATTTGCTGATGACACCAAGATGGGGGAACGGCAAATTGTGCGGAGGGTGTGGAGAGTCTGCAGAAGGATCTAGATAGGCTGGGCGAATGGGCCAGGAAATGGCAAATGGAATTTAATGTTGGCAAGTGTGAGGTGGTCCACTTTGGTAGGAAGAATGGTAGGAAGGACTGTTACTTACGGGGCGAAAAACTGCAGCAGGCGACGGTGCAGAGGGACCTCGGGGTCCTTGTGCATGAATCGCAAAAACCCAGCTTGCAGGTGCAGCAGGTGGTCAGGAAGGCTAATGGGATGCTGGCCTTCATAGCGAGGGGGATTGAATATAAAAGTAGGGAGGTCTTGCTTCAGCTGTATCGGGCATTGGTGAGGCCGCAGCTGGAGTACTGTGTGCAGTTTTGGGCACCGCACCTGCGCAAAGATATTTTGGCCTTGGAGGGAGTGCAGAGGAGGTTTACTAGGCTGATACCGGAGTTGAGGGGGTTGAGCTATGAGGAGAGGCTGAATAAACTGGGCTTGTACTCGTTGGAGTTTAGAAGAATGAGGGGAGATCTCATTGAGACGTATAAGATGATGAATGGGATGGATAGGATAGAGGTGGAGAGACTATTCCTGCTCAAAAAAGACAGTAGGACTAGGGGGCACAGCCTCAAGATAAAAGGGGGGCGGTTTAGAACAGAGTTGAGGAGGAACTTCATCACTCAAAGGGTGGTGAATCTCTGGAATTCTCTGCCCGTTGAAGTGGTGGAGGCTGCCTTGCTAAATATTTTTAAGACGCGGGTTGATGGGTTTTTGATAAGAGAGGGGATTAAGGGTTATGGGGAGAGGGCGGGAAAGTGGAACTGAGCAGCGACAGATCAGCCATGATCTTATTGAATGGCGGGGCAGGCTCGAAGGGCTAGATGGCCTTCTCCTGCTCCTATTTCTTATGTTCTTATGTTACATTGGAAGCAGCTCAGAGAAGGTTCAGTAATGTTTTCCCGGAATTGGAATGTCCAATACTTGAGGGCACACACCGAAGGAGAGAGGTGGAAGTTCAATTTTTTTTTTTTACACACAGTTTGGAACGTGCTGTCAGGGGTGGTGGAGGAGGCAGATACGATATGAGCTTTTAGATATGCAAGGTACAGCGGGATATGGACCAAAGGCAGACAGAAGCGATGAGTACAATTTGGTGTCATGTTCAGGATGACATGATGGGCTGAATGGCCTGTTCCTATGTTGTATTGTTCTACGTTTGGCCTGAGTGGGGCTATTTTTGTGGTTGTGCTAATTGGCTCAATGTTGATTGTGTTTAAAAGGACGAGACGTGTTACCAAAATCAGTCAAGGGACAGCAAGATGTACTGTGTAACAGTAGGTGCTCAGTGACAGTGGGCCTGCAGTGACAATGGGTGCTCAGTGGGTGCTAAATGGCAGTGGGTGCTCAGTGGCTTCTCAGCGGCAGCGGGTTCTCAGTGACAGTTGGTGCTGAGGGAGGTGGGAGATGGGAGAGAAACTGAATGAAGATGTGAATTCTGGGCCGGAGCAGTGGAGAAAGTTTAGTCCTGTGAGCGAGGGGGAGGGAGAGGAGAGGCAGCTGGTCAGATTTTCCCCATGGGTGAGAAAATCCCTGAAATTCTCGCACTTATTGGTGGAGGTCAGGGTGGAGGAGACCATACGCTCCATGTCTCTCCTCAATCACAATGACAAGTTTAGAATTGATGACCTCTTCTCACAGTTAACAAACCCAATCTTTCCCCAAAATCCTTTCTCATTTTAAACCCTCTAATAAATCTCACCACAGATTCCAATACCACTTTGAAAAAATCCCTCTGCTTGGGTCTGGAGGAAGTTAGTTTAAATGTTGATGTTCTGACAAAACATAAATTAGAAAGAGGATCATGTTAGAGAGACTAGTCTTGTGGCTCAATGTCTCTGGAATGAGCTTCATCAGCTCAGAGAGTGAGGATCCTGTCCCCGGATGTAATTCTTCATCTTTGACTCCCATCTGTATCTCATTAAAGATACTCTGTCACTGCAAAAACTATCACAGCCTTTAATCATAAGTTTCACTCATTTTCTTTTACTTTAACCAAAGATTTCCAGGAAATTGGAGACTAACAAACAGAAACATTAACAATGAGTTTGCAGCATTTGAATTTTATTTGATTAGTTATTCACTGACAGAGTAAAGCAGTGTTACAGAATATAAAAACAAAGGAATATAATTCATCTTGCACCGAGGAACAACAAGGATTTGCTTTTTCAGGGTTATATGGATTTGAAATCAGTTTGCTGGGAGCGGCAGGTTATTTGAGTACAGGTTTTCGGTGCCGGCTCGGTCTCTCTTACAGACAGTGTGGTTATGACAGGGAGGGCAGTCTATCACCAGCGGGTAAGCAGCAGTCAAAGCAGATCAGCCTGGGATAGACCAGCTCAAACTCTTCACAAGTTGAAGTATTCACACTTCATGATCACTATTCAGTAAGGGTTTGAGGGAAGATAGTTTGTTATTCCAGCCGAACAGACAGTAGTTGGAACATTTCTCACCCTTAAATGTAATCAGGCGTCTCCCAGTCTGATTGAAGCCTTTGCATAGAATCCACACACCTTCCTTCACCTCATGGGATGAGACGAGGTCGTTGAAACCAGCTCTCCTCAGATCATCAACAGGTCCACTGATGCTTCGAAATTGACCCCAAAACTCTACATGTTCATATAGAACGATTTCAGGATTTCCTAATTCCTCCTTCACCAGGCGCAATGACATAATCTCTCTGTCCATGCAGCCAAGGTTGTTGTGTTCACCTTGCCCATAAACCATGAAATCCCCTTTCATGTCTTTGTCCTTGTAAGCAACCCTGTGTTTGCCCACCACTTTCAGGGAGCGAGCAGTTTTAGCGAATGACTCAGTCTCTAGATTGGAGACACTGTCTGTAAACTCCTTCCAGTTGCCTCTGCAATCTGGCTCTTCGTACAGCACAATCTTGCTCATGGTGTCAGCGGCTGTGTTTCTGTTGTCAGGTTTCAGTGCAATGAGCAGCAGTGAAGTCAGACAATGGTCTCTTGGTGTGAGAGTGAGGTTTTTATACTCTCTCCCTCTGCTGACTCAACATGATATAATCAATAATCATCACCCAATAGGCAATCAGCAGCTACTGAATCCACCCACAAAACACAAACTCCCAAAGGGTGACCCACCTTTACTTGGAACATTTCACAATTGGAACAGATATGCCATGAAAATTCAGAATAGAGCACACACTGGGTGACCCACATCTCAGAAACCAAGCTCATTACTGTTTGACACCCTCTGGTGGCTGGGAGTGAGTGTTGTGAACTGTTCCGAATGTGTGAACTGTTGTGTTGGTGGCTGCATTAAAGTTACACACTTTCACCTTAACATTGGTGTTGTGATCCGGTGTCTGTGTCGATGTGAAAGTACTGGGACAGTGGCAGTGTCAGACCATGTCACAATCTTCAAAATAAGTTGGCGAATTTGTCACTAACAAGTGGATATTCACCTCTATTTAGCCCACAATGTTACAGCACTATAACAGCAGAGAATGGGGAAGCATTTGAGAAACTGACAGGGGGAGGTTTTCCTCCAGTCCCCATGCTCCGATTTTCCTTTACACATTCAGCCACTGTCACAGCTCTGCTGGACAAACCTGAACACTCACCACCTGTCAGACCTTGTGCTAAAAATCTGAGTAAATCAGCTCAGCTATTGCTGCCATTCACATTCCAGAGGAGTTGGAAGTGTGAGATATTAATTCTCCCATCCCACTCAGCACAGGAATTCTAGCAGGGAGGGAGGGGAACAGACCATGTAAAGGTCTATTGAAGTCAGATAAGAATCTCCAGTTTTCCAGTGATGATGAACCCTGCACAATTGAATCAAACAAGCGAAACTTTTTCAGCCCAGGGTGTTGCTTTAATCAGTGCCTTCCGGATGAATCCTGGAGCTGCCCCGGAATGTGGACACAATGATATATAATCCAGATCTGCTCTCCTACACAGTCCTGCAGGCCCCAGCTCAGGCAGCTGATCCTACAGTTATTAGAATCTGAAACAAAAACAGAAAATGTTGGAAAACCTCAGCAGGTCTGACAGCATCTGTGACGAGAGAATCGAGCCAATGTTTCACATCTGGATGATCCTTCGTCAGAGTTGAAGACGAAGAAAATAGGACAAGGTTTATACTGTTAGGGTGAGGGATGAAGGGGTGGAGGCGGGGGTGTTAATTGTCAAAGATATTATAGACAAAAAGGCAAAGGGGATGTAAGTAGTAACCACAGTTAAAAAGGGTGCTAATACCAGCCATTAAGAGATCAGAATGTGTAAATGTCAGAAAAGAGGTAAGCAGATTGGCAAAGGACAACTTAAGACATGTAACAGATTGCCCTAGTGGGGTGGGGGGAGGAGGAGGAATAATCTGGACAGCGAGATTTTAAATAATTTTTAAAATGAAACAATTGAAGAAATGAAAATTTAAATACATAGAAATCAAACGTAAGAATAATAAATGAAGTGAAATAAAATAAATGGAAATAGAGTGAAGGTGGAGGAACAAGTTCAGGCTCTGAAGGTTTTGAACTCAATGTTCATTCCGAACGCTGTAAAATGCCTAACTGAACGTGAGATGCTGTTCCTCCAGTTTACACTGGGGCTCACAAGAACATTGCAAAAGGCCAACGATGGACATGTGGGCAGGAGAGGAGGGTGGTGTGTTGAAATGGCAAGTGACAGGGAGATCTGGGTCCTTGCGGCTGGACCAATGGTGTTCTGCAAAGAGGTCACCCTGTCTGCAATTGGTCTCTCCACAGTAGAGTAGACTGCGTTGGGAGCAGCGAATACAATAGACCAGATTAAAGGAGGTGCATGTGAAACACTGCTTCACCCAGAAAAGAGTGATTAGGATCTGGGATAGTGAGCGGAGGGGGTGGGGGTGAGGAACAGTTGCCGGGGCCGGATGGATTATCCCCTAGGATGTTGTAGGAGGTCAGGCAGGAGATAATGATGCTCTGAGGATGAATTTCCAATCATCACTTGAAATAGATGAGATGCCAGAAGATTGGAAGAATGGAACTGTGTTTTCAGTTTTGTCAAAGTTTTAATTCAGTCATGGGCAAATTGTTTGAATCAATCCTGAGAGATTGGAAAAACTGTCACTCAGAAAAACATGGACTTATCAGGGATAGCGTGGCTTTGTTAAGGGAAGGTCATGCTGTACAAAATTGATTGAATTGTTTCAGGAAACAATAAGGAGGATCGATGAGGGTAGAACAATGGATGTTATCTATCTGGATTTTCGTAAGGTGTTTGACAAGGTCTCACATGGCAGACTGGTAAAAGCCCATGGGATACAGGGTAAGGCAGCGAATTGGATTCAAAGTTGACCTAGTAACAGGAAGCAAAGGTAATGGTTGATGGCTGCCGTTGTGAAGAGAATGGGCGGCATGGTAGCACAGTGGTTAGCACTGCTGCTTCACAGCTCTAGGGACCTAGATTTGATTCCTGTCTGTGTGGAGTTTGCACATTCTCCTCGTGTCTACGTGAATTCCCTCCAGGTGCTCCGGTTTCCTTCCACAGTCCAAAGATGTATGGGTTAGGTTGATTGGCCATGCTAAAATTGCCCCTTAGTGTCCTGAGATGCGCAGGTTATATGGTTTAGCGGGTAAATATGTATGGATAAGGGTAGGGCCTGGATTAGATTGTGGTTAGTGCAGACTTGATTGGCCAAATGGCCTCTTCCTGCACTGTAGGGTTTCCATGATTCTCTGAAAGCTGTGTCAAGTGATGTTCAGGAGTGCTCTGTGTTGGGAACCCACTGTTTGTTTTATATAGTAACAACGTGGACATGACGTGAAAGGCAAAATTGGGAAATTTTCAGATGGCACAAAAATTGGCTGTGTGATGGATAGTGTAGAGGATAGCTATAATCTCAATGGATTAGTGGAGTGGGCAGAAAAGTGGCAGATGAAGTTCAACTCTGATAAATACGACGTAATACATTAAGGGAGGTCAAACAGGAAAAGGGAATACACAGGAAATGGGAATATATTGAGACGGGTAAATGAAGTGAGAGAGTTTGGCATGCTAGTGCACAGGTCCCTGTAGGTAGCAGAACAGGTAGAAAAGATGGTAAAGAAGGCATACGGAATGTTCTTTTTCATTGTCAGAAATATAGAATACAAAAGTAGGGATATAATGATGAAAGTATATACGATACTGATGAGTCCACAACAGGAGTATTGTGTGCAGTCCTGGTCACCACATTACAGGAATGACATAATTGCTCTGGAGAGAGTGTAGAGGAGATTTAGAAGAATGTTGCCAGGGCTGGAGAATTGAGAATTTGGGGTGTTTTTCTTCGGAGAAGAGAAGGCTGAGGGGTGACATGAATTAGATATACAAAATTGTGAGAGGTGGCGAGAGAATAGACAGGAGAAATCTGCTTCCCTTGGCAGAGAAATCAGGGTTCATAGATTCAGGATAAGTTGCAGAAGCATTCGAGGGCACATGTGGAGAGTGGAGGGTGTCTGGAATTCACTCAGTTGGTGATGGAGGCAGAGAACCTAAACTCATTTAAAAAGTCCTTAAAAATTATTTGCACCAGTTTTGGTCGCCGTACTTACGCAAGGATGTTTTGGCCTTGGAGGGAGTGCAGAGGAGGTTTACTAGGCTGATACCGGAGTTGAGGGGGTTGAGCTATGAGGAGAGGCTGAATAAACTAGGCTTGTACTCATTAGAGTTTAGAAGAATGTGGGGAGATCTTATTGAGACGTATAAGATGATGAATGGGATGGATAGGATAGAGGTGGAGAGGCTCTTCCCGCTCAGAAAGGACAGTAGGACTAGGGGGCACAGCCTCACGATAAAGGGGGGGACAGTTTAGAACGGAGTTGAGGAGGAACTTCTTCACTCAAAGGGTGGTGAATCTCTGGAATTCTCTGCCCGTTGAAGTGGTGGAGGCTGCCTCGCTAAATATTTTTAAGACGCGGGTTGATGGCTTTTTGATAAGCGAGGGGATTAAGGGTTATGGGGAGAGGGCGGGAAAGTGGAACTGAGCCACGACAGATCAGCCATGATCTTATTGAATGGCGGGGCAGGCTCAAAGGGCTGGATGGCATACTCCTCCTATTTCTTATGTTCTTATGTTATGTTCTTATAATCTTAGGAGCCATGTACAGGAAGATAGGGTTAGAAAAGGTACCTGGTTGTCCTTAGGTTGGCATGGTCAAGATGGGCCGAAAGACCCTTTTCTCAGCTGTATCATTTCTATTGTTGAAATGAAGGGCTAAAACCTGAGGAATCAAAGCGGATCTCCATGAGGAAAATCATTTAAAGAGGGAGTCTCTCCGTCTGGAACCCTGTTCAAAGAAGGAGTCTCTCCATCGGGGCCCTTTTCAAGAGGGAATATCTCCATCAGACACCCTGAAACAGCGAGTCTGTGCTGAACAGACTAATTTAAAGAGAGAGTCCTTCTTCATCAGGGACTCTGTTTAAACAGGAAGTCTCTTTCCATTAGGGACCCTATTTAAGGAGACAGTCCCTCTTCGTCAGGGACGCTATTGAAAGAACGGGTCTCTCTGTCAGGGACCCTGTTTAAAGAGAGAGTCCCTCTCTGTCAAGGACACTGTTTAAAGTGGGGTCTCTCCGTCAGCGACGCTGTTTAAAGAGGGATCTCTCCATCAGGGACTCTGTTTAAAGATGGGGTCTCTCTGTCACGACCAAGTTTAAAGAGGTTTTCTGTTCATCAGGGATCTGTTTAAAGATGTGTCTCTGCTTAAAGACTGAAGAGGGAGTCTCTTTTCATCAGGGAACCTCTCTCCCTCCCTCTATCCTTCTCCCATTTCCCCCCTCCCCTCTGCCTCAGTCTCCTCTTTCACCTCTATCCCTCTTCCATCAATACACTGCCTCCCTCTTTCCCCCACACTCCCCTTCCCCACTCCCTCCTTCCTATCTTCTCCCCTCCTTACATTCATCCCCAGTTTTACCTTCCCCACTTTGTCTTCCCACTTCCCCTCAGTCCCTCCACTCTTTCCCCCTCACTCCCCTCATCCCCTAACTCCACCTGTGCTATTTCCCCTCTCTCCCTCACCTCCCCTCCTCCTATCCCGCTGCCATCTTTACTCCCCCTCTCACCCCTACATCTCTTCCTCACCGCCAACCCTCTATTTCCCTTTCTTGCTCCCCCTTCCTCCTCCCTCCTCTCTTTTTGCACTCCACCCTCTCTTCTTGACCCCTCCCACTTCCTCACTCCCTTCTTTCCTCCACCTTCCTCTCCCGTTCCCCTCCTCCAGTTCCCAGGTTCTTTTCCTTCTCCCCCTTCCTCCCCCTCCTCCCCTCACGACCACACTCAGCAACTTCTTCCCCCTTTTGTCCTCCCTTGTTCCCCATCTCCTCCCTCACTCTTTCCCCCTCCATCTTTTCCCCACTTTCCTGCCTCACTTGCCTCTTCCCCCTCAATCACCTCTTTCCCCTTCCCTTTCCTCTCCCTGCTTCCACTTACCCTCCCCTCTATCACCCCCTCAGTATTTCCACCCTTCCCTCTCCCATCTCTCCTTGCCCTCTCTCTCCCTCCTAACTGTTCATCCTGATCCCTCCCTTTGGATGGGAATTTAGTGGGAATTTAGTTGGCATGGGGTGTGTGAGGTGCAATGAGATGGGTGATTGGAGGGATGTACTAGCATTGAGTTCACATGTGGATATAAGAGCATAAAAACTAGGACAGGAGTAGATCTTCTGGCCCCTCGAGCCTGCTCCACCATTCAATAAGATCATGGCTGATGTTTTTGTGGACTCAGCTCCACTTACCCACCCACTCACCCTAACCCTTCATTCCTTTGCTGTTCAAAACTTTATCTATCAAAGAACAAAGGATAGTTAAAGGAAAACCATAGATCTAATATATTTAGATTTCCAAACAAAAGAACCTTGATGAAATACCTTGTAAAAGGCTACTTAATAAGGTAAGACAGTATCATGCTGGGTAGTGTTACAGTGCTGTCATGATCTTTTTTTGTGTTGCATTTATAACTATCGTTTCCTTCAAGTAGCCAGATGAAGTCGTGGAGTGATTTCAAGATGATTTATCCTGTAGTGCTACAAGACTCTGTCAAAGCCAGTCAGAGCAGGAAAAGTGCAGAATTCAGAAATGCACAAGCAATTATACTTTCAAATTTGATTACGAGTGATTAGCATATACCAATAAAAGCATAAGAGTTATATAAATAAAGATAAGAACTAGGAGCAGGAGTAGGCCATCTGGCCCCTCAAGCCTGCTCCGCCATTCAATAAGATCATGGCTGATCTTCTCATGGACTCAGCTTCACTTACCCACCCACTCACCATAAGCCTTAACTCCTTTACTGTTCAAAAATTTATCTATCCTTGCTTTAAAAACATTCAATGAGGTAGCCTCAACTGCTTCACTCTGCAGGGAATTCCACCAATTCACAATCCCTTGTGTGAAGAAGTTCCTCCTCAACTCGGTCCTAAACCTGCTTCCCCTTATTTTGAGGCCATGCTCCCTAGTTCTAGTTTCGCCGCCAGTGGAAACAACTTCCCTGCTTCTATCTTATCTATTCCCTTCATAATCTTATATGTTTCTATTCGTCGTCCTCATTCTTCTGAATTCCAATAAGTATAGCCCCAGTCTACTCAATCTCTCCTCATTAGCTAACCCTCTCAAATCCAGAATCAACCTAGTGAACCTCCTCTGCACCCTCTCCAGAGCCAGTACATCCTTTCTCAAGTAAGGGGACCAAAACTGTACTCCAGGTGTGGCCTCACGAGTACCTCACTCACACAGCTGCAACATAATCTCACTGTTTTTAAATTCCATCCCTCTAGCAATGAAGGGCAAAATTCCATTTGCCTTCTTAATTACCTGCAGCACTTGCAAACAGCTCCTTGAGATTCCCGCACAAGGACATTCAGATCCCTCTGCACAGCAGCATGCTGCAATATTTTACCATTTAGATGATAGTCCATTCTGCTGTTATTCCTACCAAAATGAGGGTGGCACGGTAGCACAGTGGTAGGCACTGCTGCTTCACAGCTCCAGGGACCTGAGTTTAATTTTTGGCTTGGGTCACTGCCTGTGTGAAGTTTGCACATTCTCCTCGTGTCTGCGTGGGTTTTCTCTAGGTGCTCCAGTTTCCTCCCAAGTCCAAAGATATGCCGGTTAGGTTGGTTGATCATGCTAAAATCGCCCCTTAGTGTCCTGAGATGTGTAGGTTAGGGGGATGTAAATTGTAAACAATTGCGGTCCCAATGCTGATTCCTGAGGCACACCACTAGTCACTGATGGCCAACCAGAAAATTACCCATTTACCCCCCCCCCCCCCCCCCCCCCCTCCCCCACTCTTTGCTTTCCATTAGTTAACCACATGAAGGACATATTAGGTGGTCAGGGCTGTGACTGAGTGCGAGGGGGTGAGTGCTAGTAAATTGGAATCTTCTAAAACAACTGGGATGAATTCCTAAGAAACCAAGGTGAGCCTCTATGCCAACCACTTCAGCACGCACCCTACTGTGGGTTCTCCAAGGGTCTGTTTCTGGGGTCAGGGGGTGACACCCTCACCTACCACCATGCTGAATTTAGAACTCATGATTGCTGGTTCTTCTTGCTGAGGCAAAGTGGTTAATTTCTCAACTTGAGCTACATGCCTCAGTACACAACATCTGACAACAAAATAAGTTCAGAGGCTAGGAATTCTGTGGGGAAGAACTCAACTCCTGACCACCTCCTTAAAGCCTGTCCACCATCTACAAGGCACAAGTCAAGGGTGTGATGTAATACTCTCCACTTGCCTGGATGAGTGCAGCTCCAACAACACTCAAGAAAATCAACTCCATCCAGAACAAAGCAGCCCGTTTGATTGCTACTAACCACCACCTTAATCATCCACCACTGATCCACTGTGGCAGCAACTCACCTAGGTTCCTTAGAAGCACTTTCCAAACTCACAACTACTACCATCTAGAAGGACAAGAGCAGCAGATACCTGGGAACATCACCTCCTGGAGGTTCCCCTCTACATCTCTCAGCATCCTGACTTGGAAATATATCAACCATCCCTTCATTGGCAAAATGGCAAAATCCTGGAACTCTCTGCTTGACACCACTGTGGGTGTGCCTACACCTCAAAGACTGCAGTGGTTCAAGAAGGCAGCTCACCACAACCTTCTCGAAGAGCAATTAAGGATGGGCAATAAGTGCTGGCCGAGCTAATGACTCCCACATCCTAAGAATGAAAAAATAAACTCCCCCCATCCCAGGAAATAGGCTAGTGAACAATAATTGCAACACATCTTGGGCAAGTGTATACAACCTAGAGGCCAGGAGATGAGAGCATAGTGTTCGAGCTCTGGCCAAATCAGAGCCTAAACAAAACTTCATGGAGGAGGGATCTTTCCATCCACCTGTGAGAGCAGACAATGTGTTTGGATTAATATTTCCTCACACTGGTCATCTCAGTGTAAACTACTGAATGACATCTTGGGCAGGGAGGATGTTCACCAACAGTTAGTAGTCAAAAAACCAGCCCTCCCTATATAATCTGACAAGCAACCGCTAAGCTGAACAGAAGTTAGTATGAGGAAATAATTTCTTCACAGAACAAGCAACTGCAATTAAATAAATTGTGAAACATTGAATGAGGAAAGATTGAAACTATTTGGCCATTGGTGTTTGGAAGGCCATTTGAAAGAACAATCTAATTACAGTGAATCCCCTGTCCATCTAACTCTTTCCCTCCTAGCATTTATTTCACCTATTTCAAAGTTCCTATTGATTCAGGTTCAGCCAGTGTGTTCCAGATCACATCAACCTGCTGGCTAAAAACATTTCAAAACAGTCCAACGCCGGCACATCCGCATCATAAAAACATTTCCCCATCTCGGTTTCAATCTTTCCTCATTCAACGTTTCACAATTTATTTATTTTCCCCCATCTCCCCCACAGCATCATTTTTCAATAATCTTAAATTGACACCTTTTGTTTCTTAATGCTCCTGGAAAAAATTACCACCCACTGACACTAACAAAACCCTTCATGATTCTGAGCTTCTCATTTAAATGTTCTCTGCTCCAAGGGGAACAATTCCAGTTTCTCCTGACTTTACACATTAACTGAAGTCCTTTAATTTTGCTGCCATCCTGGCCAATTCCCCTCCCAAGGCCTTAACATCCTTCTTAAGATACGTGTGTGTATGTGTGTGTGTGTGTGTGTGTGAGAGAGAGAATCTGTATGTGTGTGTGTATGTGTGAATGTACGTGTGTGTGTGTCTGCGTGTAGACACCTCGGGGTCCTTGTGCATGAGTCGCAAAAACCCAGCTTGCAGGTGCAGCAGGTGGTCAGGAAGGCAAATGGGATGCTGGCCTTCATAGCGAGGGGGATTGAATATAAAAGTAGAGAGGTCTTGCTGCGGCTATATAGGGCATTGGTGAGGCTGCAGCTGGAGTACTGTGTGCAGTTTTGGGCACCGTACTTACGCAAGGATATTTTGGCCTTGGAGGGAGTGCAGAGGAGGTTTTCTAGGCTGATGCCGGAGTTGAGGGGGTTGAGCTATGAGGAGAGGCTGAATAAACTAGGCTTGTACTCGTTAGAGTTTAGAAGAATGTGGGGAGATCTTATTGAGACGTATAAGATGATGAATGGGATGGATAGGATAGAGGTGGAGAGACTCTTCCCGCTCAGAAAGGACAGTAGGAGTAGGGGGCACAGCCTCAAGATAAAGGGGGGGGGCGGTTTAGAACGGAGTTGAGGAGGAACTTCTTCACTCAAAGGGTGGTGAATCTCTGGAATTCTCTGCCCGTTGAGGTGGTGGAGGCTGCCTCGCTAAATATTTTTAAGACGCGGGTTGATGGGTTTTTGATAAGCGAGGGGATTAAGGGTTATGGGGAGAAAGCGGGAATGTGGAACTGAGTCATGATCTTATTGAATGGCGGGGCAGGTTCGAAGGGCCAGATGGCCTACTCCTGCTCCTATTTCTTATGTTCTTATGTTCTTATATGTGTTTTTCCTGAATGTGTGTGTGTGAATGTGTTTTTGTGTGAATGTGTGTATGTAACTGTGTGAGTAGGTTTGTGTGAGTGTGTGTGTGTGTGTGTGTGTGTGCGCGCGTGCGCGTGGGTGTATGCATGTGTATGTGTGTGTATGTATCTGTGTGTGTGTGTCTGTGTGTATGTATGTGTTTGTGGGTGTTTGTGTGAGAGAGAGAGTTGGGGCAATTTGAAAGTTTATATTTTCATATTTCATACTGTGTGTTAATAAATTTTGCCTTTCGACTTGACAAAAATGGTTTTGTAACCTGGGAATTTTGAAACCTGGGCATTGAGTATTCCGAGGTGACGAGGTAAACTATTTATTTGGCTGTATAACAAGCTAGAAAAGTATTTCAATTATATGTTGTGACACATGGAGTAGAGTTGGCACTTCACTCCTACCATTTCGATTATAAGAGAATGGAGAGGGATGGGGAAGTGGAGAGAGAGAGAGAGAGAGAGAGAGAGAGAGAGAGGGAGGGAGAGAGAGAACGATGAAGAAGGTAGGAGAGAGAGGGGGAGAAAGGGAGAAGGGGAGTTGAAGAGAGGGGCAGAGACAGTAGGAAGGACAGGGAGGCAATAGAGGGAGAGGAGTGGGGGAGAGAAAGCGTGGTAGACGAGGGGAGTGGGATCAAGAGGTGGGGGATGTGAGAGAGGGAGAAGAGATGAAAAGAGGGTGCCAAGTGAGATGAGGGAGGGAGGGGAGAGTGCCAAGAGAAAGGGATTGGAGGGGAGAGAGGGGTCTAAGGGACAGAAGGGGGAAAGTGAGTGAATGAGCAAGGGGATAACAGTTGGGGGGAACAGGATGAGGGAGTGCAGAGGAGGTTTACTAGGCTGATACCGGAGTTGAGGGGGTTGAGCTATGAGGAGAGGCTGAATAAACTAGGCTTGTACTCGTTAGAGTTTAGAAGAATGAGGGGAGATCTCATTGAGACGTATAAGATGATGAATGGGATGGATAGGATAGAGGTGGAGAGACTCTTCCCGCTCAAAAAAGACAGTAGGACTAGGGGGCACAGCCTCAAGATAAAGGGGAGGCGGTTTAGAACGGAGTTGAGGAGGAACTTCTTCACTCAAAGGGTGGTGAATCTCTGGAATTCTCTGCCCGTTGAAGTGGTGGAGGCTGCCTCGCTAAATATTTTTAAGACGCGGGTTGATGGGTTCTTGATAAGAGAGGGGATTAAGGGTTATGGGGAGAGGGCGGGAAAGTGGAACTGAGCCACAACAGATCAGCCATGATCTTATTGAATGGCGGGGCAGGCTCGAAGGGCTAGATGGCCTACTCCTGCTCCTATTTCTTATGTTCTTATGTTAAGTGGGTAATGGGGAGAAGATGCAAGGAAATAGGGGAGGGAGAAGGTGGGAAAAGTGGGAAGGGCGGGCATTGAATAGAGTGTGTGAGCAGAAGATGGAGAGGGCCATTCAGCCATGATCTTATTGAATGGCGGGGCAGGCTCGAAGGGCTAGATGGCCTACTCCTGCTCCTATTTCTTATGTTCTTATGCAAAGTGGTAGGGTGGAAGTGGGTTGGAAAGGAAGGAGGGAGAGAAGAGTGGAGCGAGGTAGTGAGGAAAAGGGGAGAGTGGGGGAAAGTGGAGAAGGGAAAAGAGTGGACAAAGAGAGGCGGAGAAATGAGATGGGGCAAGTGGGGATGGATCTCCCTTAATTTCTTCAAATTTCAATACAGTTCTCACTATACAGAATTGATCATGAAAAACACTCCCATTAATGAAGCATCAAATCTTTTATTCTCCACAAGTGATTAATTGCTCATGATAAAGAACTCTTAATCACACCCTTACCTCTTTAGTGGCCTTTTCAAACTTGAAAGCACTTGCAGATATAATTGTACTTTTAGAACCTCAGCCAAAAATTCATAATGAAGAGCACTTAGGAAAACATCAGCAATTATTAGAACTTTTTTTATTATTATTCATTTGTGGGACATGGGTGTTGCTGGCTGGGCCAACATTTATTGTCCATCCCTAGTTGGCCTTGAAGGGCAGTTGAGAGTTAACCACATTGTTGCGGCTCTGTTGTCACATGTAGGCCAAACCAGGTAAGGACAGCAGATTTCCTTCCCTGAAGGATTGTCCAAATAGACCCTTCACTACCTGGTCTGTCAATCAAAGCATTTTTTAATAATCTCACGGCAGCTGCAGTTTAAAGAGAGGTGAATTTAAAAATAATCACATCATGACAGTTAAAGACACCTAATCCATCTTCAATTGCATTTCTGCCTATTCCATCAAGTTGAGTACAATACTGCAGCTTAAAGCTCTTGAAGCAGGCACAGGGTCTGTTTGAGCTCAACACTGTAATATAAAGGGTTAACAGATGGGATATACTAATGTATGATGTAGATGATAATGTACAGCTAACAAAAGCCAGTCAGGCCCTTGTGTGTGAGAGAGAGAGAGGCTGTAATCATTTGTAGAGTAAATGATGATAAACTGTTTCCAGTAACATTTGTATGCAAAGGACTGACATTAGAGATAATTGTCAAAGAATTACGGGGACAGAAAAGGAGAAATAGAACATAGAACACTACAGCACAAACAGGCCCTTCAGCCCACAAGTTGCACTGATCATATCCCTACCTACCAGGACTATCTATAACCCTCAATCCCATGAAATCCCATGTACTCACCCAGAAGTCTCTTAAAAGACCCCAGCGAGTTGTTTAAGAGTTTCTTAGATAGGCACATGAGCAGGATGGAGATGGAGGGATATAGGAGACTGTTTTAAATAAGGTTCAGGAGCCTCAGGATGTCCCTGGGAATGTATAAGGATGTGGATGATACTGATGTTTCTCTCTTTTAATTCACAGGTGCTTCGGTCTGCCTTGTACGTGATGGGTCGTACGAGGGCTGCTCTTGGTTTTTTCAAGAATATCCTAGTACTTCACATCGTTAGTGTACGCTTAAACTGGACCAGATGTTGGGCAAGACGACAGCTCAGTGACTATCACTGTTTGCTGTGCAGACACATGGATTTGGGCCAGTGTCTGTGGGAGTTTGCGCATTCTCCCCATGCTTGCGTGGGTTTTCTCCGGGTGCTCCAGTTTCCTCCCACACCCCAAAGATGTGCTATATTAGGCTGATTGGTGTAACAAATTGTCCCTAGATTAGTCTTCCCTCAATGTGGAATGCCATAAGCATAGACAAGGGTCATGGGTGGAGGGGGGACTCATAATGTTAAAGTGGCGGCGCAGGCTCGTTGGGCCGAAGGGCCTGTTTCCTGGGCTGTTTTGTTCTTTGAGTTTGCCTCTACCACCACCGATGGCAGCCGATTCCACTCACTCACTACCCTCTGAGTGAAAAACTTACCCCTGACATCTCCTCTGTACCTGCTCCCCAGCACCTTAAACCTGTGTCCTCTCGTAGTGACCATTTCAGCCCTGGGATATAGCCTCCGAGAACCCACCCTATCTATACCTCTCAACATCTTATAAACCTCTATCAAGTCACCTCTCAACCTTTGTCTCTCCAGGGAGAAGAGACCTAGCTCCCTCAACCTATCTTCATATGCATGCCTCCCATTCCAGGCAACATCCTTGTAAATCTCCTCTGCACCCTCTCAATAGCTTCCACATCCTTCTTGTAGTGAGGTGACCAGAACTGCGCACAGTACTCCAAGTGGGGTCTGACAAGGGTCTTATAAAGTTGCAGCATTATCTCCCGACTCCTAAACTCAATCCCTCGACTTATGAAGGCCAGTACACCATACGCCTTCTTGACCACATCCTCCACTTTTGAGGCTGATTTAAGAGTCCTATGGACCTGGACCCCAAGGTCCTTCTGCTCTTCAACACTGCTAAGGGTCCTACCCTTGATATTGTACTCCTTCATCCCATTGGATCTGCATATTCTTACACAGCGAGTTGTGATCTGGAACACACTGACAAAAGAAATTTTCAGATAAGGCATCGAATAGATACTTGAACAGATTATTGAAAAATTTATAAAGTTGGGATGGGGTGGAGAGTTGAAATAAATTTCTTGCTCTGTCAAGAAACAGTCCTTACACCATAGGCCAAACGGTCAGCTTCAGTCTTTCATCATTTGATGTTTCACCATATGTTGTGAAGTCATGACTTCCTCACACTAACATTCTGCCAAACAGATTATTGCACCCAACTGGGGTTCTGCTGTTCAGATTGTGCTGGGAAGTTGCATCTCTGTGGCAATCACCCAATTTTAGTAAACTGAAACATTGGGCTCGATTTTACCATTTTCAGTCTTAGTGCTTATTCAGCAGATTAACGTTACCAGTAGCGCCAGGACTCTGGTACAACAGGTTACAATCACTGCCCCACAGTCAACATCTCGGTCAGTCTCTCCTCCGCTTATGTGAGCAGCATGACTGCCTATAATGGCACCTATTTTCTCTGCTGAAACAATGCCTACCCTTGGCTTCCGTGGGACTGGTCAGGGTCATTTTATCTAGCATATGTGGTACCATATTCACCATTATGCCGACTTACAGAACCACCCCAAGATACACTTGCTCAAGACCAAGCGAACCATTAGCAATTCCTCATGTTAGCATACCCATTCTACGGGACAGCAAAGGCTCGCAGAAATTTATACCTATGGCCTCGACTCTAGAGAGCATTACAAATGTGACTAAAGATGGGTTCTCGGGGGTAAGCACAGCCATCTCTGAGATATCAGCAGAGGTTGTAGCTCTCTGGACCTTACAGAACCGATTGGCTCTCGATTATGTGCTAGCCTCCCAAGGAGGAGCATGTGCTGTAGTTGGCTCCGAATGTTGTATGTACGTTCCAGATGCTTTGGAGAATATAACTCGCTTGACAGATCATATCAAACAAGTAGCAAAGACAATGCAAGATGAAGGGAACCCAATATCATGATTATAACCCTCTGGGCTGGCTGGGGAATTGGTTCACATCATGGGGTTCCTACCTGATGCATGGATTAATTGTATTAATTGTAATTGTTATTGCTTGCTGTGTTTGTATGACATTATTGAACGCCTGTTGTAAAACAGTAACAGCCCGGGTTATACAGGGCACAAGTGTACAGGGACCTCCTGACAACAGAGTTAGGCCATATGCCGGTAACAATTGGTTCTAAATTGGTCATGGGGCCATGCCTGACTGGCCCCCGACCAACAGGGGGGAGTGCAGTAGGGAATGGGTTAATGAACTTTGTAATACTTAGAGATTGGTAAGAAAAAAATATTGTAAGACTTGTTTTCATGTATCCCAGACAGGTGTAAGACTTGTTTTTGTGTGTCCCAGACAATAAGACGGCAGCTGTCCTTGCTGTTGTATGCAAGTTTATGATAGTCCATTCAGAAGTGTAGCTGACCCAGCTCGTATCTATGTTTGTGTCTTTAATATTATGGACTTCTGTCTAACATAGTGAAGCTTGCATGCCATAAATATATATTCATATATATTCGTTATGTACTGTCATGTACCAAGATATTATATGCTATACAACCTATGAACATAAAATTGTTATACCGGCCCCGTTAACTTCAACTTGTTTTGCCGGCCTGTATGTTAGCTCAGGGCTAATCACACCACTGATGTGGGACAATTGCGGCCTTGAGATAACCATGAAGAAACGCCGTGCCAGCCATGTTCCCACGATGGACGATAAGCCACAGCCTGGGATCCTGCTGAGAATGAGAAGATGCATAAGTCACTGGGGGGTATAAATATGTGCTCTTAAGTTGTGTTTGGAGAGAAGCCTGGGGAATTGCTGTTAGGTACTAGGTGTATCTCCCAAAAGCTTTTGAATAAACTTGCTATACTTTGACTCATAACTGGTCTCAGATGTATCTTTTACCTACAACACTAACATTCATGCCACATAAGTGCCAGGCAATGACCATCTCCACTATCACTTGACTCCTCCTTGGATTTTGACAATCAAGGACGAGTTTGGGTCCCTTTAATGGTAGTAGTACAATGCAAACACATGCCACCCTCACACAGTAACGCCACCAAGCTGAACTCATCCCTGTTGACCACACCGCAGAGCCCTAGTCACTGTCTCTCATACTAGATTAATAAAGGACAGCTATAAGCCCACTAAACCTATTAATCCATAGACCACCTCCACTCTGATACCTGGACATTGGATTTAGGAATTCAGTAAGAGAACTGAGTGCAACTCCAATAAGCAGCTCAAGACCATCCAGGAGAAAGCACTCCATTTGATTGACACTGCATCCACATTCGACAACCATTCACTCCACCACCGACGAACAGTGACAGCCATGTGTACCATCTACAAGATGCACTGCAGGAACTCACCAAGGTTCCTTAGACAGTACCTTCCAAACCCACAACCACTCCTATCTAGAAGAACAAGAGCAGCAGATAGCTGGAAGCACTATCACCCGGATGTTGCCCTTCAAGGCCTCACCATCCTTACTTGCAAATATATCACTGTTCCTTCACTGTCGCTAGGTCAAAATCATGGAATTGCCTCCCTAACAGCACTGTGGGTGGGTGTATCTCAGGGACTGCAGGCCCACCATCGAGTTCTCGATTAAGAAAGAAAAGAAATAAAATATCCAGTAAAGCACGAAGTTGAACATATAGCCAGCTGGTGAAATTATTTCACTCTCTGCTGCAACGTGTGAAATAGTGGAACCCACCCATTTCGTATCTCCATCATATCAGTAGCAGATAAAGCTGTGTAGCACATATGTCCTTTCATAGAACATTACAGCGCAGAACAGGCCCATCGGCCCACGATGTTGCGCCGACCAGTTAAAAAGCAATGACCCTCTAACCTAAACCAATCCCTTTCCATCCATAAACCTATCCACGGATCTCTTAAACACCCCCAAACTAGGCGCATTTACAACTGCAGCAGGCAGGGCATTCCAATCCCTCACCACCCTCTGGGTAAAGAACCTACCCCTGACATCCGTCCTATAACTACCACCCCTTAATTTAAAGCTTATGCCCCCTCGTGCTAGCTTTCTCCATCCGAGGAAAAAGGCTATCACTGTCCACCCTATCTAAACCTCGAATCATCTTATATGTTTCAATAAGGTCCCCTCTTAGCCGCCTTCTTTCTAACGAAAACAACCTCAAATCCCTCAGTCTCTTCTCATAGGACCTCCCCTCCATACCAGGCAACATCCTGGTAAACCTCCTCTGCACCCTTTCCAAAGCCTCCACATCCTTCCTGTAATGTGGGGACCAGAACTGCACACAATACTCCAAGTGCGGCCGCACCAGAGTTGTGTACAGTTGCAACATGACGCTGCAGCTCCTAAATTCAATCCCCCTACCAATAAACGCCAAGACACCGTATGCCTTTCTAACAACCCTATCTACTTGATTCCCAACTTTCAGGGATCTATGTACACATACACCTAGATCCCTCTGTTCATCCACACTATTCAGAGTCCTACCGTTAGCCCTATACTCTACACATCTGTTATTCCTGCCAAAGTGAATTACCTCACACTTTTCCGCATTAAACTCCATCCGCCACCTCTCGGCCCAGCTCTGCAATTTGTCCAAGTCTCCCTGTAAACTATGACACCCTTCCTCACTATCTACCACACCTCCAACTTTGGTGTCATCAGCAAATTTACTAATCCACCCAACTATACCCTCATCCAGATCATTTATAAAAATTATAAACATCCTCAGAGGATCATTATCTCCTGCCTGACCTCCGACAAAATCTTAGGGCATAATCCATCCAACCCCGACAACTGTTCCTCTGCCTCCCCCGTGACCCCACCCCACCTCCCTCCGCCCCCTCCCCACCCTCTCCGCTCACTATCCCAGATCCTAATCACTCTTTTCTGGGTGAAGCAGTGTTTCACATGCACCTCCTTTAATCTGGTCTATTGTATTTGCTGCTCCCAATGCAGTCTACTCGACTATGGAGAGACCCATTGCAGACAGGGTGACCTCTTTGCAGAACACCTTTGATCCATTTCAAGACACCACCCTCCTCTCCTGCCCACATGTCCATCGTTGGCCTTTTGCAATGTTCTTGTGAGCCCCAATGTAAACTGGAGGAACAGCATCTCACGTTCGGTTAGGCATTTTACAGCCTTTGGAATGAACATTGAGTTCAACACCTTCACAGCCTGAACTTGTTCCTCCACCTTCACCCCATTTCCATTTATTTTATTTCACTTCATTTCATTTATTACTTTTATTGTTTGATTTCCAGTATTTAAATTTTCATTTCTTCCATTGTTTCATTTTACCAATTCTTTAAAATCTCGCTTTCCAAATTATTCCCCTCCCCACCCCAACCCACCCCACCCCACTAGGGCAATCTGTTACATGTCTCAAGTTGTCCTTTGCCAATCTGTTTACCTCTGTTCTGACATTTACACATTCTGATCTCTAAATGGCTGGTATTAGCACCCTTTTTACCTGTGGTAACTACTACTTACATCCCCTTTGCCTTTTTGTCTATAATATCTTTGACAATTAACACCCCTGCCTCCACCCCTTCATCCCTCACCCGAACAGTATAAACCTTGTCCTATTTTCTTCATCTTCAACTCTGACGAAGGATCATCCAGACATGAAACATTGGCTCGATTCTCTCATCACAGATGCTGTCAGACCTGCTGAGGTTTTCCAACATTTTCTGTTTTTGTTTCAGATTCTAATAGCTGTAGAAATGTGCTTTCACCTAGGATCAGCTGCCTGAGCTGGGGCCTGCAGGACTGTGTAGGAGAGCAGATCTGGATTATATATCATTGTGTCCACATTCCGGGGCAGCTCCAGGATTCATCCAGAAGGCACTGATTAAAGCAACACCCTGGGCTGAAAAAGTTTCGCTTGTTTGATTCAATTGTGCAGGGTTCATCATCACTGGAAAACTGGAGATTCTTATCTGACTTCAATAGACCTTTACATGGTCTGTTCCCCGCCCTCCCTGCTAGAATTCCTGTGCTGAGTGGGATGGGAGAATTAATATCTCACACTTCCAACTCCTCTGGAATGTGAATGGCAGCAATAGCTGAGCTGATTTACTCAGATTTTTAGCACAAGGTCTGACAGGTGGTGAGTGTTCAGGTTTGTCCAGCAGAGCTGTGACAGTGGCTGAATGTGTAAAGGAAAATCGGAGCATGGGGACTGGAGGAAAACCTCCCCCTGTCAGTTTCTCAAATGCTTCCCCATTCTCTGCTGTTATAGTGCTGTAACATTGTGGGCTAAATAGAGGTGAATATCCACTTGTTAGTGACAAATTCGCCAACTTATTTTGAAGATTGTGACATGGTCTGACGCTGCCACTGTCCCAGTACTTTCAGATCGACACAGACACAGGATCACAACACCAATGTTAAGGTGAAAGTGTGTAACTTTAATTCAGCCACCAATACAACAATTCACACATTCGGAACAGTTCACCACACTCGCTCCCAGCCACCAGAGGGTGTCAAACAGTAATGAGCTTGGTTTCTGAGATGTGGGTCACCCAGTGTGTGCTCTATTCTGAATTTTCATGGCATATCTGTTCCAATTGTGAAATGTTCCAAGTAAAGGTGGGTCACCCTTTGGGAGTTTGTGTTTTGTGGGTGGATTCAGTAGCTGCTGATTGCCTATTGGGTGATGATTATTGATTATATCATGTTGAGTCAGCAGAGGGAGAGAGTATAAAAACCTCACTCTCACACCAAGAAACCATCGTTAGATTTCACTGCTGCTCATTGCACTGAAACCTGACAACAGAAACACAGCCGCTGACACCATGAGCAAGATTGTGCTGTTCGAAGAGCCAGATTGCAGAGGCAACTGGAAGGAGTTTACAGACAGTGTCTCCAATCTAGAGACTGAGTCATTCGCTAAAACTGCTCGCTCCCTGAAAGTGGTGGGCAAACACAGGGTTGCTTACAAGGACAAAGACATGAAAGGGGATTTCATGGTTTATGGGCAAGGTGAACACAACAACCTTGGCTGCATGGACAGAGAGATTATGTCATTGCGCCTGGTGAAGGAGGAATTAGGAAATCCTGAAATCGTTCTATATGAACATGTAGAGTTTCGGGGTCAATCTCGAAGCATCAGTGGACCTGTTGATGATCTGAGGAGATTTGGTTTCAACAACCAGGTCTCATCCCATGAGGTGAAGGAAGGTGTGTGGATTCTATGCAAAGGCTTCAATCAGACTGGGAGACGCCTGATTACATTTAAGGGTGAGAAATGTTCCAACTACTGTCTGTTCAACTGGAATGACAAACTATCTTCCCTCAAACCCTTACTGAATAGTGATCATGAAGTGTGAATACTTCAACTTGTGAAGAGTTTGAGCTGGTCTATCCCAGGCTGATCTGCTTTGACTGCTGCTTACCCGCTGGTGATAGACTGCCCTCCCTGTCGTAGCCGCACTGTCTGTAAGAGAGACTGAGCCTGCACCGAAAACCTGTACTCAAATAACCTGCCGCTCCCAGCAAACTGATTTCAAATCCATATAACCCTGAAAAAGCAAATCCTTGTTGTTCCTCGGTGCAAGATGAATTATATTCCTTTGTTTTTATATTCTGTAACACTGCTTTACTCTGTCAGTGACTAACCAATCAAATAAAATTCAAATGCTGCAAACTCATTGTTAATGTTTCTGTTTGTTAGTCTCCAATTTCCTGAAAATCTTTGGTTAAAGTAACAGGAAATTTGTGAAATTTATGATTAAAGGCTGTGATAGTTTTTGCAGTGACAGAGTATCTTTAATAACCAGATACAGATGGGAGTAAAAGATGAAGAATTACATCCGGGGACAGGATCCTCACTCTCTGAGCTGATGAAGCTCATTCCAGAGACATTGAGCCACAAGACTGGTCTCTCGAACATGATCCTCTTTCTAATTTATGTTTTATCTGAACAACAACATTTAAACTAACTTCCTCCAGACCCAAGCAGAGGGATTTTTTCAAAGTGGTATTGGAATCTGTGGTGAGATTTATTAGAGGGTTTAAAATGAGAAAGGATTTTGGGGAAAGATTGGGTTTGTTAATTGAGAGAAGAGGTCATCACTTATAAACTTGTCATTGTGATTGAGGAGAGACATGGAGGGTGTGGTCTCCTCCATTCAGACTTCCAACAATAAGTGCGAGGATTTCAGGAATTTTCTCACCTATTGGGAACATCTGACCAGCTGCCTCTCCCCTCCCTCCCCCTCGCTCACAGGACTAAACTTTCTCCACTACTCCCACTGCTCTGGCCCTGAAATTACATCTTCATCCAGTTTCTCTCCCATCTCCCACCTCCCTCAGCACTTACTGAGCATCCACTGCCATAGAGAACCCACTGAACACCCACTGTCAGTGAGGAGCACTGTCACTGAGGACCATTGTCACTAAGCACGCACTGAACACCCACTGTCACTGAACACCCACCGTCACTGAGCACCCACTGTCACTGAGCATCCACTATCATTGATCACGCACTGTCACTGAGCACGCACCGTCACTGAGCACCCACTGTCACTGAACACCCACCGTCACTGAGCACCCACCGTCACTGAGCACCCACTGTCACTGAGCATCCACTATCATTGATCACGCACTGTCACTGAGCACGCACCGTCACTGAGCACCCACTGTCACTGAACACCCACCGTCACTGAGCACCCACCGTCACTGAGCACCCACTGTCACTGAGCACGCACCGTCACTGAGCACCCACCGTCACTGAGCACCCACCGTCACTGAGCACCCACCGTCACTGAACACCCACCGTCACTGAGCACCCACTGAGCACCCACCGTCACTGAGCACCCACCGTCACTGAGCACGCACCGTCACTGAGCATCCACTATCATTGATCACGCACTGTCACTGAGCACGCACCGTCACTGAGCACCCACTGTCACTGAACACCCACCGTCACTGAGCACCCACCGTCACTGAGCACCCACTGTCACTGAGCATCCACTATCATTGATCACGCACTGTCACTGAGCACGCACCGTCACTGAGCACCCACTGTCACTGAACACCCACCGTCACTGAGCACCCACCGTCACTGAGCACCCACTGTCACTGAGCACGCACCGTCACTGAGCACCCACTGAGCACCCACCGTCACTGAGCACCCACTGTCACTGAACACCCACCGTCACTGAGCACCCACTGAGCACCCACCGTCACTGAGCACCCACCGTCACTGAGCACGCACCGTCACTGAGCACCCACCGTCACTGAGCACCCACCGTCACTGAGCACCCACCGTCACTGAGCACCCACCGTCACTGAACACCCACCGTCACTGAACACCCACCGTCACTGAGCACCCACTGTCACTGAGCACCCACCGTCACTGAACACCCACCGTCACTGAACACCCACCGTCACTGAGCACCCACCGTCACTGAGCACCCACCGTCACTGAACACCCACCGTCACTGAACACCCACCGTCACTGAGCACCCACCGTCACTGAGCACCCACTGTCACTGAGCACGCACCGTCACTGAGCACCCACTGTCACTGAGCACCCACCGTCACTGAGCACCCACCGTCACTGAGCACCCACCGTCACTGAACACCCACCGTCACTGAGCACCCACTGAGCACCCACCGTCACTGAGCACCCACCGTCACTGAGCACCCACCGTCACTGAATACCCACCGTCACTGAACACCCACCGTCACTGAGCACCCACCGTCACTGAGCACCCACCGTCACTGAGCACCCACCGTCACTGAATACCCACCGTCACTGAGCACCCACCGTCACTGAATACCCACCGTCACTGAGCACCCACTGAGCACCCACCGTCACTGAACACCCACCGTCACTGAGCACCCACTGTCACTGAGCACCCACTGAGCACCCACCGTCACTGAGCACCCACCGTCACTGAGCACCCACTGAGCATCCACCGTCACTGAACACCCACCGTCACTGAGCACCCACCGTCACTGAGCACCCACTGAGCACCCACCGTCACTGAGCACCCACCGTCACTGAGCACCCACTGTCACTGAGCACCCACCGTCACTGAACACCCACCGTCACTGAGCACCCACCGTCACTGAACACCCACCGTCACTGAGCACCCACCGTCACTGAACACCCACCGTCACTGAGCACCCACCGTCACTGAGCACCCACCGTCACTGAACACCCACCGTCACTGAACACCCACCGTCACTGAGCACCCACCGTCACTGAGCACCCACCGTCACTGAGCACCCACCGTCACTGAACACCCACCGTCACTGAGCACCCACCGTCACTGAGCACCCACCGTCACTGAGCACCCACCGTCACTGAGCACCCACTGAGCACCCACCGTCACTGAGCACCCACCGTCACTGAACACCCACCGTCACTGAGCACCCACCGTCACTGAGCACCCACCGTCACTGAATACCCACCGTCACTGAACACCCACCGTCACTGAGCACCCACTGTCACTGAGCACCCACTGAGCACCCACCGTCACTGAACACCCACCGTCACTGAGCACCCACTGAGCACCCACTGTCACTGAGCACCCACCGTCACTGAGCACCCACTGAGCACCCACTGTCACTGAGCACCCACCGTCACTGAGCACCCACCGTCACTGAGCACCCACTGAGCACCCACTGTCACTGAGCACCCACTGTCACTGAGCACCCACCGTCACTGAGCACCCACTGAGCACCCACCGTCACTGAGCACCCACCGTCACTGAGCACCCACCGTCACTGAGCACCCACTGTCACTGAGCACCCACCGTCACTGAGCACCCACTGAGCACCCACCGTCACTGAGCACGCACCGTCACTGAGCACCCACCGTCACTGAGCACCCACCGTCACTGAGCACCCACCGTCACTGAACACCCACTGTCACTGAGCACCCACCGTCACTGAGCACCCACTGAACACCCACCGTCACTGAGCACCCACCGTCACTGAGCACCCACTGAACACCCACCGTCACTGAGCACGCACCGTCACTGAGCACCCACCGTCACTGAACACCCACCGTCACTGAGCACCCACCGTCACTGAACACCCACCGTCACTGAGCACCCACCGTCACTGAGCACCCACCGTCACTGAATACCCACCGTCACTGAACACCCACCGTCACTGAGCACCCACTGTCACTGAGCACCCACTGAGCACCCACCGTCACTGAACACCCACCGTCACTGAGCACCCACTGAGCACCCACTGTCACTGAGCACCCACCGTCACTGAGCACCCACTGAGCACCCACTGTCACTGAGCACCCACCGTCACTGAGCACCCACCGTCACTGAGCACCCACTGAGCACCCACTGTCACTGAGCACCCACTGTCACTGAGCACCCACTGAACACCCACCGTCACTGAGCACCCACTGAACACCCACCGTCACTGAGCACCCACTGAACACCCACCGTCACTGAGCACCCACCGTCACTGAGCACCCACTGAGCACCCACCGTCACTGAGCACCCACCGTCACTGAGCACCCACTGTCACTGAGCACCCACCGTCACTGAGCACCCACTGTCACTGAGCACCCACCGTCACTGAGCACCCACCGTCACTGAGCACCCACCGTCACTGAGCACCCACTGAGCACCCACCGTCACTGAGCACCCACCGTCACTGAGCACCCACTGTCACTGAGCACCCACCGTCACTGAGCACCCACCGTCACTGAGCACCCACTGAGCACCCACCGTCACTGAGCACCCACCGTCACTGAGCACCCACCGTCACTGAGCACCCACTGTCACTGAGCACCCACCGTCACTGAGCACCCACCGTCACTGAGCACCCACTGAGCACCCACCGTCACTGAGCACCCACCGTCACTGAGCACCCACTGTCACTGAGCACCCACCGTCACTGAGCACCCACTGTCACTGAGCACCCACCGTCACTGAGCACCCACTGAGCACCCACCGTCACTGAGCACCCACTGAACACCCACCGTCACTGAGCACCCACTGAACACCCACCGTCACTGAGCACCCACCGTCACTGAGCACCCACTGAACACCCACCGTCACTGAGCACCCACCGTCACTGAACACCCACCATCACTGAACACCCACTGTCACTGAGCACCCACCGTCACTGAGCACCCACTGAACACCCACCGTCACTGAGCACCCACCGTCACTGAGCACCCACCGTCACTGAGCACCCACCGTCACTGAGCACCCACCGTCACTGAACACCCACTGAGCACCCACCGTCACTGAGCACCCACCGTCACTGAGCACCCACTGAACACCCACCGTCACTGAGCACCCACTGAACACCCACCGTCACTGAGCACCCACTGAACACCCACCGTCACTGAGCACCCACTGAACACCCACCGTCACTGAGCACCCACCGTCACTGAGCACCCACTGAACACCCACCGTCACTGAGCACCCACCGTCACTGAACACCCACCATCACTGAACACCCACTGTCACTGAGCACCCACCGTCACTGAGCACCCACTGAACACCCACCGTCACTGAGCACCCACCGTCACTGAGCACCCACTGAACACCCACCGTCACTGAGCACCCACCGTCACTGAACACCCACCATCACTGAACACCCACTGAGCACCCACCGTCACTGAGCACGCACCGTCACTGAGCACCCACTGAGCACCCACCGTCACTGAGCACCCACTGTCACTGAGCACCCACCGTCACTGAGCACCCACCGTCACTGAGCACCCACCGTCACTGAGCACCCACCGTCACTGAGCACCCACCGTCACTGAGCACCCACTGAGCACCCACCGTCACTGAGCACCCACCGTCACTGAGCACCCACTGTCACTGAGCACCCACCGTCACTGAGCACCCACCGTCACTGAACACCCACCGTCACTGAGCACCCACCGTCACTGAGCACCCACTGAGCACCCACCGTCACTGAACACCCACCGTCACTGAGCACCCACCGTCACTGAGCACCCACTGAGCACCCACCGTCACTGAGCACCCACCGTCACTGAGCAAATAGCGCATCTTGCTGGCCCTG
The DNA here is from genome assembly GCF_965287045.1 of Carcharhinus amblyrhynchos. Taxonomy (NCBI): domain Eukaryota; kingdom Metazoa; phylum Chordata; class Chondrichthyes; order Carcharhiniformes; family Carcharhinidae; genus Carcharhinus; species Carcharhinus amblyrhynchos. Next base: position 76,043,291 of record NC_137336.1, on the reverse strand, counting down.
AGTTAATTTTGGTAACAGATCTCTCATCCTTCTAAACAGCAATTAGCATTGAGCCAATTAGCACAACCTTCCCTCATAAGATAACCCCTTTGAGGCCAAACGTAGAACAGTACAGCACAGGAACAGGCCCTTCAGCCCACCATGTTATCCTGAACATGACACAAATTATACTAACCGCTTCTGCCTGCCTTTGGTCCATATCCCTCTGTACCTTGTATCTAAAATAGATAACCTCTGTATCTAAAAGCCGCTATCATATCTGACCCCCACCCCACCCCTGACAGTATGTTCCACGCACCACATGAAAAAAACTTGTCCCTCACATCGCCTTTGAACTTCTCCCTGTATCTTAGGTGTGTGCCCTCGAGTATTGGACGTTTCAACTCTGGGAAAACATTCCTGAACCTTCTCTGAGCTGCTTCCAATGTAATACATCCCTCCTTAAATAAACAGACCAAAACTGTGTGCAGCACTCTCAGTATGGGCTCAACAATATACCTGTACACTTGTCGCAAAACTTCCCAACTTTCTACCCCCTTGAATGAAAGCTCCAAATCTCAGTCTGGCTTCCATTTCACTTGCTGCACCTTTCTGTTAACTTTTTGTGTTTCATGAAGGGGACGCCCAGATGTCTCTGAATATCATTCTTCTGCAGTCTACCACCCAAATCCCCCCTCACCTCCTGACAAATCTCCGTAAACCTAACTACATTCCCCCACCTCACCAGTCAACTGACCACCCTCTCCGCCCCCTGACAACACCCCCACATCTGATTACCTCTTTATTTCACAGCTTCTCCAACCTTACTACTCATGATCCTCCCAATTTCCCCCCACACTGCAAAACCCCAGCCACACCAACTACCCCGCGCCCGCTCTCGACCAACCCATTAAGCCTTATCCCCGACTGCCCACCACATCCCCAACCATTTTACTGCCACCCATCCCGCGATCATTAAACTATCTCCCACTCCCCTGTCTTCCTGATCACCCATCACTGTACCTGAGTACCCCACTACCCACCCACTTCCTGACCACCTCACTAATGCTCTCGCAGCCCCAACATCAATAAGGTCCCCCATGCAAGGCTTATTGAGAAAGTGAGGGGGCATGGGATCCAAGGGGACATTGCATTGTGGATCCAGAACTGACTTGCCCACAGAATGCAGAGGGTGGTTGTACATGGGTCATATTCTGCATGGAGGTTGGTCACCAGTGGAGTTCTGGGACCCTTGCTGTTTGTGATTTTTATAAATGACCTGGATGAAGAAGTGGAGGGATGGGTTGGTGAGTTTGCCGATAACACAAAGATTGGAGGTATTGTGGATAGTTTGGAGGGATGTCAGAAGTTGCAGAGTGATGTAAATGGGATGCAAGACTGGGCGGAGAAGTGGCAGATGGACTTCAACCCGGATAAGTGTGTGGTGATTCATTTTGGCAGGTCAAACGGGATGAAGGAATACAATATTAAGGGTAAGACTCTTAGCAGTGTGGAAGATCAAAGGATCTTGGGGTCCAGGTTTATAGGACTCTCAAATCGGCTTCGCAGGTGGAGGATGTGGTTAAGAAGGCGTATGGTGTACTGACCTTCATCAATCGAGGAATTGAGTCTAGGAGTTGGGAGATAATGCTGCCACTGTATAAGACCCTGGTCAGACCACACTTGGAGTACTGTGCTCAGTTCTGGTCGCCTCATTACAGGAAGGATGTGGAAGCCATTGAAAGTGTTCAGAGGAGATTCACAAGGATGTTGCCTGGATTGGGTGGCATGCCTTATGAAGATAGGTTGAGAGAGCTCGGTCTTTTCTCCTTGGAGAGACGAAAGATGAGAGGTGACCTGATAGAAGTGTATAAGATGTTGAGAGGTATTGATCGAGTGGATTCTCAAAGGCTTTTTCCCAGGGCTGAAATGGTTGCCGCAAGAGGACACAGGTTTACAGTGCTGGGGAGCAGGTACAGAGGAGATGTCAGGGCTAAGTTTTTCACTCAGAGAGTAGTGGGTGAGTGGAATCGGCTGCCGGCGGTTGTGGTGGAGGCGGATTCAATAGGGTCTTCTAAGAGTAGATGGGACTTAGTAGGACTGAGGGTTATAGGTAAGCCTAGTAGGTAGAAATATGTTCGGCTGAAGGGCCTGTTTGTGCTGTAGTTTTTCTATGTTCTATGCTCTATCTGCCCCATCCCCGTAATACCCAATTATCCCATTTGACTGTCACATTTCTGCCAACAACCCCACTAATCCTCAACCCTGACACCACAATCAACGGACCACTCCTCTTAACTACCCCAATCACTCCAGTAACCCTCCACCCCACTCTGAACACCACCACTCCTCTTAACTACCCCAATCACTCCAGTAACCCTCTGCCCCACTCTGAATACCACCACTCCTCTTAACTACCCCAATCACTCCAGTAACCCTCCGCCCCACTCTGAACACCACCACTCCTCTTAACTACCCCAATCACTCCAGTAACCCTCCACCTCACTCTGAACACCACCACTCCTCTTAACTACCCCAATCACTCCAGTAACCCTCTGCCCCACTCTGAACACCACCACTCCTCTTAACTACCCCAATCACTCCAGTAACCCTCCGCCCCACTCTGAACACCACCACTCCTCTTAACTACCCCAATCACTCCAGTAACCCTCTGCCCCACTCTGAACACCACCACTCCTCTTAACTACCCCAATCACTCCAGTAACCCTCCGCCCCACTCTGAACACCACCACTCCTCTTAACTACCCCAATCACTCCAGTAACCCTCTGCCCCACTCTGAATACCACCACTCCTCTTAACTACCCCAATCACTCCAGTAACCCTCTGCCCCACTCTGAACACCACCACTCCATTCAACTACCCCAATCACTCCAGTAACCCTCTGCCCCACTCTGAACACCACCACTCCTCTTAACTACCCCAATCACTCCAGTAACCCTCTGCCCCACTCTGAACACCACCACTCCATTCAACTACCCCAATCACTCCAGTAACCCTCTGCCCCACTCTGAACACCACCACTCCTCTTAACTACCCCAATCACTCCAGTAACCCTCTGCCTCACTCTGAACACCACCACTCCTCTTAACTACCCCAATCACTCCAGTAACCCTCTGCCCCACTCTGAACACCACCACTCCACTCAACTACCCCAATCACTCCAGTAACCCTCCACCCCACTCTGAACACCACCACTCCTCTTAACTACCCCAATCACTCCAGTAACCCTCTGCCTCACTCTGAACACCACCACTCCTCTTAACTACCCCAATCACTCCAGTAACCCTCTGCCCCACTCTGAACACCACCACTCCATTCAACTACCCCAATCACTCCAGTAACCCTCTGCCCCACTCTGAACACCACCACTCCTCTTAACTACCCCAATCACTCCAGTAACCCTCTGCCTCACTCTGAACACCACCACTCCACTCAACTACCCCAATCACTCCAGTAACCCTCCGCCCCACTCTGAACACCACCACTCCTCTTAACTACCCCAATCACTCCAGTAACCCTCTGCTCCACTCTGAACACCACCACTCCATTCAACTACCCCAATCACTCCAGTAACCCTCCACCTCACTCTGAACACCACCACTCCTCTTAACTACCCCAATCACTCCAGTAACCCTCTGCTCCACTCTGAACACCACCACTCCACTCAACTACCCCAATCACTCCAGTAACCCTCCACCCCACTCTGAACACCACCACTCCTCTTAACTACCCCAATCACTCCAGTAACCCTCTGCCCCACTCTGAACACCACCACTCCTCTTAACTACCCCAATCACTCCAGTAACCCTCCACCCCACTCTGAATACCACCACTCCACTCAACTACCCCAATCACTCCAGTAACCCTCTGCCCCACTCTGAACACCACCACTCCTCTTAACTACCCCAATCACTCCAGTAACCCTCTGCCCCACTCTGAACACCACCACTCCTCTTAACTACCCCAATCACTCCAGTAACCCTCTGCCCCACTCTGAACACCACCACTCCTCTTAACTACCCCAATCACTCCAGTAACCCTCTGCCCCACTCTGAACACCACCACTCCACTCAACTACCCCAATCACTCCAGTAACCCTCTGCCCCACTCTGAACACCACCACTCCTCTTAACTACCCCAATCACTCCAGTAACCCTCTGCCCCACTCTGAACACCACCACTCCTCTTAACTACCCCAATCACTCCAGTAACCCTCTGCCCCACTCTGAACACCACCACTCCTCTTAACTACCCCAATCACTCCAGTAACCCTCTGCCTCACTCTGAACACCACCACTCCTCTTAACTACCCCAATCACTCCAGTAACCCTCTGCCCCACTCTGAACACCACCACTCCACTCAACTACCCCAATCACTCCAGTAACCCTCTGCCCCACTCTGAACACCACCACTCCTCTTAACTACCCCAATCACTCCAGTAACCCTCTGCCCCACTCTGAACACCACCACTCCTCTTAACTACCCCAATCACTCCAGTAACCCTCTGCCCCACTCTGAACACCACCACTCCTCTTAACTACCCCAATCACTCCAGTAACCCTCTGCCCCACTCTGAACACCACCACTCCTCTTAACTACCCCAATCACTCCAGTAACCCTCTGCCCCACTCTGAACACCACCACTCCTCTTAACTACCCCAATCACTCCAGTAACCCTCTGCCCCACTCTGAACACCACCACTCCTCTTAACTACCCCAATCACTCCAGTAACCCTCTGCCCCACTCTGAACACCACCACTCCTCTTAACTACCCCAATCACTCCAGTAACCCTCTGCCCCACTCTGAACACCACCACTCCTCTTAACTACCCCAATCACTCCAGTAACCCTCTGCCCCACTCTGAACACCACCACTCCTCTTAACTACCCCAATCACTCCAGTAACCCTCTGCCCCACTCTGAACACCACCACTCCTCTTAACTACCCCAATCACTCCAGTAACCCTCTGCCCCACTCTGAACACCACCACTCCTCTTAACTACCCCAATCACTCCAGTAACCCTCTGCCCCACTCTGAACACCACCACTCCTCTTAACTACCCCAATCACTCCAGTAACCCTCCGCCCCACTCTGAACACCACCACTCCTCTTAACTACCCCAATCACTCCAGTAACCCTCCACCCCACTCTGAATACCACCACTCCTCTTAACTACCCCAATCACTCCAGTAACCCTCTGCCCCACTCTGAACACCACCACTCCTCTTAACTACCCCAATCACTCCAGTAACCCTCTGCCCCACTCTGAACACCACCACTCCTCTTAACTACCCCAATCACTCCAGTAACCCTCTGCCCCACTCTGAACACCACCACTCCTCTTAACTACCCCAATCACTCCAGTAACCCTCTGCCCCACTCTGAACACCACCACTCCTCTTAACTACCCCAATCACTCCAGTAACCCTCTGCCCCACTCTGAACACCACCACTCCTCTTAACTACCCCAATCACTCCAGTAACCCTCTGCTCCACTCTGAACACCACCACTCCACTCAACTACCCCAATCACTCCAGTAACCCTCCACCTCACTCTGAACACCACCACTCCTCTTAACTACCCCAATCACTCCAGTAACCCTCCACCTCACTCTGAACACCACCACTCCACTCAACTACCCCAATCACTCCAGTAACCCTCTGCCCCACTCTGAACACCACCACTCCTCTTAACTACCCCAATCACTCCAGTAACCCTCCACCCCACTCTGAATACCACCACTCCTCTTAACTACCCCAATCACTCCAGTAACCCTCTGCCCCACTCTGAACACCACCACTCCTCTTAACTACCCCAATCACTCCAGTAACCCTCTGCCCCACTCTGAACACCACCACTCCTCTTAACTACCCCAATCACTCCAGTAACCCTCTGCCCCACTCTGAACACCACCACTCCTCTTAACTACCCCAATCACTCCAGTAACCCTCTGCCCCACTCTGAACACCACCACTCCTCTTAACTACCCCAATCACTCCAGTAACCCTCTGCTCCACTCTGAACACCACCACTCCACTCAACTACCCCAATCACTCCAGTAACCCTCCACCTCACTCTGAACACCACCACTCCTCTTAACTACCCCAATCACTCCAGTAACCCTCCACCTCACTCTGAACACCACCACTCCACTCAACTACCCCAATCACTCCAGTAACCCTCTGCCCCACTCTGAACACCACCACTCCTCTTAACTACCCCAATCACTCCAGTAACCCTCTGCCCCACTCTGAACACCACCACTCCTCTTAACTACCCCAATCACTCCAGTAACCCTCTGCCCCACTCTGAACACCACCACTCCACTCAACTACCCCAATCACTCCAGTAACCCTCTGCCCCACTCTGAATACCACCACTCCACTCAACTACCCCAATCACTCCAGTAACCCTCTGCCCCACTCTGAACACCACCACTCCTCTTAACTACCCCAATCACTCCAGTAACCCTCTGCCCCACTCTGAACACCACCACTCCACTCAACTACCCCAATCACTCCAGTAACCCTCTGCCCCACTCTGAACACCACCACTCCTCTTAACTACCCCAATCACTCCAGTAACCCTCTGCCCCACTCTGAATACCACCACTCCACTCAACTACCCCAATCACTCCAGTAACCCTCTGCCCCACTCTGAACACCACCACTCCTCTTAACTACCCCAATCACTCCAGTAATCCTCCACCTCACTCTGAACACTCAACCACCCTCCCAACTCCCCAATTACTCCCCCAACCACCTCTGACTGGCTCAACCTCCAAACCCTCCATCTAGAGAAATCATTCCCCTGACCTGTCCCACTCACTGACCTTACACATTCACCTTATCTCCTGATGGGGGTTTTCAACTTCCTGGTTAGTGTCTTAAAAAGGGGCACGTAGCTTCACGCCCCCCAGAGATCCTGCACTGCACTGAAGGGACCCCTGAAGCTGATCGTCTGCATACCTCTCACTTGGCCTTTGTTCCAGCTCCAGTCTCGGGTCCATGAAAAGGAGTTGAACAGCAAACTAACAGTAATTACCATTCCAAGGCGGATTTGGCCGCCTTCTCTGGTGTTCAGACAATATTTCATCTTGGTTAATATATCACCATAAGCCTTTACCTGCTGCAGTAAAATTCCAAGTGGCACAATATGGAATGCTTTCTGGAAATCCAAATACATCTCATCTACGTGTTCCCCTTTATTCATCTCGCTTGTTACATCCTCCTGAAAGGACGCCCTCTATTTTAAGGGTGGGGAGGGAATCCCAAGTCTGTTTAAAAGCTGAATAAATAACTGCAATCAATTTCAAACCTTTCACTCCAGGTCCTGTTGGGAATATCACCACCTCTTCAAACTATCAAGTACTGATCCTACACTTACTCCCCAGGGGAAAATAAACTCAGATTGAAAGTCAAACAGTGCACTGGGCAGAGAATGTGCATATCCACTGAGTTTCTCACTGGTTGTTTGCTCACGTCTGCCATAGTCACTAATGTAGTGATCACTTGTCTCCTGAGCCTACAGCCTGTGTGTTGTTGTCTGTGAGACAGTCGCCCAAATTTCACATTTCCCTATTGAGGGTGTTTAAGCAGAGGGAATGAGCATGATTCCCTCTGGCCTCTCACCCACCCATCAATTTTGCTCCTTACCCTTTCTCCAAATTGTCATCTTTCAGTGGTCAATTACTTGCCAATTTCAGGCATTTTCTCACCCAACCCTCAATGATTGGAGTGATGGGAGGATTTAAAATGGCTTAAAAATGAATAGGCTTAGATCTCAAGCAGGAAGGAGAGTTGGGGTTGAGGGGCAGGTGATGGAGTGGGAGAGACCTCCTTCACTTTCCCCCGTTTGGTCATCCTCCAATAGTGTTCCGTACCTGCCTGACCACCCCAACCTACCTCCAATCTCTCTCTCTCCCCAAAACATCAATCGGCCACCTAACCACTTCCCCAGGTCCTCTTTGCCCTCCCCACCCTGACACACCTAAAACCTACCTTGCCATCTGGTTGTGGCATGTTGCACTGCTGCTTCTTATATTCACTACGGCTCTTGGGACTGCAGGGACTAGAGAACTTTCCACCAGTCAGTTGGCCAGCAGAGCTCTAAGGCAGGACGTCCCCCTGAGTGAGGGGCACAAGTACTGCCTGCAGACAATTACTATTCACTGGACAGTGGAATGATTGTGGGGAAGAAGGCAGTGTTGGTGCAGATATGGTTTGATTTGATTTATTATTGTCACGTATTAGTATACAGTGAAAAGTATTGTTTCTTGCGAGCTATACAGACAAAGCATACCATATAGAGAAGGAGAGAGTGCAGAATGACGTGTTACAGTCATAGCTAAGGTGCAGATAAAGTGAATTAGAGCATTGTTAGAGAATTTAAAAGAGTTGAATAAAGTTTTCAAATCATAGAATGAGAACCAAAGATAGAATTAGAAGGTATGCGAGGCACAGCTTGCAAGAAGTCACCTTGCTCCAGTGCCGTCTTGAATGGGGTTCACAATGTGTCCACCATGAATGAGACACTTCTTGTGCCAGTAGAAATACACACATGATTTAAAATACTAGCATGGCTGCAGGTCATGGAATCATAGAATCTCCACAGTGCAGAGGCAGCCACTCAATCCATCGAGTTTGCATCAAATCTGAAAGGCCCACATCCCTGGCTCTTTTTCCATACCAACCAAATTTATTAGGAAACAGGAACACCTCGAGGGAACCCATTCAGACACAGGGAGAACGTGCAAACTCCACACAGTCACCAAGACTAGAATCGAACCTGGGTCCCTGATGCTGTGAGACAGCAGTGCAAACAGATGTGCCACTGTGCCACCCAACGTTGTGCCCGTTCTCTGTTCTGGGCCTCTCTGTAATCAGATATTGTGTAAGGCACTGTTTAACATCTCTGTTTAGAGTTGGGCACTGTTCAAAATCCCCGTTTCGTGCAGGACACTGTTTAAAATCCCTGTTTGGTATGGGGCACTGTTTAAAATATCAGTTTCATCAGGATACTGTTTAAAATATGTGTTTAGTGAAGGGCACTATTAAACTCTCTGTTTAGTGTAGGACATTGTTTCAAATCTCGTTTAATGTTGCACTGTTTAAAATATCTGTTGAGTATCAGATGCTGTTTAAAATCTCTGTTTTGTGCGGGACACTGTTTAAAATCTGTGTTTAATGTAGGACACTGTTTAAAATATCTGTTTTGTGCAGCACACCGTTTAAAATCTCTGTTTACTAGGCCATATTTAAAATCTCTGTTTACTAGGCCATATTTAAAATCTCTGTTTACTAGGCCATATTTAAAATCTCTGTTTACTGTCGGCACTGTATAAAATCACTGTTTAGGGTGGAGTATGGTTTAAAATTTCTGTTGAGTGTCGGCCACTTTTTAAAATCTCTGCTTCGTGTGGGGTACTGTTTAAAATCTCTGTTTAGTGGAGGACACTGCTTAAAATCTCGGTTTAATATAGGCACTGTTTAATATCCCTGTTTAGAGTTGGAGACGGTTTAAAAACTTTCTTTCGTGCGGGACATGTTTAAAATATGTGCTTAGTAAAGGGCAGGGTTTAAAATCTCCGTTCAGTGTGGGACACTTTTTAAAATCTCATTTTGTTGGGGCACTCTTTAAAATCTCTGTTCAATGTGGGAGAGTGTGTTAAATCTCCGTTCAGTGTGGGACACTGTTTGAAATCGCTGTATTGGATACTGTTTATTATCTCTGTTTTCTGTGGGGCACTGTTTAAAATCCCTGTTAAGAGTTGGACACTGTTTAAAATCTCGGTTTCGTGCAGCAAACTGTTTAAAATCTCTGCTGTTTAGTGTAGGGCACTTTTTTAAAATCTCTGTTTAGTGTAGGCCACTATTTAAAATCTCTGTTTAGTGTAGGCCACTATTTAAAATCTCTGTTTAGTGTAGGCCACTATTTAAAATCTCTGTTTAGTATCGGACAGTGTTAAAAAACGCATTTAGTTTGGGGCACTTTTTGAAATCTCCGTTTATTGTAGGATACTGGTTAAAATCTCGTTCAGTGTAGGATATTATTTAATATCTCTGTTTAGTATAGGATATTGATTAATATCTCTATTTGGCATAGGGTACTGTTTAAATTCTCTGTTAGTGTGGGATACTGCTTAAAATCTCTGTCTAGTGTCATACAGTGTTTAAGATCTCTGCTTAGAGAGCTGAAGTGTTTATATCTCTGTTGGTGTAGGAGGCAGTCTGAAATCACTGTTTTGTGTGGGGCGCTGTTTAAAATCTCTGTTTCTTTTAGGTGACTGTTTGACATCATCATTTAGTGTAGGATACTGTTTAACTCTGTTCAGTATGGGACACTGTTTAAAATGTCTATTCAGTCTATTGCATTGTTTAGTGTATGGCTTGTTTAAAAGCTAATGTTTAAAAGTTTACTGTTAGTTTAAAATCTCTGTTTAGTGTGGGGTGCTGTTTAAAATCACTATTGAGTGTGGGACACAGTTTTACATGGCTGTTTAGTGTGGGACACTGTTTGAAATCTCTGCTTCGTGTAGGACAATGTTTAAAATCTCTGTTCCGTGTACGGCACTGTCTAAAATCTCCATTTCATGCAATGCACCGTTTAAAATCTCTGTTTGATGTCATGCAATGCAATGCACTGTCTAAAATCTCCATTTAATGCAATGCACTGTTTAAAATCTCCTTTTCACGTAGACCTCTGTTTAAGATCTCGTTTAGTGTTGATTCAGTTTATATATACGTTTACAGTAGGCCACAGTTTAAAATCTCTCTTTAGTGTAGGGCACTTTAGAATCTCTGTTTAGTGTGGGAACTGTTTAAAATCTCGTTTAACGTAGGATACTGTTTAAAATATCTGTTTACAGTTGGACACTGTTTCAAATCTTTGTTTCATGCACGACAACTGTTTAAAACCCATATTTAGTGTAGGGCAGTGTTTAAAATCTCGTCCAGTGTGGGGCACTGTTTGAATTCTCTGTTTAGTGTAGGACATCGGTTAAAACCTCGTTTAGTCTAGTATAGATCGCTGCTTAGAGTGGTGCACTGTTTAAAATCTCTGTTCCATGTATTGAGACTGTTTGAAAATCACTGTTTATTGTAGGGCACTATTTAACATCTCCAATTTGTGTGGGAAACTGTTTAAAATCTTGGTTTAGGGTAATGCCCAGTTTAAAATTTCTGTTTAGTATAGGGCACTGTTTAAATCTGTGCTGAGTGAATGGAGAGTTTAAAATCTCTGTTTAGTGGAGGACAATTTCTAATATCTCTTTTAGTGTAGGACACTGCTTAGAATCTTCGTTTAGTGAAGCGTACTGTTTAAAATCTCTGTTTAGTGCAGAGCTCTGATTAAATTACCTGTTTAGTGTTGGACACTATTTAAAATCTCTGTTTATTATAGTACATTGTTTAAAATCTCTTGTTTAGTCAGGAGACTGTTTGAAAAATTTCTGCTTAGTCTTGGACAGTTTAAATTGTGTATTTAATATAGGGCACTGTTTAAAATCTATTATTAGTATAGGATAAAGTTTAAAAATCTATGTTTAGTGTAGGACACTGTTTAAAATCTCTGTTTAGTATAGGACAGTGTTTAAAAGCTCATTTAGTGTGGGGCACTGTTTGGACAGTCTGTTTATTGTAGGACGCTTGTTACAATCTCGTTTAGTGTTGGACAGTTTTGAAAATCTCGTTTAGTGTGAAGCACTATTTAAAATCTCTGATTCATGCAGGACACTGTTCAACATCTCTGCTTAGTTTTGGACACAGTTTAAAATCTACGTTTAGTATGGGGCACTGTTTGAACTCTCTGTTTATTGTAGGACACTGGGTAAAATCTTTGTTTGGTGTAGGGCCCTGATTAAATTCTTTGTTTCGTGTCGGGCACTGTTTAAAATCTCTTCCGTGCAGGACACTGTTTAAGACATGTGTTTAGTGAACGGAGTGTTTAAACTCTCTGTTTAGTGGAGGACATTTTCTAAAATCTCTCCTGGTGTAGGATACTTCCGAAAATTTACGTTCAGTGAAGGGCACAGTTTAAAATCTCTGCTTAGTGTACAGCACTGTTTACAATCTGTTTAGTGTAGGACAGTGGTTTAAATCTCGTTTAGTGTAGGACACTATTTAAAATCCCTGTTCAATGTGGATGCTGTTTAAAATCTCCATTTAGTACAGGGCATAGTTTAAAATATCTTCTAATGAAGGATACTGTTTAATGTCTCTATTTTATTCAGGGCACAATTTAAAATCTCTGTTTAGAGTTGAACACTGTTTAAAATCTCTTTCATGAAAGTCACAGTGGAAGTGGGTAACTAAGTGCAATGAGACAGATACACCCGGAGATGGAAACTGAGGTGTCTAACCAAGTGCAGTGAGGCAGGAACACCAGCAAATAGAGACAGAGGTGTCTAACTCTGTGTAGTGAGGCAAAACACCAGCAGATGAAGGCGGGGAGGGAGGAGGGGGCGCAGTTTATGAAGTACAGTGAGACAGTGACACCAGCAGATGGCAATGAAAGGAAGTAACTGAGAGCAGTGAGACAGAAACATCAAGAGACACACACTGACGCACAGACACAAATTTACACATACTCACATGTATTTATAATCAACAAATTAAAACAACCACACAACAAAAAGCTCACATGCGCAGAATCTCATGCTTACACATGCAAACTGACTCTCATTCACACACAGTAACTCTGTCTCACACACACACATTCAAAAACACATAGGCTCACTTACACATGATACTCTCACACATACACAAATACACATATGTACATGCACCCAGAAATACATCAAAACTAAAACACTCAGATGCAACAGGTGCTGACTTCGCACACACACGCTATTGCACACACACACACACACAAACATATGCTTATTCACTGATGCATGCTCTTGCACATTCATACACACACACATGCTACTTCTCACAGACACACACGCATACAGACACACACACATATCTGCTCTCACACACACATGCATGTGCTTGCACACACGCTCTCTCTCAAAAAAACTGATACCCACACGTGCACACACACATGCAGACAAACACAAATGCACACTGATACCTACATGCAAAAACATTCTGATACCAACACGCACATGCAGGAATACACTTTGACACGCACAAACACATTCTGATATAAGTACACACACACACACGAACAATCTGATATACACTTTGACACACACAAACACATTCTGATACACACACACGTAAGCACAATCTGATGCACACAGACACACACCCAAACGTATCCGATACACACACAAATACATTCTGATGCACACACACACACACACACACACACACACACACACAGAATGTTCTGTGTGATTCTTGCAATAATTGGTGTTCCTGATAAGTGGCTGTTGCATTGGGAATTAGGACAATCGGTGTTTGAACTGCTCTCTTGTTTTACTATGTCCGAGGTACATGCCGATCTGGCAATCAACGTTCTAAAGGCACCAGCCTTTCATACCTTTATTCCTCAACTTGCAATGAACTCAGTTTATAATTTGCAGCACTTGGAACTATAACTTATTGCATTTAGTGTGGAAAGTAGAAAAAAAAACTTAAGGAAGCAGTAAGGAGGGCTAAAGGGAATCATGAAAAAGCATTGACCAGCAGGTTTAAGGAAAATCCCAAGCCTTTTTATACATATATAAAGAGCAAAAGGGTAGCCAGGGAAAGGGTTGGCCCACTCAAGGACAAGGGAAGGAATCTATGTGCGGAGCCAGAGGAATAGGCGAGGTATAAAATGCATCAGTATTCACCAAAGAGAAGGACTTAATGAGTCTAGGAAAGGATGTGTAGATAGGTTGAGTCATGCTGAGATCAAAAAGGAGGAGGTATTGAGTTTCTTGAGAAACATTAAGGTAGACAAGTCCCCAGGAGCTGATGGGAGATACCCCAGAATACTGAGAGAGGCAAGGGAGGGAATTGCTGGGGCCTTGAGAGAAATCTTTGTATCCTCACTGGCTACAGGGGAGGTCATGATGTAGAGATGCCGACATTGGACTGGGGTAAACACAGTAAGAAATCTCACAACACCAGTTAAAGTCCAACCAGTTTGTTCGATAGTAATCCCACAACCTTTTGGAAATGGGTATTCCTTCATCAGGTGTGTGGAAGGCTACAGGGGAGGTCCCAGAAGATTGCAGAATAGCCAAAGGTGTTCCTTTGTTTAAGAAGGGTAGAAGAATACTCCAGGTAATTACAGGCTGGTGAGCCTTACATAAGTGGTAGGGAAATTATTGGAGAGGATTCTTTGAGGCAGGATTTATTCCCAGTTGGAAGTAAATGGACGTATTAGTGAGAGGCAACATGGTTTTGTGAAGGGGAGGTCATGTCTCATAAGAACATAAGAAATAGGAGCAGGAGTAGGCCATCTAGCCCTTCGAGCCTGCCCCGCCATTCAATAAGATCATGGCTGATCTGTCGTGGCTCAGTTCCACTTTCCCGCCCTCTCCCCATAACCCTTAATCCCCTCTCTTATCAAAAGCCCATCAACCCGCGTCTTAAAAATATTTAGCGAGGCAGCCTCCACTACCTCAACGGGCAGAGAATTCCAGAGATTCACCACCCTTTGAGTGAAGAAGTTCCTCCTCAACTCCGTTCTAAACCGCCCCCCCTTTTATCTTGAGGCTGTGCCCCCTAGTCCTATTGTCTTTTTTGAGCGGGAAGAGCCTCTCCACCTCTATCCTATCCATCCCATTCATCATCTTATACGTCTCAATGAGATCTCCCCTCATTCTTCTAAACTCTAACGAGTACAAGCCTAGTTTATTCAGCCTCTCCTCATAGCTCAACCCCCTCAACTCCGGTATCAGCCTAGTAAACCTCCTCTGCACTCCCTCCAAGGCCAAAATATCCTTGCGTAAGGACGGCGCCCAAAACTGCACACAGTACTCCAGCTGCGGCCTCACCAATGCCCTATACAGCTGCAGCAAGACCTCCCTACTTTTATATTCAATCCCCCTCGCTATGAAGGCCAGCATCCCATTCGCCTTCCTGACCACCTGCTGCACCTGCAAGCTGGGTTTTTGTGACTCGTGCACAAGGACCCCGAGGTCCCTCTGCACCGTCGCCTGCTGCAGTTTTTCGCCCTGTAAGTAATAGTCCTTCCTACCATTCTTCCTACCAAAGTGGACCACCTCACACTTGCCAACATTAAATTCCATTTGCCATTTCCTGGCCCATTCGCCCAGCCTATCTAGATCCTTCTGCAGACTCTCCACACCCTCCGCACAATTTGCCGTTCCCCCAATCTTGGTGTCATCAGCAAATTTCGACACCCTACACTCGGTTCCCTCCTCCAGATCATCTATATAAATGGTAAAAAGCTGAGGCCCCAGCACCGACCCCTGGGGCACTCCACTAGTCACCATCCGCCAATCCGAATAGCACCCATTGACCCCCACTCTCTGCCTCCTATTTGACAACCAATCCTCTATCCACGCTAACACCCTACCCCCAACTCCATGTCCCCCGACCTTCTGCAATAACCTCTTGTGAGGTACTTTGTCAAACGCCTTCTGAAAATCCAGAAAGACCACATCCACCGGCTCTCCTCTATCCACCGCCCTAGACACATCCTCATAGAACTCCAGTAAATTTGTCAGACACGACTTCCCTTTAATGAAACCGTGCTGCGTCTGCTCTATCAAGCAATTCCCCTCAAGATGCCTCGCAATTTCCTCCTTAATGACGGATTCTAACATTTTACCTACCACAGACGTTAAACTAACCGGCCTATAATTCCCCGCCTTTTGCCTGGCACCCTTCTTAAACAACGGCGTAACATTAGCCGTTTTCCTGATCGAGTTTTTTGAGGAAGTAACGAAGATGATGAGGGTAAGACAGTAGGTGTTGTCTACGTGGACTTCAGCAAGGCCTTTGACAAAGTCCCTCATGGCAGACTGGTGCAGAAGGTGAAGTTGCGTGGGATCAGAGGTGAGCCAGCAAGGTTAGTGAGCTAGCTAACAAAACTAGCTCGGTCAAAGAAGACAGAGGGTAGCAGTGGAAGGGTGTGTTTCTGAATGGAGGGCTGTGACAACTGGTGTTTCTCAGGGATCAGTGCTGGGACCTTTGTTGTTTGTAATATATAATATGATTTGGAGGAAAATGTAACTGGATTGATTAGTAAATTTGCAGACGACACAAAGGTTGGTGGATTTACGGATAGTGATGAGGACTATCAGAGGATACAGCAGGATATAGATCAGTTGGAGGTTTGGGCGGAGAGATGGCAGATAGAGTTTAATCCAGACAAATGTGAGGTATTGCATTTTGGAAGGTCTAATACAGATAGAAATATACAGTAAATGGCAGAACCCTTAAGTATATTGATAGGCAAAGGGATCTGGTTGTACAGGTACACAGGTCCCTGATAGTGGCAATGCAGGTGGAGAATGTAGTCATGAAGTCATACGCCATGCTTGCCTTCATCAGCCATGGTATTAAGTTAATAATTGGCAAGTCATGTCTTTATAGAAGCTTAGTCAGGTCACACTTAGAATATAGTGTTCAATTCTGGCCACCACACAACCAGAAGGATGTGGAGGCTTTGGAGAGAGTACAGAAAAGATTTACCAGGATGTTGCCTGGTATGGAGGGCATTAGCTACGAGGAGAGGTTGGAGAAACTTGGCTTGTTCTCACTGGAGCGACTCAGATTGATGGGAGACCTGATAGAAGTCTACACGATTATGAAAGGCATGGACAGAGTGGATAATCTGAAGCCTTTTCCCAGGGTGGAAGAGTCAGTTACTCGGGGGCACAGGTTTAACGTGTGAGGGGCAAGGTTTAAAGGAGATGTACGAGGCAGATTTTTTACACAGAGAGCAGTGGGTGCCTGGAATTCATTGCCGGGGGAGGGAGTGGAAGCAGATATGGTAGTGACTTTTAAGGGGTGTCTTGACAAGTATATGAACATTGCACTGCCTTTACTGCCATTCCCTCTGGATAAAAAGAAAGAAAGATCTTGCCTGATATTCCCTCACCTCCTTAGGTTCAAGGAATAAGCCAAAAAAAGAAAAAGGAAGTTTACCTGGTCTCACTCCCCGTTCATTTACTTGGATAATTGGAGCACATTCTGGGGAAGGTGCAACCTCTTAAACATGATGGTTTGCACCTGAACCAGAGGGGCACTAATATCCTGGGAGGGAAATTTGAGTCGGCTCTTCAGGGCGGTTTAAACTAATTTGTCAGGGGGATGGGAAATGAGCTGTAGTCCAGAAGGCAGTGTTGAGGATAGTGAGGTACTGAGGAAGGTATCAAGGTTGCAGGAGTGTACAGGCAGACAGGATGGTGGGTTGAAGTGTATCTACTTCAATGCAAGGAGCATCAGGAATAAGGTAGGTGAACTTGGAACGTGGATTGGTACTTGGGGCTATGATGTTGTGGCCATTACGGAGACATGGTTAGAACAGGGACAGGAACAGTTGTTGGCAATTCCAGGGTATAGGTATCTCAGTAAGAGTAGGGAAGGCAGTAAAAGAGGTGGAGGAGTATCATTGTTAATCAAGGATAGTTTAACGGCTGCTGAAAGACATTTCGAGGGCAATCTGCCTATTGAGGTAATATGGGCTGAAGTTAGAAATAAGAAAGGAGTGTCACATTGTTTAGAGTTTTCTATAGGCCCCTAAATAGTAATAGAAATGTGGCGGAGGAAATGGCAAAGCAAATAATGGATAGGTGTGGAGGTCACATGGTAGTTATCGTGGGCGACTTTAACTTTCCAAATATTGATTGGAACCTTTATAGGTCAAATAGTTTGGATGGGACAGTGTGTGCAGGAGAGTTTCCTGACACAGTATGTGGATAAGCCGTCAAGGGGTGGGGTCACATTGGACTTGGTACTCCGTAATGAACCAGGCCAAGTGTTAGATTTGTTTGTGGGAGAGTGCTTTGGAGATAGTGACCACAATTCAGTGTCTTTCACTATTGCAATGGAGAGGGACAGAGAAACACGGCAGGGCAAGGTTTATTATTGGGGCAGGGGTAATTATGATGCGATTAGACAAGAATTAGGGAGCATAAGATAGGAGCAAAAACTGTCAGGTATGGGCACAAATGAGAAGTGGAACTTTTTCAAGGAACAAATACTGCGTGTCCTTGATAGGTATGTCCCTGGCAGGCAGGAAGGAAATGGCCGAATGAGGGAATCATGGTTCATAAAGGAGGTTGAATGTGTTGTAAAGAGGAAAAAGGAAACGTACGTAAGGATGAAAAAAAGAAGGTTCAGTTGGGTCACTTGAGGGTTACAAGGTAGTTAGGAATTAGTTAAAGAAAGGGCTTAGGAGAGCTAGGACAGGGCATGAGAAGTCCATGGCGGGTCAGATAAAAGAAAACCCCAAGGCTTTTTACTCTGTGTGAGAAATAAAAGAATGACCGGGGTGAGGTTAGGGCCAGTCAAGGATAGTACTGGGAACTTGTGCATGGAGTCAGAAGAGATAGGTTAGGCGTTGAATGAATACTTTTCTTCAGCGTTCACTAAGGGGAGAGGTCATGTTTTTGAGGATGAGTGCATGATACAGGCTGATAGGATGGAGGAGTTGGATGTTCTGAGGGAAGATGTATCAGCAATTTTGAAAACCTTGAGGGTCGATAAGTCCCCTGGGCCAGATGGGATACATCCTAGGATACTCTGGCAGGAAAGGGATGAGATTGCGGAGACTTTAACTTTGACCTTTGGGTCCTTACTGTTCACTGGGATTGTGCCAAAGGACTGGAAAGTGGCAAATGTTGTTCCTCTCTTCAAGAAAGGAAATAGGAATGATCCTGGTAATTATAGGCTAGTTATCTTTCTTCGGTGGTCGGTAAGTTGATAGAAAGGGTCCTGAGAGATAGGATTTATGACCATTTGGGATGATGCAGTTTAATCCGGGATAGTCAGCACAGTTTTGTGAGGGGTAAGTCCTGCCTCACAAATTTGATTGAATTCTTTGAGGAGGTAACTAAGTGTGTGGACGAAGGTAGAGCAGTTGATGTCATATACATGGAATTTAGTAAGGCATTTGATAAGGTTCCCCATGGTAGGCTCACAAAGGGGATAAGGAGGTGTGGGATAGAAGGAAATTTGGCCAATTGGATAAGTAACTGGCTGTCTCATAGAAGACAGAGGGTAGTGGTGGAAGAAAAATTTTCAGACTGGAAGCCAGTTACCAGTGGTGTTCCACTGGGGTCAGTGCTGGGTTCTCTGCTATTTGTGATTTTTACCAATGATTTGGAAGAGGGGGCTGAAGGGTGTGTCAGTAAATTTGCAGATGACACCAAGATTAGTGGAGTAGTGGACGAGGTGGAGGGCTCTTGCAGGCTGCAAAGAGACATTGATAGGATGCAGAGCTGGGCAGGAAAGTGGCAGATGGAGTTTAATCCTGATAAGTAAGAGGTGATTCATTTTGGTAGGACAAACTTGAATGCAGGTTACAGGGTCAACAGCAGGATTCTGAGGAATGTGGAGGAACAGAGAGATCTTGGGGTTCATATCCACAGATCTCTGAAGATTGCCACTCAAGTGGATAGAGCCGTGAAGAAGCCGAGGGGGATTGAATATAAAAGTAGGGAGGTCTTGCTGCAGCTGTATAGGGCATTGGTGAGGCCGCAGCTAGAGTACTGTGTGCAGTTTTGGGCGCCGCACCTGCGCAAGGATATTTTGGCCCTGGAGGGAGTGCAGAGGAGGTTTACTAGGCTGATACCGGAGTTGAGGGGATTGAGCTATGAGGAGAGGCTGAATAAACTAGGCTTGTACTCGTTAGAGTTTAGAAGAATGAGGGGAGATCTCATTGAGACGTATAAGATGATGAATGGGATGGATAGGATAGAGGTGGAGAGACTCTTCCCGCTCAAAAAAGACAGTAGGACTAGGGGGCACAGCCTCAAGATAAAGGGGAGGCGATTTAGAACGGAGTTGAGGAGGAACTTCTTCACTCAAAGGGTGGTGAATCTCTGGAATTCTCTGCCCGTTGAAGTGGTGGAGGCTGCCTCGCTAAATATTTTTAAGAAGCGGGTTGATGGGTTCTTGATAAGAGAGGGGATTAAGGGTTATGGGGAGAGGGCGGGAAAGTGGAACTGAGCCACAACAGATCAGCCATGATCTTATTGAATGGCGGGGCAGGCTCGAAGGGCTAGATGGCCTACTCCTGCTCCTATTTCTTATGTTCTTATGTTCTTATGAAAGCTTATAGTGTGTTAGCGTTTATTAACTGGGGGTTGAGTTTAAGAGCCGTGGGGTTAGCTGTACTGGACCACATTTGGAATATTGTGTTCAGTTCTGGTCATCTCACTATAAGAAGGATGTGGGAGCATTGGAGAGAGTGCAGAGGAGATTTATCAGGATGCTGCCTGGTTTGGAGGGTAGGTCTTATGAGGAAAGATTGAGGGAGCTGGGGCTTTTCTCTTTAGAGCGGAGGATGAAAGGTGACTTAATACAGGCTCATAAGATGATGAGAGGGATATATAGAGTGGATGTGCAGAGACTATTTCCTCAGGTGGATGTAGCTGTTACTTGGGAGCATAACTATAAGGTTCATGGTGAGAGATATAGGAAGAATGTCCGAGTTAGATACTTCAGAGTGGTTGGGGTGTGGAATACCCCAATCAGTGAAAACCATTTAACCATTGACACTTTGGAATGTGTCCCTGAACATTCCTTCTGAACATCTTATGTGTCCTCGAAATGATTAAAATAAATGATTGCACCATGCATTACAGATCCTCATCACTCACTGTGTAGAAATACTTTTAACGCTTCTGCTTCTTTTCAAACTAGTTTGATTCAGCTCTGATAAAGGGTCATCTGGACTCAAAACATTGGCCCTCTTCTCTCTCAACGGATGTTGTCAGATCTGCTGAGATTTTCCACCATTTTTTGTGTCAGTTCCAGATTCCGGTACCTGCAGTATTTTGCTTTCATTTTGATCCGGTGATGTTTCATTCTCAATTCTTCACCCTTTCTTCAATGGCTAGACATTATGAGTTTGAATAACTCAGTTCAATCGCTCCCCATTCTCCATTCTTGAAGCAAATCTATGGCATTTTCTCTAATCTGTCTTCATAACCCAAGTTCCTCATCACTGTTACCATTCCCTGAATATTTTCTAACTTCTCTGAAATGTTAACACAACCTTTATATGGTGTGGTGTTCATACCTGATGTCAGCCTATGTCATAGCCTGCAAACGAGTGCCTATTGCACATTAACTCATTGGCCATGTTCTTTGTGTCTCTATTATTTTAGCTGCAATACTGTAGGTTTTAGTTAGCACTCCACAACTTGCCCTGCTATGTTTATTGGCTCATGCAAATGTAAACAAAATGTTTGCCTGGGCCAGCACACCATTTTGCATTGTCCACGTTATATTGTATTCTTTTTGCAGACTCTTCCTACTATGGTGGCCCAGTGATTAGCACTGTTGCCTTTTAGCACGAGACACCAAGGTTCAAATCCCAACTTGGTCACTGTTTGTGCGGAACCTGCACATTAAAGTTAAAGTGGATTAGTTGATCACGAGGAGGCTTAGATTAAAATTAGACTTCAGTTATTGCAGAAATTCCTTAGTCATCACACTCCGGTGCTGTTTTGTGTACATTGGGAAACATTAGCCTGGTCAATGCACTGAACCAGCCTTCCATTGACCATGCTAAATTCTCCCTCAATATACCCAAACAGGCACCAGAGTGGGGTGACCAGGGGATTTTCACAGTAACTTTATTGCAATGTTAATTTAAACCTACTTGTGACACTAATAAATAAACTTTAAACTTATTTCTCTCACGTTAAACTTCAGGGAGCCCCTCTTTGTCAATTGGATTATACCTTTTTCAAGTGATAACCCCTTTTCATCACATTTCAGCATGTTAGCAAGGTTTCTATCATCTGCACATTTTATCAACGTGCCTTGTGCATGAAAGGTGAGGTCAGCACAGCAAGAAAAGCTATGGCCCCAACAGTGGGTCCCGGGGAACTCCACTGCAAGTGCATGTCCAGCAGGAAACATAGACATTAACCCAAATTCACTGCTTCCTTTCAGTGTGTCATCTTCAAGCCCATGTTCTCACTGTCCCTGATGGGTGAACTTGGTCTGTTATATCAGTGCACGCTTATTGGGCCTTAGGGCCTATTCCTGTGCTGTATTATTCCATATTGCAAGGCCTTGCACACCACCACACCAATAAAATATCCTCTTCACTATTCTCTGCAAAATGCATCCCCAGTAAGTTTGTCCACACGATATTCCCAAATGAAAAGCAAGTTATTCCCAAATGAATCTCAGAAGGACAAAATGCCATGGTCATTTGTGTACTTTCTACTCTCACTTTCCGCTGGGTTATTGGATGCTTTCAATGAGGAATTGGTGTTTTATTAACTTTAAGTACCTCAGGTATCTGAGCCAATCATCCTTATCAATTGGAAACAATTGAATGCCTCGTCCTTTGTCACTTTGTTAGTAGCATGTTGATGCGTGGAAAATACATGGGCAAAATGTTAATTTTAGTATTTAGCAATGCTATCTTTTTCAATGCAAAAATTCTCCTTCTTAGTCATTGTAATCCTCCATTCTCGTGTCTCTGTGTATCCTGTCTAATCTATTTATCAGCCTCTAAAGACTTTGGGATTTTCACTCTGTGTTGTCTGTGAGTTTGTTCTCAGGATCCAGCTTTGCTTCTCTTATTCACCGATTCACCGCCCCTCTGAGCCTTTGAGCTTTTATCTGTATCCCAATTGTATTTTCTACCTAGTAGCATTAATAAAAATATTTATCCCTTCCATGAGCAAATTTATATTTTCTTTCTTACCCACAGAGATCTGGATGTGTTCCTGACTCCTTCCTTCACTTTACACAATCAATTCCTTCTCCACTATCCTATCCACACTTCCATTAACAAGCTCCCATTTTCCTGTGTGTGTGTGTGTGTCCCGAGCATGCTATGTCTGTGAGTTTATATAAGTGTGTCCCTGTGCTGTCTCTCTGTGTTTCTGTGCTTTTATGAATGTGACCCCTGTATGTGTGCGTCCCTTTTAACATAAGCATGTCCCTGGGAATGTGTGTGTGTGTTAGTATGAGTGTGTCCCTGTGCATGTGTTTGTATGTATGAATTTGTCCGTGTGTGTGTGGCTGTTTGTTTGAATGTGCCCCTGTATGTGGTGTTTGTATGAGTGTGACCATGTGTGTATGTGTCAATGTTTGTGTCCCTGCATATGTATTCATCTGTGTGTTTTTATGAGTTTGTCACACTGTGCATGTGTTTTGTGTGTGTTTCATGAGTTTGTTCCTGTGTGTGCATGTGTATTCGTCCATTTGTATGTATTTGCATTTGTATCCATTCTATGTCTCTGTAAACGTGTGAAAAAGTACTTGTGTCCCTGTTTGGGTGAGAATGACCTTGCGCCTTTAAGGTGATTGGCAAAAGAAGCATAAAGGACCATGAGGGAAAATTATTTAAGAGAGAGAGTAGAACCTGGAGTGTACTGCCTGGACGTGAGGTGGAATCCAAGTCCAAAATCCTAGAATTCCCAGAGTCAGAAGCAGCCCATTTGGCCCATCGAGTCTGCACCAGCAATAATCCCACCCAGGGCCTATCCCCTGTAACATATTTACCCTGCTAATCCTTCTAACGTACGCATCCTGGGACACTAAGGGGCAATTTATGATGGCCAATCGACATGGCCCACACATCTTTGGATACGGGAGGAAAGCTGAGCAGCCAACCGAAACCCACGCACACGCAGGAAAAATGTGCAAACTCCACACAGACAGTGACCCAAGGCCGGAACTGAACCTTGGAACTATGAGGCAGCAGTAACCACTGTACCACCCCTAATTCCTCAAGAGCGAATTGAATGCTGTGAAGGTAAGATCTGAATATTGTTTTTGGTCATCAGCCATGATCAAAATGAATGGCAGAAGTGCCAAATGGCCTACTCCTGCTTGCAGTTCCTATGCTTCTATGTGTGGAAAGCAAAAGAGAAAATAATTGCAGGGTTACAGGGAAAAGATGAAGCAGAGGGAACAGTGCAATTGGTCTTGCAGAGTGTTGACACTGGTTCAATGGGCTGAATTGACAATTTCTAAGGTTCGGCGCTCTGTGTTCGGCTTGGTTTGATAATAATCAAGTCAACTCCGGATAGAAGATTTATACCCTTATTCTTTTACAACATCGGAGCTAGTTTGCCTTAGGGTGGGCAGGCATCAGTGGTCCCGCACACCCAGGCAAAACTAACTTCTTTGTTCTACTTTTTCCAAACACTTATCCCAGTCTGTAGGCGGGCTTCCAGAGCATTAGCCTGTTACAACCTGTCCCCGACTCTTTTACACCAATAGAACGGTAGTATAGCTGCATACACAGTTCATAATGTTCTGAAAACCAATCAACTGTGTACACACACTCATCGCAATAAATCCTTACACGACAGTTAAATACAGCTAGACTACAGAGTGTGATTAATGGCACTTCTGCATACGTGCAGGACAGCATGAAATTACAAACTATACAAAAACCTTATGGCTTTTATATTCTCAGAATGACCTCCTGTGCTGTAAACATTCTGATTCAGAAACATTTTATCTTGCCAGACTATTAGTTTCCACTCTTTTCTCCATTATCAGTCACAGCATTTCAAGTGAAGATCCCAGTGCTTTTATTTGGAGTTTTGAAGAGTGATTTTCTTCAGCCATGCCCAGAGTTTGCTTCTGTTGATCCCCATTAACAACAGGCCCTCAAGAGACAGCCAGAATTCTATCCCAGGGA
Organism: Carcharhinus amblyrhynchos; assembly: GCF_965287045.1. Taxonomy (NCBI): domain Eukaryota; kingdom Metazoa; phylum Chordata; class Chondrichthyes; order Carcharhiniformes; family Carcharhinidae; genus Carcharhinus; species Carcharhinus amblyrhynchos. Next base: position 76,018,526 of record NC_137336.1, on the reverse strand, counting down.
ACATTCAAGTAAATCTCTTCTGTACATGAAGATGAGGGCACCTCTTTCCCAAAGAAATGGACGCAATGCACAATAAAGATTTCGGATCACTTCCTGACATTTATATTATTTCTTTGTATTTGTATTTTATATTATATTTTTGTTTTTTGTATTATTTCTTTGTATTTGTCTATGTGTGTGTGTGTGTGTGTGTATTTGTTTCTCTGCGTGTCCCTTATTTTTTGTGTATGTTTCTCACAAGAGGTTATTACAGAAGGTCAGGGGGGCATGGAGTTGGGGGTAGGGTGTTAGCGTGGATAGAGGATTGGTTGTCAAATAGGAGGCAGAGAGTGGGGGTCAATGGGTGCTATTTGGATTGGCGGATGGTGACTAGTGGAGTGCCCCAGGGGTCGGTGCTGGGGCCTCAGCTATTTACCATTTATATAGATGATCTGGAGGAGGGAACCGAGTGTAGGGTGTCGAAATTTGCTGATGACACCAAAATTGGTAGAAAGGCAAATTGTGCGGAGGGTGGTGAGAGTCTACAGAAGGATCTAGATAGGCTGGGCGAATGGGCCAGGAAATGGCAAATGGAATTTAATGTTGGCAAGTGTGAGGTGGTCCACTTTGGTAGGAATAATGGTAGGAAGGATTATTACTTACGTGGAGAAAAACTGCAGCAGGCGACGGTGCAGAGGGACCTCAGGGTCCTTGTGCATGAGTCACAAAAACCCAGCTTGCAGGTGCAGCAGGTGGTCAGGAAGGCGAATGGGATGCTGGCCTTCATAGCGAGGGGGATTGAATATAAAAGTAGGGAGGTCTTGCTGCAGCTGTATAGGGCATTGGTGAGGCCGCAGCTGGAGTACTGTGTGCAGTTTTGGGCGCCGTCCTTACGCAAGGATATTTTGGCCTTGGAGGGAGTGCAGAGGAGGTTTACTAGGCTGATACCAGAGTTGAGGGGGTTGAGCTATGAGGAGAGGCTGAATAAATTAGGCTTGTACTCGTTAGCGTTTAGAAGAATGAGGGGAGATCTCATTGAGACGTATAAGATGATGAATGGAATGGATAGGATAGAGGTGGAGAGACTCTTCCCGCTCAGAAAGGATAGTAGGACTAGGGGGCACAGCCTCAAGATAAAGGGGGGGCGGTTTAGAACGGAGTTGAGGAGGAACTTCTTCACTCAAAGGGTGGTGAATCTCTGGAATTCTCTGCCCGTTGAAGTGGTGGAGGCTGCCTCGCTAAATATTTTTAAGACGCGGGTTGATGGGTTTTTGATAAGAGAGGGGATTAAGGGTTATCGGGAGAAAGCGGGAAAGTGGAACTGAGCCACGACAGATCAGCCATGATCTTATTGAATGGCGGGGCAGGCTCGAAGGGCTAGATGGCCTACTCCTGCTGCTATTTCTTATGTTCTTATGTTCTTAGTGTATGCATGTCTCTTTTGGTGTGTCCTTGTGTGTGTGTGTATATCCCTTTGGGTGTGAGAATGCTTTATTCATTCAAGAGAAGTCAGTGTTGGTTCCTAGGCCAGGATTCATTGCTCATCGCAATTTGTTTATCAAAATGTGATGCTGAGTTGCCTTTGTAATCAGCTGTAGTTCAGGTATTCTACATACACTCAGAGTTTTTAGGGAGGATGTTCAAGGTTTTCATCCAGATCAGTGAAGGAATGGATGATAAGTGGATTGGAGGGGAACTTGCTGCCTGTGCTGGTGTTCCTATTGTATCTCTTGCCCTTGTTTTCCTGCATGTTAGCTGTCCTATGTTTGGGTGGGGCTGGCTGGGGGGCCTCGGTATTTTCTTGCAGTGCATGTTATTGAGGGCACACAGCAGAAGCTATTGAATGGTGGTGGAGAGAGAGTGTGTGATTGTGGAAGGGATTTGTGGAATAAGGCTGACTGATTTGTCCTGCAGGGTTTCACATTTCTTAAGTACGGTTGGAGCTGCACTCGCTTCTGTAAGTGGGGAGTAACCCATCACACTCCTGACTTCTGCCTTGTAGATTGTGGACAGACTTTGGGGAGTCAGGAGGTGAGTCCCTTGCCCAGGATTCCTATCCTCAGATCTGCTCTTGTAGCCATAGGACTGAGACGGCGAGTCCCATTCAGGGCCTGATCAGTGGTTAACCCAGGATTTTGATGCTGATTTTTAAGACATTTGAGAAGCGCTCCTGAAGCTCATTTGCCAATCGCATCGCTCGGCAGCCATTTTGTTGCTGGGGAGACGGTGGCATCCATCTTGGGGTGCCAGGGGAGAAAAGGGGGAAAAGGCCCCTGCGCACGAACAGCTTTTTTAAAACTCTTGATTTAAAGGATGTTTTTTTTTATTACTCACAAGCTTGCCCGTCATACTTTCACTTCGTTCCCTTTTCTGAGCCGTCGTCTCTAGTTTTTCACTTTGTTGTCTGCTATTTGATTTTTTTTTCAGTTGGAGTTTGGTCCTTGCTGTGCACAAGCAGAGTTCGACGCCTTCATCTTCTTATTCAAATAGATTCTTTCTTTTGTCATATTTAAATTCGGAACCCAGTAGAAGAGATGGCTGGCACAGAATTTCACTTCCTTTCTCCATTGTTTTTTTCCCGGATCAGAATTTTTAATAAGTTGTTGGGTGAGGTGACGGTTATTTTGTCGTTACTCCACGATAGCTGCCGTTATGACGTCACTCCAATATGGCGGTCACGCTGTCGTCACACCTCTGGGTCCCGGATGTTCCATCAATGAGCAGCGTGCACACTGGTAAGAGCTGCAGCAGTAGGGGCCAGCAGGAGAAGTAGCAGCGGACTTAATCCATTTCCCCCAAAGTCAGTTCAATTTGCTCAGACAGACTGGGAACCTCTCCAAATCTAAACTTCAGATTCTCAAATTCATCCCCATCTGTACATCCACACAACAAGAACCATTCTGTCAGCAGCAGCTTCACTCTCACTCTGTGTCTACCCTTTTTCACATCAACCCTGCTCCCAGATACTTCCCACCATTTATATATTACAATTCAAACTTTATAACATTTCCCAGTTAATACTTCTCCAAGGGGCAAACAGGATGCATTGTAAACATCAATTACATTGATAGGCTACAGTGGTAGATTATCTCATTTTACAATAAGACTCACATAATTTTAACTTTGCTTGTGATATTCGTCCAGTGTCCCCCAGAATGATTAGAGTTAGATTGACATGAATCCTCTTTGGTCTCTGAGCGTGACTGTGCGTGTAAGAAAGTCTGTGTTTCTTTGTTTCTCTTTGTATGTGCTTGTGATTTGAGTGTGTGTGTATATCTGCTTGTGTGCATGTGTTTCTGAGCGATTATTGTTCTGTCTGTATGTCTCTGCGTGTCAGTAAATGGTGAGAGTGGGTGTGTGTGTGTGTGTGGGTTTCTGTCTGTGGGAAAGTGTGTTCATTTGTGTCTGCCTGTAAGCATGTTTTTTTTAATAGGGCATGAACGTCAGTGGCTGGCGAGCACTTATTGCCCATCCCTAATTGCCCTTGAACTGATTGTCTTGTGGTCCATTTCAAACGGCAGTTTAGAGCCAACCACATTGCTCTGCCTCTGGAGTCACATCTAGGCCAGACCAGGTAAGGACAATAGATTTCCTTCCCTATCAGACATTAGTGAGCCAGATCTTTTTTTTCCCAACAATCACAATGGATCCATGGGTCATCAGCAGATTCTTAATTCCAGATATTGTTTATTGTTTATTGAATTCAAAGTCCACCATCTGCTATGGTGGGATTCGAACCTGGATACCCAGAACATTAGCTGAGTTGCTGGATTAATAATCTAGCAATAATACCACTAGGCCTTCGCCTTCATGAATGTGTTTGTGTGTGTGTCAGTTTGTATCTCTGGAATTCTCTGCCCGTTGAAGTGGTGGAGGCTACCTCGCTAAATATTTTCAAGAAGCAGGTTGATGGGTTTTTGATAAGAGAGGGGATTAAGGGTTATGGGGAGAGGGCGGGAAAGTGGAACTGAGCCACGACAGATCAGCCATGATCTTATTGAATGGCGGGGCAGGCTCGAAGGGCTAGATGGCCTACTCCTGCTCCTATTTCTTATGTTCTTATGTTCTTATTTATGTGTGTATGGGAATATGAGTGTGGGATGTGTGGGTGTTTCTGTAGGTGGCTGTCTGATTGATATGGGATGTGACTGTGCGCTTGTGTGTTTGTGTGTATGATCACATGTATATATGTGTGTTTGGATGATTTTGCATCAGCTTCTGTGTGACATTGAGATGATAAAGCAGAAACACGTGTCATTTTTGGAAGAGAATCATAACTGACCTGTGCATTCTATATGTTAACAGTTGCAGAATTAATTGAAATACACTTTGCCGTCTGTGCATTTTTCTGGGCCTGTATTCCTTGGGCTTTAGAAGAGTGAGGGATGACAGGGTAGATGGGAGATGTTTTCACCAGTGGGAGGGTCTCGAATAAGGGGGCACAGCTACAAGATAAAGAGCCAGTCATTTAAAACGTGGGTGCAGATACATTTCTTCTCATAGAATCAGTGCGGTGAATCTCTGGAATTCCCTATCCGAAAGGGTAGTGGAAGTTCTATCAGTCGAAGTTTTTTAAAGTGGAGGTGGATAAATACTTGAAAGATTGAACACTCGAGGGCTATGGGGAAATGGCACAGAAAAGGAGCTGATGTCGGCATAGATGAGCCATGATCGCATTTAATGGTGGGACAGGCTTCAAATAGGCCTGCTGGCCTATTCCTGCTTCTGTGACAGATGGAGTTTAATGTGGATAAATGTGAGGTCGTGCATTTTATTCCAAAAAATGGAAAAGCAACTTATTATCTAAATAGGGAGAGACCTTGGGGTGTTCCGGTGCAGAAGGATCTGAGTGTCCTCTTTCATGAGTCACAGAAAACTAGAGCACTTACAAAGATAATAAAGAAAGTGAACGGAATTTTGGCATTTACAGCTAAAGGAATAGAATATAAAGATAAGGAGTTATTGTTGCAACTGTACCAGGCATTGGTGAGGCCGCACCTGGAGTATTGTGCACAGTTTTGAGGAAACTTTTCTTATTTGAGGAAAGATGTAGTAGCACTGGAGGCAGTTCAGTGGAGGTTCTCTTGATTTTGGAGATGAGGGATTTGTCCTATGAAGAGAGATTGATCAGTTTAGGCCGATACTCTCTGGAATTTAGAAGAATGAGGGGAGATCAAATTGAGGTATACAAGACGATAAAAGGTATGGATGAAGTAGACGTGGAGCAGATGCTTCCTCACGTGGGGCATTTTCAGACGTCACAGTCATAAGATAAAGGGTAACAAATTTAAAAGATAGTTGAGGAGCTACTACATCTCCCAAATGGTTGTGAATCTGTGGAATTCGCGACCCCAAAGTGGGGTGGATGCTGGGATAGTGAGCAAATTTAAGGAGGATTTAGACAGATTTTTAATTGATAATGGGTTGAAGGGTTATGGGAGAAAGGCAGGAAAATGAAGATGAGATACATGTCAGCCGTGATTGATTGGCCAAATGGCCCAATTCTGCTTCTGTATCTTACGAACTTATGACCTTTTCTGTTTTGTGTTCATGTGTGGATTAGGGAATGTTCCTTCTGTTTCAGCGTGGAGTTCTCCAGTGTTGGGGCCATCGCTTTTCCTGAAATGCTGTAATAACCAATGCTTTTCCATGCGAGGCACATTAACAAAATATGCAGATGAGAGGAACCTTGCCAGCATTCTAAAATGTGGCGGGGAGAGGCTAGATCTTCACACAGATATAATCTAATTGGCGAATAGGTGGCACCTGCGGTTCATTATAGAGAAATATGAAGTTTAGAGTTTTCTTTGTGTCACAAGTAGGCTTATATTAACACTGAAGTTACTGTGAAAATCGCTAACGCACCACACTCCAGTGCTTGATTGTGTACAGTGAAGGAAGATTTAGCACGGCCAATGCACCTAACTAATCCATTGATCAGACTGTGAGGGAAGCAGATCACCCGGAGGAATCTCACGCAGATATGGTGAAGTGTGCAAACTCTGCACAGACAGTGATCAAAGTCTGGAATCAAATCCAGGTTCCTGGTACTGTGATGCAGCAGTGCTAACCACTGTGCCATCACAGTACGAAGGATGTCTGAAGCAAATACAAAACAAAGGGTACAATGCTAAATGTGGTGCTTGTGCAGATAGAATCTGGGGAATATTTGCATATGCCACTAATCATGGCAGGGCAGGTTGTGGGAATAATAAATCAAGCTTAAAGTATCATAGTTTGGTCCATAGGGACAGAGAGATGGTCAGTGAGTTAATGTGCAACTTGCATCAGGCACTAGTTCGAAAGTTATTACATATGCTGACATCAGGACTGGGCACCACCACTTAGGAAAGATATGCAAACTTTGCAGAAAGCTTAAAAATGATTCACGAGAATGACCACAGGGATGAGGAACTTGGGTTATAAAGATTAATCAACGAAACTGTGAAAGATTTGCTTCAAGAATGGGAGGTGGAGATAGATTGGACAGAGCTGTTCAAATTCACGAGTGGTCTGGCTATCGACAATAAAAGGATGAGTTCCAGTTAGGAAGGATCGAGAATGAAACATGACTGAATCAAAGTGAAAGCAAAATACTGCAATTACTGGAACCTGAAAACAAAACAGAAAATGCTGGAAAATCTCAGCAGATCTCAGCATCTGTGGAGAGAGAATGAAGCCAATATTTCAAGCCTGCAAGCCTTTGTGAGAACTGAATCAAAATAGCTGGACAAGAAACAGAACCAACATGAGTAATAATATGCCCACACTATGAGTGATAAGGATCTGTAATGTGTGAGTGCTGTTGCAGTCAATTTATTTCAATCATTTGGAGGAGATTTCGACTGTTACTTCATCTGAAAGAAAGTGCAGGGCTGCATTGCAAACTGCCGAGAGTGGAAGGGTCTTCACCAAATGTTGTTTTGCTTTGGGGGTGGCATTACATTCTTGCATGGCAAGCATTGGAATCTGCCTCTTGGTTGCTTTCAGTTGTTTTTTTTTCACTCATTAATTGGATAATTGATGTGAACGGATATTTGGCAGCATTCCTGACCTGCTCTCTGAACTTGGACTGAGTCGTCCCATATATAAATGAGCTGGTGCAGCAACTTAAATTCCGTAGCATCCATCTGACATGTTCAGATATAAATTCAATACAGTCGATACAATCTGTGGGATATGTTCCTGTAATGTTATAATGCAAAAATATGTATGACATCCACTGACCAGAGGAGAATGAAAATATGGTGAAGAGTAAAATCACAGACTTCCTTCTAATCTCCATTTCTGGGTCACTGTGATTACCTTTCTTACTCTGACCCCTCAGTCCCTTACAGACTCAGCTGGCCACTAAGATGTGTCTGACTGTCAGAGCACTGAACAGCAGAATTAGGATGAATGGGAGCAATGATGTACAAACCTTATCAAACCAGTCAAATAGGACCCATCCCAACTCAGTAAAATAGCTTGGCTTATCAAAACAATCCCGTGGAACATTATTAATTATTTTTCAAATATAAAGCAGAATGGGATGTCTTTTCAACAGAAGAAAATGCCGGTTGTTGCTAGAGCCACAGCTGCCATTTTCTTGGTGCAATATTGTGTTTTCAGTTGCTGATCAAAGGAGAATGTGATAGTGAACCAGACAGAACAGTGTGTGGCTACACAGAGTAGTACACCCGTAAAACTACGCACAGGGGTGATGCCGAGGGGAATAATAAAATCTGAGCTGCCACTGTATGACCTCAGTGATAATGAGCAGTGGATCCGCCATTGCCATGGCAATCAGTTATCGAGTGGTGCAGCGAGAGAGTCCACACTTTCCCTTGGTCAGGATCGCAATTCCTACGAAATTGACTGCAAGAGGAGTGAAAAGAGACAATGTTACTGATCATAATTTCTCTCTTCTGAATCAGATGGTTAGGAAAATAATGATGTACCAAATACGTGAAATGGGAGTCAGTTAGTTTGCTAAAGTTTGACCAAAATATCACTAATAAGTAGCTAAATTTTACACATTAACGGGACCTAAAGTCAACCATCAAATATCTGACACTCACAGCATTAGAGCCTCATGGGATCTGTTATCTCAGATTTCTTACGAGCTAAGGGATTTACAAAGTAAATGTGAACCAAATAGGGCAACATAGAACAAGAGGTCACAAGTATAGGTTGAGAGGTGGTAGATTTATAACTAAGAGGAGGAGGAACAACTCTTACAGATGAATTTGTGGAACTCGCTGCTCCATAACATGATGGAGTCAGAATCATTGAATGGTTTCAAGAAAGAGAAATATATATTTCTACCAAAATGGGAGAAGGGAATATGGGGAACAGGGGCTGAGGTGGATCAGCCATGATCTGGTGGAATGGCGAAGCAGGTTCGAAGTGCTGAGTGCCTACTTTTTCTCCTACTTCCTATGTTCCTATGTTACTAATATCAGGAGACTCAAAGAAGATTATGATCGCTTATTCAAGCATTCAAAGGGAAAGTTTGTTCGACAAGTATTGGTTCCAATCTGTGATGTTTACAGAAAAACTGCAAATCTTTATACGATGTTCAAAATTTGATCTGACGTTACATAGAGGTTGATGGTTAATTTAGGTTGATGGATGATGAGAATTGTACATATTCTCACTAGGGTCAATGTTCTTCAAAATGTGCATGGACGTTAAGGAATCATAAAGCAGAAATCTATTGTGAAGATGTATAGATAGATCCAAACAGAATAAAGTGAATACAGGGAAATAATTCAACAAATTCCTGAAGGTAATAATCCGAAACAAAATAAAACTAATGGCATCAATATATTGGTATGAACTATATAAATGTATGAATGTCAACGTTCGAAACAGCAAAATAATCTGGTTGGCACATTTGCTAATGGTCAGTTAATTTCACTCTGGGTAACTTTCAATTGCTGCAATACTGCATGAACAACATGTTTGCTAATATTTAGGTTGGGCAACAGGGGGCTCGGGGTGTGGGAGAAGTGAATACAGAATGTGTCAAGAAAATACAAATATTAATCTGATGATAACAATCCAAACAATGCATTAGAGACCATTTCTCGAAAAGTGGGATTGAGAAAAGAGATTCAACGTACTGTAACTGTTGTTGGGTTGTTTCAATGTCAGCAATGAGATGACATTTGTTTCTTTGAGACATATCAATATAATAACAACACAAAATGTCCAGACAGTTCACTTTATATATTCAACACCTTCAATGGAATGGAGTGACCAATCAACCAAAAGGCATAATTTCAAAATCGAATAGAAAATCATGGAATATAGGAGTAGGAGGAGGCCATTTGGCCCTGCAAACCTTTTCCACCATTCATCAGCATCATGACTGACCATCCACCTCAATAGCCTAATCCTACTTTCTCCCCATAATCTTTGATCCCATTTGCCTCAAGGGCAATATCTAGCTGCCTGTTGAATATATTCAGTGTGTTGCGTCAACTACTTCCTGAATCAATTTAGTAACTCCCGGTTTTTAGAAGTTTCCATGAACAGATGTTCCCTGTAAAACATGATTAATTGTATCAGCTTTTCCTCGCTATTTACGTTTTAAGTTTATTATTGTGTTACAAGTAGGCTTACATTAACATTGCCATGAAGTTACTGTGAAAAACTAGTCACCATATTCCGGTGCCTGTTCAGGTACACTGAGGCAGCATTCAGCATGGCCAAAGCATATAACCAGCGCGACTTTCAGACCGTGGAAGAGGGAACGTGATCTCCTGGAGGAAACCCACGCAGATATGAGGAGAATGTGCAGACTGTGCATCAACAGTGAAAGCTGGCAATCGAATGCCAGTCCATGGCATTGTGAGACAGCAGTGCTAACCACTGTGCCTCTCCAATTTTGTGATTCGCATTCTGCACTGACAGAAAATCACAATATTACTTGGTCACTAGGATCAGATATTCCGATGGTTTAGTGACACACACTTTGTATCATTCTAGACTGACAGATAATCCAAGTAAGACATGATCACTGGTTCAGGTAGATCCCTTGCATTTGTGAGCCGTACACAGAACTAGTTAACACTTCTAGATACTCATAGTAATATATGGGCACTACGATCGAGATTTGCACTCCAGTTAGTGAGCCAAACTCAGCATAATGCGTGGTCATTGGCACAGGTAAAGAATTCCACTTTGTCAGCAGCAAACATTAAAGTTCTCCACAAACATATACCAGAAGCAATATATGGTTCTTGGGTCAGGTCATCTACAATCATTAGTGGCCAGTGCAATACCATACATCCCAATAACACACATCACTGCTGTTAATCATTGCATTCCTGTTAATGACCCATATTCTGTGCTATTCTTTAATAATTGGACACCTTGTCACATATTCTACTCTTCTTAATGATCTACACAAAACCTGATTTTACTCTTACTCCCTCTAATGCCTTTGTTTAGCGAGTTTCAACTCAGTAAGGATTATTTCAACATTACAAGACTAAATGTAGTAAGTTTATAGTTCCAAGTGCTTCAGATTATAAACTCAGTTCATTGCAAGCTGAGGAATAAAGGTATGAAGTGTTGGTGCCTGCAGAATGTTGATTACTAGATCAGCATGTACCTCAGACACAGTAAAACAAGAGAGCAGCTCACACAGGTTGTCCTAATCCCCATTGCAACAGCCAGTTACCAGGAGGACCAATGATTGCAAGAATCACATAGAACATTCTATCAATAAATTTAAATGTTTCATGCATTTTCCCTATGAAATGACCTCTCCCTCTTGCAGCAAACAAACTCTGAACTGATACATTGCAATATCAGTTAATTTATACACTGTGTGTTCACCCTAGGGATGTTGATGTTGCAGAGCAGTTTATATGTGTCTAATTTTAAGTTTGAACAAATGAGTACAATATTGAGTTCAATTCTTGTGATAAAAGTTACGAAAGAATAAAGAAGTACGAAGAAAAGTACAGCACAGGAAAATATTCTTCAGCCCTTCAAGCCTGTGCCAAAATGATGCCCTAACTAGGTTTTTAAAAAAATCCCTTTTGAATGGAGTTTAAAAACAAGAAGGTTATGGTGCAGTTATATATGGTGCTGGTGAGGCCACACCTAGAGCAATGTGTACAGTTTTGGTCTCTTCCTTGTGAAAGGATATACTAACACTGCAGGGGATGCAAAGGAGATTCATTGATTCTGGAGTTGAGAGGGTAGACATATGTGGAGAGATTGAGTAGACTGGGGCTATACTCATTGGAATTCAGAAGAATGAGAGGGATCTTACAGAAACATATAAGGTTATGAAGGAAGTAGGTGAGATAGAAGCAGGAACGTTGTTTCCACTGGTGGCAGAAACTAGAACTAGATGGCATGGCCTCAAAATTAGGGGGAGCAGATTTACGACCGAGTTGAGGAAGAATTTCTTCACCCAATTGGTTATGAATCTCTGGATTTCCCTTCACAGTGAAGCAATTGAGATTGCCTCTTTAAATGTTTGTCAGACAAAGGTAGATAGATTTTTGAACAGTGAAAGAATTAAGGGTCATGGTGAGCGGGCGGGTAAGTGGAGCTGAGTCCAAGAAAAGATCAGTTATGATCTTATTGAATGGCCAAACAGACTCGAAAGGCCAGGTGGCCTACTCCTGCTCCTAGTTCTTATATTCTTAAGTTCTCATGTTACTTGGTCTGTATCCTTCTACTGCATCCCTATCTATGTACCCAACACATGACTCTTAAATTTTGTAAATATGCCTGATTCCACTACCTCCTCTGGCAGCATTTTCCAGGTATCCACCACTCTTTGTGTGAAAAACATCTTCCACGCTTCTTCCTTAAACTCCCCTCCCCACACCCCAGCCCCAACCCCGCCTCTCCCCCCACCCTCCTCACTTTGATTCTGTGCCCCTTTGTAATTGACACTTCCACCCTTGGAAAATGGATATGACTATTCAATCTTAGTATGTCTCTCATAATTTTGTAGCTCTCCATCAGGTTTCAACCAGACATCATCTTTCCAGTGAAAATAATCCAATTAATCCCAGAGATATGTATTAAAGAATCATTGAATCCACAGTGCAGAAGGCGGCCATTCGGGCAATTGAGTCTCCACAGACGACAACACCACCCTGGCCATATCCTGTTAACCCCATGTGTTTACCCTGCTAGTCCCCCTGACACTTGGGTCACTGCCAGCGTGGAGTTTGCACATTCTCCCCATTTCTGTGTGAGTTCTCCATGTGCTCTGGTTTCCTCCCACGCTCCAAAGATGTGCAGGTTAGGTGAATTAGCAATGCCAAATTGCATATCTCCTTTAAACCTTGCTCCTCGCACCTAAACCTGTGCCCCCCAGTAACTGAATCTTCCGCCCTGGGAAAGCTTCTGACTATCCACTCTGTTATGCCTCTCATAATCTTGTAGACTTCCATCAGGTGGCCCCTTAACCTCCATTTTCCAGTGAGAACAAACTAAACTTCTCCAACCTCTCCTCACAGCTAATGCCCTCCATACCAGGGAACACCCTGGTAAATCTTGTCTGTACCCTCTCCAAAGCCTCCACATCCTTCTGGAAGTGTGGCGACCAGAATTGAGCACTATTCCAAGTGCGGCCAACTAAGCTCCGATAAAGCTATAAGATGACTTGCCAATTTTTAAACTCAGTGTCCCAGCCGATGAAGGCGAGCATGCCATAAGACTTCTTGACTACCTTCTCCACCTGCATTGCCACCTTCAGTGACCTGTGTACCTGTACACCCAGATCCCTCTGCCTATCAATACTCTTAAGGGTTCTGCCATTTACTGCCATTCCAAAATGCAATACCTCACATTTGTCCGGATTAAACTCCATTTCCCATCTCTCCGCCCAAACCTCCATCCGATCTATATCCTGCTGTATCCTCTGATAGTCCTCATCACTATCCACAAATCCACCAAGCTTTGTGTCATCTGCCAGCTTACTAGTCAATCCAGTTACATTTCCCTCCAAATCATTTTATATATTACAAACAGCAAAGGTCCCAGCACTGATCCCTGAGGAATGCCACTTGTCACAGCCCTCCATTCAAAAACACACCCCACCACTGCTATCCTCTGTCTTTTTTGACCGAGCCAGTTTTGTACCCACCTTGCTAGCTCACCTCTGAACCCATGTGACTTAACCTTTTGCACAAATCTGCCATGTGGGACCTTGTCAAAGGCCTCACTAAAGACTATGTAGACAACATCTGCTGCCCTACCCTCATCAATCATCTTTGTCACTTCCTCAAAAATCTCAATCAAGTTCATGAGACATGACCCCCCTTCACAAAACCATGTTGCCTCTCACTAATACGCCCATTTATTACCAAATGGGAATAAATCCTGTCCCGAAGAATGCTCTGAAATAATTTTCCTAACACTGATGTAAGGCTCACCAGCCTGTAATTAACTGGATTATTCTTGCTACCCTTCTTAACCAGTGGGAAAACATTGGCTTTTCTCCAATCCTCTGGAGCCCACCCCACCTCCCGTAGCCAGCGAGGATACAAAGATTTCTCTCAAGGTCCCATGTTATGTTCCGACTGCTGCCAAATGTCACAAACAAAGAGCCCAAAAAAAAACACACACCTGGTTAAAGTGGGATGATTTCATGTAATTTCATATCCAACACCAGAAAAATACATGAGATTGCAGCAAAAGCACATTTTGAAACATTAGATTGGAAAAATATGTTTTTTGGCTGTTCAACCTAAATGGTTTATTTTCAGTGATATATTTTTATGTGTTTCTCTGTTCACTTGGTTGACAATAGCTACATGATAAAGTCCTAAATTCCAGTTAATAACTGCAACAAGTTAACACAAAAGCAGCCACAATTCCAGTTTTCCATTAGGATAGTTTTCAGGATGGATCTATTCAAACTATCTATTCCATCTATCTCCCATTCCCCTTCCTTCCCTTCCTTTCTTTCTCTATTGTTCCTGCTCTCTGCCTTCCAGATTTTTTTTTGATTTGCAAACTTTTTATTTCCAAATGAGGCACGCTGAATGCAACATGATACTCTACTTAAGTGATGGAGGGAAGGTGGACAATTGCTTCCTCTTGCTATATGTTGTGATCTGTGACCTGTTCCCATCAGAATCTGTGTGCAGCCTATGAGCGTGGTCATGTTTGAGGTGTTAGTGTTTCAGTAATGTTCATCACACTGATATTCTTATCAGTCATTACCCCTTAGATAATATTACAGAAAACCTGAATATCTTCTTGTGGCTGTTTGTGGGAACCTATTTTGTAGACTTTTCCCTGCTGAGGTGAATGGTGAGTTTGGTAAAGTGTGTGGTGGGGAGATGTGATTTTGGGTGGAAGAGTTGGCTCTGCGAAGTCAGGGAATCTATTTAAACAGGTTATATCCATCCCTCTCTCCATCTATCTCTCTCTCTCACCTCCTATCTTTTAAAATGAAGTTGTAAGTGTACAAATGTCCAAACTAAAATGAGATATGTTCATTTAAAAGGGGAAACTGAGAAAAAGAACCCAATATCATCTGGATCCTTACAGCTCTGCCTCTGAGCTTTGCCGTGAGCTGTGGTGGGGTCAGACCCATATGACTAAGCCATTGAGACCCTGTGCAGAATCTGAGTGGCACCACCTTCTTAGAGTCCAGTATGTAATGTCCTTCTCTCTCTCTGATCTCCTGGGCAATGTCTACATCCCAGTCAACACAACTTATTTGATTTGAATTAATTTGATTATTGTCGTCACATGTATTAGTGTGGAGTGACAAACTGTACAGTTGGAAGAGTCTGTATTAGTTTGCTCTCCTGTGTTTTTGGAGCTTATGTACAGCTTTGGGGGGTCTGCATTTGCGTGAGGGATAGCATTGATCAAAGAGTTTGCATTAATTGAGGCTCTTTCCACTCATGTTTAGTTTGAGATGCTGTCTTTAACTCAAATGTTGTTTAGGTTTTTAATTCATTTACTTTTGATAGCTTATAGCTTTTGATTGAATTGTTTAATCAGAAGTCAAACATAAGTTGAATTCGTCATGCTAAGTGTGTAGATTTGCGTGATTGGCCTTACTAAAATTGTCCCTTCCTGTCTAAAGATGTGTCGATTAGGTGTATTGGCCATGCTAACTTACCATTTGGTGTCCAAAAGTGTGCAGGTTTGGGATTCTCCTAGATACAATTGACGCTGAGTGTCCAACAATGCACAAGACAGGTGGATTGGCCTTAGTTAAAATGGCCTTTAGTGCTAAAGGTGTGTAGGTTAGGTGGATTAATTATGTTAAACTGTCTTTAGCATCCAAAGAGGTGTTGGCTAGGTGGATTATTCGTGCCAAATGCGTGGCATTATGGAGATTATGGAGGGAGTGCTTGGATGAGATGCTCCTTTGCTGAATCTGTGCAGATTCGATGGGCCAAATGGCCTTTTTCTGCATATTAGGAATTCCACAAACTTTCAACTGAATGTTTGCAAATTCATCGGACAACTACGTCTTGGAGCAAAAAGAACAACCATGAAAATTGGACACTCTTGAAGTTTAATTATGCAACAGTTACAGTCAAATGCAAAACATCACTGAAGTAATATGAGGTCCAGAGTTGGACTGATCATGTTTCATTTACAAGCAAACTGTTGGGTGAATAACTGCTTCCAAATTTCACTCCTTCATTAATGTGACCAGAATTGCCCAATCTTTACAGATTACCAAGCCAATGTCGGATTTGAATTTATTTCATCATAAAACGATATTTACCTTATGCCGGAAGCCAGTTTTGCAAAATATGTAAAAAAAAACATGTTGATGGTGTTGCAACTTGAAAATCCCTGAGGAGATTCCAAACTGTATAAATAAGAGTTTTGGGAATTTTTCACTCAGTCTTTAATGGAGTGAGATTGCTTGCAGCAGGAAGAGATCGATCACTTCTCAGTGAAAATGTTGCAAACATTTTCAACTATCAGGAAGATTTTCTACACTGTTGTTGTCATCATTGGTGTACATGGTAAGTAGTTGTAACCATGGATTCTGTTTTAACCAGTGTGTGAGCTACTCTCCAGTTGAACTCTCTAACTGACAATATCACATGCTGATCTGTTGACACCAATATGCAGACAGCTCTTTCAGGTAGTCCAGCCAAATGTCTTAAATTATCCCAGTCCCTTTATTTTATTGTCATAGCTGAAACTAAACCTTGTTCTGACATTTGGAAACGACTGTTTCTCCAATGTTTGAACTCACTGATATAAAAGGAACATTTTGTATAGTTCACGCAACCATCCACACAGACCAACTGCTGAGGAAAGATTGTTACTGGCAGAATCAACCTGGTAAAAAGTCTGACAACACCAGGTTTTAGTCCAACCGATTTATTTGATAATATACTCACAAGCTTTCGGGGTTAGCCCCTTTGTCAGGTGAATGGAGAGTTCTGGCCTCAGACAGAGCATATAAAGCACAGACAGTTTAGAGATTACTGATTAGAATGCGAATCTTTACACCTAACCTGCTGTTCAAGACCTGAAGTGGCTGACAATATGAGCGGAAGGAGCACTGATCACAGTTTAAAGAGATGTGTATTGTCTCCAGACAGTACAGTAAGTGAGGTTTTGCAAACCCAGGCAAGTCACGGGGGTTACAGATAGTGCGACATGAACCCAAGATCCCTGTTGAGACCGTCCTCATGTGTGCGGAACTTGGCTATCAGTCTCTGTTCAGCGACTCTGCGCTGCCGTGTGTCGTGAAGGCTCCTTCCACTCACATTGTCAGCCACTTCAGGTCTTGAACAGCAGGTTAGGTGTAAGGATTCGCATTCTAATCAGTAATCTCTAAACTGTCTGTGCTTTATATGCTCTGTCTGAGGCCAGAACTCTCCATTCACCTGACGAAGGGGCTAACCCCGAAAGCTTGTGAGTATATTATCAAATAAATAGGTTGGACTAAAACCTGGTGTTGTCAGACTTTTTACTGTGTTTACGCCAGTCCAACGCCGGCATACCCACATCAGAATCAACCTGTGCAGAGCTGCACTGATTGTGGCTCACTCAGTGGGGTGGAATATCTAACGCAAGTCATCATGTATTACTGGGAGCATTTGTCAGTGTTATAGTCTGTGTGAACCAGTAACTGGAATGGAATTAGATAGATCTAGTTTGAAACTATGTCCTTTTGGTTGAGTTATCTCTCCATTCCATGAAACCATCTTCCTGTTTTTAACAGGAAGAGTTTTGCTGTTGATTGGGAAAGTTTTGAAATGTGTGTGTCTAATGTCAAATATCTCAATATTACTCAACATTCCCTTGAAGTTCTCCGAGAGAAACGTATAATCTAGCTGCTGACATTTTAAAAAGTCCAAACATTGCTACTATCAGCTAATCCTCTGTAATTTGGATTGGCGGATGGTGACTAGTGGAGTGCCCCAGGGGTCGGTGCTGGGGCCTCAGCTATTTACCATTTATATAGATGATCTGGAGGAGGGAACCGAGTGTAGGGTGTCGAAATTTGCTGATGACACCAAGATTGGGGGAACGGCAAATTGTGCGGAGGGTGTGGAGAGTCTACAGAAGGATCTAGATAGGCTGGGCGAATGGGCCAGGAAATGGCAAATGGAATTTAATGTTGGCAAGTGTGAGGTGGTCCACTTTGGTAGGAATAATGGTAGGAAGGACTATTACTTACGTGGCGAAAAACTGCAGCAGGCGACGGTGCAGAGGGACCTCGGGGTCCTTGTGCATGAGTCGCAAAAACCCAGCTTGCAGGTGCAGCAGGTGGTCAGGAAGGCGAATGGGATGCTGGCCTTCATCAAGAGGGGGATTGAATATAAAAGTAGGGAGGTCTTGCTGCAGCTGTATAGGGCATTGGTGAGGCCGCAGCTGGAGTACTGTGTGCAGTTTTGGGTGCCGTACTTACGCAAAGATATTTTGGCCTTGGAGGGAGTGCAGAGGAGGTTTACTAGGCTGATACCAGAGTTGAGGGGGTTGAGCTATGAGGAGAGGCTGAATAAACTAGGCTTGTACTCGTTAGAGTTTAGAAGAATGAGGGGAGATCTCATTGAGACGTATAAGATGATGAATGGGATGGATAGGATAGAGGTGGAGAGACTCTTCCTGCTCAGGAAGGACAGTAGGACTAGGGGGCACAGCCTCAAGATAAAGGGGGGGCGGTTTAGAATGGAGTTGAGGAGGAACTTCTTCATTCAAAGGGTGGTGAATCTCTGGAATTCTCTGCCCGTTGAAGTGGTGGAGGCTGCCTCGCTAAATATTTTTAAGACGCGGGTTGATGGGTTCTTGATAAGAGAGGGGATTAAGGGTTATGGGGAGAGGGCGGGAAAGTGGAACTGAGCCACAACAGATCAGCCATGATCTTATTGAATGGCGGGGCAGGCTCGAAGGGCTAGATGGCCTACTCCTGCTCCTATTTCTTATGTTCTTATGTTCTTAAGATACTCTACTCTTCCTCTGGGCAGAGGTAATGTCAACACTGCATTCATTTACCTGCCTTAATACTATTTATCTAATACTACCCGAAAACCTGTGCACCATGAATGTTGAGCTTTATTATCTAATTATTCATAAAATGAATACTCGACTGACGCTCCTCAATGGTCCACTTCTGCAGTTTTCCAAATTCATGATGGATTGTAGACTGGCTAGACAAATATTTATTTCCCATTACTAGTCACTGTTGCACAATTGGTTAGCGTGTTCGTAAGTTTACCAAAAAGCTGTTGGTTTGAGACTATCTTGAAGCAGAGCTTTCAAGTTTTAAGGACAGCATGGTAGCACAGCTGCATTGCTGCCTCACAGTGCCAGTGACCCACGTTGAGTTCCCAGCTTGGTCACTGGTTGTGTGGAGTCTGCACGTTCTCCCCTTGTCTGTATGGGTTTCCTCCCACAGGCTGAAAAAGGTTTTGGCTAGGTGCATTGGCCATGTTAAATTCTCCCTCACTGCACTCAAACAGGCATTGGGGGTGGTGACTGGGAGATTTTTCGCAGAAACTTCATTGCAGTGTTGATTTAAGAACACTTGTGACACTTATAAATAAACCTCAAGGAAGGTGGTGGCGAGCTGCCGACTTGAACAGCTGCAGTCTCTGAGAGTGTATACTGTCCCATCTCTGTTTCCGATCAGTGATTTCAAGAATTTACAAATATCACATCGCAAAATCACTGTATTGAAACCAGTGTAGTGTGTCACTCTGAGCAGAACTATTTCTAACTGCGGAACAGGCACAGTGAATTTCATGACACAGAGATCAGACCAAACACAACTGTTCCTAACATTATCAAACTTGCAAAGCCAAAAGAAATTCTTCACTTTGCTCAATTTAGAATCCTCTTGGTTAAAATAATTGCATCTTCGGAAGCCAATCTATAAATTTTTGGTAACATGGAGAAGGTCTTGAAAACGATAAACAGAGTGTTGTAGAACCTGGTTCTCTATTCAATCTCAGCTCTTTGTGTTTCCTTTTCCATTGCTACCCAATAGAAATAACCCATATCTTTTTGTTTGAATCTTGTGTTCCTTTTAAACTGTTATGACTTTAAATCATTTGTGAATCTGCTCCACAGAGCCCATAAGCACCATCGACACCAGATATTTATTTTCAAAAAATATTTGGCAGAGATTTTGCTCCAATCAAAATGCAATAGCACAAGAATTTTAAGAATCTGTGGACATGGGTGTCCTGGGCCAGCACTTATTACCCATCCATAGTTGCCCTTGGTCAGAGGACACTTGAGATTCAATCACATTGCAATGCCTCAAGAGTCTCAACTAGGCCAAACCGGGTAAGGACGACAGATTTCCTTCTCTGAAGAGCAGCAGTAAACCAGATAGATTGTTCCGACAGTAGACACTGGTTTCATGGTCATTCGTAGATCCTTAGTTCCAGACTTTTTTTTTCTGAACTCACATTCCAAAACTGCCGTGGCAGGATTCGAGCCCACGGCCATGAATATTAGTTGAGCTTCTGGACTAATAGTCTGGCAGTAACAGCACTAGGTCACCGCCTATCTTATATATGGATTAGTTTGTCATTGAACTGGCGTGTGCAAGTGCTTAAATATTTAAAGTATTTCCAGGCATGATGTGTCTGTTATGTTGTAATGTAACAAAGAGCAAAATGTTTGGACCTCATTCGAGTTAAATCTACAATGTACAGTGATGATTTCAATAATGTTGTTGGGAATGTGTTCTGACCACTCTTCATTATCATTTCTGTTTCTGGCTGTTTTTCTTTTCATTTAATTTTTGGTTTTGTTACTTTTCCGAACAACACGCACCCCCTCCCCCTCTCACACCAAATGCACAACCCTTCAACTTTCACAGGATCTAATCCCGGGGGTGGGGGTGGGGAGGGGTGCAGTTCCAATTCTGGAAACTGTTCTGACAAGCAAATTGGGCTGGCTGGAAGCAATCACAGATGATTTGATCACAGGACAATATTCTGCTCGGTTATTGGATTCAGGGTGACTGTGACTAGATTTTGGGTATTATCCAGGGGATGTCCGAGACTGGAAGGTCATTCTGAAATTGTCAGGGGTCTTTGTTTGCAGGAAGTAGTATGTCTGATCTAGGGAAAGTGAAATTGATGGAGGGATTAGACATTGGAAGGAGACGGGCATCTTAACCTAGAAGATGTTTGATCTGGTTTTATATCTCATCCTGACGTTGGTCTGATCAGAACCTAGGAGTGAGTCCCAGGGAGTTTTCATTGTAGGTTGACAGGAGAAGGGGTGCGTTATGCTCCCCAGTGATGATCCATATCATTGGCTGTAATACAAAACTCAATCCGTTAAGTCAGAAAACTGATTGGGGCAGAGGCCTGCAAGAAGGATCCAGACCTTGCCATTTGAACCAACCACCATGTCCTCCTCTTCATATATCGATCATTGGCCTTTTGCAATGTTCCCATGAAACCACCTCAAACTGGAGAGACAACACCTCATCGACCAATTGGGCAATTTACAGCCTTCCAGACTCAACCTTGAGTTCGACATCTTCAGAGCATAAACTCTACCCGCCACCTTCATCCTGTTTCTATTTAGTTATTTCATTTCTTCTTTTCATCAATTTTCATTCTCACTAACATTTTTCCACCTCTACATTCTCACTCTCCACCTTCTCTGAATCCACCATCCACCTCGTGTTCAGGGCAACTGCCACGTTCCTCAGGTAGTCCCTTAACAATCTGTGCCTCTGTTCTGCCATTCACACATTCTCATAACTTAATGGACACCTCTCAGCACATTCCTCAGCTATCTTCATCATCATGAACATTTCCATTGTCCCATTATAGCCCACAGCACTCATAGTATAAATCTACTCTGATTTTTGTTTTGCTTTCAGCTTTGATGAAGGGTCACTTAGACTCGAAACGTTGGCTCTATTCTCTCTCCACAGATGCTATCGGTGCTGCTAGTTTCTCCAGAATTTTCTGTTTTTGGTTTTGCATTGCAGTGTCTGCAGTATTTTGCTGTCCTATTTTTATTGTATGTGTCAGACAGGGAGAATGTTTGATCATTAAGTTCAAGTCTTCATTTCCTTTTTTCTTTAGCTAATTTACTGGGAATTGTGATCCTGTCCCGGGGAAAGTGTGGACTCTCCACTTGCACCACTCGCTACCTAATGGCCATGGCAATGGCAGATCTCTCGGTTGTTATTTTTGAGGTCTTAGTTTATTATGTGATTTATTATTATTTCTCAATATCTTTCCTGGACATTACTCCAGTGTGTAGTGTTAATGCTGTCCTGCGAACTGCAGCTAAAGTTTGTTCTGTCTGGTTCACCGTCACTTTCACCTTTGATCGATTTATGGCCATTTGTTGCCAGAAACTGAAAAAAAACTATTGCACTGGGAAAACTGCAGCTGTGGTATTAACAACAACCAGCATTCTGATATGTTTACAAAACATCCCCATGTTTTTTACACAGGAACCTGGAGTGATCATTGATAATGTTCCATGGAACTGTTACACAAAGCAAAGTGTTTTCACTGCACCAGGTTGGGTGGGATTTAATTGGTTTCATACAGTTTTAACTCCATTGCTGCCATTCTTTTTAATTCTATTGTTCAACGCTCTGACAGTTAGACACATTTTAGTTGCCAATCGAACCCGGAAGGGACTAAGACGTCAGATCAAGGGGGAGAATCACAGAGACCCTGAGGTGGAGAGCAGAAAAAAGTCAATATTATTACTCTTCAGCATATCTGGCAACTTCATATTTCTATGGCTTGTCAATATTATAGATTTCTTCTTTTACAAAATTAAAGGAACGAAATATAACTATTCTGAATATATATTTCAACAAGTTGGATATATGTTAATGAACTTAAGTTGCTGCACAAACACATTCATTTATGGGATGACTCAGTCCAAATTTAGGGAGCAGGCCAAGAGCATGCTGACATATCCTGTTGCATCAATTATTCAGTTAGTAGGTAAAAGCAATATCCCAGATTAACACAGAGGTCTGTCCAAGTGTTTAAAGTCTATCAATGGAACATTTATCCCCATACTCCTAGTAGACACATGACAAAGAGTAGTGCAATGACTTGGAAGAGAAGTCTCTGATAGATAGACAGAGTGAACAAATATTCCATAATCGAAGTGAGTCATTTTGGAATTTCACTCAGTGTCTTATGTTCTGGATGTGGCCAATTCCCAAGTCCCAGAGCACCAATCAGCAAGCTCCATCAAGTGATTGGCTACTGGCCCAATCAATCAGGAATCTCTGCGCAATGACTGACAGCAGGCTCAGCCAATTATGATTTTCTTCCCCGTGACTGGCTTCCATTTGAGCCAATCAGAAAGGACACTTCAGCAACTCCTTGAGCTGCCCATTGATTTTGACCCACACCCTCTGCCAATGAATCGTTCTGTAGCTTACCCCCGTCCACTATTGAAAGTCCATCTGCCAATCAGGTCATCTGAATTCCATCACATTTGTCCAGTTGGAGGCCTGCAGTGCAAGACGGTGGCACAATGGTTAGCACCACTATTTAATGGTGCTAGGGACTCAAATTCAATTTCAGCTTTGGGTCTGTGTAGAGTTTGCATGTTCTCCACGTGTCTGCATGTATTTCTTCTGGGTGCTCTGGTTTCCATCCAAAATCCAAATATATGTACATTAGGTGGATTGGCCACTTAGATCTAAATCTAAAGATGTACAGATTGTAAGGATTAGCCGTGCTAAATTATTCCTTGGTGTCCAACGTTGTGCAGGTTAGGTGGATTGGCCATGCTAAATTGCCCTTTGCTATCCAAACATGTGCAAGTCAGGTGGATTGGCCATAGTAAATTGCCCTTTCGTGTCCAAAGATGTGAAGGTTAGGTAAATTGTCCATGCTAAATTCATCCTTAATGTCAAAAGGTGTGTATGATAAGTGGATCAGCCACACTAAGTTCCCCTTATTGTCCAAAGATGTGCAGGTTAGGTGAGTCTGTAGTCCAAAGCCGATTCACCAGACTAAATCCTGGGATGAGAGCATTATTTTATCAACATACAGAGAGAAAGTATGGTGCTGGAGCGAGGTGACTTATTGTGAGCTGTCCCCATCGTTTACCCTTCTTGTCTATATAATGCTTTGTGTGTGAATTGGCCACATCCAGAACACAAGACACTGAGTGAAATTCCAAAATAACATGCTTTGTCTGTATAATGCACAAGAAACAATCCGTTTCATTGTCTACTAATACATGTGACAATAATAAAGCAAGTCAAAAAGTTTAAAGTTTGTTGATTCATGTCGCAAGTATGCTTACATTAACACTGCAATGAAGTTATTGTGAAAATCTCTAACGCCACATTCCGCCACCTGTTCAGGTTCACTGAGGGAGAAATTAGCATGGCTAATGCATCTTACCGATGGACTATCGGTGGAAACCCACCCAGACACAGTGAGAACATGCAAATCCTGAGCCAATCCAGGAATCAAAACTGGGTCTTTAGCACGGTGAGGCAGCAGTGCTAACCATTGTGCCATCGTGTTGCACTAGTCTGTATCTCCATACCTTGGGGTTTACAAAAGTGAGGAATGATATTATTCAGACATATAAGATACTGAGGGAGCCTGACAGTAAGATGTTTGCACTTGTGTGAGAGTCTTGAAGAAGGGGTCACATCTACATGATAAAGAGTCAATCATTTAAAATTGAGCTGAGTAGAAATTTCTTCTCACAGAGGGTGGTGAACCTCCAGGGCAGTGGAGGCTGCATCAAGTATTTAAAATGGAGCTGGATAAATATTTGGTAGATCAAGGAATAGAGGGTAAAGGGAAAATGGCACAGAAAAAGATTTGGGGCTGGTGTAAGATCAGTCATTTTCCTGTCAAATGGCGGGGCAGGTTTCCTGCTTCTATTTTTTTTGTTCTTGGAATGGTCGTGGTGTGTTCCTCCTTTGTGTCTGAATGTGTGCAGGTTAGGTGGATTAGCCACAGTGAATTGTCTGTTCGTGTCTGAAGATGTGTAGGCTAGGTGGATTGGCCAGGCTAAATTTCCCCTTAGTGTCCAAAGATCTGCAGATGAAATGGATTGGCCAGAAATCCATTGTTGCTGTTACATTTCACGGATCACAACTAAGGTGGAATGGCAGGGCAGAATTCGAGAGAATGATGAACCCAGGAAAGGGCAAAGTCAGGACAGAACATTTTCATGAAGGTGCAAATTCATCTTGCTCTGTCAGAAACTAGTAATAAAGGAAAAGGAGCAGGCCATACAGCCTATCAAACCTGCTCAATCCCTCAATATGATCATCCAAGTCAATGCATTTTCCTACACTGTAACTATATCTCTTTATACATCGATATTCATAACTGTGTCCGGCTCTCCTTGATCCCTGGTCTCTGACTGCGTACCCATCTTTAATTGATGTCGAGTCTCTCTGGGAATGCACGGTCCATAGGGTAGAAAGGTAGCAAGAGTCACAATCTTCTGAGTAAAAAAAACTCCTCTTCTGTGCGCTAAGTTGCCTGCATCATATTTTAAAATTGTATCCCTTGACATAAGCTCCCAACCAAAGGAATTATCTTATCTGCACCTATCTCTTTAAGGATTTTGCAATTTCCAAAGAGATTGCCTCATATTCCTCAAAATTCCAGGGAATAGAGGCACACTCTCCCCAATCTCTCATACTAAGACATCCTACAATCCTGGGAATTAGTTTGATGATCTATCACTGCAAACCCTCTATGGCAATAATATCCTGCCTATGAAAAGGGGGACAAAACTGTACAACTGTTGCTTGCACAGAGACACACATAGATAAATACACACGCACACACACAAACAGACACACACACTGATACATATGCACAGACACATAGATACACACACACACTCTGAGAGACACATATGTACTTCACCACACACATTGACACATATACTGAAATGGACAGACATGTACACAGACTCGCAGACATATGCACACATGCAGATACTGAGACAGGCAGATATGTACACAGCAACACACATACACAAAGGGATAGATAGCGATGTACACAGCTACACAAGCTCCCACACACAGGGACTGACAGATATGTACACACAGACACACTCACACACAGAGACAGACAAATATGTACATAGACACACACACACACACTGAGACAGACAGATACGTACACACACACATAAACACACACACAGGTACACAGAGACATACATAGACACGCATTCACATGCACAGTCACTGAGAAAGACAGATAGGATACACTTGGACACTTATTGACTGAACATAGAGATGCTGGCTGGGATTTACTGCCCAACTCGTCATACGTTTCACTGTTGAACAGCAGTGGAATCTTCTGGAACCACCATTGGCAAAGGGGTTTCCCACTGAATGTACCCTCACCATGTACAATCTGTGGCGTGTGTGGGCTGGAATTGCAAAATTGTTGTGGACTCACATGCAATTGCAAACACGCACATACAGACACACAGATAAACACACACACATTTACAAAGATACACACGTTCACACACACACACACACACATATACACAGCAAAAAACAAAAAAGACACGAAGAAAGCTAAGAACAGGACACACACCAATTCTAAAAATAAATGGCATAGACACACAAAGTATCACACAAACATAGACAGGCACAGAAACACACATAGAATCATACACACGTGCTCACAAGTAAAATTTTAAAAAATCCAGACATATACATTACACCCAGAATCACATAGGCAAAAACTGTGGATGCACACAAACTCTCTCATATACCCACACACATAGGACAAAGAGCCAGACACATTTAACCTCACACAAACACAGACAAAATCACACACAAACATTAACAGAGCCAGACACACAAATGCACTCTGACACGCACACACACACAAACACACACATACATACACACACGCACGCACACATACATACAACACACACACATGCACGTACACACACACACACACACGCACGTACACACACACACACACACACACATATACACACACACTTACACAAAAATTCACACACTCTGACACACATATACAAAAGCCCTGATACATGCAAATGCAGAGAGACAGACATAAACAGAGGAAAAGTTTATAAGTATCAGGGAGTGATCTTAGATCTTTATAAAATACACTTTTGTCTCCAGTCAGTGTATTGTTTTCATTTCTGAACATCACACTTTGGGGAGAATGTGAACACTTTTTTTCAATATACAGCAGAGATTTACTGGGATGTTCCCCGGGATAAGATTCTGACCATCTTTCAGAGGGACTGGCGAAACTGGGGATCAGGTGGTTTGATTGAGCTGCTTCAAATCATGAAAGGTAAATCCAACCCTCCACCCCCCAACAAGAGGATACTGCTGCTCTTTATCAAACCTCTCCATTTTGATTACAGGTTTATGTTGAATCTATTGATCAAATCGCTCCTTTTCCGAAACACCAGGTATTCAGTGTAAGGGTTCATCTATACTGCATATAAAAACTCCAGGTACAGAGTGAATGGATTTAATTGCAACTTAAACTTCTTGCTGATCTATCCCATTGTCCTGTGAGATATTTCAGAAGGAAAAAAAGCTCAAGTTTCACAATTTCCTTGTTTTGGGATTTGGGATCTGATGTTTTTCTCCCCCACTCAGTAACTTCACATTAAAACAAAGCTTGACAGTCCTGATAGTGTTCTCTGTTTCACTGTCTGTGCATTGTTCCCTTCCCTTTTGTTGACACCTCGCTCAAGAATTTGCCTGATATGCATTTTCTGAACATTGAAACTGCATACCTGCACACATACATATCCTCACCCACACACTAACACACACACAGATGTACAGACAGACACAACGTCTCTTTCAAACACACATAGACACATAAAAATCACAAACAAGCTGTGATGGATAGGATAGAGGTGGAGAGACTCTTCCCGCTCAGAAAGGACAGTAGGACCAGGGGGCACAGCCTCAAGATAAAGGGGGGGCGGTTTAGAACGGAGTTGAGGAGGAACTTCTTTACTCAAAGGGTGGTGAATCTCTGGAATTCTCTGCCCGTTGAAGTGGTGGAGGCTGCCTCGCTAAATATTTTTAAGACGTGGGTTGATGGGTTTTTGATAAGAGAGGGGATTAAGGGTTATGGGGAGAGGGCGGGAATGTGGAACTGAGCCACGACAGATCAGCCATGATCTTATTGAATGGCGGGGCAGGCTCGAAGGGCTAGATGGCCTACTCCTGCTCCTATTTCTTATGTTCTTATGTAATACATGCAGAAAGACACACAGAAACAGACTTTCAAACATACACACTCACACACAAGCAGAGACATAGAGGATGAATGACAATTTCACTTTATTCACATTAGGAGGACACTCGAATAACACAAGCAAAGTTAACATTCTGTGCGATATCTTTTGTGAAGTTAGTTAATGTAAAATATATCTCCATTTCCCTGGGTGGAACTGCAATTGCTAATTTGTCTGCAGTCTCTGAGGCCCTTGAACAAATGTGAAATGGGACATGGTGTAAAATTTGAATTGTAATATTTAAGTATCTGGAAACAGTTTTGCTGTGACAAAATGGGAAATATGGAGTGAAGCTGCTGCAGAGAGAATGGCTCTCGTGTGCATGAATGGGGATGATTTTGAGAAGCTGAACTTCAGATTTGAGGAGGCTTCCAGTCTGTCTGAACAAACAGAACTGGAAAAGACCTCAGTGCATACGTATTGAACCTGCTTCTGTTTCGCCTCCTGGCCTCTAGAGGCCGTTGCTGCTGCTGCTGCTGCTGCTTGCTGCTGCTGCTCCTTCCAGTGTTACCTCTTGCCCTCCCGCGCCTCGGGGTCAAACCGCTGCTCTTTGGCAGATCATCCGGGGCCCAATGGAACGCGCGGGGCGGCCATCTTGGAGTGAGGTCAGAGCAGCTGCTGCCGCGCGCAGCTGTTTATTTCTATTAATTCTGATCCCGGAAATAAATAGAAAAGGAATTCAGATTCTGAGACGGACATCACGCCGAGCACCGGGAGGAGACTTGAACAATAAAAAATGAAAGAATAATTATTCATTTTTAATGCTGGCCGTGGGTCTGCGCATGCGCCACATTGTCTCCCAAAGTTCACCGCGCAGACTAACTGTCAACTTAGAAAAACATCAAATCGGAGAAATCAAATAAAAAGCGGCGGCTCAGAGTGGGGAGTGAAGTGACAGTCTGATGGGAGAGAATGTGAGTAAAAAAAAATCGTTTAAATCAAGAGCTTTTAAAAGCTGCCTGTGCGCAGGTGCCTCCCCCCACCGCCCCTCCCCTTCCCCCCCCCACCGCCCAATCAAAGAACAAAGAACAATCCAGCGCGGGAAACAGGCCCTTCGGCCCAACGAGCCCGCGCCGCCGCGTCATCCCACACCTACCCTGCCCTGTGTGGTGGAACCCCTATTGTAGCCAGATTCAGGGGAGAATAGTGTCAATTTGGTAAACCAATCAGCCTAAGAGCACATCTTTGGGGTGTGGGAGGAAACCGGAGCACCCGGAGGAAACGCACGCAACCACAGGGAGAATGTGCAAACTCCCACAGACACAGGCCCAAATCCATGTATCTGCACAGCAAGCAGTGCTAGTCACTGAGCTGTTGCGGCGCCCGTCTATCGGTCCACGATCAAGCACACACACCGACACGAAGTACTAGGCCACTCCCGGAACCTCCAAGAGCAGCCCACGCACGACCCACCGTGTGCATGCCCCTCGTTTGACAACAAGGTGGACCGACACACCTGCGGAATAAAAAGACAAAAACGTTAACATATAAGTCTGCATTTCCGGTGTCTCCCGAGGCTCTGACCCTATTTAGAACATAGAACATAGAACATTACAGCGCAGAACAGGCCCTTCGGCCCACGATGTTGCGCCGACCAGTTACAAAAACAATGACCCACTAGCCTATACCAATCCCTTTTCGTCCATAAACCTATCCAGAGATCTCTTAAACGCCCCCAAACTAGACGCATTTACAACTGCAGCAGGCAGGGCATTCCAATCCCTCACCACCCGCTGGGTAAAGAACCTACCCCTGACATCCGTCCTGTAGCTACCCCCCTACTATAATACCCCCTACTATAACCCTCCATCCTTGTTTCGCTCATGTGTCTATCTAAGTAAACCTTAAACGAGTCCAACGTTCCTGCCTCCACCACCCTACTTGGTAGCGCGTTCCATACCCCCACAACCCTCTGCGTGAAGAACCTTCCTCTCATATCCAAATTATACTTCTCCCCCCTCAGCCTTAGATCATGACTTCTCGTAATTGTACCCAGTCTAGGGAGCAGCCTCTCACTATTGACTCTATCTATTCCCTTCAATATCTTATATACCTCTATCATGTCTCCCCTCAATCTCCGTCTTTCCAAGGAGAAAAGTCCCAGTTTCTCCAACCTTTCCTTGTAACTCAGTCCCTCCATGCCAGGCAACATCCTGGTAAACCTCCTCTGCACCCTCTCCAGAGTCTCCACATCCTTCCGGTAGTAAGGTGACCAGAACTGGACGCAGTACTCCAAATGTGGTCTAACCAACGTTCTGTACAACTGAAGCATTAGACGGCAGCTCCTATACTCTATACCCCTTTCTATAAAGGCTAGCATTCCATAAGCTTTCCTCACAACCTTCTCCACTTGTGTCGCAACCTTCATAGACTTCACTGACCTTGTCTCCCTTGGCAACGGATGACGGTGGCCGCCCATCTCCCCGGCAACACAAGATGGCTGCCATGTCTCCTTTGGCAACTCAGGATGCCCCCCACCCCGCCCCCATCTACCAGGCACAGGAAGGTGACCGCCGAGGAATACGGTTGGCCAATTAGCTTCAAGTGTGCTCTTCCATTGGCTTAAGGAATTGTCAATAACCATCAAAATCCTGGGGGTGGTGTGTGGGGGTAACCATTGATCAGGCACTAATGGGACTCACCTTCTAAGTCCTCTGGCAGCAAGAGCAAGTCTGAGGATCGGAATCCTGGGGCAAGGGACTGACCACCTAACCACGCCACCACCTCCTCACCCGCCCTGCCCCTCCAAAGACTGTCCACAACCTGTAAGGCATAAGTCAGGAGTGTGAAGCTTTACTCTCCACTTGCCTGGATAGATGTAGCTCCAACAATACTGAGAAGCTTGAAACCCGGCAGGATAAGCCAACCTCATTTGCACCCATTCCACAAACACCAACGCCCTCCACCTGTCTACCACAGATCAGAACAAGAACAAAGAACAACCCAGCACGGGAAACAGGCCCTTCGGCCCAACGAGCCCGCGCCGCCGCATCACCCTACACCTATTCTACCCTGCATGTCTACGAATGGAACCCTACTCAGTCAGATTCAGGGAAGAAATAGTGTCAATTTGGTAAAAATCGATTAGCCTAAGAGCACATCTTTGGGGTGTGGGAGGAAACCGGAGCGCCCGGAGGAAACCCACGCAACCACAGGGAGAATGCGCAAACTCCCACAGACACAGGCCCAAATCCATGTGTCTGCACAGCCAGCAGTGCTAGTCACTGAGCTGTTGCCTCTTTTCAAGATGCACTGCAGGAACGCTCCAAGGCTCCCCTGACACCGCCAAAACACAGACCGCTAGCATGTACAAAAACATGGGCAACACACACAATGGGAACGCCACCACAGCCAACAAGTTCCCCTTAACACTCTTACTATTGGTACTTTTACTGATGCTGGATCAGAACCCTGGAAATTTCTCCCTAACAACTCTGTGGGTATACCAAGCCTACTGAACTATAGCCAATTAGGAAGGCAGTTCAGCAGGACCATCTGAAAGACATAAGAACATAAGAAATAGGAGCAGGAGTAGGCCATCTAGCCCTTCGAGCCTGCCCCGCCATTCAATAAGATCATGGCTGATCTGTTGTGGCTCAGTTCCACTTTCCCGCCCTCTCCCCATAATCCTTAATCCCCTCTCTTATCAAGAACCCATCAACCCGCGTCTTAAAAATATTTAGCGAGGCAGCCTCCACCACTTCAACGGGCAGAGAATTCCAGAGATTCACCACCCTTTGAGTGAAGAAGTTCCTCCTCAACTCCGTTCTAAACCGCCCCCCCCTTTATCTTGAGGCTGTGCCCCCTAGTCCTACTGTCCTTTCTGAGCGGGAAGAGTCTCTCCACCTCTATCCTATCCATCCCATTCATCATCTTATACGTCTCAATGAGATCTCCCCTCATTCTTCTAAACTCTAACGAGTACAAGCCTAGTTTATTCAGCCTCTCCTCATAGCTCAATCCCCTCAACTTGACAATGAATGCTATCCGAGGAAGCAGCAACCACATCTCATGAATGAATGAAGACATGCACACAGCCAAGGTGATGGTCACAGACCCAAAGAGAAACACACATATTCATAAAAAAGACAGGCATCCAAAGAATAACATACTCTAAGAGAAAGAGAGACAAAGACACACAAACATACCCAAAGAGAAACACGCACCCAAGGAGACACAAAAGTAAAGAATAATGCATACAAAGGGAGGCACACACTCAAAGACACGCACACATAAAGTCACACCCATACTGAAAGAGCAACACACACATACACAAAGAGTCACGCACCCAAAGAATAACGCATACAGAGAGAGACACACACACACCAAAAGAGCCACACACACCCAAAGGCAGACACATACCCAAGGAGACACACACTCAAAGACATACATAAATCCAAAGAGACAAACCTAAAGAATAACACACACAAATAGACACAGAAACACATACATAGACTCACACACAAAGCACACATATTCACACATATAGACTTTTACAAACATACACATACAGAAGCAAACACTCTCTGATGCACATACATACAAACTAACTCTGATGCCCCCACACACACAAACACATGCAGACACACACAAACATATTCTGATAGACACACACTGACACATATATACTGTGACACACACACACACACGGAGTCATAGAGGCTTACAGCATGGAAACTTGGACGGGCAACCCTCCTTTTACGATTAAGAGAGTCCAATTGTCCACGTTTAGTACATATTCCTCTATACCCATATTACTATCCAAATGCTTTTTAAAAGACAAAATTGTACCCGCCTCTGCTACTGTGTATAGCAGCTCGGACACACGCACAAACACACACGCAAACATACTCTGATAACACCCATAACGCAACCCCCATTCCCACAGCACACACATACACTCACACAAGCACAAGAGGCAAATAATACAAATGTCAAGAAGTGATCATGAATCTTTATTGTGCACTGTGTCAATTTATGAACTCTGCCCTTTGGGAAAGACATGAAGACTTTATTCAATATATAGCAGATTTAACGGAATATTTCCTGGGACAAGATGTTGACCGTCTCTCAGAGAGACTGGTGAAATTAATTATTGGTGGGAAAAAATCCTCCTCAATGCTCCAGCCAAAAAGTACTGGGATCTGAACTTGAAATGCTGTGGCTGATGATGGAGAAAAGCGGGGGAACTAATACTCGCTAAGAAGATAGCTTGCGTGTGAATCTGAAATGGTTACAGCACGAGAGTTCATTCAGCCCTTCGAGCCACTGTCAACACTCTGCAAGAGCAATTTCACTATTCCCACTCCTTCACCCTCTGTCTGTAACCCTGTAATTTTTCCCTTTTCCTTCCCGTTCATAGAAACATTGAAACTCGAAGTAGAGAAGTGTTTATCACAGGCTCAAAGTTACACACACAGAAACGCATGCACACTAGGACACAAACTCACATGAACATACATACCGACATAACTGGACACAAATACGGGGACAGAAAAATGGATGGATGCACTCATACGTACAGGGCCACACTCATAGAAATACACACACATACAAATGCACTCACAACACACGTGCACAGGAACACACGCATGCAAACACATACACACACACACACACAAGCATAAGGAGACACTCATACAAAGACACACTCATGCAAACACACACAGACAAATATATGCAAACACAGACACACACACACACACATAGAGACATAGTCAAATAATGTTGGCAAGTGTGAGGTGGTCCACTTTGGTAGGAATAATGGTAGGAAGGACTATTACTTACATGGCGAAAAACTGCAGCGTGCTACGGCGCAGGGGGACCTCAGGGTCCTTGTGCATGAGTCGCAAAAACCCAGCCTGCAGGTGCAGCAGGTGGTCAGGAAGGCGAATGGGATGCTGGCCTTCATAGCGAGGGGGATTGAATATAAAAGTAGGGAGGTCTTGCTGCAACTGTACAGGGCACTGGTCAGGCCGCAGCTGGAGTACTGTGTGCAGTTTTGGTCGCCGCACTTACACAAGGATGTTTTGGCCTTGGAGGGAGTGCAGAGGAGGTTCACTAGGCTGATACCGGAGTTGAGGGGGTTGAGCTATGAGGAGAGGCTGAATAAACTAGGCTTGTACTTGTTAGAGTTTAGAAGAATGAGGGGAGATCTCATTGAGACATATAAGATGATGAATGGGATGGATAGGATAGAGGTGGAGAGACTCTTCCCGCTCAGAAAGGACAGTAGGACTAGGGGGCACAGCCTCAAGATAAAGAGGGGGCAGTTTAGAACGGAGTTGAGGAGGAACTTCTTCACTCAAAGGATGGTGAATCTCTGGAATTCTCTGCCCATTGAAATGGTGGAGGCTGCCTTGCTAAATATATTTAAGACGCGGGTAGATAGGTTATTGATAGGCAAGGGGATTAAGGGTTATGGGGAGAGGGCAGGAAAGTGGAACTGAGCCACGTCAGATCAGCCATGATCTTATTGAATGGCGGGGCAGGCTCGAAGGGCTAGATGGCCTACTCCTGCTCCTATTTCTTATGTTCTTAAAAGTGACACAAACAAACTCAAATAAACACACAAATATGAAGATGGTCACATACAGATATAGGGACACACCATTTGGGTTTAAGTTTACTTATTAGCATCACAAGTAGACTTACAATAAGGCTGAAATGAAGTTACACTGAAAACCCCCGAGTCGCCACACTCTGGCGCCTATTCGGGTGCACTGAGGAAGAATTTAGCATGGCCAATGCACCTAACAGGCATGTTCTCTCCATGCATACACGGGAGAACGCACAGACTCCGCAGACGGTCACCCAAGTACGAATTGAACCTTGCACTGTGATGAAGCAGCGCTAATCACTGTGCCGCCCATGCCATCCACTGACACACACACCGTACAGGGATAGGTTCACACAAGTATAGACACAAACAGAGAGGCACATTCATACAAACAAACACAAACACACACAGGTAAACGGATTGAAAAATTTCATAGGATGAATGCGTGTTTTAAAAATGAGAT
Source organism: Carcharhinus amblyrhynchos (assembly GCF_965287045.1). Classification (NCBI taxonomy): domain Eukaryota; kingdom Metazoa; phylum Chordata; class Chondrichthyes; order Carcharhiniformes; family Carcharhinidae; genus Carcharhinus; species Carcharhinus amblyrhynchos. The sequence continues at coordinate 75,983,802 of NC_137336.1, read as the reverse complement.
AGACTGGAAAAAGGCGAGGGAGAGTAGGGCAAGAACTCTCTTTATTTAATTAAAAAAAAATAAATTGAATCATGGAAGAAATACAGGTTTTTATGAATACTGCCAGGTAGAAAATGCAATTGGGAGCTAGACAGAATCAGAAAGGTTCAGAGGGGTGGTGAATCATCGAATGTGAAGCAAAGCTGGACTCTGAGAATAAACTCACAGACAAGAGAGAACAAAAATCCCAAAGTCTTGAAAGGCTTCTTAATAATTTGGATAGGAACACAGAGACACATAGGAATAGGGCATAACAGGGATTAAGAAGGGGAATTTTCCCATTGATAAAGAGAGCATCGCTGAATAATGAAATTGCTATTTTGCACCCATATTTTCCACATAGCAACACGCTGTTAGGGAAGTGGTGAAGGATGGGGTATTCAGAACACTAGAATGTTTCTCACTGAGAAGGAGGATTGGCTCAGATATCTGGACTTAAAGTTGATAAAACGGCAGATCGTGCTTCAAAACATTTGGGGACCCAACGGAAAGTGAGAATGGAAATTACTCATAATGTCAAACCTTTCCCAGATTCAGAGATGGTGCAAGAGGGTTGCAGCATTTCAAATGTCACAGCCTTGTTCATGGAATGAATTAAATGTAATTGCAACAACTACAGACCAGCCAACTGAGCTTTGACTGTGGTGAAAAGTCTAGTCAACAGGTTCAGGAAAAAAAATTAATGTCATCTGGATAAATGCTTCTTTTCATTTGGGAATATCGTGCGGACAAACGTTCTGGGGATGCGTTTTGCGGACAATCATGAACGGGGAAATTATCTCGATATGATGACGTGCAAGATCTTGCAATAAAGAAGAATACAGCACAGGAACAGCCCCTCTGACCCAACAAGCCTGCGCTGTTACAACACATGGAGCAGATTCGCCGTTCAGGAACAGTAAGAACAACGTTATGAAATTGACAAACTGAAGGGACCAGCGATTTCAGGTTAATGCAAATGTTTGGTGCTGGAAGCGGACTTGCGGTGGAGTCCCCCAGGGCCAGTGTTGGGACAATAGCTTTTCCTGAAATGCCATAAAGACCTCACCTTTCGTGTGCAGGGCACATTAATGATCAGAAGCTTGTAGCATGCTGAAATGTGATGAGGAGAGGTTAGAACTCCAAAAAGATAAAACCCAATTAGTGAATAGGCGGCATCTGAAGTTCAATGCAGAAAAATGTGAAGTTTCAAGTTCATTTATTAGTGTTACAAGTGGGCTGACATTAATACTGCAATAAAGTGACAGTGAAAGCCCCTTGACCGACAAACTCTGGCGCCTGTTTAGATACACTGAGAGAGAAATTAGCCCTGTCAATGTACCTAACCAGCATGCCTTTCAGACTGCGGGAGGAAACCGGAGCTCCCAGAGGAAAACCCATGCAGACATGAGGGATGGCATGGTGGTACAGTGCTCAGCACTGCTGCTTCACAGCACGAGGGACCTGTGTGCTTCCAGTCTGTACATTCTCCCCATCACCATGTGGGTTTAACACGGGTCCTTCAAAAGACATACTAGTTAGCCATGCTAAGTTCCTCCTCAGGTGCTGGAGTGTGGCGGTTGGGGGATTTGCACAATGACTTGATTGCAGTGACAATGTAAATCTATTCTTGATGAACAAACTTACTTTAACATACAAACACCTCATGGACAGTGACCCAACTCGAGAATTAAACCCGGGTCCCTAGCGCTGTAAGGAAGAAGTGCTGATCGCTGTGCCACCATTGTATAAAGGACGTGTCAAAGAATGTATAATAACGGGTTCAAAGTTAAATTCGGTTCTGGCACATACAGGGCAGATTGTGGGAGTGGTAACTAAAGCCTACAGTATCCCAGTTTGGTTAGTAGAGACGCAGAGAACATGGACAAAGAGTTAATGTGCAACTTGCATCAGGCACTAGTTCGAAAGCTCTGACATACACTGACATCAGATGTGGGCCTCACACCATATTTCGGAGAGCTGAGAAAATACTCACGTGAAAGATCACAGGGATGAGCAGCAAGATTTATGAAGATAAATCAGAGAAATTGTGATAGATTTGCTTGGAGAATGCAAGGCAGAGAGAGATAGAATGAGGCATGCAAAATCATGAGGGGTCTTGTCGTAGTACACAGGGGAAAATCATTTTCAGTCAGGAAGTAAATGAATCATCACTGAATCAAAGTAAAATCAAAATATTGCGGTGATTCAACCTAAGCGCCTCACTGTACCGCAAGCCCACAGATAACCTCAAGATGTTCCACTTCTCCAGCTTCCACCCTAAACATGTTAAAGAAGCCATCCCCTATGGACAAGCCCTCCGTATACACAGGATCTGCTCAGATGAGGAGGATCACAACAGACACCTCCAGACGCTGAAAGATGCCCTCATAAGAACAGGATATGGTGCTCGACTCATCGATTGACAGTTCCGACGCACCACAGCGAAAAACCACACTGACCTCCTCAGAAGACAAACACAGGACACGGTGGACAGAGTACCCTTCGTCGTCCAGTACTTCCCCGGAGCGGAGAAGCTGCAACATCTTCTCTGGAGTCTTCAACATATCATTGATGAAGACAAACATCTCGCCAGGGCTATCCCCACACCCCCACTTCCTGCCTTTAAACAACCGCACAACCTCAAACAGATCATTGTCTGGAGCAAACTACCCAGCCTTCAGGAGAACAGTGACCACAACACCACACAACCTTGCCACAGCAACCTCTGCAAGACATGCCGGATCATCGACACAGATGCCATCATCAGACGTGAGAACACCATCCACCAGGTACACGATAAATACTCTTGCAACTCGGCCAACGTTGTCTAACTGATACACAGCAGGAAAGGATGTCCCGAAGCATGGTACATTGGGGAGACCATGCAGATGTTGTGACGATGGGTGAATGAACACCACTCGGCAATCACCAGGCAAGAATGTTCTCTCCATGTCGACGAACATTTCAGCGGTCAAGGGCATTCGGTCTCTGATCTTCGGGTAAGTGTCCTCCAAGGCGGCCTTCACGACACTCAGCAGCGCAGAGTCGCTGAGCAAAGACTAATAGCCAAGTTCCGCACACATGAGGACGGCCTCAACTGGGATCTGGGGTTCATGTCACACTATCTGTAACCCCCATGACTTGCCTGGGTTTGCAAAACCTCACTTACTGTACTGTCTGGAGACAATACACACCTCTTTAATCTATGCTAATGCTATCTTTCACATTGTCTGCACCTTTAAGACTTGAATAGCAGATTAGCTGCAAAGGCTCGCATTCTAATCAGTAATCTGTAAGTGTGTGTGCCTTTATGTACCCTGTTTCTGATCAGAACTTTCCACTCACCTGACAAAGGAACAGCGTTCCGAAAGCTTGTGGGTTTACTATCAAATAAACCTGTTGGTTTATTAACCTGGTGTTGTGAGACTTCTTACTGTGATTACCCCAGTCCAATGCTGGCATCTCCACATCATGACCTCCCTATAACCAGTGAGGATACAAAGATTTCTCTCAAGACCCCCGTAATTTCCTCCGTTGTCTCGCTCAGTATTTTTGGGATATTCCATCAGGCCCTGGGGACTTGTCTATCTTAATGTTTCTCAAGAGCCCCAATACTTTTTGATCTCAACATGACTCAAAGTATCTACACACCCTTTCCCAGATTCATCAACCACCAAGTCCTTCTCCTTAGTGAATACTGACACAAAGTACTCATTTAATACCTTGCCCATTTTCTCCGGCTCAATGCATGGACCCGGGCTCAATTCGGGCCTTGGGTCACTGTCTATGTGGAGTCTGCACGTTCTCCTTTGTCTGCGTGGATTTTTTCTGGGAGCCCTGGTTTCCTCCCACAGTCCAAAAATGTGCAGGTTAGCTTGTCAAATTGACCCTAGTGTCAGGGGGATTGACAGGGCAAATATGTGGGGTTACGGGAATAGGGTCTGGATGGGATTGTGGTCAGTGCAGACTCAATGGACTGAATAATCTCCTTCTGCACTGTAAGGAATCTACGATTCTATGATTCTTAGAGGAAAGCTTGCGCACATCTGAATGCAGTAAGGAAATTAAAGAAGTGACTATGATTTTAAAGCACATAAGCTGACATATTTAAATGTATTTCAAGTGTCTTTTTGTGAACCAATGCAAGTTACCAAAAGCTGTGATGGAATGGTGCATAGTTTAGAGCCAAAGACCTGGGAACCCATTACTTAGTAACCTCATATCGAGAAGAGTCTTATGAGGAAATGCATTTTGCAGGATAATGAATAGGTTTATTTATTGCTCAGATATGGAATAGTCACGGCCCTGATTGCAAGAACACATGAGTATTCAGCTTGGCAGTGAGCGGGGCGGGGCGGGGGGTTGGAGGGACATCCACTTTGACTTTTACAGGAGCGTCTGCTATAACCAGGCAACAGGAAAGTAGCTTTAGCAAAGACGTGAGTTGACGCCTGTGTTTTACAGACGAATGAAATACCATCACGCTGGCAGATACAATGCAGTTGGTTGAGGTACTTGACAGAGATCTGTATGAATACCAAATGTAATCAATTTTAAATGAATGAAAGGCAGAGGAGCTGATTTAAAAAGTTGTAACTGTTCTCTATTTTGCTGATAACTTCAGAACTTCTCCGGGCTGTTCGCATATTATATATGCGTTACCATTACAATAACTTCTCCCATTGATCACTGGTCTTTTAGCAAACGTTTTTAGCTCCTGTACTGTGACATTGGTTTCTTGAGTCTGATTGCCATCTTGTCAGAAAAACTCTGCTAACAAGATGAATATTCATTCATTCAGCAGAAAAAGGCTGGATTTTGAAATTTGTATTTGTATTTAATGATAGTTAGTGAGCCACACTTATGCAAATACATGTGGGCAGCGCAGTGAGACAGTGGTCAGCACTGCTGCCTCACACAGTGCTAGGGACCTGGGTTCGACTCCCGGCTTGGGTCACTGTGAGTGTAGAGTTTGCATGCTCTCCCTGCCTCTGTGTGGGTTTACCCTGGGGTTCCTCACAGTCTGTAAGACATGCTGCTTAGGTGGATTGACCTGAATAGCCACTAGAATTTTGGAAATTTCACAGTAACTTCATTGCAGAGTTAATGTAAGCCTTACTTGTGACTAATAAATAATGAACGAAACTTCAGTGAAACACATTCCCAGGATTACCAGGGTCAGAAGTTCGAGTCTGGTTGTGAGGCATATGTGCAACTTAGACTAATATCTGCCCCCAGTAATACATTATTAGTGGCGTTAGGGATAGCTGTCTTGTGAGTGATACCCTCTCAGTCTGCTTTTACTCTGTCTCAGCTCTAATGTAACATTTTATGTTAAATCACCAATTACCACAACTGTAGTATTCAGAGCACGTGAGTTAGAAACAGTGGCTTCGTATTGCTTGCTGAAATAAAATGAAAAACACAGAGATAGATCAAGTTATTTGATTGCATGAATCGCATCGCTGATGGATGTCTGCACAACACATCATACAAAAAAATGAATGTTTAATATATTTTTGAAAGCATATACAATGTTACATTCATTAATCTGGGTTGTACAAGACATTGGTAAGGCCACACTTGGAATACTGTGTGCCATTCTGGTCATCCTAGTATAGGAAGGATATTATTAAACTAGAAAGAGTGCAGAAAAAATTTACTAGAATGCTACCGGGACTTGATGGTTTGAGTCATAAGGAGAATGTGGATAGACTGGGACTTTTTTCTCTGGAGATAGAAGGCTAAGGGGTGATCTTAACATGGTCTATAAAATAATGAGGGCATAGATCAGCTCGATAGTTAATGTCTTTTCCCAAAGCTAGGGGAGTCTAAAACTAGAGGGCATAGGTTTAAGGTGAGAGAGGGGAGATACAAAAGTGTCCAGAGGGGCAATTTTTTTCACACAGGAGGTGGTGAGTATCTGGAACAAGCTGCCAGAGGTAGTAATAGAGGCGAGCACAAGTTTGTCTTTTAAAAAGCATTTAGACAGTTACATGGGTAAGATGGGTATAGAGGGATATGGGCCAAATGCGGGCAACTGCGACTAGCTTAAGGGGTTAAAAAAAGGAGCGGCCTGGACAAGTTGGGCTGAAGGGCCTATTTCCATAATGTAAACCTCTATTTTCAGTGTGAAATGATCTTCCCCTTCGTGTGACAGGCAACCTCTGCTAATCTGACTTGATGCATTTCCAAAAGCTTTAATTGATGCACTTTTGGATCGCTCTGAGGACACTGAAGTTGCATTTTTTGAAAATAATTGAATTATATATGAGCAAAAAATGAGTTAAACTTTTAAACTTTGAGGTCCTACTTTATAATTTGTTTCTTAACACAATATATCCTTCATGCATGGCCTTATCCATTCTTAACCTATGTTCCGATATGTACCACAACTACTGACTGTTTAATCCCCATCTTCAGAATGTCCTAGTGCCACTTTAAGGAAAGATTCCTTCAAATCATTTATGAGCAGAAATGTGTCAATGCTCTCAGCAGCAAAATCCCGCACCACCCCCCCCCCCCCCCACCTCTTTCAGAAGGCAGCAGCAAACATATGGTCTGGGGAGAAAAGTGTGTGTAAAAAATAAAAGCAAATGACTGGAATCTGAAACCAACAGAGAAAATGCTGGAAAATCTCAGCAGGTCTGGCAGCATCTGTAAGGAGAGAAAAGAGCTGACGTTTCGACTTCACCCTTTGTCAAAGCTAAAAAGCATAGAAAGTAGGAGATATTTATACTGCAGGGGGAGGGAATGAAATATGAGTCATAGCCATTGAAATCAGGGTAAAGGACTATTTATGGCAATCCATAGAGAAAATAAAGGGTTTAAATGGCCAAGCGGCAGAGAAGCTCAAACGAGAGGGTAAACTGTGATAGATGAAGATGTGGGGGAGGGGGGGAAGGAATGGGTAGGAGAGAAGTAAAATTAGAAAAAGGGGGGAAGAGAAAACAAAGAGGGAGAAAAGGTAAGTGAAGGGGGGAGATCAAATAGGGGAAAGAGTTGCGGGGGGGGGAAGAAAAGTGAAGAAAGACAATAAAGAAATAAAAAGGAGAGAACATTAAAAATGAAATAAAATGAAAACAAAGGGGTTGTGGTGGGCTGCAGCTGATCATCTGAAGTTGTTGAACTCAATACTGAGACCAGAAAGCTGTAAAGTGCCTGGAAGATGAGATGCTGTTCCCCCAGTTTGCATTGAGCTTCACTGGAACATTGCAGCAGGCCAGAGACAGACATGTGGGCATGACAGCAGGCTCGTGTGCTAAAATGGCAAGCAACCGGAAGGTCAGGATTCTGACTGCGCACAAGCCGAAGGTGCTCAGCAAAGCGATCCCCCAGTCTAAACGATCCTTGGTCTCTCCGGTATACAGGAGACCACATTGGGAGCAGCGGACGTAATACACCAAATTGGAAGACGTCCAAGTGAAAGCATCTAAGTGTGTGATTCTGATAGTATCCAGCAAAGGGCAGGTTGGTAATTGCATGCCTCTTTATTTCCTCTGTGTCTCTGTGAATGGCTCCAAGCCCCTTTTCAAACCTTTTTCACTATTTTGTGATTAAAGTGATACAATGCTACCCTCTGCTGGTGCTTCCCAGCTATGATGTGGGTATGCCGGCGTTGGACTGGCGTAAACACAGTAAAAAGTCTGACAACACCAGGTTTTAGTCCAACCTATTTATTTGATAATATACTCACAAGCTTTCGAGGGACACCCTCTTCGTCAGGTGAATGGAGAGTTCTGGCCTCAGACAGAGCATATAAAGCACAGACAGTTTAGAGATTACTGATTAGAATGCGAATCTTTACACCTAACCTGCTGTTCAAGACCTGAAGTGGCTGATAATGTGAGTGGAAGGAGCACTGATCACAGTTTAAAGAGATGTGTATTGTCTCCAGACAGTACAGTAAGTGAGGTTTTGCAAACCCAGGCAAGTCACGGGGGTTACAGATAGTGCGACATGAACCCAAGATCCCTGTTGAGACCGTCCTCATGTGTGCGGAACTTGGCTATCAAGCAGCTATTGCAGGCGCTGCTGTCTGTGAGCTTCAGATAAATTTTGTAACTCCCATTTCTGCATGGAGCAACTGATTGCTGAAGTGTGAATATTGAACAATATTGCTAGGAATTGAAGTTTGCAGCAGGGATCTTAGCTGGTACATTCTCTCATTTATCACCAGACACTACAGTTGGTGAGAGTCGTAGTTGACATGCCAAATTTCCTTCCTCATCTGGGAAAATAGAGGCGTTGGCAGACTTTCTTCACTATTGTCAGCATGGGGGGAACCAGGACAGTTGTTGGTGATCTGGACACCTAAAAACTTGAAACTCTCAGCCATTTCTACTTCGTCTGCATTGATGTAGACAGGGGCACATTCTCCTCTACACTTCCTGCAGTAGATGACAATCTCCTTTATCTTGTTGATATTGAAGGAGAAATTATCGTCAGCACACTAGTTCACTAAATTCTGCATCTCATTCTTGTATTCTGTTTCATCATTGTTTGCGATCCAACCCAGGGCAGTGGTGTCATCAGCAAACTTGAAAATCGAGTTGGAGGGAAATTTGGCCACACATTCACAGGTGTAAAAGGAGTAGAGTAAGGGGCTGAGAACACAGCCTTGTAGGACACCGATATTGAGGGTTATTATGGAGGAGGTGTTTTGTCTATGGGTTAGGACGTTCAGGATCCAGTTGCAGAGGGTGGAGCCATGGTCCAAGCCACAGAGTTTGTAGATGAGTTTTATAAGAGTAACGTTGTTTAAGGCTGAGCTGTAGTCAATAAATAGTCTGACATAGGTGTCTTTGTTATCCAGGTGGCACAGGTTTGAGTACAGGGCCAGGGAGATGGCGTCTGCTGTGGACTTATTGTGGCAGTAGGCGAACTGTAGTGGATCCAGGCAGTCCGGGAGGCTGGAATTGATTCATGCGATGATTAACCTTTCAAAACACTCCATAATGAAGGATGTCAAAGCCACCGGACGATAATCATTAAGGCACACTGCTGGGATTTTCTTTGGTACTGGGGTGACGGTAGTCTTCTTGAAGCAGATAGGGACCTCAGACTGTTGTACAGAGAGAGGTTGAAGATATCTGTGATTACCCCCACCAGCTGATCCATGCAGAATCTGAGTGTTTGTTCAGGTACCCCGTCCGGGCCAATCGCTTTCTATGGGTTGATCTTCGAGAAAGCCGCTCTGACATCTATAATGGTGACCCCAGATACAGGTTCATCTGAGGCTTCAGGGTGGGGGGTGTGCTCTCACTGACCTCTTGCTTAAAATGTGTAACCTGCATTGAGCTCATCAGGGAGGGATGCATTGGAGCCAGCAATTTTACACATCTTCATCTTATAGCCTGTTACGTCTTGCAGACCTTGCCATCATCAGCGGGAGTCCGTGTGGCTAGCCTGGGACTCTAGTTTGGTCCAGTAATGTCTTTTGGCATCTTTGACGGATGTCTTAAATCCAGGGATGTTCATTTAACACAGTGGCTCTTACAAAAGGTTTTTTTGAATGTTTCCAAGATAATTATCGCAATTTCACAGACTGATTCTTTGAACATTCAAAACACAATCATTTATGGCACAGATTTGAAGATCTAAACAAATAATTCTCATTTTTAGCACCTGCTCTACAATTCACAGTTTACATTGATACAGGAATAAAAATGCTCACATTGCCATTTAGCCTGCCAGTTATAAACCTCAATACAGGTCACACATATTTACCAGGAAAAGTTTCAATGTTGACTCTGGCGAACTAGGAGGAGTATTCCCTAACACAAACAAGGATACAAGACATAGAAGCAGGAGTCAGCCACCAGGCCCTTCAAGTCTGCACCGCCATCAATGCCATAAAGACTGATCTATCTGCCAGTGGGAGATTGAGAAACAGATATGTAGGCAGATTTTGTCAAGGTGTAAAACTAAAAGGGTTGTTGTGTTGGGAGATTTTAATTTCCCCAATATTGACTGGCACTCACTAAGTGCTAGGGGCATGGATGGGGCAGAGTTTGTTATGAGCATCCAGGAGGGCTTCCTGAAACAGTATGTAGATAGTCCAGCTAGGGAAGGGGCCGGACTGGACCTGGTATTGGGGAATGAGTCTGGCCAAATGGTTGATGTCTCAGTAGGGGAGCAGTTTGGGAACAGTGACCACAATTCAGTAGGCTTTAAGGTGCTGATGGATAAAGATAAGGGCAGTCCTCAAATTAGGGTGCTAAATTGGGGGAAGGCTAATTACAACAATATTAGGCAGGAACTGAAGAATGCAAGTTGGGGGCAGATGTTTGAGGGCAAATCAACATCTGGCATGTGGGAAGACTTCAAGTGTAAGTTGATAGGGATTCAGGACCGGCACATTCCTGTAAGGATGAAGTATAAGTATGGCAAGTTTTGGGAACCTTGGATAACAAGAGATATTGTGAGCCCAGTCAAAGAGGAAAAAAAGCATTTGTCAAAGCTAGGAGGCTGGGAATACACAAAGCGAGTGGGGAATACAAGAAAAGTAGAAAGAAATTAATCAAGGAGTAAAAAGGGCTAAAGGGGGTCATGAAAATGCATTGGCCAGCAGGATTAAGAAAAATCCCAAGGCTTTTTACTCCATATATAAAGAGCAAGAGGGTAGCCAGGGAGAGGGTTGGCCCACTCAAGGACAAGGAAGGGAATCTATGCGTGGAGCCAGAGCAAATTGGTGAGGTATTAAATGAGTACTTTGCATCACTGTTCACCACAGAGAAGGACTTGGCAGATGATGAGTCTGAGAAAGGATGTGTAGGTAGTTTGAGTCAGGTTGAGATCAAAAAGGAGGTATTGGGTTCCTGAGAAACATTAAGGTAGACAAGCCCCCAGGGCCTGATGAGTATACCCCAGAATACTGAGAGAGGCAAGGGAGGAAACTGCTGTGGCCTTGAGAGAAATCTTTGTATCCTCATGGCTACAGGGGAGGTCCCAGAGGATTGGAGAAGAGCGAATGTTGTTCCTTTGTTTAAGAAGTGTAGCAAGAATAATCCAGGTATTTACAGGCCAGTAAGCCTTACATCAGTGGTAGGGAAATTATTGAGAGGATTCTTTGAGCAGATTTGTTACCACTTGGAAATAAGTGGGCCTATTAGTGAGAAGCAACATTGTTTTGTGAAGGGAAGGTTGCGTCTCATGAACTTGATTGAGTTTTTCGAAAAAGTGATGAAGATGATTGGTGAGTGTAGGGCAGTGGATGTTTTCTATGCAGATTTCACTTCCTCGTGGCAGACTGGTGCAGAAGGTGAAGTTGCATGGGATCAGAAGTGAGCTGGCAAGATGGATACAAAACTGCCTCAAAGAAGACAAAGGGTAGCAGTGGAAGGGTTTCTGAATGGAGGGCTGTGAGAAGTAGCATTCCTCAGGGATCAGTGCTGAGACCTTTGCTGTTTGTAATATATATAAATGATTTGGAGGAAATTGTAACTGGATTAATTAATAAGTTTAAGGATGACAAAGGTTGGTGGATTTGGTGGACCATCAGACGATACAGCAGAATATAGATCATTTGGAGACTTGGGCAGAGAGATGGCAGATGAAGTTTAATCCAGACAAATGTATGGTAATGCATTTCGGAAGGCGTAATACAGACAGGAAATATACAGTAAATGGCAGAATCCTTAAGAATATTGATGGCAAAGGGAGGTGTACAGGTACACAGGTCACTGAAAGTGGCAATGCAGGTGGAGAAGGCAAACGGCATGCTTGCCTTCATCAGACTGGGTATTGAGTTTAAAAATTGACAAATCATATTGCAGTTTTATAGAACCTCAGTTGGGCCACACTTGGAATATAGTGTTCAATTCTGGTCGCCACACTATGAGAAGGATGTGGAGGCTTTGGAAAGGGTACAGAAAAGATTTACCAGGATGTTGCCTGGTTATGGAGGGCATTAGCTATGAGGAGAGGTTGGAGAAATTTAGTTTGTTCTCACTGGAACGACAAAGGTTGAGGAGAGACCTGATAGCAGTCTGCAAGATTATGAAAGGCATGGACAGTGGATAGTCAGAAGCTTTTTTCCAGGGTGGAAGAGTCAATTACTAGGGGGCACAGGTTTAAGGTGGGAGGCAAGATTTAAAGGAGATGTACGAGGCAGATTTTTTACACAGAGAGTAGTGGGTGTCTGGAACTCGCTGCCAAGGGAGGTAGTGGAAGCATATATGGTAGTGAGTTTTAAGGGGGGTCTTGACAAGTACATGAGGAGGATGGAAATAGAGGGATATGGTCCCCAGAAGAGTAGGGGGTTTTAGTTCAGACCGGTGATCTGTGCAGTCTTGGAGGGTCGAAGGGTCTGTTCCTGTTCTGTAATTTTCTTTGTTATTTGTTCTACCCTGGCCTCACTTTCTCTTCTGTGACATTTCCACATAGCCCTCTATTCATTGCCGTATCAAATATTTATCCACCTCCACTTTAACTATTTCTACTGAAGTATTTCCAACTTCCATTACCCTTTGGGATAAAGAATTCCAGAGACTCACTACCTCAGTTTTAAATGACCAGCCCTTATCTTGTAGCTGTGTCCCATTGTTCAAGACTCTCCCAGTAGTGAAAACATCTCACCATCTACCCTGTGAAGCTAACTCAGGATTCTGCTTAATGTTAAAATTCCTCACTTTTCTAAACCAGAAGAAATGCAGGTACAGACAAATGCACACAGGGTAAATGATACTTCAATTATTTCTTATAATCCCAACCCCACATGGGTATTGGCACAAAGACACAGAGAGAAACACATTCATGCAAAGGCACATGCATCCAGACACGTATTTATACGCACAGACACTCAAGCACACACGCACATCCCATACCCACCGTACAGACTTATACACATCCAACCACAGACACATCCCACACCCCTACACATATATCCCCATGTACCAATTTATATAAACTCTCACACACACAAACATGTTCACGGGGAGACACAAATGAACACATTCTCACAGTCACAAACCCACACTCTCACCACGCACTGACACAGAGAGACAGAGTAACACAGAATCACTCATAGACACATGCACAGAAACACCCAGGTACACACACTAATCACAAGCACACTGATATATGCACAGACACAAGCAAAGAAACACAGACTCTGTCACATGCATGCTCACACTCAGAAAGACACATAGAGAATTAATATCATTCTCACTCCAATCACGCTTGGACACACTGGAACAATAACACAGGCAAAGTTAAAATTATGTGGGTTATGGTGAAATTAGATAATTATACTACAGTAGCCCAGGGTGAAATTGCAATTAATAATTTGTCTGCAGACTGAGACCCCAAACAAATATGAAATGGGACATGTAGTGAAATTGAATTGTAATAGTGTAAAGTATCAGGGGGCAGGGTTGATGTGATGAAGGGAGAAATATAGAGTGAGAGTGAGTCTGCTGCATGGTGAATGGGTTTTGTTGTGTGAATGGATGAATGGGGTGAATTTGAGAAGCTGAAGTTTAGATTTGAAGAGGATTCTACTCTACCTGAACAAATTAAACTGGGGAAACCTTTGTCTCTCTGAACTGAACTGGGAGAGAGAGACTGAGCTTGCTGCTGTTCCCCTCCCAGCCACTAGGGATGCCACTGATCTGATTTATTATTGTCACACCTATTAGCATATAGTGAAAAGTATTATTTCTTGAGCGTTATACAGGCAAAGCATATCGTTTGTAGAGAAGAAAATGAAAGACTGCAGAATGTAGCGTTAGGGTCATAGCTAGGGGGTAGAGGAAGATTAACTTAACACAAGGTAAGTCCATTCAAATGTCTGACAGCAGCAGGGAAAAGCTGTTCTTGAGTAGGTTGGTGCCTGATCTTGGGCTTTTGTATCTCTTTCCTGAAGGAAGAAGGTGGAAAAGAAAATGTTGCAGTACATGTGGTCCTTAATTATGCTGGCTGCTTTGCCGAGGCACCTGGAAGTATAGACGGGGTCAGTGGATAGGAAGCTGTTGCAGCTTCGCCCAGTGTCACCTCTTGTGGACAATGAGGGGGCCGTCCGCTGCTCGTAACATCCGGGGGCCAGGTGAAGGGGGCGTGGCCAAACACATTGAAATGACGGCTACGGGACCGCCATATTAGTGAGGTCGATCACCTGCCGTGCTGCAGTAACCGCCACCGCCCCTCCATTTATTTTATTAAAATGGAGAAAGGAGCAGAAATTCTGAGTCGGACATCACTCCCACCGCCGGGAAAAGAATTTAAAAACAAGAAGGAAAGAGTAGTTAATTTTTTAATAAAAAGATGCCGGCGGCAGATCTGCGCAAACTCCATGGGGTCTCCCAGAGTGCACCGCGCGGACCAACCAAAAGAATCAATTTGCAGAAATCAAATAAAAAACCAAAAAGTAACAGGTCAGAATGGAGAAAGAAATGAAAGTCTGACGGGAGAGGATGTAATGAATAACTGACAGGGCGGACAACGTCTGGAAGGACTCGATAACACAAATCAGTCGTTGTGCAGACTCTGACCCATTCTGTCCGCGGGCTGTGTCTGCGCAGGCGCTACCTTCTCCCACAACGTTAGGCCGTGGCTGCACAGGCGCTAACCTCACGCCCCTCCCCCTCGGGTTGTCTGAGCTGCCAGCTGGGGGACTGGGCCTGCGCAGGCGCTGTCCTCCCCCCGTCCGTCCACGTGCTGGATGGCGGTTGGGAAGGCGGCGGTTTGAATTGAAAAGGCGCCGGCACGCGGGGCCGTTCAATCCTACTGCGCAGGTGCGAGGGTGGAGGAGTGGCGGCGGAGGGACTGCAAAGGCGGAGGGTGAGGAAGGGGAAGCTGTGAGCATCAACTCCAACCGGTAACAGGCAAATAAAACGAGTTAGCGGGAGAGAGGCCAGGGTGTGAGGGAGTGGGATGGCTGAATCGCCAGGCCTTCGTTCGTCCTCAAACAACAAACCGCCCCCTGTGCTCCTTCCCTCCAGTGGCCTGGCGTCGTCATTACCTGCCTTCCGTCCCCATGGCGTCACAATGGGCGGAGACGCCACATTGCCTGCCCACACCTCAGGGGTCAGGTAGAGGGTGACTGGACTGCTCAGGGGTCAGGGATATGGTGGCAAAGGTCAGGAGTAGCAGGGGTCAGGAGATCAGGGAACGTAGGATGGTTAGGTAGGTCAGAGGTCAACAATAGGGTGGCTAAGGTCAAGGGTAGCAAGGCTGTACAAGCCTTGAATAATAGGGTGTTTGGGCTGCAGTAGAGATCAGGAGTAGGGTGGTTGGTCAGGTCAGTGGTTAGAGAGGGTTGGGCTGGTCAGAAGTCATAACCTAATTACTTCAGCTTCAATGGTATAAAATCTATCATATTTCCACCTCTGTCCAGCTCTGAAGAAGAGTCATAAGAACTCAAAACATTAACTGGGTTTCTCTGTCCAGGATGCTGCTAGACCTGCTGAGTTTCCACAGGACTTACTGTCTTCATTTCAGATGTGCAGTATCTGCACTTATTGACTTTTACCTGTTAAAACTGAAAAATGGAAATGCAGGAAAGCCTCCACTGGTTAGAGTCATACCTGGCACAAAGGAAAATGGTTGTGGTGGTTGGAAGTCAATCATCTCAGCTCCAGGGAATCACTGCAGGAGTTGCTCAGTTAGGCTTCAGCTGCTTCATCATTGGCCTTTCTTCAATCATAAGGTCAGAGGTGGCGATATTTGCTGATGACTCTCTGCGCAATGTTCAGTATTATTCACCACTCCTCAGATATATGCAATCTGTGATTGCATGCAGTGAGACCTGGACCCTGGACAATGTTCAGGTCTGGGCTGACAAGTGGCAAGTAACATTTGTGAAACACAAGTGTCAGGCACTTAATTGTCTTCAGCAAGAGAGAACTTAACCTTCATCCCTTGACACTTAAAGGCGAGTCCATATACATTCTTCAGAGCTAAAGAGAGCTGGAAATATGGATTTTATACCATTGACGCAGGTGGAGCAAATATACAGTCCTGACCTCTGACCAACCAACCACCTTCTCCCTCACCTCGACTCCTGCTCCCACTGTAACCTACTACCCACTAAATCCTACATTATCAATATCCCGGACATCACTGATGACCAGAAATTGAATAGGGCGAGCTAAATACTGTGGCTACCAAGGCAGGTCAGAGGCTAGGAATCCTGCAGAGAGTAACTCACCTCCTGACTCTTCAAAGCCTGTCCACCATATAAGGCACAAGTCGGGACAACACAATGACACATGGGGCGGCACAGTGGTTACCACTGCTGCCTCACAGTGTCAGGGACCCGGGTTCAATTCCGGCCTCAGGCCACTCACTGTCTGTGTAGAGTTTGCAAGTTCTCCCCATGTCTGTGTGGGTTTCCTCCGTGTGCTCTGGTTTCCACCCACAGTCCAAAGGTTAGGTGGATTCACCATGCTAAATTGCCCCTTAGTGTCACAGGGATTAGCAAGGTGAATGTATGGGGTTACAGGAATAGGGCCGGGGTGAGATTGTGGTTGGTACAGACCTAATGAGCCGAATGGTTTCCTTCTGTACTGTAGCGATTCTACGATTCTGTTAGTCAGAAGTGTATGAAATATTCTTCCCTTGCCTGGATGGGTGCAGATCCAACAACACTTATGTAGCTTGACAATATCCGGGACAAAGCAGCCCCATTCAATCAACATGCTAACACAAACATTCATTCCCCCCACCACCTACACTCAGTAACAATCATGTGTACCATCTTCAAGATCACCACAAGAACTCACCAAGGCTCCTTAGACAACACCTTCCAAACACTTGATCGCTACAATTTAGAATGGTAAGGGCAATAGATACCTGGGAAACCACCACCTGGAGGTTCCCCTCCAAGTCATTGTGGCTGAGCCCACATCCTGGAGCTCCTTTCTAATGACACCTTGATGCAAAAAGGGAAAGAAAGTTCGAAATGTATAGAGGAGAGGAAGGAACAGAAAAAGGGAATTCAAGGAGGCTGAGGGGAGGAATGGAATGAAGAAAGGCAGAGGGCTGGGAGGGGACAAGGAGGTTGGTGGATAAGGAGGGGACGAGTAGGCAAGGAGGGAGAGGAAGAGTAGATAATGGCAAGGTGACAATGGGAATTTTAAGGGAGGGAAGATATTGGGAAGGGATTTATACATATATATATACATATATGATCTGAAGGAAAATGTGGGTGGTCAGATTCGTAAGTTTGCAGATGACACAAAGAGGTGGAGTTGCAGATAATGACAAGGATTGTCAAAGGGTACAGCAGGATAGAGATAGATTGCAGACTTAGGCAGAGAAGGGGCAGGTGAAGTTTACTCCAGACAAATGAACTTAGAGATTAGGTCAGTACTTGGAACTATGATGTTGTTGCCATTACAGAAACTTGGTTAAAGGAAGAACAGGATTGGCAACTTAACATTCCAGGATACAAATGTTGCAGGGATAAAGGGGGATGTAAAAAGGTTGGGGGAGTTGCACTACTGATAAAGGAGCATATCACAGCTGTACTGCAGGAAGGCTCATACAGTGAGCCAATATGGGGTAGAGCACAAGAATAGGAAGGGTGTGGTCATAATGTTGGGTTTACAATTGGCCTCCCAACAGCCAGTGGGAGTTAGAGGAACAGATATGTAGGCAGATTTTGGCAAGGTGTAAAGGTAACAGGGTTGTTGTTATGGGAGATTTTATTTTCCCCTATATTGACTGGGACTCACTTAGTGCTAGGGGTGTGGAAGGGGCAGCTTGTAAAAGCATACAGGAGGGCTCCGTGAAACAGCATGCAGATAGTCCAAGTAGGGAAGAGGCCATATTAGACTTGATATTGGGGAGTGAGCCAGGCCAGCTGGTCGATGTTTCAGTCAGGGAGCAGGTCGAGAACAGTGGCCACAATTCAGTGAGCTGATGGATAAAGAAAAGTGTAATCCTCAAGTGAAGGTGCTAAATTGGGGGAAGGCCTATAATATTAACAATATTACGCAGGAACTGAAGCATGTAGATTGGGGGCAGATGTTTGAGGGCAAATCAACATCTGGCATGTGGGAGGCATTCAGGTGTAGGTTGATTGGAATTCAAGACCAGCACATTTCTGTAAGGATGAAGGATAAGTAGGGCAAGTTTCAGGAACCTTAGGTAATGAGAGATATCGTGAGCATTGTCAAAGAGAAAAAGGAAGCATTTGTCAAGGCTTGGAGGCAAGTGTGGAATATAACAGAAGTAGAAAGAAACTTAAGCAATGGATAAAGATGGCTAAAAGGGTCACGAAAAATTATTAGCCAGCAGGAGCAACGAAAATCCCAAGGCTTTTTAGACATATATAAAGTGCAAGAGGGTAGCCAGGGAGAGGGTTGCCCCACTTAAGGATGGGATGGAATCTATGTGTGGAGCGAGAGGAAATGAGTGAGTTATTAAATGAGTACTTTGTGTATTCACAAAAGAGAAGGATTTGGTGGATGATGAGTCTGGAGAAGAATATGTAGATAGTTTGGGTCATGTTGAGAAAAAAAAAGGAGATACTAGGTTTCTTGAGAAATATTAAGATAGACAAGTCCCCAGAGCCTGATGGGATATACCCCCAGAATGCTGAGAGAGGCAAGGGAGGAAATTGCTGGGCCCTTGAGAGAAATCTTTGTATCCTCACTGGCTAGAGGGGAGGCCCCAGAGGGTTGGAGAATAGCCAATGTTGTTCCTTTGTTTAAGAAGGGTAACAAGGATAATTACAGGCTGGTGAGTCTTACATCAGTGGTAGGGAAATTATTAGAGAGGATTCTTTGAGACAGGATTTACTCCCACTTGGAAATAAGTTGGCATATTAGTGAGAGGCAACATGATTTTGTGAAGAGGAGGTCCTGTCTCACTAACTAGATCAAGTCTTTTGAGGAAGTAACGAAGATGATTGATGAGGGTAGGGCAATGGATGTTGTCTACATGGCCTTCAGTAAGAGCTTTGACAAGGTCCCTCATGGCAGACTGGTACAGAAAGTAAAGTCGCGTGGGTTCAGAGATGAGCTGGCAAGATGGATAAAGAACTAGTTCGGTCATAGAAAACAGAAGATAGCAGTGGAAAGTTACGTTTCTGAATGGAGGGCTGTGACAATTGGCATTCCTCAGGGATCAGTGCTGGAACCTTGCTCTTTGTAAAATATATAAATGATTTGGAGGAGTAAAATAACTGGTTTGATCAGTAAGTTTGCGGACGTCACAAAAGTTGATGGATTTGTGGATAGTGATGAGGACTGTCAGAAGATACAGCAGGATATAGATCAGTTGGAGGCTTGGGCAGAGAGATGGCAGATGGAGCTTAATCCGTACAAGTATGAGGTAATACATTTTGCAAGATCTGATATAGATGGGACATAGACAGTAAATGACAGAGCCCTTAAGAGTATTGGTAGGCAGAGGATCTGGGTATACAGGTATACCAGTCATTGAAAGTGGCAATGCAGTGGAGAAGGTAGTCAAAAACGCATACGGCATGCTTGCCTTCGTTGGCTGGGGCATTGAGTTTAAAAATTGGCAAGTTACGTTGCGTCTTTTTAGAATTTTATTTAGGCCGCACTTGGAATGTAGTGTTCAACTCTGGTTGCCACGCTACCAGAAGGATGTGGAGGCTTTGGAGAGGGTACAGATAGGATTTGCCAGGATGTTGCTTGGTATGGAGGGCATTCGCTATGACAAAAGGTTGGAGAAACTTGGTTTGTTCTCACTGGAACGACAGGTTGAGGGGTGACTTGACAGAGGTCTACAAGATTATGAGGGGCATGGACAAAGTGGAAGAGTCAATGATGTTGGAGCATAAGTTTAAGGTACAAGGGGCAAGATTTAAAGGAGATATACAAGGCAAGTTTTTTTAATACAGAGGGTGGTGGGTGCCTGTAACTCGCTGCCGGGGAAAGGAGTAGAAGCAGATACGATAATTAGTTTTAAGTTGCATCTTGACACATACGTGAAGGAGGGAATCAAGGGATATGGTCCCTGGAAGGCAAGGGTGTTTTAGTTCAGTCGGGCGGCATGGCCGGTGCAGGCTGGGAGGGCCTGTTCCTGTGCTGTAACATTCTTTGTTCTTTTTGTTCTTTAAATGCAAGGTGATGCATTTTGGAAAATCAAATTCAGGGACGAATTATACAGTAAATGGCAAAACACTTAGGAGTATTAACATACAGAAGGATCTAGGCGTACAGGTCCACAGATTCCTAAAAGTGGCAACACAGGCGGCTAAGGTGGTCACGAAGGCATACAGCATGCATGCATTCATCGGCCGAAGCGTCAAACATTAAAGTTGGCATGTTATGTTACAGCTATGTAAAACTTCAATTCGGCTGCATTTGGAATATTGCGTACAGTTCTGGTCACCATACTATCATCAGGAGATGATGGAGAGATAGTAAAGAAGGTTAACTAGGGTGTTACCTGGTCTGGAAGGTTTTCGGTGTGAGGAGAGGTTGAATAAACTTGGATTGTTTTCATTGGAAAGATGGAGGCTGAGGGAAGACCTGATAGAAGTCTACACAATGATAGAGGCAGAGATAGTGTTGGTGGTCAGGGGCTTTTTCCTAGCTTGGAAGAGTTGACTACAGGCGGGACAGGTTCAAGGTGAGAGGGGACAAGTTTAACGGCGATGTGCGGGGAACATTTTTCACACAGAGGGTGTAGGTGTCTGGAACTTGCTGCTAGAGGTGATGGAAGCAGGCACATTAACAACATTTAAGAGGCATCTGGATGGGTACATGAATAGGGAGTGAATAGAGGGATGTGTTTCTTGATAGACATGGGAGGCAAACAGAAGGATAGAAACCACATATGGGCACAGTTTTGGTGAGCCACTGGGCTTATTCCCATGCTGTACTGTTCTTGATGCGAACAAGAGATTTATAATGTCTATTTACATGGTTTAATCTGAAAGACAAGATTGATAGAAAGTGATACTGGGGGACTTCAATTATCCTAATATATAGAGGGGGATAGCAAAAGTGGAAAGGGCAGTGTTTCTGAAGTGTTTTAGAGACACCTTTTTTAATTAGTACACTTCTGACCCAGTCAGGAAAGAGACACTGCCAGATTTGGTTCTGATGAATAGCTCCAGTGGAACAAGTATAAACTGGGGAGCATTCAGGAAGCACTGATCATAGTATTATATAGTTTCAACTAGCTACAGGAGCGGACAGGGAAAATCCAGGATAAGAATACTGAATTAAGGGATGACCAGTCTCGGTACGGTGAGAACGCACCTGCTCCACGTAAAGATTGGAAGGCAAAACTGTAATTGAATAACCGCCTTCAGTGACAGAGGGGAGAATTCTGGGACAGTTAAGGTACTTTCACCAAAAACTGAGCTCCTTGCAAGGTGTGATGGAGAGTAAAATCAAACAGAAAAAGAGGGGGTACCACTGTTGTCAGGATGACAACGTAAACAAGAAAGGAGGTGAATAGAAAAACGTGCAAGAGCGCAAGTGAAAATGGAAATAAGATCAGCAAATGGGTGGCACATTGGTTAGCACTGCTGCCTCATAGCGCCAGGGAACTGGGTTCAGTTTGGCCTTGTCTGTGTGAAGTTTGCAAGTTCTTCCCATGTCTGCATGGGTTTCCTCCAGGTGCTCCGGTTTTCTCCCACACTCCAAAGATATATGGGTTAGGGGGAACTGGCCATGCTAAATTGCCCTTTAGTGTCCAGAAATATGCAGGTTAGATGATTGGCTCTTATTGTCAGAGGGATTAGTGACAGGACCTTGGTGGGATTGTTGTCGGTGAAGACTTGATGGGCTCTATGGCTTCCTTCTGCACTGTAGGGATTCTGTGAAAGGGGAGCATGAGATATGAAAGGAGAGGTGATGGCCTAGTGATATTATAGTTTGACTATTAATCCAGAAGCCCAGATAATGTTCTGGGGACCCGGGTTCGAAACCTAGCATGGCAGCTGGTGGAATTTGAATTCAGTAAAAAATATCTGGAATTAAGAGTCTACTGATCACTATGAAACCATTGTCGATTATTGGAAAAACCCATCTGGTTCAGTAATGTCCTTTAGGGAAGGAACTCTGCCATCCTTACCCGGTCTGGCCTGCACATGACTCCAGAGCCACAGCAATGTGGTTGACTCTCAACTGCCCTCTGAAATGGCCTAGCAAGCCACTCAGTTGTATCAATCGCTACAAAGTCTCAACAAAGAAATGAAACCAGACGGACCACTTGGCATTGACCTAGGTACCGGAAAAGACAACAGCAAAACCAGACAGCCCTGTCGACCCTGCAAAGTCCTCCTTACTAACATCTGGGGCTAGTGCCAATATTGGGAGAGGTGTCTTACAGACCAGTCAAGCAATGGCCTGACATAGTCATTCTCACAGAATACCTTACAGATAACACCCCAGATACCACCATTACCATCCCTGGATATGTCCTGTCCCACCAGCAGGACAACCAGTAAAGGTGGTGGGTGGCACGGTGTAATACAGTCAGAAGGGAGTTGCCCTGGGAGTCCGTAACATTGACCCCATGAAGTCATGGAAATCTCTTACTGTTCACCACGTACTGTCCACCTTTGGCTGATGAATCTGTTTTCCTCCATGTTGAACAACACTTGAGGAAGCACTGAGGGTGGTAAGGGCAATAAATGTACTTTGGATGGGGGATTTTCAATGTTCACCACCAAGAGTTGCTCAGCAACACTACTGATTGAGCTGGTTTGGTCTTAAAGGATCTAACTTGCTAGACTGGGTCTGCAGCAGGTGCTGAAGGAACCAACAAGAGGAAATAACATACTTGACTTATCAATAGCTGGCTGCAGATGCATCTGTGCATGACAATATCGGTAAGAGTGACCACCGCACAGTGCAGGACAAAGTTCCACCTTCATGTTGAGAATAACTCCATCATGTTGTATGGCACTATCACCATCCTAAATGGGGCAGACTTGGAACCGATCTAGCAATGCAAGACTGGGCACCCATGATGCACCGTGGGCCATCAAGAGCAGCAGAACTGTACTCCAGCACAATCTGCAACCTCATGGCCTGGCATATCCCTCACTCAACCATTACCACCAAGCCAGGGGATCACCCTGGTTTAATGGCGAGTGCTGGAGGGCATGTCAGGAGCAGCACCAGGCATACTTAAAAATGAGGTGTTAACCTGCTGAAGCTATCAAACAGGACTACTTGCATGCCAAATGGCAAAAACAGCAAGTGATAGACAGAACTAAGTGATCCCACAACCAGCAGATCAGATCTAAGCTCTACAGTCTTTCCACATCCAATTATGAATGGTGGTGAACAATTAAACAGCTCACTGGAGGAGGAGGCTCCAAAAATATCCCCATTCTCAATGATGGAGGAGCCCAGCACATCAGTGCAAAGATAAGTCTGAAGTATTCACAGCAATCTTCAGCCAGAAGTGCCAAGTGGATGATCCATCTCGGCCTCTTCTAGTGGTCTCCAGCATCTCAGATGTCAGTCTCCAGCCAATTCAGTTCACTCTAAGTGATACCAAGAAACGGTTGGAGGTACTGGATACTGCAAAAGCAATGGACCCTGATAATCTAGCAACAGCACTGAAGACTTGTGCTCGAGAAGCTGTCGCTTCCCTAGCTGAGTTCTTCCAGTACAATTACAACAGTGGCATCTACCCCACAACGTGCAAAATTGCAATTGACCGAGTGTGGCTTCAAGAAGCCCTAGCCAAACTGGAATCAGTGGGTATCAGGGGACAAACACACCGGCTGGTTAGAGTCATACCTGATATATAGGAAGATGGTTGTGGAGGGTCAGTCATCAGTCCCTCAGGGTAGTGTCCGAGGCCCAACAATCTTCAGCTGCTTCATCGATGATCTTCCCTCAATCACAAGGTCAGAAGTGGGGATGTTCACCGACGATTGCACAATGTTTAGCACCATTCATGACTCCGATACTGAAGCAGTCCGTGTTCAAATGCAACAAGATCATCATCCTGAGTTGGAAATATATCGCCGTTCCTTCACAATCGCTGGTTCAAAATCCTGGAATTCCCTCCCTAAAGGCATTGTGGGTCAACCCACAGAACATGGACTGCAGCAATTCACAAAGGCAGCTCATCACCACCTTCTCAAGGGCAACTAGGAATGGGCAATAAATGCTGGCCAGCCACAAATGAATGAAAAATAAGAATGGCAACTGATGTAAAAGGGACCCAAATAGCAAATAGGTGGTAAAGAGAGTGGGACCCAAAAGGAGACATGGAAAGCGGAGGGAGCTACTATGATACTAAATGAGTATGCAGCAACTTACCTTTAGCAAGGAAAAAGCTATTGCCAACATCATGGTGAAAGAAGGGGAGATGATGCATTATAGAGGCTAAAGATTGATAAAGAGAGGGCAATTGGAAGCAAGGCAGGCTGATAAGGGGCTTAAGAAGCTTTTATTAGCTGATGCATTGAATATAAGAGCAGGGAGGCTTTGATGGAGCTGTATAAAACACTTGTTAGGCTACAGCTAGAGTACTGTGTGCAGTTCTGGTCACCACACTATAGAAAGGATGTGATTGCACTAGAAAGGGTGTGGAAAAGATTCACCAGGACGTTGCCTGGGCTGGAGCACTTTAGCTATGAGGAGAGGTTGGTTAAGTTGGGATTGTTTTCCTTCAAGCAGAGAGGGCATGGGGGGAGTGGAGGGTGAACGTCATTGAGGTGTACAAAATAATAAGATTTAAGAAGTCTGGGGACCAGATCCGAAACCCCAAAGTTTATTACAGACCCAACTTTTGTTTTTGATGTTCGAGGGGATTGAGGGTTATGGGGAGGGGGCGGGAATGTGGAACTGAGCCACGACAGATCAGCTATGATCTTATTGAATGGCGGGGCAGGCTCGAAGGGCTAGATGGCCTACTGCTCCTATTTCTTATGTTCTTATGACATTAGTTTGAGAATAAGGCATTAAATGCTGGCTTAGCCATCGACGCCCAGATCTTGTAAATGATTTTTTAAAACTTACATTCAGAGTTACCATAAGTAAGGTGGCATAGTGGTTAGCAAAGTTGCTTCACAATGCCACGGACCTGGGTTCGATTCCTGTCTTGGGTCACTGTCTGTGTGGAGTTTGCACGTTCTCCCTGAATCTATATGGGTTTCCTCCAGGTGCTCCTGTTTCCTCCCACAGTCCAAAGATGTGTGAGCTACGTGGATTAGCCATGCTAAATTGCCCCTCAGTGTCAGGTGGACTAGCTGGGGTAAATGCATGGAGTTATGGAGATAGCCCCTGAGTGGGAGTGTGGTCAGTGCAGACCCAATGAGCCAAATGGCCTCCTTTTAACAAAGGACAACCCAGCACGGAAACAGGCCCTTCAGCCCAACAAGCCCGCGCTGCCATCTTAACAAAGCATTTTCCTACACCTACCTAGACCTGTGTGTATGCGTATGGTACCCCCATTGGAAACCAGATTCAGGGGAGAATAGTTCAGGGACAATTTGTTACACCAATCAGCCTAAGAGCACATCTTTGGGGTGTGGGAAGAAACCCACGCAACCACAGGGACAATGCGCAAACTCCCACAGACACTGGCCCAAATCCATGTATCTGCATAGCTAGCAGTGATAGTCACTGAGCTGTTGTGGTGCCCATCTGCTGGTCCAGTTTTAAGCACACACAACGACGCGAAGTAATAGGCCACTCTCGAAACATCCAAGAGCAACCCACGCACGACCCACCGTGTGCATGCCCCTTGTTAGACAATAAGGTGGACCGACACACCTGTGGAGTAAAAGAGACAAAACATCAACACATGTAGCATTAGATTTCCAGTAACGTCCCAAGGCTCTGACTCTTTTTAAAGCCGTCTCCTATAACCCTCCATCCTTGTTTCACTCATGTGCCTATCTAAGTAAACTGTAAGATTCTATGAACAAGCAAACTGGTCTAACACACCACATCTGCACATTAAATGTTAGATGTGACTAGGCCAGATCACACCCTGGTGTCAGTGGCCACTGTGAGTCACAATCTCATGAGGGATTTCAACATTTCACTTTTGAAGATGAATTTCCTCAGAAGCAGTTGGACTCGAACTGCCTCAACAGGAAGTTGGTTCCATCTCCCCATGTGATTTACAAAGCTGCATTCCTGCCTCTAATTATAAACAGACTTTCAGCTCTTCTGCAACTGCTAATCTCACTGAAGCAGCACTGACACTTGGTTTCTCCAAACATCAGTGTCCTGGCTGTCCTGATTAATGGCCCCAAGATTTCTTCTGAGCCTTAACTGCCTGGTGCAGAACTTTCCACCACTTCTTTTTGAATCTTCCCAGAACTTCTCTGAGCCCTCACTGCCCGGAGCCTGCTAACAGCTCCCAGTGTTTCTGTGAGCTGCAAAACACATGAGGTCCAAACTCACAACCAACACCTCCACCGATGTTTCCCAGAGCTTACATAGAAACATAGAAGATAGGAGCAGGAGGAGGCCATTTGGGCCTTGGAGCCTGCTTCACCATTCATCATGAGCATAGCTGATCATCCAACTCAATAGCCTAATCCTGCTTTCTTCCTACAACCTTTGATCCAATTCGTTTCAAGTGCTATATCCAGCTGCCACTTGAATACGTTCAATGTTTTGGCATCAACTACTTCCTGTGGTAATGAATTCCACAGGCTCACCATTCTTTGGGTAAAGAAATCTCTCCTCATCTCCATTCTAAATGGTCTACCCCGAATCCTCAGCCTGTGACCCCTGGTTCTGAACTCCCCCACTGTGGGGATCATCTACCCTGATGCAGGCCCTAACAGCCTGGAGAATGCTAATAGCAGCGTTTTTTCCACATGGAGTCTTTTCCATTGCAAATGCACAGATGAATGGAAATTAGAGTTTCACTGATCTCCATGAGGCTGAGACTTTTCAGAGTTCACTGATTGTAGCTCTAACTTGTAAAGCAAAACATCTCTCTGAACTGTACTTCTTCGTAAGCAGTACAGACATCATGTTTCCAGAACTCCAGTTAAGTAAGCTGTCTTGATCGCTCTCCCTCCCCTGAATCCTTGTGTAAGTTACCATCCCCCTGTCAGTTTAATTTAAACCCTCCCCAGTCAATCTGGCAGTAGGTAATCCCTACTGATTGACCCCCCTGTGGGGCTAGCTGAGTATGAGTTCTCCTGGTAACAAGCAATGGCCTGCCCAGCTGGAACTCATTAACCGAGCCTTTTCTAAGGCAGGCCCTGGACTGGGACTACTGAACTGTAGTCCCATGGAGGGATTAGTGTGTGTACCCCACGGTGGTGGTTTTACTTTGCATTCTATAATAAACTATGTTCCTTTCCAGCTGGGTTTCCTGGCTTATTCCAGGCTCTATCTCTTCCATTCTGACTGTATTAAACAAAGTTGGGTAACCTTATCAACTATCATTTTTGAGTGGGTTCTGGCAATCTTTAAGTCTCCGCATTTTAGCTACCTTGCAATCACAAATCTCTAAATCCCAGTATTTTAGCTGGCTTATAATCACAAACCTTCAACATTTTCTGATAACAATCTTTCCAGAATTAACTAGAATTCAAAACTGAAGTGATGAAAATGAAAGTAGCTGATTGTGATTATGGAAGGGTAATTGTTTATGGCTTTTATTGCTTATAGGTTGTAAGATTTTCATGTTATCGTTGGAAAGACTGTATTCTATAAATGTGGACCAGGGAAGAAATGTCCAAGAGAAATTGATATTATTTAACTTTAAGTATTGAAAGGGATAAATTTAAAGAGGTAAGTCATGGCAGGGGAGCTTCAAGTTGTGGTGTGCTCCTCCTGTTCCATGTAGAAGCCAGTAACATTTCCAATGCCTGGGACTAGGAAGTGCGCAGGAGATGTCTCCAACTGTAGCTTTTGGACCTGCACAAACTGGACAGGTTACAGCTGAGCAAAACCAGGATTGATGTCCTTGAGGAAGTATTTGCTAGAGTGGTTGGGGAGGGTTTAAATTAAACTGACAGGAGGATGGCAACTTAACAAGGATTCAGGGGAGGGAGAATCAGGGACAAAACCAAAAGACAGAACAGGGAATAAGAAAAGTGATAGAGAAATATAGGACCAGAATCTAAACAGGGCCTCAGTGACAAATAGTGGGAGTAGGCCGAGGGCTATCAAAAAGGTTTAACGCTTTGTGCCTCAAAGTGTGGAGCATTCACAATAAAGTGGATGAATTAATCATGCAAATAGATCGAAAGGGATATGATATAGTCGGTGTTATGGAGAAATTGCTGCAGGGTGATTAGAGATGGGAACTGATATTATTTGGCAAAGAAGAAAGTGGTGGAGTTGCTTTGTTAGTGAAAGAGAAAATTAATACCATCCTGAGGAAGTATATTAACACAGACGATGCAGAATATATATGAGTAGAGCCTAGAAACATTGAGGGGCAGAAAACATAAGTGGGGGTTATATATAAAAACTAGAAACAGGAGCAGGCCATTCAGCCCTATGAGCCTGCTCAGCTATTCATCTTGATCATAGCTGATCATCAAATTTAATACCCTAATTTCCCCTTCCTCCTATATCTCTTGATCCCTATAGCCCCAAGAGCTATAGAAACATGATCTGTATATAGATCCCTGAACTGCAGTGGTGATATGGGAATGACATTCAGCAGGATGTTCACGATGCATACAATAAAGGAATATGTGTGATTTTAATTTGCATATAGATTGGGCAAGTCAAGTTAGTCACAGTACCATAGGGGAGGAATTCCTGGAGTTATGTGGATCGTTTTCTGGACCAATGTATTGAGGAACCAGCTAGAGAGACAGGTCATCCTTGACTGGGTATTGTGTAATGAGAAAGGAATTATTGGTAGTCTCGTTATGAAAGGTCCCTTGGGGACGAGTGACCATAACATAATAGAATTTTTCATCAAGATGGATAGTGAAGTGGTTGATTCTGAGGCCAGAGTTCTGAATCGTAATAAAGGAAACTACTATGGCATGATTTGACTATGATAGATTGGGGAACATTGCCTAAAAAGATGACAGTGGATAGACAATGGTAAACATTCAAGAAGCGCTTGGGTGAACTGCAACAATTGTTCATTCCTGTTTGACACAAGGTGATCAAACCATAGCTTACAAAGAAATTTCAAGATAGTATTGGATCGAAGGAAGAGGCATGCAAATTGGCCAGAAAAAAAAAGCAGACCTGAGGATTTGGGAGCAGTTTAGAATTCAGCAAAGGAAGACAAAGAAATTGATTAAGAAGGGAAAAATAGAGTGTGAGAGTAAGCTTGCAGGGAACATAAAAACTGACATCTATAGGTATCTGAAGAGAAAAAAGACTGGTGAAGACAAATGTAGGTCCCATACAATTAGAAACAGGGGGAATTATAGTTGGGAACAAAGAAATGGCTAACCAACTAAATACATACTTCAGTTATGTCTTCACAAAGGAGACACAAGTAATACCTCAGAAATGTTAGAGGGCGTAGGGCTTAATGAGAGGGAGGAACTGAAGGAAATCAGTATTAGTAGGGAAATAATGTTGAGGAAATTGATGGGATTGAAGGCCAATAAATCCCCAGGGTCTGATAT
Source organism: Carcharhinus amblyrhynchos (assembly GCF_965287045.1). NCBI lineage: Eukaryota > Metazoa > Chordata > Chondrichthyes > Carcharhiniformes > Carcharhinidae > Carcharhinus > Carcharhinus amblyrhynchos. The sequence continues at coordinate 75,954,302 of NC_137336.1, read as the reverse complement.
TCCCTGATAATTAAAAGCAGGCAAATCTTCAGGTCCAGATGAATTGTAGCCTTGGCTACTGTGGGAGGGAAGGGAAGAGATTGCAGGGACTCTGACCCAAATTTTTAATTCCTCTCTGGCCATGGGGTGGTGCCAGAGGACTGGAAATGTTGTTTTGCTATTTAAGAAGAGTTGTAGAGATCTTAAGGAACAGATCAGAAATGCCAAGGTATTTTATGAAGTTAGCCTAGACCCTAAGTTTGATTTTGATATTAGGGTGAGCATAAGATGTTCCGCTTCAGCTATGATTCAAATGACATACTAAATAAAGCTTTTATCAAACAAATTTTATTTAAGAACACAGAATATAACAAAAAGAATGAGCATAATTTTTACCAATTCAAATATTTTTACATGACAAAGTATAATTCCTAACAGCGAGCTATCACTTGTTCCAATTTAGCAATATGTCCCAGACATGAATCCCTTTGTTTGAACCAGTTAGCACAGAAAGCAAAGATGCTTACATAGGTAGTAGATTTCCAGCCTTTTGACACTTCTGATGAGTGATCCAGACAAACATCTGATTTCTAATTCTCATGCAGAAACTCCCAGACAAAGCTCCATCCCTAAACAGTAAAATCTCAAAGAGAAAGATTTATTTCTTGCAGGTTCCAGTCTTCACTTCAGACAGAGCAAGAGATACAGAGAAAACAACCTCTCTTTAAAATTCCCAAAAGCAGACTGTTTTGAGTATTCGGTGAAAGCCTATTTGTACCCAGTCATGTGACCTTACCTGTTAATCAAGCAATATCCCAGGGGATAACACAAAAAAACAGAACTCTGCATCACTTTGGTTCAAAGTATGTACTGCATCAATGAAAAATAATCATGTTGATTATATATCATGTTGTTAAATAATAATATGATTGAAGTTTTTTGAGGAGAGGACCAGGTATATGGACGAGTGTAGTGCAGTCTGTGTAGTTACATGGATTTCTGCAAAACCTTTGTCAAGATCCCAGATGGGAGACTTGTAAAGAAGGTAAATGCACATGAGATACAGGGTAATTTGATAATGTACATTCAAAATTGACTCAGCTGTAGAAGACAGAGGGTGGTGACAGAGGCTGCTTTTTAGTGACTGGAAGCCAGCGTCCAGTGGCGTACCACAGGGATTTGTGTTGGGTCCCTTATTATTCAGCATTGATATAAACAACATATGTGGGGGTTAAGATTAGTAAACTTGCAGATGACACAAAGATTGGTCCGGTGGTTGACAGTGAGGTTGAGTCTGGGGCTACAGGAAGATATAGAGGGGATAGTCAAACAGCAGATGTAGAGATTGGAGGAGATAACAGAGGATTGTAGGGTTTGGAGGAGGTTACAGAGAGAAGGTTATAGGGGCTGGACAAGGTTTCAGAGATAGGGACAGCTAGAGGAGGTTACAGAGATAGGGAGAGGTGTAGGGGATCAAGGAGGTTACAGCGATAGAGAAATGTGTAGGGGCTGGAGAAGTTACAGAGATAGGGAGGGCTGTAGGGGCTGGAGGAGGTTATAGAGATTGGGAGTGGTGTAGCAATTGGAGGATATTACAGAGATAGGGAGGGGTGTTGGATCTGGACAAGGCAAAGATAAGGGTGTAGGGTCTGGAGAAGGTTACAGGGATAGGGAGGGGTGTAGGGGCTGGAGGAGGTTACAGGGATAGGGAGGGGTGTAGGGGCTGGAGGAGGTTACAGAGATCAGGAGGGTTGTCGGGGCTTGAAGAGGTTATAGAGATATGGTGGGGTGTAAGGGCTGGAGGAAGTTACAGAGATAACGGGGAGTATAGGGGCTGGAGGAGGTTACAGAGATAGGCAGAGCTGTAGGGGCTGGAGGAGGTTACAAAGATAGGGTTGTAGGGCTGGAGGACTTTACAGAGGTAAGGAGGGGTGTCAGGGGTGGAGGAGGTAACAGAGATAGGGAGGGTTGTGGGGCTGGAGGACTTTACTGAGATAAGGAGGGTTGTCAGGACTGGAGGAGGTAACAGATCTTTACCTTGGTTTGCTTTCTCTCTGCAGTGACTGTACGGGGCTGAGGTGAACAGCATCTAACTTGGCGTTCCCTAAAAATGACTTATTTTCCCAACAGGAGATGTCTTCTTTTCCGGATGGCAACTTAATTTCCTATTTACTTCGCAATGACCAACGGCGTATGAGACATTTTGGTGTAAGCAAGGGCACAATCTGTATTGCGCATATTTCAGAGTTCGGTGACGAAATAAGAGGTCGGTCGTGTCTCTTTGCTGTTACTGTCCTCACCTCTGGGCCAGGCAGCCAATGCTGTGAGGCCCCAGTATGCATGGACTAGAGTCTCAAATTTCAGGCCTTCACTCTACATGTCAGCACTGAGGGAATCTGTGAGGATTTATGGAGTGCATGCTGAGAGGCCATGTCCCCACTCCCAGCTGGGGAACGTCAAGTTACAGGGTCGCAGTCTCAGGTGTTACAAGTCAGGTTGGGTACTTCAAGCTGTTGTATGAAGCTCACCTAACCTACAATGTTTTATCTTGAATTTGGCCAGGATGAGCACAAGAAGTTTCACTTCGGGTGCGATTCAACTGAACATGAGGAGCTTTATTCAAAATCAAAGTTTAATTAAGAATATTGTTGACATGTATAGTAAGTCATTTAGCGAGAACTTTTAACAATTACAAACAAGAAACACAACAACCACGAGAATGTATTCTTGAATATCTCTAATGCGTTCCAACCAAAAATTAACGTGGTCCTAAAGAAAGAAGTCTCGCAACACCAGGTTAAAGTCCAATAGGTTTATTTGGAACAATGAGTTTTGGGAGTGTTGAGACTCACCTGATGAAGGAGCAGCGTTTCCAAAGCTCATGATTCCAAATAAACCTATTGGACTTTAACCTGGTGTTGTGAGACTTCCCATTGTGTGCACCCCACACTGGCATCTCCAAATTCGTAAAGGATAGGGTATAGATAAGAACTAGGAACAGGAGTCGGCCATCCAGCCTCTCGAGCCTTCTCTGCCATTCAAATAAGATCATGACTGATCATTTCATGGTCTCAGCTCCATTTACCCGCCGCTGACCATAACCCTTAATTCCTTTACTGTTCAAAAATTTATCTATCTCTGCCTTAAAAACATTCGGTGAAGTAGTCTCAACTGCTTCACTGGGCAGGGAATTCCACAGGTTCACAACCCTTTGGGTGAAGAATTTCCTCCTCAACTCCGTCCTAAATTTGCTCCCCATTATTTTGGGGCTGTTCCCCCTAGTGGTTGTTTAACCTGCCAGTGGAAACAACTTCCCTTCTTCTATCTTATCTATTCCCTTCATAATTTAATATGCTTCTATATGATCTCCTCTCATTTTTTTGAATTCCAAGGAGTATCGCCCCAGTCTACTCAGTTTCTCCTCATAGGCCAACCCTCTCAACTCAGAATCAACCTCGTGAATCTCCTCATAACCCCCTGCAGTGCCATCATATCCTTTCTCAAGTAAGGAGACCAAAACTGTACACAGTACTCCACGTGTGGCCTCTCAAGCACCTTATAGAGCTGCAACATAACCTTGCTGTATTTAAACTCCATCCCTGTAGCAACAAAGGACAAAATTCCATTTGCCTTCTTAATTACCTGCTGCACCTGCAAACCAACTTTTTGTGATTCATGCACAAGGACACCCAGGTCCTTCCCAATGGGACAATTGATATCCAGATGTCTCACTATTTCTTCCTTGATGATAGATTCAAGCATTTTCCCTTCTACAGAAGTTAAGCTCACTTTAAGCATCCAATTTGCTGTTTTCCAATTTGTGGGAACAACCCCAGAGTCTGGTGAATAACCTCTAGTGCATTTGCTACTTTCACCGCCATCTCTTTTTGTATCCTGAGATGCATTCCATCAGGACGTGGAGACTTGTCTACTTCTAACCCCATGAGTTGGCCCAACACTAACAGTTCCTAAGTCCTCACCTGCCGTAGCCTTTTTGCCATTAATTTTTGTCATGTTATTTATGTCTTCCACTGTGAAGATCAACATAAAACACCTATTCAATGCGTCAACGAGTTATTGCCTTCATTTCCAGTTATTACATCCCCCTTCTCATACACCAAAAGACCAATGTTTATTTTAAAGACTCAGATAGTGGTACCTTACCTAGCTGTCCAAGTGCTCTTATACCCAGATTGGAGGAAGTGCTGCATCATCAGAGGGTCAGTGCTGAGGGAGTGCCGCACGGTCAGAGGGTCAGTGCTGAGGGAGCGCCGCGCTGTTAGAGGGTCAGTGCTGAGGGAGCGCCGCGCTGTCAGAGGGTCAGTGCTGAGGGAGCGCCGTGCTGTCAGAGGGTCAGTGCTGAGGGAGCGCCGCGCTGTCAGAGGGTCAGTGCTGAGGGAGCGCCGCGCTGTCAGAGGGTCAGTGCTGAGGGAGCGCCGCGCTGTCAGAGGGTCAGTGCTGAGGGAGCGCCGCGCTGTCAGAGGGTCAGTGCTGAGGGAGCGCCGCGCTGTCAGAGGGTCAGTGCTGAGGGAGCGCCGCGCTGTCAGAGGGTCAGTGCTGAGGGAGCGCCGCGCTGTCAGAGGGTCAGTGCTGAGGGAGCGCCGCGCTGTCAGAGGGTCAGTGCTGAGGGAGCGCCGCGCTGTCAGAGGGTCAGTGCTGAGGGAGCGCCGCGCTGTCAGAGGGTCAGTGCTGAGGGAGCGCCGCGCTGTCAGAGGGTCAGTGCTGAGGGAGCGCCGCGCTGTCAGAGGGTCAGTGCTGAGGGAGCGCCGCGCTGTCAGAGGGTCAGTGCTGAGGGAGCGCCGCGCTGTCAGAGGGTCAGTGCTGAGGGAGCGCCGCGCTGTCAGAGGGTCAGTGCTGAGGGAGCGCCGCGCTGTCAGAGGGTCAGTGCTGAGGGAGCGCCGCGCTGTCAGAGGGTCAGCGCTGAGGGAGCGCCACACTGTCAGAGGATCAGTGCTGGAGGATCAGTATTGAGGGAAAAATCCAAAGTGCTGAATGAATGAGAAAAGAGAAGAGTGTCAGACACGTCTTTTGGGTGAACTAAAAAGATGCAATCTTGTGGCACTGAGTCAGAAAAAGTGCCAGGGTGCGATTCTTGCCACGAGGAGGTGGTGATGCTGACTGCTATGTTCTAGGGTCACCATTGTGCAGGCGGCCCAATCTCCTAGTGTACTGATTGGTGCCCTGGCCAATCAACGCCCACCCCTCACCTCCGATCGCCGTCCTGGACATTGGCCTGTGTCACACAGTCCAATTACCACCTGAGGCACCCACCCCCTACTCACTGCCATGGCCAATCAGCAACCCACCCCACACCCCCCTCCAGTGACCACCGTGGCCACTGAATTCCCTCCGATTTCTCCCCCCCCCACCCCCCATCATGGTGGTGCTTCCTCAGGCTCTGTCCCGCTCATGCCCTGCTCCCTTGCCACTGCCTGGAGCCAGGGTGCCTGATCAGTGCAATCCTGATTTTCCACCTCTTTCCCTGATTTTCCATCTCTCATCGGCTCGCCACACCAATGACCCAGCTGAATGTGCCAGTAAGATCACCCCCTGTGCATTCCAGGGAACAGGTTATTTGGTCAGAATCTCCTTGGGAGCTTTCTGTGGACATTGACTTCTGTTTCTCTCTGAATTACAGCAAAGGAAGGTCTTCTCTTCCTGCCAAGCATTTCAGGATGACCTGCTGTGGTGAAGGTGCAGTCAAAATTCAAGTGCTTTCCTGCAGCTGCACTCGGGATCCTGATCACTTCTTAACAAACTGCTTCATAACAAAAGAATTGTTGTGTTGAAAGATGATTTTACACTGCCACAAACTCTGCCCTAATCATTTGTGTGTCTCCCTGCAGGTGGTGCAGATCATGGTGGGACTGATCAACGTGACGTTTGGCATCCCCCTGTTATACGCGGCTCCATCTGTAATTGCCATCCGATTGTGGCTGCCTTGGTGGGCAGGACTACTGGTTTGTCAAATCTATTACTCAGTAGGCACAGCTGTTGGCCAAATACATTTCTGTTTCTTCCCTCTTCCATTGCTCACTTTGCTTCATGTCAGAAGTGACCGCCACACATTCCCTGAGTTCTACAGAGCGTAATGGTTCATGCATCTGTCTTTCCAACATGCCTGGGTGCTTTTGCAGCAAGATGATGCAACGTCTGTATACCTCGGGATTGTGTCCCCAGCTGGCATACACAGTGTTTTACATGTAAAAGATTTGATTTGATTTATTGTGCTGAGTGATATGTATTCTTCTGCATGCTTTCCACACAAATCATACCATACAGAGTTGACAAAGAGTTGCCACACTCTGATGCCATCTTGAAACATGGACGTCAATCCACAGTGAGACCAGTGACACATTTCTCTCATTCTGTCCCTTTCTGTCTCTCCATATCCTAGCCTGTGAAAAGCAGATTGAGTGAGAGAGAGAGGTTGAAGAAAGGAGAGTTTGAGGGAAATACTTAAGTTAGGTTTAAGTTTATTTGTTTCACAAGTAGGCATTCATTAACACTGCAATGAAGTTACTGTGAAAATCCCCCAGTCCTCTGTTTGTTCGGGTACGCTGAGGGAGAATTTAGCATGTCCAATGCACCTAACCAGCACATCTTTTGGATTCTGCAGGAAACTGGAGCACCCAGAGGAAACCCACGCTGACACAAAGTGAACATGCCGACTCCGCACAGGCACTGACCCAAGCCAGGAATCGAACCCAGGTCCCTGGACGTGAGGCAGCAGTGCTAAGGGGATTCCGGGCTTGGGTCACTGCCTGTGCAGAGTCTGCACGTTCTCTCCATGTCTGGGTGAGTTTCCTCCAGATGTTTTGGTTTCCTCCCATACTCCAAAGATGTGTGGGTTGGGTGCATTGGCCATGCTAAATTGTCCCTTAATGTCCTGGGATGCGTAGGTTAAATGGATTAGTGGGTTGAATATGTGGTGTTATGGGGACAGGGTCATGGTGGTATTGTTTCCAGTGTAGACTCGATGGGTCGAATGGCCTCTTTCCACGCTGTATGGTTTTCATGTTTTTAAGTCCCTGACGCTGGTAGGCAGCAGTGCTAACCACTGTGCCACCGTGTCACCAAAACACTCATCAAATAGCTTCTTCACAGCTAGAACTATCTTTTTAATGCAGTTTGTATATGTAATTGGATGAATGGATACTCTGCAGCCCGCTGCGTTACAGCACCAGTGGGAACAATCTAAATCTCTTTGTTACTTTGTCCTTGTTACAGTTTGTGATTTCAGGAGCACTGACGATGCTAAATGTCGACTCACCAGACCAGCATGTGGTAAGTACGACAGCAAGTGGCAGAGGGTGCAGAGAGCTGCCATTGCTTTGGAGTTGTCTGTCCCAGCAGAGCCATCATTCAATGCATACCACTCTTTTTCTCTCCACAAGAACTTGAGGGTGAACGTTACTTCAGTGTTTTCATCAAATGATACAATCACTGCTGTCAGTGCTGAGGGAGCGCTGCACTGTCAGAGGGTCGGTGCTGAGGGAGCGCCGCACTGTCAGAGGGTCGGTGCTGAGGGAGCGCCGCACTGTTGGAAGTGCTGCATACTTTTCAGAACTTAAAGCAAGGGGTGACAGGGACTGGGAGCTGAATGTACAGGGCTATCAAGTGTTTAGGAAGGATAGGCAGGAGGGAAAAGGGGGGGGGCGTAGCTCTGCTGATTAAGGATAGCATCACGGTGGTAGCAAGGGATGATATTGGAGCCAAGGAGCAGAGGGTGGAATCGTTGTGGGTGGAGATTAGGAACAGCAAAGGGAGGAAGACGCTGGTGGGTGTCGTCTATAGGCCCCCGAATAATAATCTGGAGATGGGGCGGGCTGTTAACGCGCAAATAAGTGCGGCGTGCAGGAATGGGACTGCCGTAGTTATGGGGGATTTCAATCTGCATATTGATTGGTTGACCCATGTTGGACGTGGGGGGCTTGAGGAAGAGTTCTTGGAATGCTGCCGGGATAGTTTCCTCAAACAGTGTGTGTTGGAGCCGACGAGGGAGCGAGCTATCTTGGATCTGGTACTATGTAATGAAGCGGGTAGAATTAGGGACCTTGTGGTGAAGGATCCTCTTGGGGAGAGTGATCATTGTATGGTGGAGTTTCTGGTGCAGATGGAGGAGGAGAAAGTGGGTTCCCAGACACGCGTCCTTTGTTTGAATAGAGGGGAATACGGTAGGATGAGAGAAGAATTGGCGAATGTGGACTGGGAGAGCGCGTTGGAGGGAGGGTCTGTTGAGGAGCAGTGGAGGATCTTTAAGGAGATCTTTCTTGGTGCTCAACAGAAATTTATTCCGATGGTCAAAAAGGATAGTGGGAGGAGAGGTAATAAGCCGTGGATAACGAAGGAGGTGAAGGAAAGTGTTAAACTAAAAGCGGAGGAATTTAGAGTAGCTAAGAGTAGTGGGTGAGAAGAGGATTGGGAGAGGTTTAAATGTCAACAAAGATTGACAAAGAAGTTGATAAGGAAGGGTAGGAGAAACTATGAAGCTGGGCTAGCGCTTAATATAAAAAAGGATAGCAAGAGTTTTTATAAATATATAAAAAGGAAGAGGCTGGCTAGGGTGAATGTTGGTCCTTTAGAGGATGAGAAAGGGGACCTACTGGTAGGGGATGGGGATATGGCTAAGATATTGAATAACTTTTTTGTTTCTGTCTTCACGGAGGAGGACGTGAATAATTTGCCGGGTGTTAGCGATGGAAAGGTGGTAGGACTGGAGGGTCTTAATGACATTACTGTTACTAGAAAGGCGGTGCTCGACAGACTGGAGGGGCTGATTGTGGACAAGTCCCCAGGACCGGATGGAATGCATCCGAGGGTTCTGAAAGAAATGGCGGAGGTGATAGTGGATGCCTTGGTGGTTATTTTCCAAACGTCGCTGGATTCCGGGGAAGTGCCGGATGATTGGAAAACGGCTAATGTTACGCCGTTGTTTAAGAAGGGTGCCAGGCAAAAGGCGGGGAATTATAGGCCGGTTAGTTTAACGTCTGTGGTAGGTAAAATGTTAGAATCTGTCATTAAGGAGGAAATCGCGAGGCATCTTGAAGGGAATTGCTTGATAGAGCAGACGCAGCACGGTTTCATTAAAGGGAAGTCGTGTCTGACAAATTTACTGGAGTTCTATGAGGATGTGTCTAGGGCGGTGGATAGAGGAGAGCCGGTGGATGTGGTCTTTCTAGATTTTCAGAAAGCGTTTGACAAAGTGCCTCACAAGAGGTTATTGCAGAAGGTCGAGGGACATGGAGTTGGGGGTAGGGTGTTAGCGTGGATAGAGGATTGGTTGTCAAATAGGAGGCAGAGAGTGGGGGTCAACGGGTGCTATTCGGATTGGCGGATGGTGACTAGTGGAGTGCCCCAGGGGTCGGTGCTGGGGCCTCAGCTTTTTACCATTTATATAGATGATCTGGAGGAGGGAACCGAGTGTAGAGTGTCGAAATTTGCTGATGACACCAAGATTGGGGGAACGGCAAATTGTGCGGAGGGTGTGGAGAGTCTGCAGAAGGATCTAGATAGGCTGGGCGAATGGGCCAGGAAATGGCACATGGAATTTAATGTTGGCAAGTGTGAGGTGGTCCACTTTGGTAGGAAGAATGGTAGGAAGGACTATTACTTACGGGGCGAAAAACTGCAGCAGGCGTCGGTGCAGAGGGACCTCGGGGTCCTTGTGCATGAGTCGCAAAAACCCAGCTTGCAGGTGGTCAGGAAGGCGAATGGGATGCTGGCCTTCATAGCGAAGGGGATTGAATATAAAAGTAGGGAGGTCTTTCTGCAGCTGTATAGGGCATTGGTGAGGCCGCAACTGGAGTACTGTGTGCATTTTTGGGCGCCGCACCTGCGCAAAGATATTTTGGCCTTGGAGGGAGTGCAGAGGAGGTTTACTAGGCTGATACCGGAGTTGAGGGGGTTGAGCTATGAGGAGAGGCTGAATAAACTGGGCTTGTACTCGTTAGAGTTTAGAAGAATGAGAGGAGATCTCATTGAGACATATAAGATGATGAATGGGATGGATAGGATAGAGGTGGAAAGACTCTTCCCGCTCAAAAAAGACAATAGGACTAGGGGGCACAGCCTCAAGATAAAGGGGGGGCGGTTTAGAACGGAGTTGAGGAGGAACTTCTTCACTCAAAGGGTGGTGAATCTCTGGAATTCTCTGCTCGTTGAAGTGGTGGAGGCTGCCTCGCTAAATATTTTTAAGATGCGGGTTGATGGGTTTTTGATAAGAGAGGGGATTAAGGGTTATGGGGAGAGGGCGGGAAAGTGGAACTGAGCAGCGACAGATCAGCCATGATCTTATTGAATGGCGGGGCAGGCTCGAAGGGCTGGATGGCCTACTCCTGCTCCTATTTCTTATGTTCTTATTTCTGCCCTGAGATGAATGAGAGAGATTGGCTGACCACTATTGGAGGAGAAACAGAGGTAAGTTCTCTCTTGTGTCCTGGTATTTGTGGGAGATTTCTGTGTGCAAATTGACTGTTGTAATTTCTACAACACAAGAATTAATAGATCTAAGAAACGTATTTTGTTTCTTCTGAAGTCCTTCATTTAAAGTTTATTCATTATTGTCACCTGTAGGCTTACATTAACACTGCAGTGAAGTTACTGTGAAAATCCTCTGGTTGCCACATTGCAGCGCTTGTTCGGGTACACTGAGGGAGAATTTAGCATGGCCAATGCACCTAACCAGCACTTCTTTTGAACTGTAGAAGGAAACCAGAGCACCTGAAGGAAACCCACGCAGACACGGGCAGAACATGCAGACTCCGTACAGACAGTAACCCAAGGCCGAGAATCGAACCCATGTGCTTGGTGCTGTGAGGCAGCAGTGCTAACCACTGTGCTACCGTACTGCCCAGGAAAGGCAAAGTGGGGTAACCTCCATCGACAGCAATAACTTATAAAAAGAGATGCATTTTCCAGTGACTAATGGGAAGAAAGGGCAATATTCCTTGTTTTAAGTTATTTACTGTAACAAATGAAAATCAACTTAGATCAAATATTAATTAGCAAGTATTGAATACATCGAATTAAAGAGAAGGTCCTTTTGCTTTAACTAACTTAACACCAGCAAAATCTGTCTGAGGAAACCCTTTCACTGTGCGCCGATCTTCCAACGGATATGTACCATTGTAGGAGCCATGGTGTTACAGTGGCACAGTGCTTAGCACTGTTGCCTCACAGTGCCAGGGACCTGGGTTCAATTCCTGGCCTCGGGTCACTGTTTGTGTGGAGTCTGCACATACTCCCTGTGACTCCGTGGATTTCCTCCGGGTGCCCCAGTTTCCTCCCATTGTCCAACGATGTACAGGTTAGATGGATTGGCCATTCTAAATTGACTCCAGGGTCAGGAGGATTAGCAGGCTAAATATGGGATTATGGGAATAGGGCCTGGGTGGGATTGCGATCAGTACAGATTCAATGGGCCGAATGGCCTCCTTCTGTATTGTCGGGAGTCTATGATCCTACAGTCATCCCCAATATCCCAGTGGGATCATTTCTCCCTGACGTGCCATCTCGATAATTGTCCTTCAATAGTTGCTGCACTCCCTGCCTAAATTTCCTGGACCTGATTACCAAGAGCAAAGCATTCCTCAGCATCAACCCCTTCCCATCAATCTTTCATCTATTCTGTTCCCTTCCTTTATAACGAAACATCTATCTCTCACAAGCATCCTCTATATTGGTTGTCAATACAAATCTGTGCACCAGTTTCTCCAAAGCCCTGACTTTTTCTGTGACTCAAATAGCGACTTTCTGTGTACGTGGATTAAAACCTGCACCCACTTCTCAGTGAAGCTCTGAGTTTCTCCCAGTGTGGCAACTGGGTCACATGGACCTTTCTCTAAACGGAGTTGCATCTGATTTGATTTGATTTGATTTATTATTATCACATGTTAGTATACACTGAAAGTATCATTTCTTGCACGCAATACAGACAAAGCATACCATTCATAGAGAAGGAAAGGAGAGTGTAGAATGTAGTTTTACAGTTGTAGCTAGGGTCTAGGGAAAGATCAACTTAATGTGAGGTTGGTCCATTCAAAAATCTAATGGCAGCAGGAAAGAAGCTGTTCTTGAGGCTGTCGGCACGTGACCTCAGACTTTTTATCCCGACAGAAGAAGGTGGAAGAGAGAAGGTCCTTAATTGTGCTGGCTGCTTTTCCTGAGACAGCAGGAAGTGTAGATGGAGTCAATGGATTGGAGGCTGGTTTGCGCGATGGACTGGGTTACATTCATGACCCTTAGTAACTTTTTGTGGTCTTGGTCAGAGCAGGAGCCATACTAAGCTATGATACATACAGAAAGGATGCTTTCTATGGTGCATTTGTAAAAGTGAGAGTCGTAGTTGACATGCCGAATTTCCTTCGTCTTCTGAGAGAGGCATTGGTGGGCTTTCTTAACTATAGTGTTGGCATGGGGGGGGGCCAGGGTACGTTGGTGATCTGGGTATCCAAAAACCTGAAGCTCTGAACCATTTCAATTTTGTCACCTTTGAAGACACCTCTAGACAGTTCTTTACACTTCCTGAAGTTGATGACTATCTCCTTCATTTTGTTGACATTGAGGGACAGATTATTGTCGCTGCACCAGTTTTTCTATCTCATTCCTGTACTCTGTCTCGTCATTTTTAGAGATCTGACCCACTACGGTGGAGACATCAGCAAACTTGAAAATCAAATTGGAAATTTGGTCACACAGGTACATAAGGAATATAGTAGAACACAGCCTTGTGAGGCACCGGTGTACCTCCTGTTGGAAGAGATACTGTTGCTTATCCTTACTGACTATCGTCTGTGTTAGCAAGTTCAGGATCAGGAACGGTTTATCGAGAAGTTTCCCACCATCCCCTTTTTAAGAATGTTCTTTTTCACCCCACAATTTTTAAACAAATCTGCCTCGTGAGGTTCAACCTTCATGACAAAAGAAAGGAAAATGTGCAATTCTGGAGAGTCTTCCACAACTTTAGAACATCCCCAAAATACTCAGTGACCAATGAAGCGCTTGGGCAGTTGCAGGGGAACTAAGGCATGCTCTGTTGGCTTTCCAAACTGTTTGCCTTGTGTGGAACAAAATTTCTGTTTGTGAGGAGTAAGAACAAATCGTCAAATTGGATTCCCTTCCATTTACTTAGAGTCATAGTCATAGAGTCATGCAGTGTTAAAAAGCCTTTCAGCCCATCAAGTCTGCACCGACAATAACAACCACTAAAGTTGCTCTAATCCTATTTTCTAGCACTTGTCCCTTATCCTTGAAAGTTTCAAGTGCTCATCCACATATTTTTTAAATGTTGTAAGGTTTCCGGCCACCAGTACCTTCCCAGGCAGTTCATTCCAGATCCCACACCCTCTGAGTGAAAAGGTTTTTTTTCCTCATTCCCCCTCACTCTCCCACCCCTCCCCCTAAAACTATACCCCCTCATGATTGACCCCTCAACCCAGGGAACAGCCACTCCCAACTCACACTGTCCATATCCTCATAATCCAATACACCTCAATCATGTCCTCCCTCAGCCTTCTCTGCTCTAAAGAAAACAATAAGAAGTCTCAACACCAGGTTTAAGTCCAACCAGTTTATTTGATAGTAATCCCACAAGCTTTCGGAAATGGTGTTCTTTCATCAGGTGTGTGCAATATTCTGATCAGAGAAAGGCATATAAAGACACACACAGTTTACAGAATACTGATTAGAATGCAAGTCTTTACAGCTAACCTGCTATTCAAGTCTTAAAGGTGCAGACAATGTGAGAGATAGCATTAGTATAGGTTAAAGAGATGTGTATTGTCTCCAGACAGGACAGTAAGTGAGATTTTACAAGTCCAGGCAAGTCATGGAGGTTACAGATAGTGCAACATGAACCCCAGATCCCAGTTGAGGCCGTCCTCATGTGTGCAGAACTTGGCTATCAGTCTCTGCTCAGCGACTCTGTTCTGTCGTGTGTCGTGAAGGCAGCCTTGGAGAATGCTTACCCAAAGATCAGAGAGCGAATGCCCGTGACCGCTGAAATGTTTGCCAACAGGGAGGGAACAGTCTTACCTGGTGATTGTTGAGCGATGTTCATTCATCCATTGTCGTAGTGTCTGCATGGTGTGTCACCAGGAAACAATCCATGCCTAACCAGTCTCTCCTTGTAGTTCAAATGATTCATCCCAGGCACCATCCTGGGAATAAAGTTTTAAAGTTTACTTTATTCGTCTCACAGGCAGGCTTATGTTATCACTGCAACAAAGTTACTGTGAAAATCCCCTCATTGCCACACTCTGGTGCCTGTTCGGGTACACTAAGGGAGAATTTAGCATAGACAGTGCACCTAACCAGCACATCTTTGAACTGTGGGAGGAAACTGGAGTACCCGGAGAAAACCCACGCAGACACGGAGAAAATGTGCGAACTCAAGATGGAAATTGAACTCGGGTCCCTGGTGCTGTATCACAGCAGTGCTAACTGCTGAGCCACTGTACCACTCCAGAATCTTCTCTGTACCCTCTCCAGTGCAAGCACATCCTTCCCATAGTGTAGGCAACCGATGATCTCCAGTCGATGCTGACATACTACCTGCATCCATTGTTGGATCATGTGTGTTTCAGTGTAACTTCCCGGACGGAGCCTGCTTTGCCAGCAGCAGTCATAGTGTGGAGACGTCACAGGTCAGAGAGCCCATCCTGCAGCGCTCTACCTCTGTCTGCAGTCTTTGAGTGGAGGCCATCATCCAGCCTCTGATTCAGCAAGCAGACAATTCAAACCCAGCTCTGGTCAGTAGACACTGGAGAATGAAGTACAGAAGGAGCAATTTTAAGTGACTGGAAATTCATCAGCTCATAATGAAGATGATCTTGGCAATGGAAGGAGTTGCTGTCTCTCAGCCTGTCCTCCAGCCCCAACAACCCGAGACTGCCGCACCCCTCCAATTCTGCCTTCTACACAATTTCGATTTTAATCTCTCCACAATCGGCAGCCACATCTTCAGAAAAAATGCCCCCAATGGTGGGGGAGATTATATCCATTGGAATCTAGAAGAGTGAGAAGGGATTGCATAGCAGCTTATAAAGTTCTAACAGGGTTAGATAGGGTAGATTCAGAAAGAATGTTCCCAATGGTGGGGAAGCCCAGAACTAGGGGTGATAGATTGAGGATAAGGGGTAAACCTTTTAGGGCTGAGGTAAGGAGAAATTTCTTCACCCAGAAGGTGGTGAATGTGTGGAGTTCACTCCCACAAAAAGTAGTTGAGGGCAAAACATTGTCTGATTTCAAGAAGAAATTAGATGTCGCTCTTGAGGCTAAAGGGATCAAGGGATATGCGGGGAAGGGAGGGATCAGGACATTGAATTTGATGATCAGCCATGACCATAATGAATGGTGGGGCAGACTCAAAATGGCTGAATGACCTCCTCCTGCTTCTAGTTTCTATGTTTCTATCTGGAGCTGGAAACTATGGAACACCTTCCCACTCCACCTTCTCTTCAACCAAGTTTATGACCCTTTTCACTAAAATCTCCTTATGTGGCTCGGGGTCAGATTTGTGGTGATACAAAATTAAAGGAATTAGACTCTTGCAGGTTGTTCGCATTAGAGATGCGAAGTAAATGCAGGTAGCTGTTTGACTGCACTGAAGGCTTCATAAAAAAGAAAGCTGTAATTGTGTGCATACTTTTCACTGGAGCTGCTGATGCATTTGATATGGTGCCACACAAAAGGTTAGATCACATGGGATTAGGGGTAATTTATTAGTTTGGATAGGTGACTGGCTGATGGACAGAAGACAAAGCATCAGGATAAATGTCTTTTTTCTAGATGGCAAGTAGTAAATAGTGGGGTGCCACAGAGTTCAGTCCTTGGGCCCCAGCTATTTACAATCTATATTAATGACTTGGATACAGGGATGGAAGGCTGTATAGCCAAATTTGCAAATGACATAAAAATAAGCAGGACAGTAAGTTGCAATGAGGAAATAAGAACTTTACAAGTGGATATAGCTTGGTTAGGAGAGTGGGCCAAAATGTGGCAGATGGAGTTTACCATGGATCAGTGTGAGGTCATGCATTTTGGTTGCAAAAATAAGAAGGCGACTTATTATCTAAATGGGAAGAGACCTTGGGGTGCTCTGGTGCAGAGGGATCTGGGTGTCCTCATTCATGAGTCACAGAAAACTAGTGTGCAGCTACAGCAGATAATAAAGAAAGAGAATGGAATGTTAGAATTTATAGCTAAAGGAATAGAATATAAAGGTAAGGAAGTGTTGTTGCAACTAAACAAGGCATTGGTGAGACTGCACCTAGAGTGTTGTGCGCAGGTTTGGTCCCCGTATTTGAGATAAGATGTACTGGCATTGGAGGCAGTTCAGAGGAGGTTCACTAGGTTGATTCCAGAGATGAGGGGTTTGTCTTATGAAGAGAGATTGATCAGTTTAGGCCTATGCTCTCTGAAATTTAGAAGAATGAGAGGAGATTTAATTGAGGTATACAAGATGATAAAAAGTCTGGCTAAAGTAGAGGTGGAGCGTAGATGTGGGGCATTGTAGGATGAGAGGCCAAATTCTTAGGATAAGGGGTAGCAAATTTAAAACTGAGTTGAGGAGAAACCACTTCTCCTAAAGGGTTGTGAATCTGTGAAATTCGCTACCCCAAAGTGCGGTGGATGCTGGGATAGTGAGTAAATTTAAGGGGGAGTCAGACAGACTTTTAATTGGTAATGGGTTGAAAGGTTATGGAGAGAAGGCAGAAAAATGGGGATGAGCAGCATATCAGCCATGATCAAGTGGCAGAGCAGACTCAATGGGCTGAATGTCCTAATTCTGCTTCCATGTCTTATGAACTTCTGTGAATGCATGCTTGTGTTTCTTCCCTTCACCTATCTGTCTGTTGTTTTTTTTCAGAAACAATTCGCAATAGTCTTTAATTTTGTCAGTGCCGTGGCAGCGGTTCTTGCAACTGTGATATACATCATCTCAACCATGATGTCTGGACACGGCACGACCATCTACATCGCAGTGAGTACTGCCTGTCGGTCGCTGCCCTTTCAGTTCACCCCCTCCCCCCACCCATATTGTAATGTTTTATTTAGCGCGGTCCTTCCTCAAGGTTTTTCTGCATCATTTTTTATTCAGTCATGGGACATGGGTACCGCTGGCTGGCCAGCATTTATTGTCCATCCCTGCTTACCCGAGGGCAGTTGAGAGTCAACCACATTGTTGTGACTCTGGAGTAGGTTGGGACAATGATTGCCCAGTGGTATTATCGCTAGACTATTAATCCAGAAACTCAGCTAATGTCCTGGGGACCCGAATTCTAATCCCGCTGTGGCAGATGGTGGCATTTCTGGAATCTGGAATTAAGAATTTACTGATGACCATGAAAATCATTGTCAATTGTCGGAAAAACCCATCTGGTTCACTAATGTCCTTTAGGGAAGGAAATCTGCCGTCCTTACCCGGTCTGGCCTACGTGTGACTCCAGAGTCACAGCAATGTGGTTGACTCTCAACTGCTTTCGGGCAACTAGGGATGGGCAATAAATCTGGCCAACGTGACACCATGAATTTTTAAAAAGTCACATGTAGGCCAGACAGATGGGTTTCTCCGATAATCAAAATGGTCATCAGTAGATTCTTAATTCCAGAATTTTTTTATTGAATTCAAATTCCATCACGTGCCATGGTGGGATTCGAATCCAGGTCCCAAGAACATTAGCTGAGTTTCTGGATTAATAATCTAGCGATAGTACCACCAGATCGTCACCTCCCCATTTTAGTGCTTCATGGTTGATGCAACCCTAGAGTGCAAATTGGAGAGGTGAGAGGGAGAAGAGCAAGGTTGGGGATCAAACAGCAGGGATACAAACACATAAAAACAATTAAGACATGTACCATTTTGCACCCTCTGCTGCCAGCAGCTCATTGGAACAAGACACACCCACTAACAAAAGAAAAATTGATTTGATTTATTGTTGTCCCATGTACTTGGATACAGGCCTACCTTAATGTAAGGTAGATCCATTCAAAAGTTTGTTAGAAGTAGGGTAGAAGCTGTTCTTGAGTTGATTAGTATGTTACCACAGACTTTTGTATCTTTTTCCCGACAGAAGAAGGTGGAAGAGAGAATGTCCGGGGTGCATGAGGTCCTTGATTATGCTGGCTGCTTTTCCCAAGGCAGTGGGTGGTGTAGACGGAGTCAATGGATGGGAGGCTGGTTTGCGGGATGGATTGGGCTACGTTCACAACCCTTTGTAGTTTCTTGTGGTCTTAGGCTAAGCAGGAACCATACAAAGCTGTGATACGTTCAGAAAGGATGCATCTGTAAAACTTGGTGAAAGTCATAGCAAACATGCCAAATTGAACATATTTCAAGGGCTCTTACATCCATTTGCAGGACTGTCCAATGTGAGTCTCCACCCCAAGCTTCAGAGCTCATGACCACAACTGCTTTGGAGGATTGCAACCTACAACTTGCAAATCCCTCCTTGAGCAAGCCATGCCCTGAAGCGCATATCCATGGAGCAACACTGTTATGTATCTCTTCCTTCAGTGATTTATGACTGAGTGCCTGATAGTACAGTGAACCTGTCAGGATCATGTGACACAAGACTAGGAGATGCCTAGGCTCCCCTAGTCTTTTATTGCTATGGCTGTCAAAACTGATTAATGCTCCTTGTGTATCTTGAGGCATTATTTGGTGGGGCCACGCCACCCTGAATATAAAGCCCACCAACGCCTCTACTTTCACAGGAGGCTGAGGAAATTCTGCGTGCCTGCTACAACTCTCACCAACTTTTACAGATGCATCCCATAGAAAGCATGCTTTCTGGTTATATCACAGCTTGGTATGGCTTCTGCTCTGCCCAAGACTTCAAGAAACTACAAAGGGTCATAAACATAGCCCAGACAATCATGCAAACCAGCCTCCCATCCATTGACTCTGTCTACACTTCCCGCTGCCTCAAGAAAAGCAGCCAATGTAATCAAGAACCCCACACAGCGTGGATGACCTCACTTCCACTTTCTTCCGTCAGGAAAAAGATACAAAAGTCTGAGGTCATGTACCAAACAACTCAAGAACTACTGGCTGCCATCAGACTTTTGAATGGACCAACTTCTATTAAGTTGATCTTTCTTGCCACCCTAGCTATGAATATAACACTACATTCTGCACCCTCTCCTTTCCTTTCCCCTATGTAACCTATGAGTGGTATGCTTTGTCTGTATAATGCACAAGAAACAATACTTTTCACTGTATCCCAATACACATAACAATAAATCAAATCAAGCTTTTCAGAATCTTCAGCATGTTTGGCAGCATGAGGGGATGGTAGTGGGAGATTGGAAGAAGCAGGAACATGGTGTACACTGGGGAGATGGTGGCATGATGTGGCTGGATGAGTAATCCAGAGACCCAAGCTAATGCACTGGAGAGAGGGGTTCAAATCCGCTGAGACGGTGATGGAATTTAAATTCAGTTAATAAATCTCAAAGTAAAATCCAGTCTCAGTAATGGTGACTATGGAAACATCATCGATTGTTACAAAACTCCGCCTGGCTCACACTTGAGAAACATAGATCTGAAACATCAGTTTTAAACATAAGCCTGATTTGATATTGCCACGATTCTGAAAAGCTTGATTTGATTTATTGTCATGAATTATGAGGGTATAAGGATAGTCAAAGTGGACTGGTCATATAAAGTTCATTTATTTGTGTCGCAAGTAGGCTTACATTAACGTGCAATGAAGTTACTGTGAGAATCCCCTAGTTGCCACACTCCGGCACTTGTTCGGGTACACTGAGGGAGAATTTAACATAGTCAATCCACCTAACCAGCACATCTTTTGGACTGTGGGAGAAAACCCACACAGATACGGGGAGAATGTGCAGACTCCGCAAAGGCAAGCCAGAAATTAAACCTGGGTTCCAGGCACTGTAAGGTAGCAGTGCTAACCACTGTGCCACCCATAGGTTAATCAATAAGATAACAGATGAGCAGTGGCAGATATTGAGGGAGATGATTCATGACTCCTGCAAAAGTACTTCCAATGATGGGGAAAGACTCAAAGGGAGGAAGAACCTATCATGGATATCCAGGGATGTTAAGGAGAGCATTAAATTGAAAACAGAAACATGTAAGCTGACAAAGGTTAATGGTGGGCCAAAAGAGGGGCATAGATTCAGAAAGCAGTAAATGTGGACTAAAGCAACAATTAGGAAGAGAAAAGAAACACAGGCTCCTGAGAAACATAAAAACAGACAATGGGAGCTTTGTTAAGCACAGCAAAAGGAAGAAAGAAATAAAAGAAAGTATTGGCCCCTTAGAGAATGAAACTGGGGAAATAATTGCAGGGAACAAGGAAATGGCAGAGGAGTTAAGCAGATATTTTGCATCAGTCTTTACTGGAGAGGATGTTACAGGCATCCCAGAAATAGAAGAATACTGGGGGAGGAATTAAATACAGTCACCATCGCCAGATAATTAGTTTTAGCCAAACTAATGGGCTTAAGGGCTGATGAGCCCCCGGAGCCAATAGTTCAGAAACACAGAAGATAGGAGCAGGAAGAGGCCATTTGGTCCTTCAAACGAGCTCCGCCCTTCATCACAATCATGGCTGATTGTCCAATGCAATAGCCTAATCCTGCTTTCTCCCCATAACCTTTGATCCCATTCACCCCAAGTGCGATATCTGTATTAGATTTTCCAAAATGCACTATCTCACATTTGTCCAGATTAAACTCCACCTATTTCTCTATCCAAGTCTCCAACCGATCTACATTGCGCTGTATCTTCTGACGGTCCTCATCGCTATCTGCAAATCCACCAACCTTTGTTCCATCTGCAAACTTACTAATCAAACCAGTTACATTTTCCTCCAAATCATTTATATATATTACTAACAGCAAAGATCCCAGCACTAATCCCCGAGGAATGCCACTTGTCATAGCCCTCCATTCAGAAATACACCCTTCCACTGTTACTCTCTATCTTCTACAACTGAGCCAGTTCACCTCTGATCCCATGCAACTTCACCTTCTGTACCAGTCTGCCATGCGGAAACTTGTCAAAGGCCTTACTGAAGTCCATGTAGATCTAGATAGGCTGGGCGAATGGGCCAGGAACTGGCAAATGGAATTTAATGTTGGCAGGTGTGAGGTGGTCCACTGTGGTAGGAATAATGGTAGGAAGGACTATTACTTACGTGGCAAAAAACTGCAGCAGGCGACGGTGCAGAGGGACCTCAGGGTCCTTGTGCATGAGTCGCAAAAACCCAGCCTGCAGGTGCAGCAGGTGGTCAGGAAGGCTAATGGGATGCTGGCCTTCATAGCGAGGGGGATTGAATATAAAAGAAGGGAGGTCTTGCTGCAGCTGTATAGGGCATTGGTGAGGCCGCAGCTGGAGTACTGTGTGCGGTTTTGGTCGCCGCACTTACGCAAGGATATTTTGGCCTTGGAGGGAGTGCAGAGGAGGTTTACTAGGCTGATACCGGAGTTGAGGGGGTTGAGCTATGAGGAGAGGCTGAATAAACTAGGCTTGTACTCGTTAGACTTTAGAAGACTGAGGGGAGATCTCATTGAGACATATAAGATGATGAATGGGATGGATAGGATAGAGGTGGAGAGACTATTCCCACTCAGGAAGGACAGTAGGACTAGGGGGCACAGCCTCAAGATAAAGGGGGGCCGGTTTAGAACGGAGTTGAAGAGGAACTTCTTCACTCAAAGGGTGGTGAATCTCTGGAATTCTCTGCCCGTTGAAGTGGTGGAGGCTGCCTCGCTAAATATTTTTAAGATGCGGGTTGATGGGTTTTTGATAAGCAAGGGGATTAAGGGTTATGGGGAGAGGGCGGGAATGTGGAACTGAGCCACAACAGATCAGCCATGATCTTATTGAATGGCGGGGCAGGCTCGAAGGGCTAGATGGCCTACTCCTGCTCCTATTTCTTATGTTCTTATGTTATGTTCATGTCGAAATCCATGTAGATTTCCTTAGTATTCTAAGAAAATAGAGGCATTGGTGGGCTTTCTTAACTATAGTTTCGGCATGGAGGAACGAGGACAGGTTGTTGGTGATTTGAACACCTAAATACTGAAGTTCTCGACCATTTGTACTTCATCCCCCTTAATGTCCTCCATTGCACTTCCTGAAGTCGATGACAATCTCCTTCATTTTGTTGACATTGAGGGAGAGATCAGTGTCGCTGCACCAGTTCACCAGATTCTCTATCTCATTTCTGTACTCTGCCTCATCATTGTTTGAGATCCAACTCACTGTGGTGGTTCATCAGCAAACTTGACAATCGAGTTGGAAGGGAATTTGACCACACAGTCATAGGTGTAGAAGAAGTATAGATGAGGGTGAGAACCTTGTGGGGCACCAATGTTGAGGATGATCATGGAGGAGGTTTTGATGCCTGTCGTTACTGGTTGTGGTCCGTGAGTTAGGAAGGTAAGGAGCCAGTCGCAGAGGGAGGAGCCGAGGTCCAGGTCATGCAGTGGCCTGATTGAAACACGTCAGATTCTTAGGGGGTTAAACAGGGTAAATATTGGGAGGATGTCTCCAATTGGGGAGAGTGTGGGACCAGAGGACATAGTCGCAGAAGTGGGGTGCTCATTTAAGACAGACCTGAGAAAGAATTTGGAATCTTTGGAATTCTTCACTCCAGGAAGCTATTAAGGGCGAGTTCTCAAGGCTGTGATCACGAGGTCTTTTATCGGTTGGGGTATTAAGGGTTACAGAGAAAGGCTATGATCTGGTGGCCATTACAGAGACGTGGCTGCAAGGTGACAGGGACTGGGAGCTGAATGTCCAGGGGTATCAAGTGTTTAGGAAGGATAGGCGGGAGGGAAAAGGGGGGGACGTAGCTCTGATGATTAAGGATAGCATCAGGGTGGTAGCAAGGGATGATATTGGAGCCAAGGAGCAGAAAGCGGAATCGTTGTGGGTAGAGATTAGGAACAGCAAAGGGAGGAAGACGCTGGTGGGTGTCGTCTATAGGCCCCCGAATAATGATCTGGAGGTGGGGCGGGCTATTAATGCACAAATAAGCGCGGCGTGCAGGAATGGGACGGCCGTAGTTATGGGGGATTTCAATCTACATATAGATTGGTCAACCCATGTTGGACGCGGAGGTCTTGAGGAGGAGTTCTTGGAATGCTGCCGGGATAGTTTCCTGGAACAGTGTGTGTTGGAGCCGACGAGGGAGCGAGCTATCTTGGATCTGGTGTTATAGAACATTAGAACATAAGAAATAGGAGCAGGAGTAGGCCATCTAGCCCTTCGAGCCTGCCCCGCCATTCAATAAGATCATGGCTGATCTGTCGCTGCTCAGTTCCACTTTCCCGCTTTCTCCCCATAACCCTTAATCCCCTCTCTTATCAAAAACCCATCAACCCGCGTCTTAAAAATATTTAGCGAGGCAGCCTCCACCACTTCAACGGGCAGAGAATTCCAGAGATTCACCACCCTTTGAGTGAAGAAGTTCCTCCTCAACTCCGTTCTAAACCGCCCCCCTTTTATCTTGAGGCTGTGCCCCCTAGTCCTACTGTCTTATGTAATGAGGCGGGTAGAATTAGGGACCTTGCGGTGAAGGATCCTCTTGGGGAGAGTGATCATTGTATGGTGGAGTTTCTGGTGCAGATGGAGGAGGAGAAAGTGGGTTCCTGGACACGCGTCCTTTGTTTGAACAGAGGGGAGTACGGTAGGATGAGAGAAGAATTGGCGAATGTGGACTGGGGGAGCGCGTTCGAAGGTAGGTCTGCTGAGGAGCAGTGGAGGATCTTTAAGGAGATCTTTCTTGGTGCTCAGCGGAAATTTATTCCGATGGTCAAAAAGGACAGTAGGAGGAGAGGTAATAAGCCGTGGATAACGAAGGAGGTGAAGGAAAGTGTTAAATTAAAAGCGGAGGCGTTTAGAGTAGCTAAGAGTAGTGGGCGAGAAGAGGATTGGGAGAGGTTTAAATGTCAACAAAGATTGACAAAGAAGTTGATAAAGAAGGGTAGGAGAAACTATGAAGCTGGGCTAGCGCTTAATATAAAATGGATAGCAAGAGTTTTTATAAATACATAAAAAGGAAGAGGCTGGCTAGGGTGAACGTTGGTCCCTTACAGGATGAGAAGGGGGACTTAGTGGTAGGGGATGGGGATATGGCTGAGGTCCTGAATAAATTTTTTGTTTCTGTCTTCACGGAGGAGGACGTGAATAATTTGCCGGGTGTTAGCGATGGAAAGGTGGTAGGACTGGAGGGTCTCAATGACATTACTGTTACGAGAGAGGCGGTGCTCGACAGACTGGAGGGGCTGATTGTGGACAAGTCCCCAGGACCGGATGGAATGCATCCGAGGGTTCTGAAAGAAATGGCGGAGGTGATAGTGGATGCCTTGGTGGTTATTTTCCAGACGTCGCTGGATTCCGGGGAAGTGCCGGAAGATTGGAAAGCGGCTAATGTTACGCCGTTGTTTAAGAAGGGTGCCAGGCAAAAGGCAGGGAATTACAGGCCGGTTAGTTTAACGTCTGTGGTAGGTAAAATGTTAGAATCCGTCATCAAGGAGGAAATAGCGAGGCATCTTGAGAGGAATTGCTTGATAGAGCGGACGCAGCACGGTTTCATTAAAGGGAAGTCGTGTCTGACAAATTTACTGGAGTTCTATGAGGATGTGTCTAGGGCGGTGGATAGAGGAGAGCCGGTGGATGTGGTCTTTCTTGATTTTCAGAAGGCGTTTGACAAGGTACCTCACAAGAGTTTATTGCAGAAGGTCAGGGGACATGGAGTTGGGGGTAGGGTGTTAGCGTGGATAGAGGATTGGTTGTCAAATAGGAGGCAGAGAGTGGGGGTCAACGGGTGCTATTCGGATTGGCGGATGGTGACTAGTGGAGTGCCCCAGGGGTCGGTGCTGGGGCCTCAGCTATTTACCATTTATATAGATGATCTGGAGGAGGGAACCGAGTGTAGGGTGTCGAAATTTGCTGATGACACCAAGATTGGTGGAACGGCAAATTGTGCGGAGGGTGTGGAGAGTCTACAAAATGATCTAGATAGGCTGGGCAAATGGGCCAGGAAATGGCAAATGGAATTTAATGTTGGCAAGTGCGAGGTGGTCCACTTTGGTAGGAATAATGGTAGGAAGGATTATTACTTACGTGGCGAAAAACTGCAGCAGGCGACGGTGCAGAGGGACCTCGGGGTCCTTGTGCATGAGTCGCAAAAACCCAGCCTGCAGGTGCAGCAGGTGGTCAGGAAGGCTAATGGGATGCTGGCCTTCATAGCGAGGGGGATTGAATATAAAAGTAGGGAGGTCTTGCTGCGGCTGTATAGGGCATTGGTGAGGCCGCAGCTGGAGTACTGTGTGCAGTTTTGGGCGCCGTACTTACGCAAGGATATTTTGGCCTTGGAGGGAGTGCAGAGGAGGTTTACTAGGCTGATACCGGAGTTGAGGGGGTTGAGCTATGAGGAGAGGCTGAATAAACTAGGCTTGTACTCGTTAGAGTTTAGAAGAATGAGGGGAGATCTCATTGAGACATATAAGACGATGAATGGGATGGATAGGATAGAGGTGGAGAGACTCTTCCCGCTCAGAAAGGATAGTAGGACTAGGGGGCACAGCCTCAAGATAAAGGGGGGACGGTTTAGAACGGAGTTGAGGAGGAACTTCTTCACTCAAAGGGTGGTGAATCTCTGGAATTCTCTGCCCGTTGAAGTGGTGGAGGCTACCTCGCTAAAAATTTTTAAGACGCGGGTTGATGGGTTTTTGATGAGCGAGGGGATTAAGGGTTAGGGGGAGAGGGCGGGAATGTGGAACTGAGCCACGACAGATCAGCCATGATCTTATTGAATGGCGGGGCAGGCTCGAAGGGCTAGATGGCCTACTCCTGCTCCTATTTCTTATGTTCTTATGTTCTTTGTGAGTGTTAAATCAGCCATGACCTTATTAAATGGTGGATTAGTGACAGTGTGAGGCTGTGTGGGCTCGATTTGCAGCGGTTGGCGGGTTTGCGGTTCTCTTCCATAGGCAGCAGCATTCAGATTAGTGTCTGGTGGAGTGCACTGAAAATTAACCAGTTGGACTTAGTCTCTGGTGGAGTGGGCAGAATGTTAACCAGTTGGACTTAGTATCTGGCGGTGTGTCACATCGTTCACTGAAATGTCCTGACCTCTGGTGAGGTTGACCGGGTTGCAGCATTCTTCCACCGGCATCCATGTTCAGATTCATGTCAGTGAAGTTGTCTGGTGATGACGGCTTGTTTTCGAGCGGTTGGCAGGCTTGTAGGTGTCTTCCATGGGCACTGAAGTTCAGAATAGTGTCGGTGAAATTCTCAAGTGGTGCGGGCTTGATCTGCAGCGTTGGTGGATTTGTAGTTCACTTCCATGGGCAGCAATATTCTGATTAGTGTCAGTGAAGTTGTCAGGCAGCGCAGGCTTGATTTGCAGCGGTTGCCGGGCTTGCAAGTGTCTTCCACGGGCATTGCCTGTCGCATTGAGAAAGGTAGGGCAATTGGGATGGGCAGAAAATGTCAGCAGTGGCCGTAGTCCATGAAAGAATCTTTTTAAAAATACCCTGTAAATGGGCAAACCCAGCTCAAGTTAAAATCTGAGGTTGCTTAGGTTTGTTTTGTTTTGCTGGCCCACACTATAAAAAGGCGAGCAGACACGTTAAGAGTCATAAAGGTTTACAGCATGGGAACAGGCCCTTCAGCCCAACTCGTCATGCCGCCCCTTTTTTTAAAACCCCTATGCTAGTTCCAGTTGCCTATATTTAGCCCATATCCCTCTATACCCATCTTACCCATGTAACTGTCTAAACGCTTTTTAAAAGGCAAAATTGTACCCACCTCTACTACTATCTCTAGCAGCTTGTTCCAGACACTCACTTTCCTCTGTGTGAAAAAGTTGCCCCTCTGGACCCTTTGTATTGCTCCCCTCTCACCTTAAACTATGGTCTTTAGTTTTAGACTCCCCTACCTTTGGGAAAAGACATTGACTATCTAGCTGATCTGTGCTCCTCATTATTTTATAGACCTCTATAAGATTACACCACAGCCTTCTACACTCCAAAGAAAAAAGTCCCAATCGATCGAGCCTCTCCTTATAACTCAAACCATCAAGTCCCGTAAGCATCCTAGTAAATCTCTTCTGCACCCTTTCTATAATAGGGTGACACCAGGTTTAAGTCCAACCGATTTATTTGATAGTAAACTTGCAAGCTTTCAGGGTTTGCCCCTTCATCCGGTGAATGGAGAGTTCTGGCCTCAGACAGAGCATATATGTCAGACTTCTTATTGTGTTTATCCCAATCCAACGCCGGCATCTCCACATTATAATAGGGTGACTAGAACTGCACACAATATTCCAAGTGTGACCTTACCAATGTCTTGTACAACTTCAACAAGACGTCCCAACTCCTGTATTTAATGTTCTGACCAGTGAAACCAAGCATGCTGAATGCCTTCCTCACCCTGTCCACCTGTGACTCCACTTTCAAGGAGCTAGGAACCTGTACCCCTAGATCTCTTTGTTCTGTAACTCTCCTCAACTCCCCACCATTAACTGAGTAAGTCCTCCCCCCGGTCCAATCTACCAGATGCATCACCTTGCATTTATCTAAATTAAACTGCACCTGCCATTCATCAGCCCACTGGCCCAATTGATCAAGATCCCATTGCAATCCGAGATAACCTTCACTGTCCATTATGTCACCAATCTTTGGTGCCATCTGAAAACTTACTAACCATGCCTCCTATATTCTCATCCAAATCATTAATATAAATGACAAATAACAGCGGACCCAGCAGCAATCCCTGAGGCATACTGCTGGTCACAGGTCTCCAATTTGAAAAACAACCCTCTACAACCACCCTCTGGCTTCTGTCATCAAGCCAATTTTGTATCCATTTAGCTACCTCACTCTGCATCCCATAAGATTTAATCTTATGCAACAACCTACCATGTGGTACCTTGTCAAAGGCCTTGCTAAAATCCATGTAGACAACATCAACTGCATTGCCCTCATTTACCTTCTTGGTTACCCCTTCAAAAAACTCAATCAAATTTGAGAACCATGCTGACTGTCCCTAATCAGTCCTTGCGTCTCTAAATGCCTGTAGATCCTGTCTCTCAAAATGCCTTCCAACAACTTGCCCATCACAGATGTGAGGCTCACCGACCTGTAGTTTCCAGGCTTTTCCCGGCAGCCTTTTTAAGCAAAGGTACAATATTTGCCACTCTCCAATCTTCAGGCACCTCAACTGTGACTATTGATGATTCAAATATCTCTGCTAGAGGACCCGCGATTTCCTCCCGAGCCTCCCACAATGTCTGGGGATACACTTCGTTGGGTCCCGGGGATTTATCTACTTTGATGCGCTTTAAGACTTCCAGCACTTCCTTCTCTGTAGTATGTACATTCCTCAAGATATCATTATTTATTTCTCCAAGTTCCCTAACATCCATGTTTTTCTCAACAGTAAATGCTGATGAGAAATATTCATTTAAAATCTCATTCATCTCTTATGGATCCACACATAGATGACCTTGTTGATTCTTAAGAGGCCCTACTCTCTCCCTTGTTACTCTTTTGCCCTTTATGTATTTATGGAAGCTCTTTGGATTCTCTTTTGCCTCATCTGCCAAAACAATCTCGTGTCCCCTTTTTGCCCTCCTGATCTCTCTCTTAACCCTACTCTTGCACCTCTATACTCTTCAAGGATTTCACTTGATCCCAGCTGCCTATGTATGTGATGTGCCTCTCTTCTTCTTGACCAGAGCCTCAATATCCCAAGTCATCCAGGGTTCCCTACATCTGCCAGCCTTGCCCTTCACTTTAAGAGGAATGGACTTACCCTGAATGGTGGTTAACACACTCTTAAAAGTCTCCCACTTACCAGACATCCTTTGCCTTCTCATAAACTCCCCCAATAAACTGTTGAAAGTTCCTGCCTGATACCAACAATATTGGCCTAGCCCCAATTTATAATTTTAACTTTTGGGTCAGACCTGTCATTCTCCATAGCTATCTTAAAACTAATAGAATTATGGTCACTGGTCCCAAAGTGATCCCTCACTAACACTTCTGTCACCTGCCCTTCCTTATTTCCCAAGAGGAGGTCAAGTTTTGCCTCCTCTCTTAGTCAGACAGTTAGGGAACAGATCATCCATGATCTTATTAAATTAATGATATTGAGGAAAGATATTAGCATACATGATGTGGAATCTGTATGGATCGAGTTAAGAAACAACAAGGGGAAGAAACATTGGTGGGGGTGGTTTACAGACTAGCAAACTGTAGTGGTAATGTTGGGGAAAGCATTAGACAGGAAATCAGAGATGCATGTGTTAAAGGAACACCGACGATTATGGGTGACTTTAATCTGCATATAGACTGGGAGAGTCAAATTAGTAACAGTATAATAGAGGAGGGATTTCTGGAGCAATACATTGAGGAACCAACAAGGAAACAGGCCATCTTGGATTGGGTGTTCTTCAGTGAGAAATGATTAGTTGGCAATCTAGTTGTGAAAGAGTACTATAATATGAGAGATATGGTGACATAGTGTTTAGCACTGCTGCCTTTCAGCGTCAGTGACCTGGATTCTATTATGGCCTCAGGTCACTGTCTACGTGGAGTCTGCACACATTCGCCCCGCGCCTGTGTTGGTTTCCTCCGGGTGCTCCAGTCTGAAAGATGCGTGAGTTAGGTTGATTGGCTATGCTAAATTGACCTTAATGTCAGAGGGAATTAGCAGGGTAAATATGTGGGTTCACAGGGCCTTGCTGGGATTGTGGTCGGTGCAGACTCAGTGGGCTGAATGGCCTCCTTCTGCACTGTAGGGATTCTATTCTATAATTAGGAATCAACAAGAAAACAGACCATGTTGGACTGGGTGCTGTGCGATGAGAAAGGATTAGTTGGCAATCTAGTTGTGAGAGAACCCTCGGGGATGAGTGACCATAATATGGTAGAATTTTTTGTCAAGGTGGATAATCTTGTAGTTGATTCTGAGACCAGGGTCCTGAATCTCAGTAAAGATAACTGTGATGGTATAAGGCATGAATTGGCCATGGTGAACTGGGAAACATTACTGAAAGGAAAGACAGTGGACAGGCAATGGCAGGCATTTAAAGAATAAATAGGTGATCTCCAATAATTGTTATTCCTGTTTGGCGCAAGAGTGGGAACTGCAGTCAAATCATGGCTTACAAGGGAAATTAGAGACAGTATCAGATTCAAGGAAGAAGCATTCAAATTGGCAAAAAAAAGCAAAAGGCCTGAGGATTTGGAGCAGTTTAAAATTCAGCAAAGGAGTACCAAGGGATTGATTAAGAAGAGAATGAAGGTAAACCAGCAGGGAACATAAAAAAATGACTGTAAAAGTTTCTATAGATACATAAAGAGAAAAATATTGACAAAAGCTAATGTAAGAAATAGAAGAACACATAACGGGGGACAAAAAAATGGCTGAGGAACTACATTCATACTTGGCTTCTGGCTTCATGAAGGAAGGCATAAATAATGTAAGGCTTTGGGCCAAGTGTTGGAAATAGGATTAGGTGGGAGGTCAGATGTTTCTCAGTATGATTCTATGATTCTTTTTTATCTAATTTCACTTGTATGTCAATAGGTTGAAACAAAAAAAAGATTGCTTTCCACCAGTAGGATATAACTAACTGATGTTATTTTGTCTCTCCACATTCCACAACAGCGACCACCCATGATAATCTTGTGTTTGTTTTTTCTATACTGTGCGGTGGAGCTTATTATAGCTGTCCTATGTGGCATCATCCTCACCAAAAATGTAAGTACCTGCTAGGTAACAGCCTCTGAAACGTAAAGAGAGAGAGAGTGGTGCGGCATGGCCTTGGAGGGAGTGCAGCATAGGTGGACCAGAATGCAGCCTGGACACGAAGGGTTACATTATGAGGAGTGGTTCCATAAACTATAAGAGCCTAGAATTAGGTCATTCAGCCCATCAAGTGTGCTCCACCATTCAATCATGGCTGATAAGCTTCTCAATCCCATTCTCGCGCCTTTTTCCCTGTAAACTTTGATCCCTTTACAATCAAGAACCTATCTATCTCTGTCTAAAAGACACTCAACGACCTGGCCTCCTCTGTGGCAATGAGTTCTATAAATTCACCGCCCTCTGGCTGAAGAAATTCCTCCTCATCTCGGTTCGAAAGGGTCGTTCCTTTACTCTGAGGCTATGCCCTCGGATCCTAGTCTCTCTAACTAATGGAAACATCTTCCCCACATCACACTATCCAGGCTTTTCAGTATTCTGTAAGTTTCAGAGATCCCTCCCCTCATCCTCTAAGCTCCCATCGAGGACAAACCTACAGTCTTCAAACTCCCCTCATTCATCAAGCCTTTCACTCCCAGGATTAATACAGTCCAGAGATGTGCGGGTAGGTGGATTGGCCATGCTCAGTTGCCCCTAGTGTCCAGAGATGTGCTGGTTAGGTGGATTTGCCATGCTAAATTGCCCCTTAATATCCAAAGATGTGCAGATTAGGTAGATTGGCCATGCTAAATTGACCCTTGGTGTCAAAGGGCTTAGCTAGGGTAAACACATAGGGTTACAGGCATAGGGCTTGGGTGGGATTGTGGTGGGTGTAGACGTGATGGGCTGAATGACCTGTTTCTGCACTGTAGGGGCTCTGTGATTCCTGTGAACCTCCTCTGGACCCTCTCCAAGGCTGACACATCATTCCTTAGATACGAGGCCCAAAATTGCTCCCAACTTTCCAAATGGAGGCTGCCTCGCTAAATATTTTTAAGACGCGGGTTGATGGGTTTTTGATAGGAGAGGGGATTAAGGGTTATGGGGAGAGGGCGGGAAAGTGGAACTGAGCAGCGACAGATCAGCCATGATCTTATTGAATGGCGGGGCAGGCTCGAAGGGCTGGATGGCCTACTCCTGCTCCTATTTCTTATGTTCTTATGTTCTTAAATGTGGTCTGACCAGAGCCTTATTAAAGCTTCAGATTCTACAAACAAGAATTGCATTCTATTCAATTTAGAAGATTAAGAGATGATTTGACAAAAGTTAGGGATGAATGAAACTGTTTTTGCAGGTTGGGGAAGTCCAGCATTGTGGGGGTAATTGGATAAAAATAAAAGAGCCAGACCTTCTAGGAGCGAAATAAAAAAAACAGGAAATTCTCAGCAGGTTCAGCAGCGTCTGTGGGGAGAGAAACAGAGTTGTCCGTCAGAATTACAATGAAACAGATCTCTGATCATCAGAACTCTTGAAACATTGACCGGAATTCTTTGACCTGCTACCACTGCCAGCAAAAATGGTGAATTTGGCACTTAGCCAAATGTCCGCTCGCAGTAGCAGGACTGGAGAATCCCAGCCGCAGGTGAGGTCAGAGAATCCCAGCCGTTAATTTATGTCTCTCCCCACATGTGCTACCAGACACACACAGTTTTGTCAGCATTTTCCTTCTCTTCAGATTCCCTGCATCTGCAGAATTTTGCTTCTCTTTTAAGGAATGAAATTAATAACAACTTCTCCACATCCAGGGTGGAAAAGTCTGGAAACTTTTCCACAAGCAGCTATTGATGCTGGGGATCAGCTGTTAATTTTAAATCTGAGTTTGATAGATTTTGTCTTATTCTCCAAAGATGTTGTAAGGGACGTGAGGTAAAGGTGAGTGTTTTAGGTCACAGATTTGATTTGATTTATTATTGTCACACGTGGTGGGATACAGGGAAAAGTATTGTTTCTTGCGCACTGTACAGACAAAACATACCAATCATGAAGTACATATCATAGAATGTTACAGTGCAGAAGGAGGTCATTTGACCCATCAAGTCTGCACCAATCACAATCCCACAGGCCCTATCCCCATAACCCCATACATTTACCCCCAGCTAGTTCCCCTGACACTAAGGAACAATTTAGCATTGCCAATCCACCTAACCTACACATATTTGGACTGTGAAATCAGAGCACCCCGAAGAACCCATTTCTACTTCATCCTCATTGATATTGACAGGGGCATGTTCTCCTCTACACTTCCTGAAGTCAATGACTATCTCCTTCGTTTTGTTGACATTGAAGGAGACGTTATTGTCATTGCAGTTCACCAGATTCTGTATCTCATTCCTGTACTCTTGTCTTGTCATTGTTTGAGATCTGACCTATTATGGTGCTGTTGTCAGCAAACTTGAAAATGGAGTTGAAGGGGAATTTGGCCACATAGTCATAGGTCTAAAAGGGGCTGAGGACACAGCTTTGTGGGGCACTGGTGTTGAGGCTGATTGTGGAGGAGGTGTTGTTGCCTACTCTTACTGATTGTGGTCTGTGGGTTAGGAAGTTGAGGATCCAGTTGCAGTGGGAGGTGCTGAGGCCCAGGCCACAGAGTTTGGAGATGAGTATCACAGGAATAATGGTGTTGAAGACTGAGCTGTAGTCGATAAAGAGTCTGTCATCAGTTTGTTTTTTTTATGTAGATGTTCCAGGGTTGAGTGCAGGGCCAGGGAGATGGCATCTGCTGTGGTGTCTTTCCCAACAGAATAGAGAGAATGTTCGGGATGCATGTGGTCCTTGGTAATGCTGGCAGCTATTCCGAAGTAGCGAGAAGTGAAGACAGAATCAATGGATAGGAAGCTGGTTTGAGTGACCCCTTACAGTTTCATGCAGTCTTGGGCAGAGCAGGAGCCATACCAAGCTGTGATACAACCTGAAAGAATGCTTTCTATGGGGCAGCTGTAAAAGTTGGTGAGAGTCAAAGTGGACATGCCGAATTTCCTGAGCCGCCTGAAAAAGTAGAGGCATTAATGAGCTTTCTTAACTATAACGTCAGGACAGCTTGTTGGTGAGCTAGATACCTAGAAACTTGCAGCTCTCAAACTTGATGATTAACCATGGTGTCACTGAATGGAGCAGCAGGCTCCTTGCTGTTCCTGTATCCCTTGTCAAGCTTTTCAGGTGTGAATTATAGAGCCTTCTGAGCCTTTGCTCACCATGTGGGACTTAGCAGGTGTGGTTAGCAGAGCTAGATGTGGTTGCAAGGTGGAGTAATGGCATCACAGGAAGGAGAGAATTCCCAGTGATACAGCACCTTTCACCACCCCAGGAGTGCTGCATTGTCAGCAGCACCATCCTTCAGAAGGGAGGCTAAAGTGTGACCTGCCCCCAACCCCCCCACACTTTCAGGTGGACCCAAAAGATCTCAGAATACTGTTGCAAGAAGAGCAGGGGAATTTGCTCCAGCATCTTGGGCTCAATATTTAACTCAGCACGAAGCTAATCTCTGGTCATTGTTGAGTTGTTTGTGGGAGCTTTCTGTGCACAAATTAGTTGCTGTTTTTTCAATCATGACAACCTTTTGAGGGGTAGGTCATTGACAGTAAAGCACTCTG
This sequence comes from Carcharhinus amblyrhynchos, assembly GCF_965287045.1. Lineage (NCBI taxonomy): Eukaryota > Metazoa > Chordata > Chondrichthyes > Carcharhiniformes > Carcharhinidae > Carcharhinus > Carcharhinus amblyrhynchos. Next base: position 75,919,988 of record NC_137336.1, on the reverse strand, counting down.
CCATGTCCTGACCTCGGAAAAGGTGGTTTGAAAGTGGAAGCTCTTTATCCATGGTTTATGGTAAGATTGGAGATGGTAACATTAAAGTGGATTATGAATTAGAGCGCTCTTTTGGTTTTCTTTATCAAAAGACACCAGATGAAAGAGTGTGCCACAAGTATCTTCCTCTTTGCCTCTCCGGAGAGGTTGCATCCACTTGAATGTGGAATATGAGGTGTGTGCGTATACTGCCATCAATTCAGTAAGAAAGACAGCAGAAACAGTTCAGAACCAAGGCAGTGATCAGGCTTAGAGCAGGCTAATATAGTGAGGTAATTGGCTGCAAGTTTCAAAACTGACCAGGAGCAGATAGAAATCTGGAATCCCTTCAGTGCAGAGGAGACCATTCACCCATCGAGTCTGCACCAACTCTCTGACAGAACGCCTTAACTATGCCAACTTCCTCGCCCTACCCATCGTAACCCTACATTTTTACATGGCCAAGCCCCCTAATATACACACTTGAACACTAAGTGGCAATTTCCCATGACCAATCCCCCTAACCTGTACATCTTTGAACACTAAGGGGTAATTTACTATGGCCAAACTTCCTAACCTACACATCTTTAGACACTAAGGGGCAATTTCCCATGGCCAATCCCCCCAATCTAAAAATCTTTGGACACTAAGGGGCAATTTACATGGCCAATCCATCTAACCTGCACATCTTAGATACTAAGGGACAAATTAGTATGGTCAATCCACCAAACGCACACATCTTGCACACTAAGGTACAATTTAGCATGCCAATCCATCTAACTTGCATATCTTGGACACTAAGGGTAATTTAGCATGGCCAATCCATCTAATCCATACGTCTTTGAACTGTGGGAAGAAACCCTCGCAGGTATGGTAGAGAACATGCAAACTCCACATAGTCCAAGCCGAAATTGAACCCGGGTCCCTGGGCTGTGAGGCAGCAGCACTAACCATTGTGTCACCTTGCCACCAGTTATGACGCATGAAATCATATTTCATTCACATTGTCAACTGGCAGAACTGAGAGAATACACTTAACAGGAAAAGCTGAACAGGTAGGGGGCTACTTTCTCCAGAACAGAGAGGACTCAGATCTTTGAGATTGTGAAAGGGTTCAAAGCGCAGACGTAGGGAAGATGTCTCCACTTGTGTTCAAGACCAGAACCGGGTCACTATTGGTTGTTCAATATTAGACCATGTTTAATAAATCCATTCAGAGAATTCAGGAGAAACCTGTTCACCCATAGAGTGGGAAGAATGTGGAACTCACTCCTACAGGGAGTGGGGGGAACGTGGAACTCGTTCCCATGAGGAGTGGGGGGGAATGTGGAACTCGTGCTCCCAGAGGGAGTGGGGGGGAATGTGGAACTCGCGCTCCCAGAGGGAGTGGGGGAGGTGAATGTTGTCAGTGCATTTCAGGGGTAAGTGCATAAACACACGAGGACAAAAGGAACAGGATAGGTGAACGTTGGGCTGAGATACAGAGGAGGCTTGTGTGGAGCAGAAAGACCAGCACAGAGGAGGTGGGCTGTGCACTGATTGTAAATAAGACATGGGGACATTGAAGGGAGCCACAACACAACTACATTGGTGAGTGCAACAAGACATGCCCAACTTTGGACACCCCCAGAGCACATAGTGAGCTATCAGTAGATAAATGGGGCCACTGATCTATTCCCATAATAACTGTTTAACTATCAAAGTGGGCTGTCCATTGTACATGGTGCTAATTCCTCTTTTTAAACAGTAATGAAGAGGCCTGAGACACAAATCGATGCTCAGAGTTCTGATGCCAGGCTAAGGAGGAAATATCAAAGGCGTGCACAATCGCTTCGCTCAGCTGGCGGGAGCTGGATTTTACAACAACACCCAGGGGCCTCGCTGTGGGTGAAAGAAGTAAACCACCCTTTAAACACAGCGAGAGCAGGTTTAACAGAAAACAGCCTTTACTATGGAAATGTGTTTGAGTGCCCAGCATGGAGGTGCTCTGTATATATTTCAATATTAAAGTTACAAGATTGGAGAGATCACAGAATGGCTTGTCTGCTTAGCAACTGTTTACTGAAAAGCAGAGTTACTGGTGTACAACTATTAAAGGAGCTTTAAGTGACTGAAAGCATTCTCGATGCACTGACAATCTTGATCTAATGTAATTTCCACGCAATTACACCAAATCCACAGCAGAGAATCAGTCCATACTCACAGCAGCCTCCTCCTACCCAATTTCACCCAATCAACAATCCTATTCCATTCTCCCTCATGTCATGCTGGTTAGGCGGCTTGCCTTGCTAAAGTTTTAAACATTTATTTATTAAAGTCACGCGCAGGCTAATTGGGGAGACAGAGAGAGAACCCTCGGCCGGCAAGGTGGTACAGGAAGCAAAACCGGGTGAGAGCTTCCAGGACCTGTTAATGACATTCCAATTACGTCATTAATATTTAAATAGGCTTGACAGTCTTTCTGGGCATTAAACTGATTTCACTGGAAAAAGTGCCAATACTTGATTTATTATTGTCGCATGAAAAGTATTCATTGTTGCACACTACAGACAAAGGATACTGTTCATAAAGAATGAAAGGAGTGCAGAATGTAGTGTTACAGTCAGAGTTAGGGTGTAAAGAAAGATCAATTTAATGCGAGGTAAGTCCATTCAAATGTCTGATGCCAGCAGGGAAGAAGTTGTTCTTGACTGAGTTGGTGCATGACCTCAGACTTTTGTATCTTTTTCCCAACGGAAGAAGATGGAAAACAGAATGACCGTGATGTGTGGGGTCCTTAATTATGCTGGCTGCTTTGCCAAGGCAATGGGAAGTGCAGACAGAGTGAACGGATGGGAGATTGGTTTGCTTGATGGACTGGGCTTCATTAGGATAGAGGTGGAGAGACTCTTCCCGCTCAAAAAAGACAGTAGGACTAGGGGGCACAGCCTCAAGATAAAGGGGAGGCGGTTTAGAACGGAGTTGAGGAGGAACTTCTTCACTCAAAGGGTGGTGAATCTCTGGAATTCTCTGCCCGTTGAAGTGGTGGAGGCTGCCTCGCTAAATATTTTTAAGAAGCGGGTTGATGGGTTCTTGATAAGAGAGGGGATTAAGGGTTATGGGGAGAGGGCGGGAAAGTGGAACTGAGCCACGACAGATCAGCCATGATCTTACTGAATGGCGGGGCAGGCTCGAAGGGCTAGATGGCCTACTCCTGCTCCTATTTCTTATGTTCTTATGTTCATTCACGGCCCTTTGTAGTTTTTTTGAGGTCTTGGCAGAGCAGGAGCCCATACCAAGCTGTGATACAATCAGAATCACAGCTCTGATTCCGATTATAGAATCAGAATCATTCTCCCTATAGTGCATCTGTAAAAGTTGTTGAGAGTCACAGCGATCATGCCAAATTTCCTTAGCCTCCTGAGAAAGTTGGTGGGATTTCTTAACTGTAGCATTGGCATGAAGGGACCAGGACAGGTTGCTGGTGATCTAAAAACCTAAAAACTTGAAGCTCTCAAGCATTTACATTTCACCCCTGTTGATAAATAAAGGCATGTTCTCCACTGCGCTTCCTGAATAATGGAATAAGATGATGTGGATCAGTGAGCATAGAGGAGACTTAGTGCAAGTAAAGGGCACAACTCGTGAAGATTACAAGTTTGACAGGGTGCAGAGTGTGGAAGGGTAGCAAGAAGTGATGTCAGCAGTGGGGTAGGTCTGCACAGTGACATTGGTATGCGTGGCCACACCTTTTGGTGCATACAACCTGGGTTTGAAATGAGAAGTGGGAAACTGGGGAGGTGAGAATGAAGAGAGGGAAAGGAGAGAAAGAAATGGGGGTTAGGAAACAGGGAGAATGAGAGATAGGGCAGGAATGGGGGGAGAGTTGGGGAGGGTTCAAAGTGAAGGATGAGGTCAGGGAAGACATCCAATCCCTCTGCACCCCAGAGCTCTGCAATCCCTCACCATTTGTTTTTATTCTTCCTGTCAAAATGGACAACATTTTAAAGTTTATTTATTAGTGCCGTGAGTAGGCTGACATTAACACTGCAATAAAGTTACTGTGAAAATCCCGAGTTGCCATACTCCAGCATCTGTTCGGCTACACAGAAAAAATTTAGCATGGCCAATGCACCTAATCAGCATGTCTTTCGGACTATAGGAGGAAACTGAAGCACCCGGAGAAAACCCACAGACACAAAGAGAACATGCAGACTTCACACAGATGGTGACCCAAGCCAAAAATCGAACCCGGGTCCCTGGAGCTGTGAGGAAGCAGTGCTAACCACTATGCCACCATGCCATCCCAATGTTATATTTTCCCACATTATACTCCATTTGTGAGATCTTTCTGCACTTGCTTCATCTATACTTATAGTTTTGTAGCTTCCTTTATATCCTCACAATTTACATTCATACCTTTGTGTCATCAGCAAACTCGGCAACCATTCCTTCATCCGCGTCATTTTTATAGATTGGAAACAGTTGAGGTCCCAATACTGATCATAGAACTCCTACAATGCAAAGAGACCATTCGGCCAATCGAGCCTTCACCAACAACAACCCCACCCAGGCCTGATCACCATAACCTATGTTTTTACCCTGCAAATCCACCCTCCCCAACATTAAGTGGCAATTTATCATGGCCAATTCACCCAACCCGCACATCTTTGGACCGTGGGAGGAAATTGGCGCACCTGGAGGAAACCCATGCAGACTCCACAGACAGTGATCCAAGCTGTGAATAAAGTTACTGTGAAAATCCCAAGTCGCCATACTCCGGCATCTGTTCAGATACAGATGCCGGAGTATGGTCCTGAGGCAGCAGTGCTAACTGCTGCGCCACCATACTGCCCAAAGCCTGTGACACACCATTTGTGAGATTTTGTCAACCTGAAAAGGACCCATTCTTGCCTAGTCTCTGCTGCCTGTTAGCCAGCCAGACATCTATCTATGCCAGTATATTACCCCTTACATACTTGAACTTTGAATTCCGCAAGAGCCTTTGATGTGCACCGAACTGAATGCCTTCTGGAAACCTAAGTACAGCACTTCCACCGGTTCCCCTTTATCTACAGCACAAGCTGTTTCTTCACAGAACTCAAATAAACAAGATTTTCCTTTCACGTAACCATGTTGGCTCTGACTGACTACGTTAAACCAATCCAAGTACCCAGTTACACATCTTTAATAATGGCTTCTAGCCTTTTCCCTCTGATAGATACTGTCCCTGAATCAAGGGAGTTTGGAGATAATTAAAGCGAGTGGGAATTGGTATCAGGGAGGGGACAGGAGGAAGGGCCTCTTGCAATAGCCCCTGCTGCAACTCCCAACCCTTTTCCCGCAATTCCGGGCAGCCAGAGGCGGGAAAAGGGCCAGTAAGCTATACACATGCGCCTCCGCCTCCCCCGGCAAAGAACACGCTCAACCAGGAGGCTGCGCTCGTCTCAGTGACGGCATCAACGGGAGCATGTCTACGACGTGACATCAACTCGGGGGGCGGGGGCGGGGGGGGCGGGGGGGGGGCGGCGAAGTTAATGTTGGGGGCGGACTAGTGACGTCGGTGCTGGGCGTGACTTTGGTGCCGGGGGGCGGGTCTGCGCGATGACATCGCCGTGAGTAACGTCGCCATCTTACGCAGGCGGTGGGAGGCGGTTGGGATTGGGACTGCGACTGCGCGAGGTGCGGGTTTGAAATGAGAAGCGGGAAATCGGGGGAGGTGAGAATGGGGGGAGAGGGATAGAGGGAGGGGAAGGAAATGTGGGGAGAGAGAGAGGAAAAAGTGAGAGGTAGAAGGTCAGGGGAGCGGCCATATGAAAAGGTGAAAGGGGCAAAAGAGGGGGGTCATTAGCAACAGCCCCTCAGGGAGATGTGGAATCGGAAAGGCTGCAACCAAAGGGTAAGGCCAGGGCGGGGGGACGATGGAGGTGGAGATTGATGATGGAGGTGGGCGGGGAGGTGGAGATTGATGATGGAGGGTGGGTGGGCGGGGAGGTGGGGATGATGGAGGGTGGGGATGATGGAGGGTGGGCGGGGAGGTGGGGATGATGGAGGGTGGGTGGGTGGGCGGGGAGGTGGGGATGATGGAGGGTGGGTGGGTGGGCGGGCGGGGAGGTGGGGATGATGGAGGGTGGGTGGGTGGGTGGGCGGGGAGGTGGGGATGATGGAGGGTGGGTGGGTGGGCGGGCAGGGAGGTGGGGATGATGGAGGGTGGGCGGGCGGGGAGGTGGGGATGATGGAGGGTGGGCGGGCGGGGAGGTGGGGATGATGGTGGGTGGGTGGGCGGGGAGGTATGGATGGTGGGTGGGTGGGCGGGGAGGTGGGGATGATGGAGGGTGGGTGGGTGGGCGGGCGGGGAGGTGGGGATGATGGAGGGTGGGCGGGTGGGGATGATGGAGGGTGGGCGGGGGCAGAGGGGAGGAGGGCGCGCGGGGGGAGGGGAGGGGGGCGGAGGGTAGGGGGGCGGAGGCAGAGGGGGAGGGGAGGAGGGCGCGCGGGGAGGGAGGGTTCGGGGAGGAGGGGAAGGAGGGTTCGGGGAGGAGGGGAGGGAGGGTTCGGGGAGGAGGGGAGGGAGGGTTCGGGGAGGAGGGGGGGGAGGAGGGGAGGGAGGGTTCGGGGAGGAGGGGAGGGAGGGTTCGGGGAGGGGAGGAGGGTTCTGGGGGGAGGGTTCGGGGGTGGGGGGGTGAGGATGGGGAGTGGGTGGGAGTTGTGGGACAGGGTTGCTGGGAGTGATGACGGCGGGGGAGGGGTGGGGGCTGGGAGTGATGACGGCGGGGGGGTGGGGGCTGGGAGTGATGACGGCGGGGGGGTGGTGGCTGGGAGTGATGACGGCGGGGGGGGTGGGGGCTGGGAGTGATGACGGCGGGGGGGTGGGGGCTGGGAGTGATGACGGCGGGGGGGTGGGGGCTGGGAGTGATGACGGCGGGGGGGTGGGGGCTGGGAGTGATGACGGCGGGGGGGTGGGGGCTGGGAGTGATGACGGCGGGGGGGTGGGGGCTGGGAGTGATGACGGCGGGGGGGTGGGGGCTGGGAGTGATGACGGCGGGGGGTGGGGGTGATGACGGCAGGGGGGTGGGGGTGATGACGGCGGGGGGGTGGGGGCTGGGGGTGATGACGGCGGGGGGGTGGGGGCTGGGAGTGATGACGGCGGGGGGGTGGGGGTGATGACGGCGGGGGGGTGGGGGTGATGACGGCGGGGGGGTGGGGGTGATGACGGCGGGGGGGTGGGAGTGATGACGGCGGGGGGGGTGGGGGCTGGGAGTGATGACGGCGGGGGGGTGGGGGCTGGGAGTGATGACGGCGGGGGGGTGGGGGCTGGGAGTGATGACAGGGGTGGTGGGGGCTGGGGGTGACAGGGGGGACCAGGTGGGGGGAGTTGGGGATGGACTGGATTGGAGTTAGTGAGACGTTAGTATGAGACTGAGGGAACTGAGTGAGGTTGCAGGGTTAGTGATGGGATAGTCAGAGTGAGACTGAGGGGGCATTTCAGTGAGGGGTATGGTCAGTGAAGGGATAGGGTCAGAGTGAGACTGAGGACAGGGTCAGTGAGGGGTGGAGCCTAACTGAATCAGGTCAACATAACAGGACAGTGTTCTCACCCTGTCGGGCTCAGAATGTTGTGAGGAACCATAGTCACTGGGATGCATTGGGGTCAGAGTCAGGCAGGTCATTGAATGCAGGGGTAAGAATGAGGTGATAAAATCATTGTGAGGGGACACAGTGAAAGTGAAGAATGGAGTCAGTGTGAGGTAGAATAAGTGAAGAGGGGAGAGGGACTGAGTGAGGTGCGAGGTCAGGGGAAGTGAGTGGGGTTAGCGTAATGGGGAAGGATCAATATGAAGGGGCAGGTTACGGAGATAATAGAGTCTGGAGGAGATTACAGAAATACGGAAGCATGCAGGAACTGGGGGAGATTAGAGAGTTAGGGAGGGGTATAAGGTCTGGGAGAGGTTACAGAGATAGGATTGTAGAGACTTGGGGATGTTACTGAGATGGGGAGGATTGTATGGGCTGGATAAGGTTACAGAGAACAGGAGAGGGTTAAGGGGCTAGGGGAGGTTACAGAGATCGGGACGATTGTCGGGGCTGGAGGAGGTTACAGAAAAGGAGGGTTTTACGGGCAAAAGGAGGTTATGGAGATAGGCAAGGTCGTCAAGTCTGGAGGATGTTAAAAGATAGGAGATTATAGAAATAGGGAGGGTTGTAGGGGCTGGAGGAGGTTATAGAGATAGGCAGAGTTGTCGGGGCTGGAGCAGCTTACAGAGATCGGGAGGACTTAGAGGCTGGGAGAGGTTAGAGAGATGGGGGAGTGTACAGGCTGGAGGAGGGTTACAGAAACGGGGAGGTGAGATTGTAGGGCCTGGAGAACTTTACAGAAACAGGGTGGGTTGTAGGGGCTGGAGGCAGTTACAGAGATATGGAGGGTTGTAGGACCTAGACGAGTTTCCAGATAGGGAGGATTGTAGGGGCTGGAGGAGGTTGCAAAGATAGAGATGTAGGGACTGGAGGAGGTTACAGAGATATGGAGGGGTCTGGGACTGGAGGAGGTTAGAGATAGGGAAGGGATGCAGGGGCTGAAGGAGATTACAGAGATGGGGAGAGGTGTAGGGACTGGAGGAAGTTACAAAGATAGGGAGGGCTATAGGAGCTGGAGGAGGCTACAGAGATAGGGATGGTTGTAAGGGCTGGAGAGGGGTTGCAAAGATATGGAGGAGTGTAGCAGTTGTAGGAGGTTACAGATAAAGGGAGGGGTGTCAGGACTGGAGGAGGTTACAGAGATAGGGAGGGTGTAGGGTCTGGAAGAGGTTATGGAGATGTGCATTAATGTCGACATGGAGCAGCATGAAGATCATTATTTTGAAATTGAAGATATTAAAATTCATTGGCTGTTATGGACAGAGCTGAGAAGAAATGTCTTCACTCAGAGGGTTGTGAATCTTTGGAATTCTGCCCTCCAAAGAGAGCTGTCGATGCTCAGTCTTGAGAATGTTTGAGGCTGAGTTGGGGGGGGTTATTGGGAGCAGTGATATGAGGATAGGTCGGGACAGGAGTTTGCATTGATAAGTAAAGCAGAATGGAAGGGCTGAGTGTAGATGGGCTGCCTACTGCTTCTCCTCCCTGTGATTCAACGGATGCTACGGAAAGCGACAACTGACTTTCCAAATTCTCCTCGTGTTTTAGGAATGGTTTGTAGCTGTTACCCAGTGATTGAGGTCTCACTCCATCTCTGATTGCTAATCTGCCTTATCTTGGTAAGCACTAAGGGATCTTTACTAAACATCTCACCTCTGGTGGTTAGCATCTGGAGAATCCTCTCATACCACTTTGAAATATCAATCCACTTAATCCCACTCCTCTTCCACCCCGAAGACCTATTTATAAGAACATAAGAAATAGGAGCAGGAGTAGGCCATCCAGCCCTTCGAACCTGCCCCGCCATTCAATAAGATCATGGCTGATCTGTCGTGTCTCAGTTCCACATTCCCGCCCTCTCCCCATAACCCTTAATCCCCTCGCTTATCAAAAACCCACGTCTTAAAAATATTTAGCGAGGCAGCCTCCACCACCTCAATGGCAGAGAATTCCAGAGATTCACCACCCTTTGAGTGAAGAAGTTCCTCCTCAACTCCGTTCTAAACCGCCCCCCCTTTATCTTGAGGCTGTGCCCTCTAGTCCTGCTGTCCTTTCTGAGCGGGAAGAATCTCTCTACCTCTACCCTATCCATCCCTTTCATTATCTTACACGTCTCTATAAGATCCCCCCTCATCCTTCTAAACTCCAACGAATACAGACCCAGTCTATTTAGTCTCTCTTCATAGTCCAACCCCCTCATCTCCGGTGAACCTCCTCTGCACTCCCTCCAAGGCCAAAATATCCTTGCGCAAGTGCAGCGACCAAAACTGCACACAGGTGCAGCCTCACCAGTGCTCTGTACAGTTGCAGCAAGACCTCCCTGCTTTTATATTCTATCCCCCTCGCTATAAAGGCCAGCATCCTATTCGCCTTCTTGATCACCTGCTGCACCTGCAGACTGGGTTTTTGCGACTCATGCACAAGGACCCCCAGGTCCCGCTGCATCATAGCATGCTGCAGCTTTTCACCCTTTAAATAGTAATCCCTCCTACTATTATTTCTGCCAAAGTGGATAACCTCACACTTGCTAACATTGTACTCCATCTGCCAGGTCCTCGCCCACTTGCTCAGCCTATCCAGATCCCTCTGCAGACTTTCCACACCCTCCGCACAATTTGCTTTTCCACTCATCTTTGTGTCATTAGCAAATTTCGTTACCCTACACTCAGCCCCTTCCTCCAGATCATCTATATAAATGGTAAATAGCTGAGGCCCCAGCACTGATCCCTGCGGCACTCCACTAGTCACCAACCGCCAATCAGAATAGCACCCATTGATACCAACTCTCTGCCTCCTATTAGACAACCAATCCTCTATCCACGCTAACACCTTACCCCCAACTCCATGCCCCCTAACCTTCTGAAGCAACCTTTTGTGCAGCATCTTATCAAATGCCTTTTGAAAATCGAGAAACACCACATCCACCGGTTCCCCTCTGTCTACCGCACTAGTCACATCCTCATAGAAATCCAATAGATTTGTCAAACACGACTTCCCCTTAACGAATCCATGCTGCGTCTGCTCGATCAAACCATTCTTTTCTAGGTGCCTCGCTATTTCTTCTTTGATGACGGATTCAAGCATTTTTCCAACTACAGACGTTAAATTAACCAGCCTATACTTCCACGCCTTTTGCCTGCTACCTTTTAATACCTACTTAAACTAATCCTTTCTGTCTGCCGTTAGTCTGTATCCCTCTATTCCTTGCATATTCATGTGCTTATCCAAAAGCTGCTTAAACACCCTATCGTATCTGTCTGTACCATCACTCCTGGCAGCATGTTCCAGACAACTACCGTTCTTTGTGTAAAAAAAAACTTGCCCCCCCCCCCATTTCTCCTTTGAAGTTGCCCCTCTCTCCTTAAGTAACTGATCCCTAGTAATAGATACTTCAACTCTGGGGAAAAAAGATTCTGACTGTCAACCCTATCTATAGACTTCTTTCAGGTCTCCCCTCAGCCTCCGATGCTCCAAAGAAAGCAATCCTAGTTTGTTCAGTCTCTCCTTATAGCTCATATCCTCTAATCCAGGCAGTATCCTGGTATACCTCTCCTGCACCCTCTCCAAAGTTTACATGTTCTTCCAGTAATCGGCCTGAAGATTGGGAGCAGTTTAAAATTCCACAGAGGAGGACCAAGGGATTGATTAAAGGAAAAATAGATTATGAAAGTAAGGTAGCGGGGAACATAAACTTAGAGAAAAGGTTTCTATAGGTATGTAAAGAGAAAAGATTGACAAAAACAAATGTAGATCCCTTACAGTCAGAAATGGGACAATTCATAATGGGGAATAAAGAAATGGCTGAGGAATTAAATTCATACTTTGCTTCTGTCTTCACAAAAGATATGAATAATGTACCAGAGTGCTAAGAGAAACATGTTTTAGTGATGAGATAAAGGAAATTACCATTAGTAGAGAAATTATTTTGGAGAAATTGGTGGGATTGAAGGTGGATAAATCTCCACATCCTGATAATCATCCCAGAGTGCTTAATGCCCTGGAAATAACAGATCCATTAAGTGAGTATTTTTCAAAATTCTTCAGACTCTAGACTGGTTCCTACAGATTGGAGGGTAGTTAATGTAAGTCTGCTTTTCAAAAGGGGAGGTAGAGAGAAAACAGGGAACGCTTGACCAGTGAGCTTGACATCGGTGCTGGGGAAGTTGCTAGAGGCCATGATTGAGGATTTCGTAACTAAGCATTTGGAACGCAGTGGTATAATCAGACAAAGTCAGCATGGAATTAGAAAATGCTTGACGAATCAATTGATTTGATTTATTGGGATACAGTAAAAAGTATTGTTTTTTGTGTACAACAAAGCATACCTTTCATAGAGAAGGAAAGGCGAGAACACAGAATATAGTGCTACAGTCATGCTTAGGATATAGAGAAAGATCAATTTAATGCGATGTAGGTCCATTCAAAGTCTAATAGCAGCAGGGAAGAAGCTGTTCTTGAGTTGGATGGTATATGTCCTTAGACTTTTGTTTCTTTTTCCCGATGAAGAGTGTGTGTATTCCTTGAGGATGTAACTAATAGAGTTGACCGAGGAGAACCAGTGGATCTGGTTTATTTAGACTTTCAGAAGGCTTTCGACAAGTCACACATAACAGGCTGCTATGTGAAGTTAAACCACATGGGATTGCAAGTAATGTCTTGAGATGGATAGAAAACTGCATGGAGGTTGGTCACCAGTGGACTGCCCCAGGGACCTGTTCTAGGACCCTTGCTGTTTGTCATTTTCATAAATGAGCTGGATGAGGAAGTGGAGGGATGGGTTAGTAAGTTTGCTGATGACACAAAGGTTGGTAGTGTTGTGGATAGTCTGAAGGGATGTCAGAAGTTGCAGCATGACGTAGATAGGATGCTGAGATAGATGCTGGGCGGAGAAGTGGCAGATGGACTTCAACCAGGATAAATGTGTAGTGGTCCATTTTGGCAGGTCCAATGGGATGAAGGAGTACAATATCAAGGGTAGGACTCTTAGCAATGTTGAGGAGCAGAAGGACCTTGGGGTCCAGGTCCATAGGACTCTTAAATCGGCCTAGCAGGCAGAGGATGTGGTCAAGAAGGCGTATGGTGTACTGGCCTTCATTAATCGAGAGATTGAGTTTAGGAGTCGGGAGGTAATGCTGCAACTTTATAAGGCCCTTGTCAGACCCCACTTGGAGTACTGTGTACAGTTCTGATCGCCTCACTACAAGAAGGATGTGGAAGCTGTTGAGAGAGTGCAGAGGAGATTTACAAGGATGTTGCCTGGTTTGGAAGGCATGCCTTATGAAGATAGGTTGAGGGAGCTAGGTCTCTTCTCTCTGGAGAGACGGAGATTGAAAGGCAACCTGATAGAGGTTTATAAAATGTTGAGAGGAATAGATAGGTTGGATTCTTGGAGGCTATTTCCCAGGGCTGAAATGGTTGCTACGAGAGGACACAGGTTTAAGGTGCTGGGGAGCAGGTACAGAGGAGATGTCAGGGGTAAGTTTTTCACTCAGTGAGTGGTGAGTGAGTGGAATCGGCTGCCGTTGGTGGTGGTAGAGGCAAACTCGCTGGGGTCCTTTAAGAGACTTCTGGATGAGTACATGGGATTTAATGGGATTGAGAGTTATAGATAGTTCTATGGCCCGGTAGGTATGGATATGATCGGCACAACTTGTGGGCCGAAGGGCCTGTTTGTGCTGTAGTGTTCTATGTTCTAAAACTGGTTAGCAGATAGGAAGCAAAGCGTTAGCATCAATGAGTATTTTTCTGATTGGCAAGCCATGACTAGTGGGGTACCGCAAGGATCTGTGCTAGGACTTCCAACTGTTCACATTATATATTAATGATTTGGAAGAGGGAACTGTACATTTGCAGATGATACAAAGTTGGATGGGAGGGTGAGCTGTGAGGATGATGCGGGGATGTTTCACCATAACTTGGACAGCCTGAGTTTGTGCACAAAGACCTGGCAGATGCAATACAATCTGGATAATTATGAGGTTGGTCAAAATCATAGGAAGACGGATGATTATTTGAATGGGTGTTATTGAGAGAGGTGGAGACCTTGGTGTCTTAGTGCATCAGTCACTGGAAGTAAGCATATAAGCATACAGGTACAGCAGACAGTAAAGAAGGCAAATGGTATATTGGCCTTCATAGCAAGAGGATTTGAGTAAAGGGTAGGGATGTTTTGCTGCATTTGTACAGGGCATTGGTGAGGCCACACCTGGAGTATTGTGCGCAGTTTTGGTCTCTTTATCTGAGGAAGAATGCTCTTGCTATAGAGGGAGCACAGCGAAGGTTTACCAGGTGACTCCTGGGATGGCAGGTCTGTCATATGAGGAGAGACTAAGTCAATTAGGATTATATTCACTGGAGTTGAGAAGAGTGAGAGGGGATCTCATAGAAGTTACTTATATACTAACAGGATTAGTCAAGGTAGATTCAAAAAGAATGTTTCCAATGGTGGGGGAGTCCAGAACTAGGGGTCAGAGTTTGAGGATAAGGGGTAAACCTTTTCGAGCTGAGGTAAGGATAAATTTCTTCACCCAGAGGGTGGTGAATGTGTGGAATTCACTCCCACAGAAACTAGTTGAGGCCAAAACATTGCGTGATTTCAAGAAGAAATTAGATATCGGTCTTGGGGCTAAAGGGATCAAGGGATATGGGGGGGAAGAGGAAATCAGGATATTGAATTCAATGATCAGCCATGATCAGAATGAATGACGGAGCAAGCTCAAATGGCCAAATGGCTTACTCCTGCTTCTAGTTTCAATGTTTTTAATGTGGCAACCAGAATTGTATGCAATACTAAGTGCGGCCTAACCAAAGTTTGATAAAGTTGCAATATGACACCTAATTCTTTCACTTTCAAATCATTCACTTTAATAATCAAATCAAAGCCTGCAGTCAAATGTAAACTCAACTTGTAATTATGTTAACTTGAGACTTCACCCAGACAAATGCTCTGCCAAAGTAGCCTGGGAATTCTTTCAGAAGCTGTTCCAGTGTCAGTGCACCCAACAGAACATTCAAATTCATCTGTTCAAATGTGACACCACTGTTTCAAAAAGGGAAGTAGACAAAAGGTGGGTAACTATAGGCCGGTTAGCTTAATTTCTGTAGTGGGGAAAATGCTTGAATCTGTCATCAAGGAAAAAAATAGCAACACATCTGGATATAAATTGTCCCAGTGGTAAGATGCAGCATGGGTTCATGAAGGGCAGGTCATGTTTGACTAATTTGGTGGAATTCTTTAAGAACATGACATGTGCAGTTGATAATGGGGAACCTGTGGATGTGGTGTATCTGGATTTCCAGAAGGCATTTGACAAGGTGCCACACCAAAGACTGCTACATAAGTTAAAGGTGCACAGTGTTACAGATAATGTATTAGCATGGATAGAGGATTGGTTAATGAACAGAAAGCAAAGAGTGGGGGTAGGTGTTTTTCTAGTTGGCTATTAGTGACTAGTGGTGTGCCTCAGGGATCAGTGTTGAGACTGCAATTGTTTACGATTTACATAGAGGATTTAGAGTTGGGGACCAAGTGTAGTGTGTCAAAATTTGCAGATGGCACTAAGGTGAGTGGCAGAGCGAAGTGTGCAGAGGAAGCTCAAAGTCTGCAAAGCGATATAGATAGTCTGTAAGTGGGCAAGGCTGTGGCAGATGGAGTACAATGTTGGTAAATGTGAGGTCATCGATTTTGGTATGAACAACAGCAAAATGGACTATTATTTAAATGGTAAAAAATTGAAGCTGCTGCTGTGCAGAGGGACGTGGGAGTCCTTGTGGAGGAATCTCAAGGAGTTGGTTTGCAGGTGCAGCAGATAATTAAGAAGGCAAATGGAATTTTGTCCTTCATTTTTAGAAGGAAGAAGTTTAAAAACAGCAAGATTATGTTGCAGCTGTATAAGGTGCTGGTGAGGCCACACCTGGAGTACTGTGTACAGTTTTGGTCTCCTTATTTGAAAAAGGATATATTGGCACTGGAGGGGGTGCAGAGGAGATTCACTAGGTTGATTGCGGAG
The DNA here is from genome assembly GCF_965287045.1 of Carcharhinus amblyrhynchos. Classification (NCBI taxonomy): domain Eukaryota; kingdom Metazoa; phylum Chordata; class Chondrichthyes; order Carcharhiniformes; family Carcharhinidae; genus Carcharhinus; species Carcharhinus amblyrhynchos. The sequence goes on along the minus strand of NC_137336.1, from coordinate 75,904,350 downwards.
TTGAGTGGGTTGGCTTAGGAGGAGAGACTGAGTAGACTGGGGCTATACTCATTGGAATTCAGAAGATTGAGGGGAGATCTTATAGAAATATATAAGATAGAAGCAGGGAAATTGTTTCCATTGGCAGGTGAAACTAGAACCGGGGGCATAGCCTCAAAATAAGAGGAAACAGATTTAGGACTGAGTTGAGGGGGAACTTCTTCATACAAAGGGTCATGAATCTGTGGAATTCCCTGCCCAGTGAAGCAATTGAGGCTACCTCATTGAATGTTTTTAAGGCAAGGATAGATAAATTTTTGAACAGTAAACGAATTGAGGACTGTGGTAAGTGGGTGGGTATGTGGAACTGAGTCCACGAAAAGATCTTCTATGATCATCTTGAACGGCGGAGCAGGCTTGAGGGGCCAAATGGCCTACTCCAGCTCCAAGTTCTTATGTTCAGGTGACAGCTTGTGCACATCACCCAGGTAATTGAACCTGTTTTTACTGTCCTTTCAGGCAGCATATTCCTGATTACAACTCATGTGAACATCCAAAATATGAGCAGGAGGAGGCCACTTAGTCTGTTGAGCCTGCTCAGTAAGACCACAGCTAATCTAATTGTAATCTCTTCCCCACATTCCTGCCTATGGTGGAGTACCTAAGGTGACCGGTACTACCAAATGTTTAACCAGTACAAGACTCGCGAGGCAAGTATCCGTGTAAATTTATAACTTAAACCAGCGGCCACCGGAGTCCACCAAATGGTTAAGGAGGTCTGACATAGAGCAACAGAACCTCACCAATGAATCTCAGATATACATTCGTTTTTTCTTATCAATTTTCAGTAACTTTAAATCAATCATATTCAGGGTACACAAATCAACAACAATACATGTTAACTTCTTTAGCCAATTGAATTCCACCCCTCAATATAATGGTATTTTGTTAGTCTGTGAAATCCAGAAGCTAACTCCTCTGTTGGCTGACCCTACACCCTGGTTGTCTAGTAGCCTAAGACGCTTAGCCCAAAGCTCAAATAAAAATTCTGATATGTTCCCTTAAAGGTCACTGTTTAACCGGACTAACTTGTGACACAACGTTTGGGCACCAGTCCATCTCTTCCGCACAGTGGATAAGCTCTATTCATGAAATGAAATAAAATGTTCTCAATGTTCTCCCATTTGAAACTTTACTGATAAAATGTGCATATTTCCAAGGCCCAAATATTCTCTCAAAATATGGCTTTGCCGTCATGACCTTTACATGATGCCTTATGGTAAAATGCTTTTTGACTAAAGTGAGCAATATTTCTTAAAATCATTAAAAATACATTCAAAATATCAGCATTTCATCATCATTCGTTTGAATCAGTCACTGTAAATTGCTTCTGTTTAGCTCATAAACTTATTTTAAAAGTCATTTAGATCATAGAATATATCGTACTAACGGTGCAGAAGGAGGCCATTTGGCTCATCGAGTCTGCACTGATCATAATCTCACGCAGCCCCTATCCCCGTAGGCCCACTATTTACCCTGCTATTCCCCCTGGCACTAAGTGGCAATCTATCATGGCCAATGCACCTAACCTGCGTATCTTCGGACTGTGGGAGGAAACCCACGGGGACAATGTGCAAACTCCACACGGCCAGTAACCCAAGTGGGGAATTGAAACCAGGTCCTTAGCGCTATGAGGCAGCAGTGCAAACTACTGTGCCACCATGCTGCCCCAATTTAACTCGATGCTGCTAGTTCTGTTAGTGCCTTAATGTCTATTAATTTAAAATCTTAACACCGCATTAGGGGTTCCATTTAAATTACCTAACGTCTGACAACCTTTCACCCCCCCCCCTTGTTAATTAAGAATCATTGAGCATTTTCCCTCATCTTTTCCCATCTGAGTCCCTTTTACCAATTTCTTAAATATTGTCCCCTCGCCCTGCCTCTTACCATCCCTCCTGCTACTTCTGTCCTTAAAATTTTGAAGGCTTTGATTTGATCTACCATTGACCTTCTCTGCTCCAAGGAGAATGATCCCAGTCTTTCCACATTGACTGAAATCCCTCACTGCTGATACCATTCTGGTCAGTCGCCTCTTACAGCCCCTCGAAAGCCTCGACAACCTTCTGAAAAAGCGGTGCCCTAGAATTGGACACTGTCCTGTCACTGCTGCAACTTGTAGCCACTCTTACTGGAGAATTTGCTATCATGGGAGATCGTGTTCGTCTGCCTTCCTCCATCCTCACAGAGTGGCAGATTCCTGGACTCAGGTGACCGAGTTTGAACGTTCTTCCTGTGTCTACGTGATTTGCCTTCCGGTGTTCCAGTTTCCTCCCGTACTCCAAAGATGCGCAGGTTAGGTGGATTGGCCATGCTAAATTGTCCCTTCATGTCCAAAGATGTGTAGGTAAGGGGATTAGCCATGCTAAATTGCCCCTCAGTGTCCAAAGGTTTGCAGGTTATGTGGATTGGCCATGCTAAAGAGAACAAAGAAAATTATAGCACAGGACCAGGCCCTTCGGGTCTCCAAGCCTGCATCGACCATGCTGCCCAATTTAACTAAAACCCCCTACTCTTCTGGGGACCATATCCCTTTATTCCCATCCTATTCATGTACTTGTCAAGACGCCCCTTAAAAGTCACTATCATATCTGCTTCTGCTAGCTCCCCTGGCAATGAATTCCAGGCACTCACCACTCTGTGTAAAAAAAATCTGCCTTGTATATTCCTTTAAACCTTGCTCCTGGCACCTTAAACCTGTGCCCCCTAGTAATTGATTCTTCCACCCCGGGAAAAAGCTTCTGATTATCCACTCTGTCCGTGCCTCTCATAATCTTGTAGACTTCTAACAGGTTTCCCCTTAACCTCTGTCGTTCCAGTGAACAGAAACCAAGTTTCTCCAATCTCTCCTCAGAGCTAATATCCTCCATACCAGGCAACATTCTGGTAAATATTTTCTGTACCCTCTCCAAAGCCTCCACATCCTTCTGGTAGTGTGGCGACCAGAATTGAACACTACATTCCAAGTGCGGCCTAAGGTTCTTTAAACTTGCAACATGACTTGCCAATTTTTAAACTCGCTGCCTCAGCCAATGAAGGCAAGCATGCTGTATGCCTTCTTGACTATCTCCACCAACTGCATTGCCACTTTCAGTGACCTGTGTACCTGTACACCCAGATCCCTTTGCCTATCAATTCTGTTAAGGGTTCTGCCATTTACTGTATCAATTTCCCTTTAGTGTCCAAAAATGTGCATTTGGTGAATGAGCGGAGTTATGGGGAGAGAGTCTGAGCAGGATGCTATGATGGGCCAGAGGTCTCCTTCTGCACTGTGGAGATTCTATGCTACTATGAAATGCACTGCAGCGCGTTTGCAACCATCCTGTGAAATCTATCATATAACCCAGCCTCGGTCAACACATTTTTCTGCCACACTCCTCTTTTCCCTTTGTGCTCTGGAAATCCCCCACAGCAGATGGTGAAATTTGAATTCAACAAAAATCTGGAATTAAGTATCTACTGATGACCATGAAACATTGTTGGAAAAACCCACCTGGTTCACTAATGTCTTTTATGGAAGGAAATCGGCTGCCCTTACCTGATATGACCTACATGTGACTCCAGAGCCAAAGCAACGTGGTTGTCTCTCAACTGCCCTCAGACAACGAGAGATGGGCAATAAATGCTGGCCAGCCAGTGATACCCAAGTCCCACAAATGAATAAAAAAAATTTTGAACATCTCTATCAAATATCCTCTTCGCCTTCCTCTCTCCCAGAAGAACAGTCCCATCTATTCTCAAAACTGAAATTTCTCATCCCTGAAACTGTTCTTGCAAACCTCTTCTGCACTCTCACCAATGCATTCGTGTCCTTCCTGTAGTGTGACACCCAGAATTGTGCATAATGTTCCAGCTGAGGTCAAACTAGTGTTTACACATTATGCCGAACTAAACACATGACTTAGCATCCATATTTCACTGGCTTTTATTTGCTTCTGCTGATCTTTATTGGCCAGGGTTCTGAGGCATATGGGAGAGTAGATAGAACGAAGCATCTATTTTATTGGTTACAAGCTTGAGTTGCCTTGTTGTGAACACATCCTTCATCTTCAGAACATTACCGATGTAGGTGGGGCTGAATCAGAGTTTGGTAGTGGCTGTGGTAAAAATTGCTGTATATTCTCCGTGCTGCTGCTAACAGCTTGACAAAGTGTCTCTCTCCCTCTGTTGCAGTGGAATGGCAGCTGAAGAAGTGAAGCCTGGATGTTGTGCAGGTCCGAAGAACTGCATGGGAGATAATGGAATTCTACAGCAGAACATAAAAGTTTTTGGAGTAAGGACCTTGTCTGCCAGTCCGTAGAGAACTTGGAATCACCAAGATACAGCCTGCCATGTCCAGGGGGTGGGTGGCTGGGTGACAGTGTCAAAGAACCTTTGTCAACAGTGCAGCACGGTGCTTCATGGTGCCAGGGACCCGGTTTCGATTGCCGGCTTGGGTCACTGTGTGGAGTTTGCACTTTCTCCCTCGTGTCTGCATGGGTTTTCCCCCCACAGGGTAAAGATGTGCACATTAGGTGGAATGGCCAGTGTAAATCGCCCCTTAGTGTCCAAAGATGTGCAGGTTAAGTGGATTGGCTGTTGTAAAATATACCTTTGTGTCAGGAGAATCTGAGGGGCAAATACGTGGACATACGAGGATAGGGCCTGGGTGGGATTGTTGTCTGTGCAGGTTCAATAGGCCAAATGGCTTCCTTCTGCACTGCAGGGATTGGATGATTTAGACCTGATTGCTCATTGGTGTGTTCAGTGCAGATGTCGGAGGGCCGCGCTGTTGGAGGGCCGGTGCTGAGGGAGGGCCGCAGAGGGCGCTGTGAAAGTGATCTCCTGGGGCCGTTGATTTCAGTGTCAGTTTCCCTCTTTCTGCAGGTCCTGCAGATCGTCCTGGGAGTCGTTCAGGTGACTGGAGGGATAGTACTGGCTGTCACCGTACCCTATTCGCCCGCAGTAAAGACTGCCACGCCGTGGTGGTCAGGAGTTATGGTTTGTTTCCTTGGCACAAGTTCACAGACCACTGCTCTGCTGCCTGCCCGAGCCTGGGTCCAGCGCAGGCCAGGCAAGCAGCAACAGCTCCATGGCTGAGGGAGCAATGCATTTTGGTAGATCAAACCAGTGCAGGACTTGCTCATTTAATGCTAGGGAATTCAGGAGAGTTATAGAACAGAGTTATCTAGGGGTACAGGTTCATAGCTGCTTGAAAGTGGAGTCACAGGTGGACAGAGTGGTGAAGTAGGCATTCAGCATGCTTGATTTCATTGTCAGAACATTGAATACAGGAGTTGGGACATCTTGTTAAAGTTGCACAAGACATTGGTATGGCCACAATTGGAATACATGTACCATTCTGCTACCCTATTATAGAAAGGATATTATTAAACTAGAAAGAGTGCAGAAAAGATTTACTAGAATGTTACCGAAATTTAATGATTTGAGTTATAAGGAGAGGCTGGATAGACTGGAACTTTTCTCTGGAGCTTAGGAGGCTGAGGGACGATCTTATAGAAGTCTGTAAAATAATGAGGGGCTTAGATCAGCTGGATAGTCAATATTTTTTCCCAAAGGTAGGGGAGTCTAGGCATAGGTTTAAGGAGAGAGGGGAGAGAGAGAGAAAAAGTCCAGAGGTGCAATTTTTTCACACAAAGTGGTGATTGTCTGGAGGAACAAGTTGCCAAAGGCAGTAGTAGAGGCAGGTACAATTGTGTCTTTTACAAAGCATTTAGACAAATACATAGGTAAGATGGATAAAGAGGGATATGGACCATAGGCAGGAAATTGGGACTAGCTCAATGGTAAAAACGGTGTGGTACGGATAAGTTGGGCCAAAGGGCCTATTTCCATACTATAAGCCTCTACCTATGAGTCAACAGGTTAATTTGTCCAACACATTCCTGGGAAACAAGCTGCAAATTCGAGTCTGTCTCCCTTCCAATGCCCATTAGAAAGGGGATTGCGGAGAACTGCCACACACTTAGATACAATACTGAGGGAGTGCTGCACTGACAGAGGGCCAGTGCTGAGGGAGTGCTGCACTGTCAGAGGGCCAGTGCTATTGTTACTGATTTGTACAGTGTGTAATGAAGTCACATGTCGCAGGGTGCTTTACAGGAACGTTTCTAATCAATGTAATTCATATTCTGGCTGATGTCAAAGGATCGGTCACACAGGTAGATTTCAACGGTGGATCAACTGGAAAGAGTGATGTATCTTTGTATTACAGTGGGTTGCAGAGAGAGAGAGAAGAGGTATGTTACAGGAGAGACTGGAAATGTTTTATGGACTGCAGAGATAGGGAGGGTTATAGGAGATTGCAGAGATAGTCATAGAGGTTTATAGCATGGAAACAGGCCCTTTGGCCCAAATTGTCCCTGCCGCCCTTTTTAATAAATCCCTAAGCTAATCCAAATTGCCCGCATTGGGCCATATCCCCCTTATATCCATCTTATCCATGTAACTTTTTTAAAAGACAAAATTGTACCTGCGTCTGGCAGTTTATTGCAGACACTCACCACCCTCTTTGTGAAAACATTGCCCCTCTGGACACTTCTGTATCTCTCCCCTCTCACACTGTCTTTTCCCTCTCTGGGACTGGGTGTCAGAGTGTATTAATACAGTAATACACCAAGGAACTCACAGCCAACTAGTCAAGGTACCAGAGACCATTAGCCAATTCAAGTATATCCACCAAGCGAACCAGACAACCCAGAGATCATCAAGCCAAGTACCCAATCGGCCTAATGGGATTATGGTCAGTGCAGACTTGATGGACCGAATGGCCTTCCTCTGCTCTGTAGGATTCTACCAGAGGGCCAAATAGCCAATCCAACAGAGACCAGCCATCAAATAGTTAATTAACCAGAGAGTATCGAGGCAACTAGCCAATTGAACAGAGGCTAGTAACCAACTAACCAATCCAATAGAGACCATTGAATGAACTAACCAATGTAACAGAAACTACTGAGCAAACTATTCAATCGAACAGAGACCGTGGAATCAACTGACCAATCCAACAGAGACCACTGCCAGCCCAACAATGATCATGGAATCTAATTGCTAGTCCAACAGAGATCACTGAGGTCAATGTACCACAGACCACCAAGCCAAATAGCTAAATACCACATACCACCGATACAACAAGGTACAGACTACTGAGCCAACTAACCAATCCACAAGAGATCACAGGGCCAAATTGTCAATGCAAACAGTGACAGCCAAGCCAACCAGACACCACTGAGCAAACATCAGAGACTACAGACCACCAAGACAACTAGCTGGTCCACCAGAGAATTCCAAGCCAAAAATAAAACACTGTACCAACCAGTCAATATACCAGGAACTGTGCAGCTAACTAGCCCAGGCACCAGAGACCACTGAGCCTATTAGCCAATCCACCAGTGACCATGGAGCCAACTAGCCAATGTACAGAGACCTCACAGACAACTAGTCAAGGTACCAGAGACCCTGAGCCAACTAGCAAATTCAACAATATTCACAAGCCAACTAACCAATCAGAGATGTCAAAGTCCACTAGCCAATACACCAGAGAACACCAAGCCATCCAACCAAACTACTACAACGAAGCCAACTAATCAGAGACCACGGAGCCAACTAACCAAACCCCAGAGACCACATGGCCAACTAGCTAGTACAAGCAGAGCCTTCAGAGGCAACTTACCAACCAGGGACAACTGAACAAACATAGAATACTACAGAGCCAAGGCAACTGACCAGAGACCACTAAGCCAACCAGTTAATCCACCAGAGACCACCAAGGCAATTAACCAGTCCAACAGAGATTTCAGAGCCAACAAAATCCACCAGAGACCTCCAAACAAAGTAACAAATCCAACAGATACAAATGAGACAACGAGCCAATCAACCAGAGACCACCAAGTAACTGGCTAATCCAGAGATTACCAAGTCAACTAGTCAATCCATCACAGATCCAGTTGACCAATGCACAAGGCACCACATGAGACACTAACCAATACAGCAGAGACCAAGCCATAGGGAGGGTCGCTGGAGGTTAGAGATGTGGGGGGGGGGGGGGGGGGTGTTGTTTGTAGGAGGTTACAGAGAAACCATCAGGAGGGGTTTAGGTTCTGGCAAGGTGGACAGTGATCATGAGGCCTGGTGGAGGTTACAGAGATTGGGAGGAGTGTTGGGGCTGGAGGAGATTAGAGATTGTGAGAGGTGTAGGGGCTGGCAGAAGTTAGAGATTGTGAGGGGTGTCAGGTTTGGAGGAGATTACAGAGATGGGGAGGGGTGGAGGAGTTACTGAGATGAGGAAGAGTGTAGGTGTTGGAAGAGATTATAGAGATAGGGAGAGCGGTGTAGAGGCTGGAGGAGGTTACAGAGAAAGGGAAGGGTGTAGGGCTGGAAGAGGTTATAGGGAAGGGTGTAGGGCTGGAAGAGGTTATAGGGAAGGGTGTAGGGATTGGAGGAGGTTATAGGGAAGGATGTTGGGGTTGGAGGATGTTACAGATATAGGGAGAGGTGTATGGGCTGGAGGATGTTACAGAGATAGAGTGTGGTATCGTGGCTGGAGGAGGGATAGTCAGTGAGGGCAGGTAGCTCTGCTGGTTTTTGAACAACTGACTCAGTATATTTTGGCCTTGGAGGGAGTGCAGAGGAGGTTTACTAGGCTGATACTGGAGTTGAGGGGGTTGAGCTATGAGGAGAGGCTGAATAAACTAGGCTTGTACTCGTTAGAGTTTAGAAGAATGAGGGGAGATCTCATTGAGACGTAAAAGATGATGAATGGGATGGATAGGATAGAGGTGGAGAGGCTCTTCCCGCTCAGAAAGGATTGTAGGACTAGGGGGCACAGCCTCAAGATAAAGGGGGCATGGTTTAGAATGGAGTTGAGGAGGAACTTCTTCACTCAAAGGTTGGTGAATCTCTGGAATTCTCTGCCTGTTGAGCTGGTGGAGGCTGCCTCGCTAAATATTTTTAAGACACGGGTTGATGGTTTTTGATAAGAGAGGGGATTAAGGGTTATGGGGAGAGGGCAGGAATGTGGAACTGAGCCACGACAGATCAGCCATGATCTTATTGAATGGCGGGGCAGGCTCGAAGGGCTAGATGGCCTATTCCTGCTCCTATTTCTTATGTTCTTATGTTCTGAGCAGTTTCTGCTCCATGAGCCAGACTGTTTCAGCAAGTTCCATTGGTGTGGGAGAGCTGGGTTCTAAATACAATGGATGCCTCTCGAAGATCAGGCAAAGCATTTTGTTCTCTGGTTCTGCAGATTATTATGTATTGAGTAATAATATTTGTCCATGTGTCCTTTTGTATCCCCAACTCTCTCCAGTCGATCATTTCTGGATCATTTGCTGTTCACTGTGCTGAATCGCCCACTGACGAGTTTGTAAGTATTCCGTGTGGCTGATGTGTTCTGTGGATCTCGGGGAATGCTTGAACAGGCCAGGGCTGTTGGAGAAAGCAAGGCCAGTGGGTGGCCTGCTCAAAGTGTTTAAAGATGATGAGTTGTGTTTGGTGTTGAAGATATAGGGAAGATGGAGCCTCGCAGTATATGGCGCATATGATTTGATTTATTACTGACATATGTAGGGAGGCAATGGCCCAGTGGTGTTATCATCAGACTATTAATCCAGAAACTCAGCGAATATTCTGAGGATCGAATCCTGCCATGAGACATGGTGGAATAGAATTCAGTCAAAAAATATCTGGAATTAAGAATCTGCTGATAACCATGCAACCATTGTCGATTGTCAGTAAAACTCATCTGGTTCACTAATGTCCTTTTGGGAAGGAAATCTGCCGTTCTTAGTCTGGCCTACATGTGACTCCAGAGCCACAGCAATGTGTTTGACTTTCAACCACCCTCAGGCACAAGAGATGGGCAATAAATTCTGGCCAACCAGCAATACCACTGTGCCTCGAATGAACATGTGTTGGGATACAGCATAAAGTATTGTTTCTTGCGCACTATAGGGACAAAGTATATCGTTCATGGGGAGAAGGGAAGAGTGCAGAATGGAGCATTACAGTCATCGCTAGGGTATAGAAAAAGATCATCTTAATATAAAGTTGGTCTATTCACATGTCTGATGGCAGTAGGGAAGAAGCTCTTGATTCGGTTGGTACGTGACCTCAGATCTCTGTGTCTTTTTTCCGACAGAAGAATGTGGAAAAGAGTATGTCTGGTGCATGGGCTCTTTTATTAGGTTAGTTGCTTTTCCGAGGTAGTAGGAAGTGTAGACTGAGTCAATGAATGGGAGGCTGGTTTGAGTGATGGACTGGGCTTCATTCACAACCCTTTGGAGTCTTTTGCGGTCCTGTGCAGAACAGGAGCCATACCAAACTGTGATCCATCCAGAAAGGATGCTCTGTATAGTGCATCTGTAAAAATTAGTGAGAGTCATCGCAGACATGCCAAATTTCCTTGTTCTCCTGAGAAAATAGAGGCATTGTGGGCTTTGTTAACTATAGCGTTGGCATGGGGAGAACCAGGACAGGTTGTTGGTGATCTGGAACCTAGAAACTTGAGCCCGCAACCATTTTTATTTCAGCCCCGTTGAAGTAGACAGGAGCTTGCCCTCCACTATGCTTCCTGAAGTTGATGACCATCTCCTTCATTTTATTGACATTGAGGGAGAGATTATTGTTGTCGCACCAGTTCACCATATACTCTATCTCATTCCTGTACTCTGTCTCATTGCTTGAGATCCGACTCACTATGGTGATGACATCAGCAAACTTGTAGGTAGAGTTGGAACAAAGTTAAGGAAACATTGCGAAGGATTGGACGGGTTGGGAGGTTTGGGGAGGGTTCTGGGGGTGGGAGGAGAATTAAAGTCAAGGATCGAGCCTCCAGGCAGAGTGAGTTACAGAGTAAACAGTAGGCAAGGGCATATTATCGTTAGATGGGTCACACAGGAGAGGGTTGGGCTGGCTGATGGGTCAGGGGCAGATTCCATTGTCAAGGTTAGGAGGCAACAGATCAACATCACTGCTGTGAACTGTTAGTTTTCCTTTGCAGAAAAAGACCACATTGGTGATCAACGCTCTCCACGCCGCCACCATAATGATCGCAATCTGCATGTACGGCTTGTCGACTAGTCTCAGCTTAAAGCTCATCTTTGATTTCCTCCCAGTAAGTGCTGAACCCCTCCAGCTGCCTCACTGCTACAAGGGGTGGCGGAGTTAGGGGGAGGGAATGTTTCATCACTGTCCCACTGCTGGAGGCGTTGTAACCAATGCTACAACCAGCATACTTAGTACCACTGTCACCACAGCCCCACCAAAAGTCCAGAACTCCCTCGGCACTGACAGTGCGGCGCTCCCTCGTTATTAATCTCAAGATATCATTCTTGAGAAACTCACAGTCCTGGTGCACGCTGAAACATTCAGATAGTTAATCCTTGACCAGTGATGGCATGTGCTTTTCTCTTTTACAGATCATCCCATTGACATTAACCTGCGTGCTTATCGGTTTCTGTCTGTGGAATCTATTTGTCACAATCCCGGTTTGCATAGCATACTATCAGCATGTGAGTCAACTTGAAACTCTCTTATGGGGTATTGGACTAATCATCCAGGCACAGTACCGTAGGGGTTATGTTACTAGATTAATAATTCAAGGTACAGTAGTGTAAATGTTGTTATGGGACTAATAAATCCAGGATACAGTAGTATAGAGGTTATGTTAGTGGACTAACAATTCAAGATACAGTATGTTGGGGTTACTGTTTGCAATCTTTCTTGTTATCCTGAGATCTTAAGCTTCTTTGTTCGTCAACAGTACCCAAGAGTGAGAAGGCATCGCCACCTTTAGCGTCCACTATCAGAGTGAGGTATCTTCATCAGTACAAGCAGACCAGCCTGCTCTCCGGGAACTTGGGAGAGTAGGAGAAATGATTTATTTGCTGTCGTCAATGAAGCTCCCCTTGCGTTTAATGCAGTAATAAATGCTTCTGTGCCGGACATGTTTGTACCCTTGCCCAGAATGTCATTTCAACCTAATGTGACATGGCTCCAGAATCTGTTCCTCTGTTTGCTGGAGTGGGATTAAGAATAAAGAGAATTTGCGGCAATGTGAGGGTGATCTGTATCCTACTGGCCTCTCAGCCAAAGGCATGAGACTTAGCTCTGCCCCTCCTATACCTATAAGTAGCCCTGCCTTCATTTCTCCCTCTCTGCCCCTCTCTTTTCCCTCCCATCCATTCTATCTCGTTCACCTTGAATTAGGAATGGTGGAGAGTTGGAAGCTCATGGCAGCTTGTTCCTCACCTTGGAGAGGAACCCATGCCCAACATTTGTTTTCTGTTCACTCCACATGGCCCCCTCTATATTGTTTGTCTCCCTTCCCCTTCATCTCCCTTTGCCTACCCTCTTTTGTTCTCTTGTCCCTCTTTCTGCCTAAACCCCTGTTTCTCTATCTCCATTTGCCCCTCTTTCTTACTCTTTGTCACTTTCCCTCCTGTCTCTATTTCTTTCTCTGTGTGACCCACTGAGTCTTTGTTTCTGTGTCTCTTCCTGTCTGTCTCTCCTGCTGTTTCTCCCTCTCTCTGTGACATTGTCTTTCCTTGTGTGTGTGTCCGTCTGTCTGTCTCTCTCTCTCTGTCTCTCCTGCCATTTGTCTCTTTCTCTGTGATTCTGTCTTTCCCTGTGTGTGTGTGGCCCTCTCTGTCTGTCTCTCCTCCCATTGTGTATGTCTCTCTCTGCTTGTGTCTCCCTCATTATCTGTCTGTTTCTCGCCCTGTTTCTTTTTCTCTCTTTGGCTCTCTCTCTTCCTGCCTCTCCGTCTTTCCCTCTCGCCCTGTTACTATAATATTCGAATCATGCAATCCAAGAGAGTTTTGGTGTCAGCATGGAGCAGAGCCACTTTTCCCTAACGCTCCCGGCAGGACTGAGGGGAATGGGGATCACAGGGTCAAAAGCTCAGTCAAGCACGGCAAATCTGGCATCTGTTCAGTGCCCTTATCCCAAACCCTCCCAGGACATTTGTTTTAGGATGAGATTAACCCAAACACTGGGATCACTAATATCCAACCAGCACTGGGACAAGGATGTGGCTGAGGAAGGTGCAGCGGGTAGAGGGATTTCCATTTGCAGACACACACCAACAAAAGAGGTGTGGGAGCAGGCAGTCATCTCCTTCTGAGGAGGTCAGGGGAATCCAGAGGATAATGTTCCTGGCTCTGAGCCTTAACCACTGCCCCCAACCCATTTAAACCACCTCAACACTTGACCCGAGCACCTTGTGTGGGGACAAAATGGCAAACGCTAAAAGAATTTGTATCGTCAATGGCTCAACCTTGGGAATCGCTTCATGTTTATTCAACTTGGGGTCCATCAGCCTTATTTTTAAATGAAATATTGAAACAGTGTTAGTCGATAACTCAAGCTGGTTGCATTTGAATGGATCCCAGAAGGTGCTTTAAGAGTGAGCTGTGTCTTCCATAGTCTGATCTCGTTAAAAGCTGTAAATTATAGTCAATAAAGAAATTAAACTTGTTCAATACAACTGCTTGCTGTCCAATTTCTGTGCTAGATTTGCCTCACAGGACCCAAGTTGATCACTGCTGCAGAAAGAGAAATGAGAGATTCTGACCCAAATTTTTAATTCCTCTCTGGCTATGGGGGAGGTGCTACCAAATAAACCTGGTGTTGTGAGACTTCCTACTGTGTTTACCCCAGTTCAACAGTGGCATCGCCACATCACGGGGGAGGTGCCAGAGGACTGGAAAACAGCTAATGTGGTTCCACTATTTAAGAAGAGTTATAGAGATAAACTGGGAAACTACAAACCAGTGAGTCACATCAGTGGTCAGGAAACTATTGAAAATTTTGAAGGCGACCACCCTATCTCCACTTGGAGAGGCAAGGCCTCATCAGGGATAATCAGCATGGCTTTGTCAGAGGAAGGTCATGCTCAACAAATTTGATTAAATTTTTTGAGTTGACCAGGTGTGTAGACAAGGTAGTGCAATAGATGTAGATTATATGGATTTCAGCAAAGCCTTTTAACAATGTCTCAATGAGAGATTTGTATAAAAGATAAATTCACATGGGACACAGGGTAATCTGATAAAGTGGATTCAAAATTCACTTTGTTGCAGGAGACAGAGGGTGATGACAGAAGGCTGTTTTAGTAACAGGAAGCCAGTGGCAAACCACAGGGATCCAAGTTGGGTTCCCTATAAAATGTCAACTGTACAAATGACATAGATGTCTGTTGGGAGGTGGCAGGGGTGGGGTAGGATTAATGAGTTTGTGGATGAGATTAAGATTGGAGGGTGGTTAACAGGTGACAGGAAAATATAGATGGGTGGTCAACAGGCAGATGGAATTTAACCCTGAAAAGTGAGGTGATGCAGTTTGGAAGGAGTAATTTGATAAAGAAATATTCAATGAATGGCAGGACACTGGGAAGTTCTGTGGAACAAAGGGACTTCAGTGTGTTTGTCCACAGATCTCTGAAGGTGGAAGGGTATGTTAGCAGGGTGCTGAAAAAGGCATATGGGATATTTGGCTTTATCAATAAAGGCATAGATTTCAAAAGCAGGTCAGTCATGTAGTTGTATAGAGCTTTGGTGAGTCCACAGCTGGAGTAATGTGTGCGGTTCTGGTCACCACATTATAGGAAGGATGTGATCACACTGGAGGGGGGGTGCAGAGGAGATTCACTAAGATGCCTGCAACAGAACATTTATGAAGAGGCTTGGGTTTTTGTTGAAGCAGAAAAGACTGAGGGGGGCAACCTGATCAAGGTGTACAAGATTATGAGGGACATGAACAAAGTGGATAGGGAGCAGCTGTTCCCTTTAGTTGAAGGGTCAGTCACGAGGGGACATAGGCTCAAGGTGGGGGGCAGGAGGTTTACGGGGAATGTGAGGAAAACCTTTTTTACCCAGAAGGTGATGATGGTCTGGAATGCGCTGCCTGGGAGGGTGGTGGGTTGCCTCACATCCTTTAAAAAGTTGGATGAGCACTTGGCATGTCATAACATTCAGGGCTATGGGGTTAGGTGAGAGATCAGGTGTTTCTCTTTTACACTCTGATTTAATAATTCTGAAACATTCAGCCTTCCAATCCATATTGAGAAAGCATGGCAGCCAGTCCTCAAAAATCCAGATCTTGGGAGATCGGATGCCCAGCCCTCCATCTCTGGCTCCATCTTCCCGAATTAACCAGGGTGTCTGACATTCCATGTAACAGGATTTCAAGGACTGAAGATGAGCCTCCACCAAGGACGCTGGCTACTTGGCTGGCAGGATTTTTTAATCTCCACCTCATCCACTACCTTTTGGCTGTCTTGCAATGTGAGCACCAATTATTTGTACCAGGGAGCTGTGACTGTCATTCACAACTTTACCCACAATGGCAGCTATAATCTTGATGCTTAAAACATTGCTGGAGTGTGAGCCCGATCACCAGCTAAACTCATTGCAGACGAGGCCTCAGTCCTGGCTGTCCTTAATTGCCTTGATCAAACAAAGATTTTTGTGACATTATTTGATTTTATTATTGTCACGTATTGGGATACAGTGAAAAGTATTTTCTTGCACACCATACAGACAAAACATACCATTCATAGAGTGCATCAGGGAGAAGGGAAGGAGAGGGTGCAGAATGCAGTGCTACAGTCATAGCTAGGGTGTATAGAAACATCAGTTTAACAGTTCCCCCCGCACACCCACTTAGCTAAAGGCAGGATAGACTGGAACTTTATTCGCTGGAGTGTAAGAGGTTTATGGGTGATCTTACAGAGGTCTATAAAATAACGAAGGGCATAGATAAGGTAGTCAATATCTTTTCCCAAAGATAAAGGAGTCTAAAACTAGGGGGCATGGGTTTAAAGTGAGAGGGGAGAGATACAAAATGGTCCAGAGGGGTAATTTTTTCACACACAAGGTGGTGAGGGTCTGGAATGAGCTGCTCGAGACAGTAGTAGAGGCGGGTGTGATATTGTCTTTTAAAAAGTGTTTAGACAGTTACCTGGGTAAGATGGGTATGAAGGGATCTGAGCCAAATTGGGACTAGCTAAATGGTATGTTTTCATGCTGTAAACCTCTATGATTCCTTGACCTAATATAAGGTAGGTCAATTCAGAAGGCACGTAAGAAGTCTCACACCAGGTTAAAGTCCAACAGGTTTATTTGGAATCATTAGCTTTCAGAGTGCTGCTCCTTCATCAAGCAAGTCTCACCTGATGAAGGAGTAGCACTCCGAAAGCTTGTGATTCCAAATACACCTGTTGGATTTTAACCTGATTTTGTGAGACTTCTCTCTGTGCCCACCCTAGTCCAACTCTAGCATCTCCACATCATGTCATTCAGAAGGCAGCAGGGAAGAAGCTGTTCTTGAGTCAGTTGGTACGTGATCTCAGACTTTTGTATCTTTTTCCCAAAGGAAGAAGGTAGAAGACAGTATGTCTGGGGTGTCTGGGTCCTTGATTATACTGGCTACCTTTCCCTCGGCAGCGGGAAGAGTAGACGGAGTCAATGGGAGGGAGGATGGACTGGGCTACTTTCGCAACTCTTTGTAGTTTCTTCTGACCTTGGGCAGAGCAGCAGCCATACCAAGCTGTGATACATCCGGAAAGGATGCTTTCTATGCTGCATCTGTAAAAGTTGGTGAGAGTCGTAGCAGATACGCCAAATTTCTTTAGCCTACTGAGAAAGTAGAGGCATTGGTGGGCTTTCTTAACTACAGTGTTGGTGTGGAGGGACCAGAACAGGTTGTTGGTGATCTGGTCACCTAGAAACTTGAAACTCTCAACCATTTCCATTTCATCCCCATTGACGTAGGCAGGGATATGTCCTCATCATCCAAATGAGGATCTTACAGGAACATAGCATAGAGTATGCACATCGGGATTAGATAATTATGAATGTGCATTAGGAGATATAAAATGATTAAAAGATGAGTCGTGCCAAAGCAGGCGAAAATGTAACCATCCCACACTTCCATTGCATGGCTCCTCATCACGTAACACGATGAAGTTCCCCAATCGATCTTAGCCAGCTCACACCTCATGGAGTCATAGAATTCCTGCAGTGCAGAAGGAGGCCATTCAGCCCATCGAGTCTACAGTCTCTCTCTCTCTCTCTCTCTCTCTCTCTGACAGAACATTTTATCCCCTTAAAGAATCCCTAGGTGCAGATGAAGCCCATCATGTTTGCACTGACTCTCCAACAGAGCATTCCATCCAGGATATATCCCTGTAATCCCACATATTTACCCCACTAATGCCCCCAACCTGCACATGTTTGGTCACAAAGGGGCAATTTAGCATGGTTAATCCACCTGTCCTGCAAATCTTTGAACAGTAAGGGGCAATTTAGCATGGCCAATCCACCTAACATGCACATCTTTGGACACTAAGGGAGAATTTAGCATGGCCAATCCCCCTAACCTACACATCTTTGGACACTAAGGGGCAATTTAGCATGGTTAATCTACCTATCTTGCACATAGAACATAGAACACTACAGCACAAACAGGTCCTTCGGCCCACAAGTTGCGCCGATCACATCCATACCTACCAAGCCATAGAACTATCTGCAACTCCCAATCCCATTAAATCCCATATACTTATCCAGAACTCTTTTAAAAGGCCCCAGTGAGTTCACCTCTACCACCACCTACGGCAGCCGATTCCACTCACTCACCACCCTCTGAGTGAAAAACTTACCCCTGACATCTCCTCTGTACTTGCTTCCCAGCCCTTTAAACCTGTGTCCTCTCGGAGCGACCATTTCAGCCCTGGGAAATAGCCTCCGAGAATCCACCCTATCTATTCCTCTCAACATTTTATAAACCTCTACCAGGTCGCCTCTCAACCTTTGTCTCTCCAGGGAGGAAACCTAGCTCCCTCAACCTATCTTCATAAGGCATGCCTCCCAATCCAGGCAACATCCTTGTAAATCTCCTTTGCACCCTCTCAATAGCCTCCACATCCTTCCTGTAGTGAGGTGACCAGAATTGCGCACAGTACTCCAAGTGGGGTCTTTGGATACAGGGGCAATCTAGCATGGCCAATCCACCTATCTTGCACATCTTTGGACACTAAGGGACAATTTAGCAGGGCCAATCCACCCAACCTGCACATCGGGACACTGAGGGGCAAATTGGCATGGCCAATCAATCTAACCTGCACATCTTTGGATACTTAAGGGGAAAATTATTATGGCCAATCCACCTAACCTGCACATCTTTGGACACTAAGGGGCAATTTAGCATAGCCAATCCACCTAACCTGCAGATCTTATTTCCGAGTTCCCTGTATGCAGCTTTAAAAACCGTCTCCCTCTTCTTACTTACATCATTGGTACCAATATGGACCACAGCCTCTGGCTGTTCAACACCCTCTTTCAGAATGTCCTGAGGCAGCTCAGTGACATGGGACAGTGGTCAGCACTGCTGCCTCACAGCACCATAAATCCAGGTTCGATTACCAGCTTGGGTCACTCTGTGTGGAGTTTGCACATTCCTATCGTGTCTGTGTGGGTTTCCTCAGGTGTCTAAGGTAGTCAAGAAAGTATTGCCTTCATCGGCTGGGGCATTGAATTTAAAAATTGACAAGTTACGTTGCAGCTTTATAGAACCTTAGTTAGGCCGCACTTGGAGTACAGTGTTCAATTCTGGTCGCCACACTACCTGAAGGATATGGAGGCTTTGTAGAGGCTACCAAAAAGATTTGCCAGGATGTTGCCTGGTATGGAGGGCATTAGCTATAAAGAGAGTTTGAATAAACTTGGTTTGTGATGGAGATTGAGAAGAAAACCTGATAAAAGTGTACAAGATTATGAGAGGCATGGACAGACTGGATAGTCAGGAGCTTTTTCCCAGGTTGGAAGAGTCAATTACTAGGGGGCACAGGTTTAAAGTGCGAGGGGCAAGTTTAAAGGAGGTGTACGAGGCAGATTTTTTACACAGAGAGTAGTGGGTGCCTGGAACTCGTTGCCGGGGGAGGGAATGGAAGCAGATACAGTAGTGATTTTTAAGGGGAGACTTGACAAGTACATGAATAGGATGGAAATAGAGGGATATGGTCCCTGGAAGGGTAGGGGGGTTTTAGTTAAGTTGGGCAGCGTGGTCAATGCAGGCTTGGAGGGCCGAAGGGCCTGTTCCTGTGCTGTAACTTTTTTGTTCTTTATTTCCCTTAAAGAATCCCTAGGTGCAGATGAAGCTTATCATGTTTGCACTGACTCTCCAACAGAGCATTCCATCCAGGCTCTATCCCATAACCTTACATAATCACTCTTACCAACACATCTCTGGACACTAAAGGGCAATTTAATATGGCCAATCCACCTAACATCTTTGGACACTAATGGGCAATTTAGCACGGTCAATCCACCTAACGTGCACATCTTTGGACACTAAGGGGCAATTTAGCATGGCCAATCCATCTAACCTGCACATCTTTAGAGTGTGGGAAAATACCCACACAGACACGGGGAGAAATTGCAAAGTCTGTACAAACAGTGACCCAAGCCGTGAATCGAACCTGGGTCCCTGGTGCTGTGAGACATCAGTCTATTGCTATTGCTCTTTGTTTCCATCTCACCCCCTCCCTTCCTCACTGTGCGGAGCAGAACCACTCGTGATGCCAAGGAACTGACTCCTGGTGTATTCCACTGAGAACCACCTCCTCAAACAGTACTCAAAATGGAAAACCTGTTCGAGCAGGAGATAGATCCAGGGGACTCCTGTACTACCTGCCTATGATGTTACCACCTCACTGTACATCCTTCAAGGTCTCATCCTTTAGCATGCTCCACAGCGGATTCAACTGGAAAACCTAGATTTCCTGTACCTGCAGCTGGAGATATTTCCCACATTCTTGAAGACGTCAGTGTCTGGGATTTTAATTGTGTGAGATTGGAGAGATGCCCATGTCTCGGCTTTGATCTGTCGAGGATCTGGTGGAGAGACGTCTGTGTCCGGAATGAATCCATGTGGAATTGAGGAGAGGGACATCTGTGTACAGGATTTGATCCGCGAGGAATTAAGTAGAGGAACGTTTGTGTCCAGGATTTGATCCATGTGGGATTGAGGAGAACAGCATCTGTCTCTGGGATTTGATCCGTGTGGGATTAAGGAGAATGGCATCTATGTCCGAGATTTGATTTGTGTGGGGTTAAGAGGGGCGTCTGTGTCCTGGCTTTGATCCAGGGATTGAGGAGAGGGACGTCTGTGTCCGGGATTTGATCCAGGGATTAAGGAGAGGGGTGTCGGTGTCTGGGATTTGATCCAGGGATTGAGGAGAGGGGTGTCGGTGTCTGGGATTTGATCCAGGGATTGAGGAGAGGGGTGTCTGTGTCCGGGATTTGATCCAGGGATTGAGGAGAGGGGCGTCTGTGTCCTGGCTTTGATCCAGGGATTGAGGAGAGGGGTGTCGGTGTCTGGGATTTGATCCAGGGATTGAGGAGAGGGGTGTTGGTGTCTGGGATTTGATCCAGGGATTGAGGAAAGGGGTGTTGGTGTCTGGGATTTGATCCATGGGCAATTAGGGAAAGAGAGAGACGTCTGCAAACAAAATTAGGAAAGACTGGGTAGCAGTCACTGACATGGTTTAGTGATGACAACATGTGGAGGTTCAGGGTAACGGTGGGAGCTGTTTAAGGTCAGTGGAGAAGGTGAACAGTTAGGGTCAAAGGTCAAGAGCTGAGAATTGGCACAAAGGCACACTTTTAAGTCACGACAGCCAGAGATACTATTAAAGGTGCAGTTCTGCAAGGTGATTGGAATAGAGAAACAGTAATGTCAATGTCGGTTGGCTTGGTGGGTCAGAGTTCATTCGTCAGGGTGAAGTGATGAGTGCTCAATTATTAAGGTCAACGACAAAGCAGGTGTTGTTAAAGTGTTAGTGTGGGTCTCAGGGTGTTGTGTGGGTCAATTAGGCTGCTAACCCACCACCAAACCATCCTCCTCGCTGCCATTTTGATTGGATCTGATTTCCCCCTCCCCTCTCTTCAAACCGCTCTTTCCTTGTGCGCAGGCGCCAACCTCCCTCCGGCGCGCTCCAGCCTGCTTCTGCGCAGGCGCGGCGCCGGCGGCTCTCGTTGGGCAGTCGCGAGGCGGCCGCTTTGAAATTCGAATGGGGAGCTCGCGGACCACGTGCTGCAACCGTCCTTCTGGCACGGCCAACCGCCCCGGCCCAGATTGCGCAAGCGCACGACGGTGTTTTGTGGCGAAGGGTGGGGAGAGGCAGGTAATGGGAGCAGCTTGACCTCTGACCCCTCCCCCCAACTACAGACAAATGGGACTGGCCCACCCCCCACACTCTCCATATTGGAATGTGAATGGTTTGTGGGCACCAAGAACAGGTCAAAGTGTGATATCCCCACTCAGTCTCTTGATCCCACCCCTCTTGAGTCAAAGACCACGCAGGGGGTTGTTTCTTTTAGTGAGCCACCACTTTGGCAGCCATTTCGGCTGCCCCGAACTGCCACTGTGGCCAAGTGGGTAAGAGCGTTCTCCGTCCCCAGTGGTCAAAGCGTGGCAGCTCATCCCTCACTACACAACCCCCCAACCACTGAGATCAGTGGTCTTGTCTTGGGTCGTGGAGGTCAACGTGTGATGTCTCGCTCATGTTTATTTTCTGGTCAACCACCCCATTTAGGCAGATGTTTTGACCATCCTGAGCAAGCTTCCTCCATGACTGGCCAAAAAGGAAAGACCAACCCCTCGCCACCCCCCCCCCTCCAAATCCTTGACAACCATTTTAACCGCCCCCCCCCACCCCTTTCTGTCCAAATGCTCCCTTTCTCTCCAGTGTAGCCAAGTGAGAATTAACCACCACTCCCCCACAGTCGTGGGTGAACAGGTGTATCAATTCACCTCTCACTACTGCCAGCACCCCCATCCCAACAAGCAAGTCTTGGGCCACGGACAATATCAAGGATTATTTTCAGTCATCCCAAGTTTATTTGGCAGCCAATTTGACAGCATGAGCGAAGCCTCCAACCATGGACTGCACTCTTAACCTGAGGTCAACAAGTCAAAGTGTGACATCTTGCTCACCATCCCAAATAGCCGAGCCCAATGGACGAACCTCGGTCCATGAATAACATCAAGGAGTGTTGTCCGTCAGTCGCAATTCTGTGCAACCATTTTTGCTGCCCCCACAAGCGAGCCTGAAAAAGCCAACATCATCTTCCAGGCTAGTCGGCGGGATGAAAGGTCCCGAAAACGGAAAGGAAGAACTGGATTTGGAAAAAAATTGTGAAAAATAAAGTGAGGATCAGGGAAAGGCTGGGAAGGAGAAAATAAAATTGAGGGAAAAGGACAGAAAGATCTGGAGAAGGAGAGAATAGGGGAAGGAAGGAACAGAGCATTGGAAAAGGAATCAGGAAAGGATGGAAGGAATGGAGGAAGGACAAGAGAAAAAGAAGAGTAGATTGGTGGGAAGGTGGTTTCTGAGGTCGAATTGATAGCAGGAAGAACCTGTAATTAAAAGGCAGTTATTCAGTGACTGGTCAATCAAATACTTTGAGTACTCGGAACTTAAACTTGCATTTGGGGTGGAAAATGTTTGTAATCAGTTAGCATGGGACAAAAATTGAGAGGTGAACCAGTCTCAGATATCTAGAATTTGGATGTTAGCATGGCCTCACTGAGTCAGGTATGAGGTTTATGGTTTCAAATACAATTGCCAGCCCCTCAATTCAAAGACTTTAGCCTTATAATCCATGCCCAAAACCCTGAATGCAGAGGGCATGTGTTGCATCATTGGCAATCACAACTGAGGGAGTATTGCACTGTTAGAGGGTCAGTACTGAGGGAGTTCCACATTGTTAGAGGGTCAGTGGTGAGCGAGTGCCGCACTGTCAAAGGGTCAGTACTGAGGGAGTGCCGCACTGTCAGAGGGTCAGTACTGAGGGGAGTGCAGCACTGTCAGAGGCTCAGTGCTGAGGGAGTGCCGCACTGTCAGAGGCTCAGTGCTGAGGGAGTGCCGCACTGTCAGAGGCTCAGTGCTGAGGGAGTGCCGCACTGTCAGAGGCTCAGTGCTGAGGGAGTGCCGCACTGTCAGAGGCTCAGTGCTGAGGGAGTGCCGCACTGTCAGAGGGTCAGTGCTGAGGGAGTGCTGCACTGTCAGAGGGTCAGCACTGAGGGAGTGCTGCACTGTCAGAGGGTCAGTGCTGAGGGAGTGCCGCACTGTCAGAGGGTCAGTGCTGAGGGAGTGCTGCACTGTCAGAGGGTCAGCACTGAGGGAGTGCCCTCATATGGATAAACATATGGATGATATTGAAATAGTGTAGGTTAGATGGGCTTTCGATTGGTTTCACAGGTCAGCGTAACATCGGGGGCCGAAGGGCCTGTACTGCGCTGTAATGTTCTATGTTCTTTCTGCAAACAAATCCAGTGACTTAACCGGAAAATTATTCTTAACCAATTTCGCTGCAATGGCAGATAATCTTGGTTATTATCACATTGATACTTGGGGAGCTTCTGTGTGTCAATTGGCATCTGCATTTTCTGAAATACAAACATGTCCACACTTATTCTGTTGTCTGTAAAGACTTGGTGATATCATACATTGGTGTCAAAACACTAATCCTTACTTCTTTATTTTGTTCCCTTTTTTTAACGTATGAGTTTATTTATTAGTCACATTAACATTGCAATGAAGTTACTGTGAAATTACTTTTCTTTGTCTCTTTCGTTCTTTCCCTTTCAATTTCTATCTGTCTCTAACTCCCTCCCTCTTTCTCTTTTTACCTCTCTTCCCCTTTGTCTGTGTCTTTCTCAGCCTCTGTTCTTTCTCTATCTCCCTGTCTACTCCTCCGTCGTTCTGTCTGTCTCCCTCTTTCATTCGCTTGGACTCTCTGTTTCTCACTCTCTCTTCTCTACCCCTCCCCTTCTCTCTCTATCCCCCTCTGTCTCTCCCTCCTACCCCTCTTGTGTCTTTGTCTCTCTTTTTACATCTCTTCCCCATCTCCCCCTCTCACTTCTCTCTCTGTCTCTCCTCTCTCTCTCCCTCGTTCTTCCTCTCTCCCCTTCTGCCTCTCTCCTGCTCTCTCTGTCCCTCTTCCCCCCTCCCTTTCTTGCTTTCTCCCTCTTCCCCTCTCCCTTTCTTGCTCCCTCTTTCTCTCTGTTGCTCAGCCAGATACTTTCTGACTGCTGGATTATTCTCTCACCGGGATTAATTTAAACGATATGATTGCTTGTTTGCAGTAACAGCGATGGAACTGTCAGAATCGAAGGAGAGGACTGCTTCACAGATTGATCAGAAGAAGCCCCTCATCTTTGTCGTGAAAAATTCATTTGAGACGTTCATAACTAAGGAACTGAAATCTCTTGGTGTAAGAATTTATATACTTATTTCTTGAGAGGAGTCTGTCACATTTTCAGGCATTTAAACGTGTATACAAAGAGAGAGGGAAATAGGCTTGCCCTCAGCTTTCTATGGTTATCCAGTCAATCTTATTGCACACCTAGGGGGAGTTTGACAATACACTGACTACAGGGAGCTGTGGCAATGACACCTTGTGCCTTCAGGTGAAACTGCCGTCTTACACAATGGGCAGTAGTTCAGAGACAGTCAATTATGTGCAGTAGCAACAGGAGGGGGCCCCGTTCAGCCCCTTCTCCAGCCTGTTACACAGGAACAGGAGGAGGCCATTCAGCCCCTTCTCCAGCCTGTTACACAGGAACAGGAGGAGGCCATTCAGCCCCTTCTCCAGCCTGTTACACAGGAACAGAAGGAGGCCATTCAGCCCCTTCTCCAGCCTGTTACACAGGAACAGAAGGAGGCCATTCAGCCCCTTCTCAGCCTGTTACACAGGAAGCGGAGGAGGCCCCATTTAGGCCCTTCTGCAACCTGTCGACAGGAACAGGAGGAGGCCATTCAGCCCCTTCTCCAGCCTGTTACACAGGAACAGGAAGTAGAGATGTTCACATGACCAACCCAAAACAGTGTGACATATTCTTGGGCCTACTGCCCATCTGTGTTGCAGTTGAATTGGTTGGTTTAATATAACAGAACAGAATGAGCTTTATTCTGTATCTAACCACGCGCTGTAACTGTTCTGGGAGTGCTTGATGGGACGGCAGAGAGGGAACTTTACAAAGAACAGTGAAAAATACAGCGCTGGAACAGGCCCTTCAGCCCTCCAAGCCTGTGACAGTCACGATGCCTTAACTAAACAAAAAAAACCATCTGCCCTTCCTCAATCTGCATGCCTCTATTCCCTCCCTATTCATGTGCCATCTTAAATGTTACTAATGTGCCTGCTTCCACCACCTCCTCTGGCAGCATATTGCAGGAACCCACCACTCTCTGTGTGAAAAACTTCCCTCACACATCTCCCTCAAACTCTCCCCCTCTCACCTTGAACCTATGCTTCCTTGTCACTTCCACCCTGGGGAAAAGCCTCTGAATATCCTCCCTTTGACTATGCCTTTCCTAATTTTGTAGAGGTTATAAAATCATAGAATCCTACGGTGCAAAAGAAAGCCGTTCAGCCCATCGAATCTGCACCAATCACAATCCCACCCAGGCCCTATCTCCATAACACCATGCATTTACCCTAGCTAATGTTCCTGACACTAATCCACCTAACCTACACATTTCGGACTGTGGGTCTCCCCTCAGCCTCCATCTTTCCAGTGAAAACAATCAGAGTTTATCTAACCTCTCCTCATAGCCACAGCCCTCGAGACCAGGCAACATCATGGTGGACCTTCTTCACACTCTCTTCAAAGCTTCCATGTTCTTCTGGTAGTGTGGTGACCAGAACTTCACGCGATACTCCAAATAAGTTCATAAGTTCATAAGGTATACTAGCAAAATTAGGCCATTCAGCCCATTGAGTCCACTCCGCTATTTGATTATGGCTAACATACGCCTCATCCCCATTTTTCTGCCTTCCCCCCATAACCCTTCACCCCATTACCAATTAAAAATCTGTCTAATTCCTCCTTAAATGTACTCACTGTCCCAGCATCCACCGCACTTTGGGATACTGAATTCCACAGATTCATATAAGAACATAAGAACATAAGAAATAGGAGCAGGAGTAGGCCATCTAGCCCTTCGAGCCTGCCCCGCCATTCAATAAGATCATGGCTGATCTGTTGTGGCTCAGTTCCACTTTCCCGCCCTCTCCCCAAAACCCTTAATCCCCTCTCTTATCAAGAACCCATCAACCCGCTTCTTAAAAATATTTAGCGAGACAGCCTCCACCACTTCAACGGGCAGAGAATTCCAGAGATTCACCACCCTTTGAGTGAAGAAGTTCCTCCTCAACTCCGTTCTAAACCGCCTCCCCTTTATCTTGAGGCTGTGCCCCCTAGTCCTACTGTCTTTTTTGAGCGGGAAGAGTCTCTCCACCTCTATCCTATCCATCCCATTCATCATCTTATACGTCTCAATGAGATCTCCCCTCATTCTTCTAAACTCTAACGAGTACAAGCCTAGTTTATTCAGCCTCTCCTCATAGCTCAATCCCCTCAACTCCGGTATCAGCCTAATAAACCTCCTCTGCACTCCCTCCAGGGCCAAAATATCCTTGCGCAGGTGCGGCGCCCAAAACTGCACACAGTACTCCAGCTGCGGCCTCACCAATGCCCTATACAGCTGCAGCAAGACCTCCCTACTTTTATATTCAATCCCCCTCGCTATGAAGGCCAGCATCCCATTCGCCTTCCTGACCACCTGCTGCACCTGCAAGCTGGGTTTTTGCGACTCATGCACAAGGACCCCGAGGTCCCTCTGCACCGTCGCCTGCTGCAGTTTTTCGCCACGTAAGTAATAGTTCTTCCGACCAAAGTGGACCACCTCACACTTGCCAACATTAAATTCCATTTGCCATTTCCTGGCCCATTTGCCCAGCCTATCTAGATCCTTCTGCAGACTCTCCACACCCTCCGCACAATTTGCCGTTCCCCCAATCTTTTGGGAGAAGCAGTTTCTCTTCAACTCTGTTTTAAATTTGCTGCCCCTTATCCTAAGACTGTGACGTCTCGTCCTAGAATGCCCCACAAGAGGAAGCATCGCTCCACGTCGACCTTATCTAGACCTTTTATCATCTTATATACCTCAATTTGATCTCCCCTCATTCTTCTAAGTTCCAGAGAGTGTTGGCCTGAACTGTTCAATCCTTCCTTATATGGACAAACCCTTCATCTCGAATCAATCTAGCGAACCTCCTCTGAACTGCCTCCAAATCCACTACATCTTTCCTCGAATATGGGGACCAAAACTGTGCACAATACTCCAGGTGTGGCTTCACCAATGCCTTGTATAGTTGCAACAATACTTCCTTACCTTTTTATTACCTGTATGTGGCCTAACCAAGATTTTATAGAACTGCAACATGATTTCCCAACTTTTGTACTCAGTGCCCCAGCCAATGAAGGCAAGCATGCCACATGCTTTCTTAAACACCTTGGCCACCTGTGGACCTACATGCCCAGATCCCTCTGTACGTTAATATTTCTAAGGGGTCTGTCATTTATAGGATAATTCACACCTACGTTTGATCGTCCAAAATGTTTCTGTGTACACTGCAAATCCGTCTTGTTTTCCCTGCATTGTTCCCAACCTGTAAGTGTCAGATGGGACAGTGTGGCAGGAGTTTTAATCTTGCAGGAATTGAGGGCTATTTTGCGTTGATCCTGTGATTTCGCAGCCACCACAAGGGCAAGGTTGCACGGTGACACAGTGGTCAGCATTGCTGACTTACAGCACTAGGGTCCCTGGTTTGAACCCCGTCTTGGGTCACTGTCTGTGTGGAGTTTGCACATTCTCCCTGTACGTGCGTTTCCTCCAGGTGCTCCAATTTCCTCCCACAGTCCAAAATGTGTAGGTTAGATGGATTAGTGTCAGGGACATTAGCTAGGGTAAATGCATGGTGTTATGGAGATAGGGCCTGGGTGGGATTGTGATTGGTGCAGATTTGATAGGCCGAATGGTTTCCTTCTGTAGGATTCTATGATTTTATAACCTGGCAGGCAGCCGTTACATTTTTTTCACTTTTCCCATCTAAGTGAGGGATGAAGGGGAATTTAAGAGATCTTAGCGACTTGTGGGAGGGGGAGGCTCAGGCACAGGAACTGTGAGGGTGCGGGGACTGTAGGAAGAGCAAGGTAAAAGGGACTGAAGGAGATGCTAGTGTACTGTGGCCTGGGGTAGACAGGCAGCGATTCTGCCATTTTGGTATGTCTGCGATCCAGCCCTGCAGAGAACCCCCTCTCTGTCTGGCGCACTGTGAAACTGTCATATCAGATGACTGGGCTTCAGGTCACCTCCAACTGCACCCGTGGGTAGTGAATGCCAGTGACTCTGAAACACACAGAATGCCCTCCGTCTCCTGGCATCCAGATCTTTCTTCACATTAGTTGGGGAGTGGGGATGGGGGGGTGGAATCTGTGTGGCCTGTCCTAGTCAGCTATCTGCAGTTGTGTCAAGCTTGGCACTGATGATCTATTGACTCAAGTCCTCTCATTCATCCATCACAGATAGGCAAAACCAGCCAGGCTGATCGAGCTGCACTGTTAGAGGGTCAGTATGTAGGGAGTGCTACACTGTCAGAGGGTGAGCACTGAGAGAGAGCCGCGCTGTTGGAGGGTGAGCACCACGGGAGTGTCGCGCTGTCAGAGGGTGAGCGCTGAAGGAGCGCCGCATTGTCGGAGGGTGAGCGCTGAGGGAGCGCCGCGCTGTCGGAGGGTGAGTGCTGAGGGAGCGCCGCGCTGTCGGAGGGTGAGCGCTGAGGGAGCGCCGCGCTGTCAGAGGGTGAGCGCTGAGGGAGCGCCGCATTGTTGGAGGGTGAGCGCTGAGGGAGCACCGCGCTGTCGGAGGGTGAGTGCTGAGGGAGCGCCGCGCTGTCGGAGGGTGAGCACTGAGGGAGCGCCACGCTGTCGGAGGGTGAGCGCTGAGGGAGCGCCGCGCTGTCAGAGGGTCAGCGCTGAAGGAGCGCCGCACTGTCGGAGGGTGAGCGCTGAAGGAGCGCCGCACTGACGGAGGGTGAGCACTGAGGGAACGCCGCGCTGTCAGAGGGTCAGCGCTGAGGGAACGCCGCACTGTCGGAGGGTGAGCGCTGAAGGAGCACTGCGCTGTTGGAGCGTGAGCGCTGAGGGAACGCCGCGCTATCGGAGGGTCAGCGCTGAAGGAGCGCCGCACTGTCGGAGGATGAGCGCTGAGGGAGCGCCGCGCTGTCAGAGGGTCAGCGCTGAAGGAGCGCCGCACTGTCGGAGGGTGAGCGCTGAAGGAGCGCCGCACTGACGGAGGGTGAGCACTGAGGGAACGCCGCGCTGTCAGAGGGTCAGCGCTGAGGGAACGCCGCACTGTCGGAGGGTGAGCGCTGAAGGAGCACTGCGCTGTTGGAGCGTGAGCGCTGAGGGAACGCCGCGCTATCGGAGGGTCAGCGCTGAAGGAGCGCCGCACTGTCGGAGGATGAGCGCTGAGGGAGCGCCGCGCTGTCAGAGGGTCAGCGCTGAAGGAGCGCCGCACTGTCGGAGGGTGAGCGCTGAAGGACGCCGCACTGACGGAGGGTGAGCACTGAGGGAACGCCGCGCTGTCAGAGAGTCAGCGCTGAGGGAACGCCGCACTGTCAGAGGGTGAGCGCTGAAGGAGCACTGCGCTGTTGGAGCGTGAGCGCTGAGGGAACGCCGCGCTATCGGAGGGTCAGCGCTGAAGGAGCGCCGCACTGTCGGAGGATGAGCGCTGAGGGAGCGCCGCGCTGTCAGAGGGTGAGCACTGAGGGAACGCCGCGCTGTCGGAGAGTCAGCGCTGAGGGAGTGCCACACTGTCGGAGGGTCAGCGCTGAAGGAGCGCCGCGCTGTCGGAGGGTGAGCACTGAGGGAACGCCGCGCTGTCGGAGAGTCAGTGCTGAGGGAGTGCCACACTGTCGGAGGGTGAGCGCTGAAGGAGCGCCGCGCTGTTGGAGCGTGAGCGCTGAGGGAACGCCGTGCTGTCGGAGGGTGAGCGCTGAGGGAGCGCCGTGCTGTCGGAGGGTGAGCGCTGAAGGAGCGCCGCGCTGTTGGAGGGTGAGTGCTGAGGGAGCGCCGCGCTGTCGGAGGGTGAGCGCTGAAGGAGCGCCGCGCTGTTGGAGCGTGAGCGCTGAGGGAACGCCGTGCTGTCGGAGGGTGAGCACTGAGGGAGCGCCGCGCTGTCGGAGGGTGAGCGCTGATGGAGCACCGCGCTGTCGGAGGGTGAGCGCTGAGGGAGCGCCGCACTGTCGGAGGGTGAGCACTGAGGGAGCGCCGCGCTGTCGGAGGGTGAGCGCTGATGGAGCACCGCGCTGTCGGAGGGTGAGCGCTGAGGGAGTGCCGTGCTGTCGGAGGGTGAGTGCTGAGGGAGCGCCGCGCTGTCGGACGGTCAGTGCTGAGGGAGCGCCGCGCTGTCGGAGGGTCAGTGCTTAGGGAGCGCCGCGCTGTCGGAGGGTGAGCGCTGAGGGAGTGCCGCGCTGTCGGAGGGTGAGCACTGAGGGAGTGCCGCGCTGTCGGAGGGTGAGCGCTTAGGGAGCGCGGCGCTGTCGGAGGGTGAGCGCTGAGGGAGTGCCGCGCTGTCGGAGGGTGAGCGCCGTGCTGTCGGAGGGTGAGCGCTGAGGGAGTGCCGCGCTGTCGGAGGGTGAGCGCCGTGCTGTCGGAGGGTGAGCGCTGAGGGAGTGCCGCACTGTCGGAGGGTGAGCGCTGAGGGAGTGCCGCGCTGTCGGAGGGTGAGCGCTGAGGGAGTACCGCGCTGTCGGAGGGTGAGCGCTGAGGGAGCACCGTGCTGTCGGAGGGTGAGCGCTGAGGGAGTGCCGCGCTGTCGGAGGGTGAGCGCTGAGGGAGCGCCGCGCTGTCGGAGGGTGAGCGCTGAGGGAGTGCCGCGCTGTCGGAGGGTGAGCGCCGTGCTGTCGGAGGGTAGTATTCACATCTGCCATCATTTGCAGTACACTGCTATCCCTCGAATTCTGGTCTCTCGCACACCCTGAATTTCAATCATTCTACTATCTGCCGCCATGCTTTCAGCTGCCTGTCCCTAAACTCCTTCACTACCATCCCACTTCCTTTCCTTTCCCCAAACTAGTGACTAGTGGAGTGCCCCAGGGGTCGGTGCTGGGGCCTCAGCTATTTACCATTTATATAGATGATCTGGAGGAGGGAACCGAGTGTAGGGTGTCAAAATTTGCTGATGACACCAAGATTGGTGGAACGGCAAATTGTGCGGAGGGTGTGGAGAGTCTGCAGAAGGATCTAGATAGGCTGGGCGAATGGGCCAGGAAATGGCAAATGGAATTTAATGTTGGCAAGTGCAAGGTGGTCCACTTTGGTAGGAATAATGGTAGGAAGGATTATTACTTACGTGGCGAGAAACTGCAGCAGGCGACGGTGCAGAGGGACCTCGGGGTCCTTGTGCATGAGTGGCAAAAACCCAGCCTGCAGGTGCAGCAGGTGGTCAGGAAGGCGAATGGGATGCTGGCCTTCATAGCGAGGGGGATTGAATATAAAAGTAGGGAGGTCTTGCTGCAGCTGTATAGGGCATTGGTGAGGCCGCAGCTGGAGTACTGTGTGCAGTTTTGGTCGCCGCACTTACACAAGGATATTTTGGCCTTGGAGGGAGTGCAGAGGAGGTTTACTAGGCTGATGCCGGAGTTGAGGGGGTTGAGCTGCTCCTATATCTTATGTTCTTATGTTCAAACACCCCCTCCTCATTTAAGACCACCTCTCAAAACCGACCTCTCTGTGACCAAACTATTGTTCACCTGTCTGGAATGCGCTGCAAGGGGTGATGGTGGAGGAAGATACAATAAAGGCATTTGAGGACATTTTGATTAGTACATAAATATGCAAGGAAAAGAGGGATATGGACAGGCAGAAGGAATTAGTTTAATTCAGTATCATGTTGGGTACAACATTGTGAGCCGAAGGCCTGTTCCTGTGCTGTACTGCTCACTGTTCTATGTTTTAGGATCTTCAATACTGTCTCGTGGTCAACCCTTTGATTGATATTTGCTCCCTCGAAGCAGCTAGCAGTGTTTTTTTGTGATGTTAAATGTTGCTCTTAAATGCTGTTAATTGTTGCGCACCCATGTGACCCTCTCCCTCTGACCTCCTTACAGCTGATGCAGATTGTCTGCGGAATGGTTCAGGGGACATTTGGCATCCCGCTGATGTACTCCTCCGTCTTTTCCTTGGCTGGCTCATTCGGAGTGATGTGGTGGACAGGAACGATGGTCTGTCCCCATCGCGTGGAGACGTGGAACGCCTTTGTGTTTTTTTTTTGACAACTCTGCAGCCTACAGGTCCCTGAACCAGCTGCGCCCTCATCACAGCCTTCACCCTGCCCCATCCCTACCCCTGTAACCTCCTCCAGCTCCTACATCCCCCTTATCTCAATAACCTCCTTCAGCCTCTACAACCCTCCCTATCTTTATAACCTCCTCCAGCCCTTACACTCCTCCCAATCTCTGTAACCTCCTCCATCTCCTGCACCCTTACCTACCCCTGTAACCTCCTCCTCCTACAAGCCTTCCAATCTCTGTATCCTCCTCCTGCCCCTACGCCCCTTCTTAAATCGGTGATATTCTCTGGCCTCTACACCCCTTCCTATCTCTGTAACCTCCTTCAACCCTTATAATCCTCCCTATCTCTGTAACCTCCTTCAACCCTTATAATCCTCCCTGTCTCTGTAACCTCATCCAGCCCCTACAATGTTTTCTATCTCTGTAACCTACTCCAGCCCCTACACCTCTCCCCATCTCTGTAACCTCCTCCAGCCCCTACAACCCTCCCTATCTCTGTCACCTCTTCCTGCCCCTACACTCCTCCCTATCTCTGTCCCCTACACTGCTCCCTATCCTGTAACCACCTCCAGCCCCTATACCCCTCCCTATCTCTGTAACCTACTCCAGCCCCTCCACCCCCTCATTATCTCTGTAACCTCCTCCAGCCCCTATAACCGTCCCTATCTCTGTAACCACCTCCACCTCCGACATCTCTGAACTTCTCCAATTCTGGTCTCTTGAGCTTTCCCCGATTTTAACCGCTCCGCCGTTGGCGGCCATGCTTTCAGCTGCCTGGGGGCCCTATGTTCTGGAACTCTCTTCCCAAACCTCTGCATCTCTCTGTCTCTTTCTGTGTGTGTCTCTCTCTCCTCTTTTAAGATGTTCCTTAAAACCTTCACTTGATGAGCTTTGAGTCTCTGCTATGTGCCTTTGGCATAAGTAACGTTTGATAATCATTCCCCTGAAACACATTGTAAAAAAACGGGCATATGTTATACATGCAATTATTTCTTTCTGACAACTTCATCAGCTTTGGGTGTGATCCTGGCTTTTCCGTAATGATATTTCTTCTTTATGGTTTGGCAGTGCTTCTTAACAGGAGTAATAAACGTGCTGCTTCACAACATACCTAACAGAAACATAGTAAGTATGAGGAAGCTCACAATCACTGCATATACCTTCACCGCTCATCAGAAAGATATCTTTTCAACTACATTCCCCAACCTGCCTCTCCTTGCCTCCTGCTGGAGATACAGGATTGGGTGGTCATTTTCTCAGCATAGGGTTCCACAGAACATTACTCTGCCATTTAGAGGGTCAGCGCTGAGGGAGTGCTGCACTGTCAGAGGGTCAGTACTGAAGGAGTGCCGCACTGTCAGAGGGTCAGAGCTGAGGGAGTGCTGCACTGTCAGAGGGTCAGTGCTGAGGGAGTGCCGCACTGTCAGAGGGTCAGTGCTGAGGGAGTACTGCACTGTCAGAGGGTCAGTACTGAGGGAGTGCCGCACTGTCAGAGGGTCAGCACTGAGGGAGTGCCGCACTGTCAGAGGGTCAGCGCTGAGGGAGTACTGCACTGTCAGAGGGTCAGTGCTGAGGGAGTACTGCACTGTCAGAGGGTCAGAGCTGAGGGAGTGTTGCATTGTAAGAGGGTCAGTGTTGAGGGAGTGCCGCACTTTCAGAGGCTCAGTGCTGAGGGAGTGCCACACATTCAGAGGGTCAGTGCTGAGGGAGTGCTGCACTGTCAGAGGGTCAGTGCTGAGGGAGTGCTGCACTGTCAGAGTGTCAGTGCTGAGAGAGTGCTGCACTGTCAGAGTGCCAGTATTGGGGGAGTGCTGCATTGTCAGGGAGTCAGGCTGGAGGAGGTTACAAAGACAGGGCAGGGCTTAGAGGCTGGAGGAGGTTACAATGGTAGGGAGAGGGAGTAGGGGCTGGAGGAGGTTACAGTGGTAGGGAGTAGGGGCTGGAGGAGGTTACAGTGGTAGGGAGAGGGAGTAGGGGCTGGAGGAGGTTACAGTGGTAGGGAGAGGGAGTAGGGGCTGGAGGAGGTTACAGTGGTAGGGAGTAGGGGCTGGAGGAGGTTACAGTGGTAGGGAGAGGGAGTAGGGGCTGGAGGAGGTTACAGTGGTAGGGAGAGGGAGTAGGGGCTGGAGGAGGTTACAGTGGTAGGGAGACGGAGTAGGGGCTGGAGGAGGTTACAGTGGTAGAGAGAGGGAGTAGGGGCTGGAGGAGGTTACAGTGGTAGGGAGAGGGAGTAGGGGCTGGAGGAGTTTACAGTGGTAGAGAGAGGGAGTAGGGGCTGGAGGAGGTTACAGTGGTAGGGAGAGGGAGTAGGGGCTGGAGGAGTTTACAGTGGTAGAGAGAGGGAGTAGGGGCTGGAGGAGGTTACAGTGGTAGGGAGAGGGAGTAGGGGCTGGAAAAGGTTACAGTGGTAGGGAGAGGGAGTAGGGGCTGGAGGAGGTTACAGTGGTAGAGAGAGGGAGTAGGGGCTGGAGGAGTTTACAGTGGTAGAGAGAGGGAGTAGGGGCTGGAGGAGGTTACAGTGGTAGGGAGAGGGAGTAGGGGCTGGAGGAGGTTACAGTGGTAAGGAGAGGGAGTAGGGGCTGGAGGAGGTTACAGTGGTAGAGAGAGGGAGTAGGGGCTGGAGGAGTTTACAGTGGTAGAGAGAGGGAGTAGGGGCTGGAGGAGGTTACAGTGGTAGGGAGACGGAGTAGGGGCTGGAGGAGTTTACAGTGGTAGGGAGAGGGAGTAGGGGCTGGAGGAGGTTACCGTGGTAGGGAGAGGGAGTAGGGGCTGGAGGAGTTTACAGTGGTAGAAAGAGGGAGTAGGGGCTGGAGGAGGTTACAGTGGTAGAGAGAGGGAGTAGGGGCTGGAGGAGGTTACAGTGGTAGAGAGAGGGAGTAGGGGCTGGAGGAGGTTACAGTGGTAGAGAGAGGGATTAGGGGCTGGAGGAGTTTACAGTGGTAAGGAGAGGGAGTAGGGGCTGGAGGAGGTTACAGTGGTAGGGAGAGGGAGTAGGGGCTGGAGGAGGTTACAGTGGTAGAGAGAGGGAGTAGGGGCTGGAGGAGGTTACAGTGGTAGAGAGAGGGAGTAGGGGCTGGAGGAGGTTACAGTGGTAGGGAGAGGGAGTAGGGGCTGGAGGAGGTTACAGTGGTAGAGAGAGGGAGTAGGGGCTGGAGGAGTTTACAGTGGTAGGGAGAGGGAGTAGGGGCTGGAGGAGGTTACAGTGGTAGGGAGAGGGAGTAGGGCTGGAGGAGGTTACAGTGGTAGGGAGAGGGAGTAGGGGCTGGAGGAGTTTACAGTGGTAGAGAGAGGGAGTAGGGGCTGGAGGAGGTTACAGTGGTAGAGAGAGGGAGTAGGGGCTGGAGGAGGTTACAGTGGTAGGGAGAGGGAGTAGGGGCTGGAGGAGTTTACAGTGGTAGAGAGAGGGAGTAGGGGCTGGAGGAGGTTACAGTGGTAGGGAGAGGGAGTAGGGGCTGGAGGAGTTTACAGTGGTAGAGAGAGGGAGTAGGGCTGGAGGAGGTTACAGTGGTAGGGAGAGGGAGTAGGGGCTGGAGGAGTTTACAGTGGTAGGGAGAGGGAGTAGGGGCTGGAGGAGTTTACAGTGGTAGAGAGAGGGAGTAGGGCTGGAGGAGGTTACAGTGGTAGAGAGAGGGAGTAGGGCTGGAGGAGGTTACAGTGGTAGGGAGAGGGAGTAGGGGCTGGAGGAGTTTACAGTGGTAGGGAGAGGGAGTAGGGGCTGGAGGAGTTTACAGTGGTAGAGAGAGGGAGTAGGGCTGGAGGAGGTTACAGTGGTAGAGAGAGGGAGTAGGGGCTGGAGGAGTTTACAGTGGTAGGGAGAGGGAGAAGGGGCTGGAGGAGGTTACAGTGGTAGGGAGAGGGAGTAGGGGCTGGAGGAGGTTACAGTGGTAGGGAGAGGGAGTAGGGGCTGGAGGAGGTTACAGTGGTAGGGAGAGGGAGTAGGGGCTGGAGGAGGTTACAGTGGTAGAGGGAGTCGGGGCTGGAGGAGTTTACAGTGGTAGAGAGAGGGAGTAGGGGCTGGAGGAGGTTACAGTGGTAGGGAGAGGGAGTAGGGGCTGGAGGAGTTTACAGTGGTAGGGAGAGGGAGTAGGGGCTGGAGGAGGTTACAGTGGTAGGGAGAGGGAGTAGGGGCTGGAGGAGGTTACAGTGGTAGAGAGAGGGAGTAGGGGCTGGAGGAGGTTACAGTGGTAGGGAGAGGGAGTAGGGGCTGGAGGAGGTTACAGTGGTAGGGAGAGGGAGTAGGGGCTGGAGGAGGTTACAGTGGTAGAGGGAGTCGGGGCTGGAGGAGTTTACAGTGGTAGAGAGAGGGAGTAGGGGCTGGAGGAGGTTACAGTGGTAGGGAGAGGGAGTAGGGGCTGGAGGAGTTTACAGTGGTAGGGAGAGGGAGTAGGGGCTGGAGGAGGTTACAGTGGTAGGGAGAGGGAGTAGGGGCTGGAGGAGGTTACAGTGGTAGAGAGAGGGAGTAGGGGCTGGAGGAGGTTACAGTGGTAGGGAGAGGGAGTAGGGGCTGGAGGAGGTTACAGATGAATTGAGTGGTTTGGAAGGATGTGAAGATGAGGTGGTAATACGAATATTCAGATCTTGTTGAAATGAGGTGCATTGTGGGTTAGTGAGCACACAGTGAGAGGCTGAGTGAACAGACTTGGTGCCAATCATAGTGAGGGAGAACTCAGATGACACATTACCATTCTTTCACGTTCTTGTTCATTTTTCAAATCCTTTTGGTTGTTCTCTCTTGGCATTGTTACCAGTTCACCTTGCATTTGATCCTTTCAGCTGCGGGTGACTGTCATGGTGAATGGACTGAATACCTTCATCACATCAAGCGGCATCGTGTTATATGTGGTGTCGCTACTCTTCACGCCAAGTGATGACAGCATTTATCCGGTGGTAAGGCATTGCGAGAGAAACGATTAACCAAGGATTGCTGAGATCCTGGAGTGTTACAGACATAGGAAGGGGTGTAGGGGCTGCAGGAGATTACAGACATAGGGAAGGTTGAAGGGTTGTTGGAGATTATAGACATAGGGTGGGGTATAGAGATAGGATGGTACAGGCTAGAGGAGGTTGCAAAGATAGGGAGAGGTGTAGGGGCTGCAGGAAATTACAGAGATTGGGTGTAGGCATTGAGGAGGTTACAGAGATAGAGGTGTGGGGCTGGAGGAGGTTACATAGATAGTGAGGGGTGTAGGGGCTGCAGGAAGTTAGAGAGATAGGGAGGGGTGTAGGCATTGAGGAGGTTACAAAGATACGGAGGTGTGTGGGACTCAAGGAAGTTATAGAGATAGGGAGGGGGTGTGGGGTTGAGGAGCTTAGAAAGATAGGGATGGTTGTGGTTGTGGAGAGGTTACAGAGGGAGGGAGGGGTTTGGGGGCTAAAGGAGGTTCCAGTGATAGGGAGGGTTGTGGGGACTGAGGAAGTTGCAGAGATAGGGAGGAGGATAAGGGGACTGGAGGAGCTTACAGAGATAGGGATGTGACGGCTGGAGGAGGTTACAGAGATAGGGAGGGGTGTAGGGACTGGAGGAGATTACAGAGATAGGGATGATGGTGGGTGCAGAGGAGGTTACAGCAATATGGGTAATGCTCATGGAGATCCACTGTTTTGGTGAGCTCTCCACTATCCAGTGCCTTCACAGGGCTGCTTTAAAACAAACAGCTTTGTCTCAATTCCAAAGCAATGAGGCAGACACTCATGTTAACAATGCAGTTTGCCATCAATCAACATTGAATAACTTGTGTTTTGGTTGGGTGTGCCTCTTATTGTGGACACCATTTCCATTGACAGAGCAAGCTTAACATTCTTGAGACTTCTGGGCCTCAGGTTTAAGATCTGCCCATTCCTCATTGCCCTTGGGAAGGTGTTGAGACTGTCCGTTGGATACTGAGTTAAAGTTTAACTTGCCAGCACCTCTCTCAGTACCTCTGCTGTGTCTAAATCATCTGAATGTCTGTCACATCCCCAGTGCTGGACGAACAGAAGTTTCCTCCAGTTCAAAGTGCAAAGAAGGTTCACCAGGATGTTGCCTGGTCGAGGGTGTTGGCTGTGAGGAGAGGTTGAATAAACTCAGATTGTTTTTACTGGAAAGATGGAGGCTGAGGGAAGACCTGGTCCACAAAATGATGAGAGGCATAGACAGGGTGGATAGTCAGAGGCTTTTTTTCCAGGATGGAAGTGTCAATGACAAGGAGGCAAGGTGAGAGGGGGAAAGTTTAAGGGGGATGTGTGGGGGAAGTTTTTCACACAGAGTGGTGGAACGCACTGCCAGACGAGGTGGTGGAAGCAGGCATATTAGCAACATTTAAGAGGTATCTGGATGGGAGGGAATAGAGAGATACTGACCAAGTAAGGGCAGAAGGTTGCTTTTAGTCTAGTTAGGGCATTATGATTGGCGCAGGCTTGCAAGATTGAAGGGCCTGTTCCTGTGCTGTCCTTTTTTTGTTGTCTTTGCAATATCAGGAACACTGAAGCTACTTTACACTTCTCCCTCCCCAGCCCTGTTCCCTAACCAAACCCTCGCCCAAGCCATTATTACTTCCAGACTTGACAATTCCAATGCAATCTCAGACCGTCTCCAGCATTCTTGCACTGAAGTCATACAAAGTTGTGCTGTCCCATGTCCCAACTGGCAGCAAATCCCATTTATAGGAACTGAAGTAGGCCATTTGGGCTTTCAAATCTGCTCCGCCGATCAATATGATTGGCCACTTCAATGTCTTTTATACGTGCTATCTCCATATCCTTTATGTTATTGCACTTCAGAAATCTATCAATCTCTACCTTAAACATACTCAGTGTCTGAGCTTCCACAGCTCACCACCTTATGTGTCAAAACATTTCTCCTCATCGTGGTAATTCACGCTTTCCCCCTTATTTTGAATTTGTGCCCTCATGGTTCTAGACTCCCCAACCAAGGGAAACATCTACATCCACCTTGTCCAGTCCTTTAAGTATTTTGTTGATTTTGATGAGATCACCCCTCATTTATCGAAAGTCAAGGGATTACAGACTCAGTTTGCCTAGTCTCTCCTCATAACACAGTCCTGCCCATATCAGGAACAAGTCTAGTGAACCTTCATTGCATTCCCTCTACAGCAGTAATGTCCTTTCAGAGGTAAGGAGACCAAAACAATACACAGTACTCCAGGTACAGTCTAACTCTGCTTCTATACAATCAAAATAAGACTTCAATTGGACAAGGGTAGATCCAGAAAGAACGTTCCTGATGGTGGGGAAGTCCAGAACTAGGGGGTCATAGTTTGAGGATAAAGAATAAAACTTTTCGAACTGAGGCGAGAAGAAATTTCTTCATCCAGAAGGTGACGAATGTGTGGAATTCACTCCCACAGAAAGTAATTGAGGCCAAAATGTTGTGTGATTTCAAGAAGAAGTTGGTTTTCGCTCTTGGGTGGCACAATGGTTAACACTGCTACCTCACTGCACCAGGGACCTGGGTTCGATTCCAGGCTTGGGTCACTGTCTGTGTGGAGTTTGCACGTTCTCCCCATGTCTGCATGGGTTTCCCCCGGGTGCTCTGATTCCCTCTCACAGTCTAAAGATAAAATCATAGAATCCTACAGTGCAGAAGGAGGCCATTTGGCCCATCGAGTCTGCACCGACCACAATCCCACCCAAGCCCTACCTATCCTCATAACCCCATGCATTTACTCTAACTAATCCCCCGACACTAAGGGACAATTTAGCATGGCCAATCCACCTAACCTGCACATCTTTGGACTGTGGGAGGAAACCAGGACATCTGGAGGAAGCCCACACAGACACAGGGAGAACATACAGATTCTGCACGATCAGTGACCCAATCCGAGATAGGTGTGTGGGTTAGGTGGATTGGCCATGCTAAATTGCCCCCTTAATGTCAGGGGGACTAGCGAGGTTAAATATATGGGGATAGGACCTGGGAGGGATTTTGGTCGATGCAGATGCAATGGGCCAAATGGCTTCCATCTGCACTGTCTGATTCAAGGAATATGGAGGGGGGGGTGGAATCAGAATATTGAATTTGATGATGAGCCATGATGAAAATGAATGGCGGAAGAGGCTCAAGGGACCAAATGGCCTCCTCCTGCATCTACTTTCTATATTGTGTTCATACACATCATTGTGTGGGTACTGTACTCAGTCCCATGTTAACCCTTTATATGATGTGGAGATACTGGTGTTGGATTGGGGTAAACACAGTAAGACATCTCACAACACCAGGTGGAAGTCCAACGGGTTTATTTGGTACTAAAAGCTACTCACTTTCGGAGCGCTGCCCCTTCATCAGGTGAGCGGGAGTTCTTATCACGAACAGGGCATATAGAGACATAAAGTCAATTTTCAAAATAATGGTTGGAGTGCGAGTCTTTACAGGTAATCAAATCTTAAAGGTATCAACAAAGTGAGCAGAGAGAACATTAAGCACAGGTTAAAGAGATGTGTATTGTCTCCAGACAGGACAGTTAGTGAGATTTTGCAAGCCCAGACAAGTTCTGGGGGTTACACATAGTGTGACATGAACTCAAGATCCCATTTGAGGTCATCCTCATGTGGGAGGAATTTGGCTGTCAGTCTCTGCTTAGTGACTCTGTGTCATGAAGACTGCCTTGGAGAACGCTTACCCGAAGATCAGAGGCAGAATACCCATGACCGCTGAAGTGTTCCCCTTCAGGAAGACAACACTCTTGCCTGGTGAATGTTGAGCAGAGTTCATTCATCCATTGTCGTAGCGCCTTCATGGTCTCCCTAATATACCATGCCTCGGGACATCCTTTTCTGCAGCGTATCAGGTAGACAACGTTGGCCGAGTTGCGAGAGTATGTACCGTGTATCTGGTGGATGGTGTTCTCACATGAGATGATGGCATCCGTGTCAATGATCCGGCATGTCTTGCAGAGGTTGCTGTGGCAGGGTTGTGTGGTGTCATGGTCACTGTTCTTCTAAAGGCTGGGTAGTTTGCTGTGAACAGTGGTCTGTTGTGCAGTTGTTTGAAGGCAAGAAGTGAGGGTGTAGGAATGGCCTTGGTGATATTCGTCTTCATCAATGACATGTTGAATGCTCTGGAGAAAATGTGGTAGCTTCTCCGCTCTGGGGAAGTACTGGACGACGAAGGGTACTCTGTCCGCCATGTCTCATGTTTGTCTTCTGAGGACGTCGGTGCGGTTTTTCGCTGTGGTGCGTCGGAACTGTTGATCAATGAGTCGAGTGCCATATCCTGTTCTTATGAGGGCATCTTTCAGTGTCTGGAGGTGTCTGTTGAGATCCTCCTCATCTAAGCAGATCCTGTGTATACGGAGGGCTTGTCCATAGGGGATGGCTTCTTTAACATGTTTAGGGTGGAAGCTGGAGAAGTGGGGCATCGTGAGGTTGTCCGTGGGCTTGCGGTACAGTGAAATACTGAGGTGACTGTCCTTAATGGAGATGCGTGTATCCAAGAATGCAACCAATTCCAGAGAATAGTCCATGGTGAGTCTGATGGTGAGATGGAACTTGTTGATGTCATCGTATAGCTGTTTCAGTGATTGTTCACCATGAGTCTAAAGGAAGAAAATGTCATCGATGTATCTAGTGTATAGCATTGCTGAAGGTTCTGTGTGGTGAAGAAGTCTTGTTTGATCTTGTGCATGAAAATGTTGGCACACTAAGGTGCAAATTTGATTCCCCATGGCTGTTCCATGTGTCTGGATGAAGAACTGGTTGTTGAAGATGAAGACATTGTGTCCAGGATGAAATGGATGAGTTGTAAAATTGCATCTGGAGATTGGCAGTTGGCGGTCAACCATTATTTTGAAAATTGAGTTTGTGTCTTTATTAGCCCTATTTGTGAACAGAACTCCCACTTACCTGACGAAGGAGCAGTGCTCCAAAAGCTAGTGGCTTTTGCTACCAAATAAACCTGTTGGACTTTAACCTGGTGATGTGAGAACCCTTTATATGCCAGATTGTTATAAAAACTGAGCATGTTCAGTTGGGACATTCAGAGGGGTAAGAATGCACTTCTGCCACTGCACCAATGGTCATCAAGACTTACATTATTTATACATAGAGTGTTAAAAGCCAGGAGGTTATGTTAAACCTGTATTCAGCCTCAGCTGGAGTATTGCGGTTCTGGGCCCCTCATTTTAGGAAGGATGTGAAAGGTTCGGAGATGGTGCAGAAAATATTCACGGGAACGGTTCCAGGAATGAGGAACATGGAGAGAATGGAGAAGCTTGGATCCTTTGTGATGGTTGAGAGAGGATTTGATGAAAAGGTGTTCAAAATTAGCAGGGGGCTGAATAGACCAGACAGGGAGAGACTCTTCCCACTGACGTAGAAAGGAGACACTGAATCCATGGATTTAAGGCAATTGATGGATGAATCGATGGCAAAATGAAGAAAATCTGTTGTTCTGGAATGAGTGGGATGCACGGCCTTTGGTGGAGAAAGGTTTAACTGTGGCTTTCGAAAGGGAATTGAATCATTACCTGCAAATTAAGGGCCAAATGGCCTACTCCAGCTTCTATGTTTCTAAGTGAGGTTTAAACTTATTTTTTAGTGTCACAAGTCGGCTTATATTAACACTGCAATAAAGTTACTATGAAAGTCCCCCAGTCGTCACGTTCCGGCACCTGTTCGGGTTACACTGAGGGAGAATTGAGCAAGGCCAGTGCCTTGCTCAATTGTTTTGGAAGGAAACCGGAGGAAACCTACACAGACACGGACAGTGACCAAAGCTGGGAATTGAAGCCAGGTCCCTGGTGCTGAGAGGTAGCCGTGCTAACCATTGTGCCACCCGGAGGTGGGACTTGCAGAGACAGTTTCATGGTAGCCATTCTGTGGTGCCCAGATTAGGACTTG
Organism: Carcharhinus amblyrhynchos; assembly: GCF_965287045.1. Taxonomy (NCBI): domain Eukaryota; kingdom Metazoa; phylum Chordata; class Chondrichthyes; order Carcharhiniformes; family Carcharhinidae; genus Carcharhinus; species Carcharhinus amblyrhynchos. The sequence goes on along the minus strand of NC_137336.1, from coordinate 75,861,271 downwards.
CCACTCCAGCTGTGACCTCAGCAGTGATTTGAATGAAGCGTTTGATTTGAATTCTTTTTTGCTTTTGTAGAAAGCGACAATCTCAATCACAGTCTTGCTGACAGTTTTTGCTCTGGTCGCAATGTTCACGTCACTGGCAGTTTTTATATTGTACTGCAAGTATATTCTTCGCTCCTGAGTCACAGCTCACCGTTGCCTGGTAAGAACACCATGTGACAAAGGAGAGGAATAGAATACAATCAACTCTCCAGAGGCAGGGAAATCACCATGTTCCAACTCCCTGCTCTGCTTTTTAATATCTGTTCATGTGGGTGTCACAGGCAAGGCCAGATTGCCCCTTGAGAAGATGGTGAGATAGCTCTTCACACAGGCACCGAACAGACAGTTCACATGCATGCAAAAGGACGTTCATTCACTCTCTCTCACACACACACTCACATATACACACACATTCTCCCACACTTTCTCACTGGCACACTCACTCACACAGACACACATATACACACGCACTCACAAACACACATGTTTATACACACACACACACCCACGCACAAACGCACAGAGTGAGAGTTTCCAGCCACATTCATCTCAAAACCAAAAAATCCCACCCAAGGTCCATGGACATTTACATGGTCTGCCCCCAGCCACCCGCTACAGGCAGGACGGGAGAACTCCCCCAGAGACTAATACTTTTTCATACATACACTAGCACACTAATATTCACACACACACATAATCCCACAAATACTTACTGATACTCACAGACTCTCGAACCCACACTCAAGCACATCACACACACACATGTGCTCACACACACACCGCACATACACACATTCTCATACACATACATTCACACACACTCTCATATCCCCACACACACACACTCACAGATACATACAAATTCACACTCAGACATTAACAGACAAACTCTCAAAACCCACCCACAGGCAAGCACATCACACACGTGCACGCACATACACACACACATATGTGCTCTCACACTCATGCACATTCTCGCACTCACACATTGTCTGAAATTCCAAGTTAGTCACAGAATGATGATGATGAAATTGTCAAGGATTGCCATACACACCCTTTACTAAGGAAGGGTAAGAAAGGAGGGAGGGAAATCTGCTGTCCTTATCCAGACTGGACTCCAGATCCACAGCAATATGGTTGAAATGTAAAAGCTGCCTGGAGTAGAAGAACAAGCTAGCCAGCTGTGCCAAACCATTCCAGTAGAGTAGAATTAAACTGTATGGAGCAGTATCCAACAGGCACAGGCAGCATGTTACATTGGTGAACCCAGCCCAGTTGACTATGCAAGATCCTCCACATTAACATCTGGGAGCTTGTACTAAGGTTGGGAGAGCTATCCCACAAACTAGTCAAGCAGCAGCCTGACACAGTCATTCTTACAGAAGCAAAGCTCATCATAATGTCCCAAACATCACCATCATCATCCATGGGTATGTCTGTCCCACCATCAGGACACACTGACCAGGGATGGTGTCACACTGGAATACAGTCAGTGGAGCTATCACCTACAAATAAAGGGAAAAATGTTGTCAGTAGAGGCCCATTCAACCAGTCCATTCAAGCCTGTGCCATAGAAGGCCCCATTCAGCCCCTTCTCCAGCCTGTTATACAGGAACAGGAGGAGGCCATTCAGCCCCTTCTCCAGCCTGTTACACTGGAACAGCAGGAGGCCCCATTCAGCCCCTTCTCTAGTCTATTACACAGGAACAGGAGGAGGCCATTCAGCCCTTCTCCAGCCTGTTATACAGGAACAGGAGGAGGCCATTCAGCCCCTTCTCCAGCCTGTTACACTGGAACAGCAGGAGGCCCCATTCAGCCCCTTCTCTAGTCTATTACACAGGAACAGGAGGAGGCCATTCAGCCCTTCTCCAGCCTGTTACACAGGAACAGGAGGAGGCCATTCAGCCCCTTCTCCAGCCTGTTACACAGGAACAGGAGGAGGCCATTCAGCCCTTCTCCAGCCTGTTACACAGGAACAGGAGGAGGCCCCATTCAGCCCCTTCTCCAGCCTGTTACACAGGAACAGGAGGAGGCCATTCAGCCCCTTCTCCAGCCTGTTACACAGGAACAGGAGGAGGCCCCATTCAACCCCTTCTCCAGCCTGTTGTTCACTTAATCTTTATTCCATTGCCACAAATACTGTTGGAATTGCTCTGGTAACAGACAGGTTATGAATCTTCACCAATGGCCAGCATATCCTCCCTACCATTCCCAGAACTGTTCACAGAGCTCCTGATGTAATCTAACCAGGGTTTTGTCCAGTTATAACAAGACATCGTCCTCTTTATGTTTGAGTTCGGAAGGGCAATGACGCTATCAGTTCTTTTGATTATATATTGTATTTGATGATTTTAATAAGTGCTACAAGTATTAACAATCTTACCTTTTCTTTTGCAACAGACTACTTCACATCCAAACCATCGAAGACAGTGCCTTGTTATGTTAAGAGGAAATTTTAAAATTCATAACCTTGTTTCCAATTCCCTCTCTGAAGCTTATCCCTCTACCTTTACCTCCTCTAGCCCATACATCCCTCCCTATCTCTGTAACCTCCCCCAGTCCCTAGATCCCTTCCTATCTCTGTAACCTCCTCCAGTCCCTACACCCCATCCCTATCTGTAACCTCCTCCAGTCCCTAGATCCTTCCCTATCTCTGTAACCTCCTCCAGTCCCTAGATCCCTCCCTATCTCTGTAACCTCCTCCAGTCCCTAGATCCCTCCCTATCTCTGTAACCTCCTCCAGTCCCTAGATCCCTCCCTATCTCTGTGATCTCTTTCAGCTCTGACAGCCCTCCCTATCTCTATAATGTCCTCCAATCCCAACAACCCTCCTTTTCTCTGTAACCTCCTCTCAGACCTACAATCCCAGCTATATCTGTAACCTCCTCCAGCCCCTCCAATCTTCCCTGTATCTGTAACTTCTCCAGCCTCTACAACCCCCACTATCTGTAACCTCCTCCAGCCCCTACAACCGTCCCTATATCCGCAAACTCCTCCAGCCCCTCCAATCTTCCCTGTATCTGTAACTTCTCCAGCCTCTACAACCCCCACTATCTGTAACCTCCTCCAGCCCCTACAACCGTCCCTATATCCGCAAACTCCTCCAGCCCCGACAACGCTCCCTATCTCTGCAACCTCCTGGTGTTGTCAGACTTTTTACCTCCTCTTCCCCCATATCCTTCCCTGTCTCTGTAATCTTCTCCACCACAACATCCCTCCCCATTTGTGACCTCCTCCAGCCTCTACCCCTCCCTATCCCTGTAATCTCCTCCAGCCTCTACACCCCTCCCTATCGCTGTAAGCTCCTCCAGCCCTTACACCCCTCCCTAGTTCTGTAACCTCCTCCAACCTCTACACCCCTCCTGATCTCTGTAAACTCCTCTAACCCCTACACCCCTTCGCTATTTCTGTAACCTCTTCCAGCCCATACCCATCCCTGTCTCTGTAAACATCTCCAGCCCCGACACCCCTCCCTATCTCTGTAACCTCCTCCAGTCCCTACATCCCTCCCTATCTGTGTAACCTCCTCCATCGCCTACACCCTCCCTATCTCTGTAATATCCTCCAGCCCATACACCCCTTCCTATCTCTATGACCTTCTCCAGCCCCTACACCCATCTCTATCTCTGTAACCTCCTCCTATCTTTGTAACCTTCTCCAGACCCTACTTCCCTCCCTATCTCTGTGACCTCTTTCAGCCCCAACAGCTCTCCCTATCTGTGTAACCTTCTCCAGCCTCGATAACCCTCCCTATCTCTGTAATGTCCTCCAATCCCAACAATCCTTCCTATCTATGTAACCCCCTCCCCCTCCAGGCCTATAATTCATGCTATATCTGTAACCTCCTCCAGCCCCTACAACCCTCCCTATATCTGTAACTTCTCCAACCCCTATACCCCTCCCTAGCTCTGTAAACACCTTCAACCCCTATAACCGTCCCTATATCTGCAAACTCCTCCAGCCCCGACATTGCTCCCTATCTCTACAACCTCCTCCGGCCTCTTCACCCTTCCCTATCTTTGTAACCCTCTCCAACCCCTACAACCCTGCCTATCTTAATAACCTTCTCTAGTCCCTAAAATCTCCCTATTTTTGAAACCTTCTCCAACCCCTAGAACCCTCCCTATCTCTGTAACGTCCTCCAATCCCTACAATACTCCTTATTTCTGTAACCTCCTCCAGCCCTTACAACACTATCTCTAAATTCTTCCAGCCTCAATGGTCTTCCCTATCTCTGTAACCATCTCCAGCCCCAACAGCACTCCCTATCTGTGTTACCTCCTCAAGCCCTGACCATCCTCCCTGTCTCTGTAATCTCCTCCAATCTCAACAACCCTCCCTATATCTGTAACTTCCTCCAGCCCCTACACCCCTCCCTATCTCTGTAACCTCCTCCAGCCCACTACATCCCTCCCTATCTCTGTAATCTCCTCCAGCCATTGTAACCCTCCCTATCGCTGTAATGTCTTCTAGCCCCATATATGTCTCCCTATCTCTGTAACTGGCTCTTGAGTATCCCTGATTGTAAGCACTGTGCCATTGGTGGCCATGTCCTCAACTGACTGGGCAACGGAGCTCTGGAATTTCCTCTCCAGCTCCCTCTGATTTTCCACCTCTCCTGAAAAATCTTCTGTTTTTGTTGCCTGCCTTGTACAAGTGCAGCTCACTATTAAATGTTGTCTGGTTCATGCTCCAGTGTAACACATTGTAAAGTTTTCAGCTCTGTTGAAGTTGCCGTACATATGCAACTGTTATTGTTGTTAATCTATGGAGCTATCATTGTTTAAAATGTCCGCTCATGCTGCAATATCTCTGTATGTTAAACAGAGTGAGCATTGGCTCTGCTTCTGAGAGGGCCCACCCTCTATATTTCAATATTAAAATTGTGTGAGTGGAGATTAAAAATCTGTGATATGTTTGCTTCCGTGGCTGGGAGGTTCTGTCGGAAAATAGGCGACCCTTTGAAGTGTAGAATCCATCCCCAAATTTCAATTATTCTATCTCTTCTGCCATGTTAGCCTCCTCCAACATTTCATAGAATGAATACTAGAATCCATACAGTGCAGAAGGAGGCCATTCGGCCCATTGAGCCTACACCGCCAACAATCCCACCCAGACCCTATCCTCCTAACCCCACATATTCACTCCATTAATCCTCCTGACACTAAGGGTTAATTAAGCATGGCCAATCCACCTCACCTGCACATCTTTGGACACTAAGAGTCAATTTAACATGGCCAAACCACCTAACGTTCACATCTTTTGGCTCTAAGGAGCAATTTAGCATGGTCAGTCTGCCTAACCTGCACACCTTTGGAGTGTGGGAGGAAACCTACACAGACATGGGGAGAATGTGCAAACTCCACACAGACCAAGGTCAGAATCAAACCCAGGTCCCTGGTGTTGTGAGGGAGCAGTGCTAACCACTGTGTCATCCACACTGTCCATTGTCTGTTACAATCAAGGCATTTGTTCGGGATCAGATCAGAAACTCCAAGGTATTTTATAAAGTTAGCCCAGATGCCAAATTTTACTTTTGATTTTGGCATTGATCAGCATAAGGTGTTTCAATCCAGGTATGATTCAGGTGACCCACTAGGAAGTTTTTATCAAACAAAGATTATTTAAGAATACAGTTAGAATATAACAAAAGAATTAGCATGACTTTTACCAATTACAAGACTTTAAACATGTCACAGTGTAACTCTTAATAGCTAGCTATCTCTGTTGTTCCAAGTTAAAGCAATATCCCTCAGACATACACCCTTCTTCAGAATTAGTTAGCACAACACAAGTATGTTTACCTGTTGCTGGATTACCAACCTTGTAATATCTACAGACAGAAATATAAGCCAGCAGTTTTCAGAGAAGGATATCCACAAAACAGCCAAACTTCAGAGAGTTATAGTCAGTCTCTGGCAGCTTCCAGTCTCCAGACTTCAGAGGGGGGAATAGAGACAGAGTGTTTTCTTTTAACTAAAAAGCAGCATCTCAACAGAAACCCTTAGACAACAAAAACTTCAACTCCAGAGGGGAAAACACTGTTGTCTTTCTCAGCTCCCAGCAGCTTCTGAAAAACAAAACTAAAAATGGAATGCTTTGTGAAAAATAGCTGTCCCCAGTCACATGATCAGACTTGTCAATCACCACCAATCAAGTTCTATTCTGCTATCCCAAGGGAACACTGAAACAACAGAACATTGCATTAGTTCAGATTAAAACCAACACAACATCAATCATACTCTTTCAGTAACAATAAAGGACACCTGCTATAGACAATACGGTGCCAACAAAATCCTGGGGACTGCTAAAACATCCTGCAGAGAAACATGATTAAAATACATTTCTTAAAGGCACAGTAACATCACAATACATTAGTCAAGGATGACTTTAATCTTCCTATGGATTGGGAAAATCAGATCATGAAAGGTAGCCATGAAGAAGAATTCATAGCGCATATTCAGGACTGTTTCCAAGAACAATATGTTGTGGATCCAACCAGAGATCAGGCTATTTTTGGATCTGGTGATGTGAAACGAGCAGGTTTGATCAACAATCTCAGACTAAATGAAACAGTGACCATAACCATAACATAGCATTCAGTTTGGGAGTGAGAAACTTTGGTCAAAAACAACTGAGCTAAAATTAAATGAGGGTAATTTCAAGAGTTGGCTTGAGTGGACTGGGAAAGGAGTTTAGCAAAAAAGACAGTTATCAGAAATGGCAGATATTTCTGAAAATAGTTTATTATTACTCACAACAAAGATATATCCCAGTGAGGAAGAAAGTTTCTAGAAGTGAGATAATTCAATCATGATTAACCAGGAAGTTAAGAGTATTAAACTAAAAGAAAAAAAAGGCAAAGATTAGCCAGCAGATTGGGAACATTTTAAAAACCAACAAAAGATGACCAAAAACAAGTAAAAGATAAACTCTGAGGGTGTACTAACAAGTAATATAAAAATGGACAGTAAGAACTATCATTATTTGAAAAGAAAGAGGCCAAAGTGAACATTTAGTTAGAGAATGAGACTTGGGAAATAACAATAGGGAACCATGAAATAACAAAGGAGTTAAATAAATACTTTGCATTATGGTGGAAGACATTGATAGAATTCCAAAAATACTAAATATTCAGGAAACAGCAGGGGAAGAAAATAAATACAATAACTATCAGTAGGTAAAATTACTAATGGGGCTAAAGGATGATAAGTCCCCTGTAGTGATGGTTTGCATCCAAGTATATTAAAAGACACGGCCACAGAGATAGTGGACACATTGGTAGTAATCTGTCTAGAATCCTTAAATTCTGGAACAGTTCCAGAAGATTGGAAAATCATCAATATAACATGATTATTCAAAAAAGGAGAGAAATTAATAACATGCCAATTAGCTGAACATTTAGAAATACATAACATAATCAAGCAGATGCATCATGGCTTCATAAAAGGGAAATCATGCGTGACAATTCACATTGTTTTGAGGTAGTGACAAGCAGGATAGTTAAAGGGAAACCCATAGACCTAATATATTTGGATTTCCAAACAAAAATACCTTGATGAAATATCTTATTAAGTAGCCTTTTACAAAGTAAGAGAGTATCATGCTGGGTAGTGTTACAATGCTGTCATGATTTTTTTTTGTGTTGCATTTATAACTATCATTTCCTTCAAGTAGCCAGATGAAGTCGTGGAGTGATTTCAAGATGATTTATTGACGACTGTAGCACTACAAGACTCTGTCAAAGCCAGTCAGACCAGGAAGAGTGCAGAATTCAGAAATACACAAGCAATTATATTTTCAAATTTGATTACAAGTAATTAGCATATACCAATAAAAGCATAAGTTACATAAATAAACATAAGAACTAGGAGCAGGAGTAGGCCATCTGGCCCCTCAAGCCTGCTCCGCCATTCAAGAAGATCATGGCTGATCTTTTCGTGGACTCAGCTTCACTTACCTGCCCACTCACCATAAGCCTTAGTTCCTTTACTGTTCAAAATTTATCTATCCTTGCCTTAAAAACATTCAATGAAGTAGCCTCAACTGCTTCACTAGGCAGGGAATTCCACAGATTCACAACCCTTTGTATGAAGAAGTTCCTCCTCGACTCAGTCCTAAATCTACTTCCCCTTATTTTGAGGCTGTGCCCCCTGGTAGTAGTTTCACCCGCCAGTGGAAACAACTTCCCTGCTTCCATCTTGTCTATTCCCTTCGTAATCTTATATGTTTCTATAAGATCTCCCCTCATTCTTCTGAATTCCAATAAGTATAGCCCCAGTCTACTCAGTCTCTCCTCATAAGCCAACCCTCTCAACTCTGGAATCAACCTAGTGAATCTCCTTTGCACCCCCTCCAGTGCCAATATATCCTTTTTCAAATAAGGACACTAAAACTGTACACAGAACTCCAGATGTGGCTACACCAGCACCTTATACAGCTGCAAAATAATCTTGCTGTTTTTAAACTCCATCTCTCTGGCAATGAAGGACAAAATTCCATTTGCCTTCTTAATTACCTGCCGCATCTGCAAACCCTTGAGATTCCTGCACAAGGACATACAGGTCCCTCTGCACAGCAGCATGCTGCAATTTTTTACTATTTAAATAATAGTCCATTTTGCTGTTATTCCTACCAAAATGGATGACCTCACATTTACCAACATTGTATTCCGTCTGCCAGACCCTTGCCCACTCAGATTATCTTTGCAGACTTTCAGCGTCTTCTGCACACTTTGCTCTTCCACCCAACTTTGTGTCATTTGCGAATTTTGACACATTACACTTGGTCCCCAACTCCAAATCATCTATGTAAATTGTAAACAATTGCAGTCCCAATACTGATCCCTGAGGAATACCATTAGTCACTGATTGCCAACCAGAAAAACACCCATTTATCCCCACTCTTTGCTTCCTGTTAGTTAATCATCTTTGCTTTCTGTTAGTTACCCCTATCCTAATTATCTCTATCCACTCACAGTTATTGATTAAGGTTGCATCATGCATACATAAGGGTATCGAGCCCAATTAATTTGTGCATGTTATATCATCTAGCAATGATAGCGAGATCTCTGACCAATGGTATCTCAACCTCCCTTTTTATTATTCCTTGTTCTATTGGGTAAACATGAGTTACAGCTGCACATTATAGAACATTACAGCACAGTACGGGCCCTTCGGCCCTCAGTGTTGTGCCGAGCTATGTCCAATCCCACGATCAAGCTATCCCCTCCGTATAATTCTGGGGTGCTCCATGTGCCTATCCAACAACCGCTTGAAAGTTCATAAAGTGTCCGACTCCACTATCTTATGTTGCTCTGCTTTAATCAGGACCTATGGTTTTCACATAGCTTTCCCTGTGTGACTGAGATTTTTAAACTTGTGTGATTATTAACCCTTTCAGGGAGCATATTAGCATGGATAACTGGTAGGAGACAGAAATTTGGGATAAGAGGGATATTTTCAGGATGCCAATCTGTAACTAGTTGAGTGGGATAGGAATCAGAGCTGGGACCACAGTTATTTACAATACATATTATGAGTTGGACGAGGGAAGTGAGTGTAATATTGTCAATTTTGTGGATGGCAGAAAAATAGGTGGGAAGACAAGTGGTGAGGATAACGCAAAGAGTCTACAAAGGGATAGAGACAGGTTTAGTGAGTGGGCAAAAACTTGGCAAATGGAATATAAAGTAGGGAGATGTGGAGTTACACACTTAGATAGGAAGAATAAAGGAGCTGAGAATTACTTAAATGGAGAAAGACTGCAGAAATCTGCAGCATGAGGGATTTTGCGATCCTCTTGCATAATTCACAGAAACCTAACATGCAAGTTTATCAAATAATAGGGAGGGCAAATGGAATAAAAGCAAATTACTGCAGATGCTGGCATCTGAAACCAAAACAGAAAATTCTGGAAAATCTCTGCAGGTCTGACAGCATCTGTGGAGAGAGATAGAGCTAATGTTTCAAGTCTGGATGTATCTTTGTCAGAGCCCTAATGGAAAGCAGGTAGTTTGTGCAACTTGTGCCTCACAATCCTGTGGCCTCACTTTCAATGGCTACTTTGATTTTTCTACTACACGGCTGGTTCCCATGTCTCAAAGGAATTATGTATGATGTACAGCCCATTGGATCCGGCAGATCCCCCAGCCTCCTCGCAGCCCCCTGCTAGCTTTGACTACAAGATGTAGGAGCAGAATTAGGCCATTTGGCCCATTGAGTCTGCTCTGCCATTCAATCATGGCTGACAATTTTCTCAACCCCATCCTCCTGCCTTTTCCCAGTAACTGTTGATCCACTTACCACTAAAGAACCTATCTATCTCTGTCTTAAACACACTCAATGACTTATCTTCCACAGCCTTCAGTGACAATGAATTCTACAGATTCACCATCCTCAGACCTAAAGGGTCGTCCCTTTACTCTGAGACCGTGCCCTCCGATCTTAGTCTCTCCTGTAATGGAAACATTTCCCCATGTCCACTCTACCCAGGCCTTTTAATCTTCTGTAAGTTTCAATGAGATTTCGCACCCCCCACCTGACCACACTCCACCGCTTATCTTTCTAAAGTCCATCAAGTACAGATCCAGGGACAGCAACACTCTTCATACGACAAGCTTTTCATTCCTGGGTTCATTCTCACGAACGTTCTTTGGACCCTCTCCAAGGCTGACACATCCTTCCTTAGATACAGAGTTCAAAATTGCCCACAATATTCCAAATGTAGTCTGACCAGAGCCTTATGAAGCCTCAGCAATACATCCCTGATTTGCATTCTAGTCCTCTCAAAATGAATGCTAACAATCACAGAATAGAATCCCTACAGTGTAGAAGGAGGCCATTTGGCCCATCAAATCCGCACCAACCACAATCCCACTCAGGCTCTATTCCAGTAACCCCATGTTTTTACCCTGCTAATCTCTCTGACACTAGGGGCAATTTAACATGGCCTATCAATCTAACCCGCACATCTTTGGAATGTGGGAGGAAACCTGAGTACCCGGAAGAAACCCATGCAGACATGGGGAGAATGTGCAAATTCCAGACTGTCACCCAAGGCCGGAATTGAACCTGGGTCCCTGATGCTGTGAGGCAGCAGTGCTCAACACTGTGCCGTAGGCCAATATTGCAAATGTGGTCTGATCAGCCTTTTAAAGCCTCAGCAGTACATTCCCACTTTTGCATTCTAGTCCTCTCAAAATGAATACCAACATTCATAGAATCATAGAATAGAATCCCTGCAATGCAGGAGTTGCATTTGAGAAGTATGAGTGAATGGGTAAATAGATTCTGACGATGGCAGATATGGCGGTCATTCAATTTCAAAGTGGAGGGTATGCATTACTTCATAACTTTTGAAAAGCTTGAAATGTGCATGTTTGAAGAGGTTGGTGGGGGTGGATGTGGGTGATGGTGGGAGGCCCCTTGGTGTCCAAAGATGAGCAGGTTGGGTGGATTGGCTATGCTAAATTGTTCCTTAGTGTCCAAGGTCGTGCAAGTTGAGTGGACTGGCCATGCTAAATTGCTCCTTAGTGTCCAAAGATGTCCGGGATGGGTGGATTGGCCATGCTAAATTGTTCCTTAGTGCAGGGGATTAGCAGGGTAAATATGTGGGGTTAGGGGGATAGCATCTGATTGGGATTGTTGTTGGTACAGGCTTGATGGGTTGAATGACCTTTTTCTGTACTGTAGGGATTCTATGAGTGGGTTGCAAAGCAGCTCAGGTTGCTCCTGAAGGAAGGTCAGAATTGTGAGGGATGAAACCCCTACTGCAAACATGCCCCTTACACTTTGTCTTCCCCTCCCCCCACCACCAGCTGAACCCCTTCCGCGCATGCGTTTCACTCCACTCCTGTGGCGCCCTCTGCGCATACTCCAGATCCACCCACCGAAGGGGGGGACTAAAGTCTTCTGGGCATGCGCGTGACCTCCTCACTACGGCTGTGGGGCCCGCAAGTGTATTCATGTGTGCGCGCGCATGCGATTGCGCCGGTCCTGCCCCGCCCACCAAGGTTGTCGTGCCTTTCCTTCTGCGCATGCGGCTGATCCGGAGCCCTGCCGTGCCTTGTGCGCTTGCGGCGCCCGCTCATTTGGCAGTCTCGTGGTGTCCGCGCGCTCCGAGTGGCAGTTTAGATTGTGAGGCGCGAGAGAGAGGGGGGGTTTCCCAGGGCAAAGAGCAAGGGGGAGGTGAGGGGAGAGGACGGGGAATAGGCAGGGAGAGGTGGGGAAGATTGGGAATAGGTAGGGAATAATAGGGAGATGGGAAATGATAGGGGGAATAACATGGAAGGAGAATAACGAGGAGATGGGAACATGGAGAGGGAATTTACAGGGAGGGAGAAAAATGGAAGGAGAATAACAGAGGGGAGGCGGGGAATAATGGGGAGGGGGGATAACAGGGAGGAGGAGGTGAGGAATAATGGAGGGACAATAACAGGAATGGGAAGTGAAATGCAATAAGTTTGTTTATTGTCATAAATAGATGTATATTAACACTACAATGAAGTTACTGTGAACATCCCCAGTAACAGGGTGGTACATTGGTTTGCACTGCTTTCTCACAGCGTCAGGGACCCAGGTTCAATTCTGGCCTTGGGTCATTGTGCAGAGTCTGCACATTCCCCCTGAGTCTGCGTGGATTTCCTCCAGGTGCTCCAGTTTCCTCCCACGCGCCAAAGATGTGCAGGTTATGTGGATTAGCCATGTTAAATTGCCCCTTAGCATCAGGGATTAGCCGGGTAAATATGTGGGGTTACAGGAATAAGGTCTGACTGGGATTGTTGTCGGTGTAGATTTGATGGGCCAAATGGTCCCTGTACTGTCAAGATTCTATGATAATGAGGAGAAGGGAGAATAATGAAGAGGAGGAGGGTGATTAACTGAAAGGCGGAAGTGGGAATAATGGAGGAGGAGTGTTAGAGAAGTGTTAGTGTTAGAAGTGGGATATAGGGATGGTAAGGACGGTTGTGGAGGAAGGAGGTTAAGAAGAGAGGGAATGCAGGAGGGCGAGAAGAGGATGGGGAGGAGAAATGAGAATTTAGGAAGGTGGATTGAAGGGGGAAAGGAGTTGGGATTGGAGGGAATTGGGGAGTGGGGGCGTTGGAAAGAGGGAAATGGAGGAGTGGGGAATGCGGAGAGATAGGAGGAAGGGGGAATTCAGAAACGAGTGGAGGAGGGGAAAAGGGAAAGGCTGGGTATTAATTTGGAGAGCTTTGGAGAAAAGAGTGTGTAGTTCTCAGTTGGTCAGCTGAAACAAATGAGCTAGCACAGAGTCGATGGGTTGAATGGCATCCTCCCATGCTGTAAGAACCATCATTCTGTTCCCACCACAAATACCAATGTGGGCAGTGGCAGTATTGTAAACAGGTAATGTTGGGCTGACAGACTGCAACCAGCAGGTAGCAGAGTGGCATCACTGTGTCCTGAACCACTGGGCACTCAGTTTCTGCTGATATCTGATGTATTTCTCTGCCCAGCCATGCCTGACGCACAAATGTCTTGGTGATTATTTTCCAGTCTGGTTCAAAGCCCACAGTCAAGATGTCGCATAAGGTGAGTGTAAAACAATTAATAGGCCGCACTGTCAGAGGGTCAGTGCTGAGGGAGTGCTGATTGGTCAGAGAATCAGTACTGAGGGAGTGCCTACTGTCAGAGGGTCAGTATTGAGGAATGTTGCACTGTCAGAGGGTCAGTATTGAGGAGTGCTGCATCCCCTGATATCTGATGTATTTCTCTGCCCAGCCATGTTTGACGCACAAATGTCTTGGTGATTATTTTCCAGTCTGGTTCAAAGCCCACAGTCAAGATGTCGCATAAGGTGAGTGTGAAACAATTAATAGGCCGCACTATCAGAGGGTCAGTACTGAGGGAGCGCCGCACTGTCAGACTTCCGTCCCTTATGGACAAGCCCTCTGTATACACAGGATTTGCTCAGATGAGGAGGATCATGACAGACACCTCCAGACGCTGAAAGATACCCTCATAAGAACAGGATGTGGCACTCGACTCATCGATCGACAGTCCCGATGCGCCATAGCAAAAAGACCGCACCGTCGACCTCAGAAGACAAACACGGTGGACAGAGTACCCTTTGTTGTCCAGTACTTCCCCGGAGCGGAGAAGCTACGACATCTTCTCTGGAATCGTCAACATATCATTGATGAAGATGAACATCTCGCCAGGGCCATCCCCATACCCCCACTTCTTGCCTTCAGACAACCACGCAACCTCAAACAGACCATTGTTCGCAGCCAACTACCCAGCCTTCAGGAGAACAGTGACCACAATACCACACAACCCTGCCACAGCAACCTCGACAAGACATGCCAGATCATCGATATGGATGACGTCACATGTGAGAATACCATCCATCAGGTACACGGTAAATACTCTTGCAACTTGGCCAACGTTGTCTACCTGATACGCTGCAAGAAAGGATGTCCCGAAGCATGGTACGTTGGGGAGACCATGCAGATGCTACGACAACGGATGAATGAACATCGGTCGACAATCACCAGGCAAGACTGTTCCCTTCCTGTTGGTGAACACTTCAGCGGTGACAGGCATTCAGCCTCTGACCTTCGGGTAAGCATTCTCCAAGGTGGCTTTCACGACACACGACAGCGCAGAGTCGCTGAGCAGAGACTGATAGCCAAGTTCCATACACATGAGGACGGTCTCAACAGGGATCTTGGGTTCATGTCGCACTATCTGTAACCCCCAACACTTGCCTGGGTTTGCAAAACCTCACTTACTGTACTGTCTGGAGACGACACACATCTCTTCAACCTGTGATCAGTGCTCCTTCCACTCACATTGTTGGCCACTTTAAGACTTGAATAGCAGGTTAGGTGTAAAGATTTGCATTCTAATCAGTAATCTGTAAACTGTCTGTGCTTTATATGCTCTGTCTGAGGATAGAACTCTCCATTCACCTGACGAAGAGTTTAACCTAGTAAGCTCACAAGCTTTCGATCAGATAAACCTGTTGGACTTAAACCTGGTGTGGTCAGACTTTGCACTGTCAAGAGGGCCAGCGCTGAGGGCGTGCCGCACTGTCAAGAGGGCCAGCGCTGAGGGCGCGCCGCACTGTCAAGAGGGCCAGCACTGAGGGCACGCTGCACTGTCAAGAGGGCCAGCGCTGAGTGAATGCTGTCGGACCTATGAATTAGGAGCAGGATTAGGTTATTTGGTTCTTTGAACCTTTCCCTCCATTGCATAAGATACATGGTTGATCTGACTGTCATGTCCCTTCTGCTCAGAAGACCTTATTACTTTTCTTGCTCTGCATTTTTTACTCTTACGTAAGAAGAAAATTAGTTGAGAGTTGGAATTTTGTTTCATCAAGAACATTAAGAAAATATTCTAAGAAGATTTTTCCAGATAAGGGGAGGGTTAGATTCCATGCAGTATCTGGCATATTTGCTTTGCTACACAGTTGTGGCTGTGTGAAATGAACCATAAAGTCAATAGTCTCCAGAATAAAAAAGAAATTGCTGGGGAGATGATAAAAAAAAATTCTGAACAGTCTTGAGTCACTTGTGGCTGCAAGAGAAATGATATGTCAGGTAGGATCCAGTGAATCATGGACTGCGTCTGTGTGGAGCATTGTCAATACTTTGTACAAGCAAATAAAATTGAAAGCAAGTTGCTTGTACCAGACTTTTTCAGTACAATATGAAGTACAGCCATTGATTTGCTCCAGGGCTTGGTTCATCCAGGGAAGCCAGCAATGAAAACTTACAATGATCCTTGAGCATTACAGTCCAAAGCCAATGATCATCGCAGAATGATTCAGGTTCCAGCGAAGAAATCAAGTGGAAGGCAAAAGCATTGCTTAGTTTGTGGCAACCTTAAAAACTTTGAGTTTGGCGAGTCATTAGAAGATGTCCTTTGTGATTGTCTAGCTTGTGGTCTCCAAAATGAAGCTATCCAATGGAGTTTGCTTCCTGAAGATGCTTTGACTTGAAAACCAACAGTAGAAATCACTGTTAATGGAACTGGCTGCATAAAAAGGTTTCACAATTTGGTGCAGGAATAAAGTCCCACAAATTGGGAACTGCCCGTGAGAAGTCAAAACAGCAACAAGCATGTCACAGATCTGCCAGAATGGACCATTCAGCGAGTGAATGCTGAAGCAGGGATAATCAATGCAAGAAGTGTGGCAAAGTGGGTCACGTTGCAAAAAGTTTGTTGGGCTAGAACAGCTTCACCTGAGAAGAATATTTAGAAGAATCTGGGTACCCTGAAGGAAAAGAACAAGTTGCAATCTACAAAAATAATTTAAAACATGGAAGAAAAGAATTGACTTTTTTTATTCATTTGTGGGGCACGGGCATCACTGGCTGGCCAGCATTTATTGCTCATCCCTAGTTGCCCTTGGAGGGCAGCTCAGAGTCAACCACATTGCTGTGGTTCTGGAGTCACGTGTAGGCCAAACTGGATAAGGACGGCATATTTCCTTCCCTAAAGGACATTAGTGAACAAGATGGGTTTTTCCGACTATCGACAATGGTTTCATGGTCATCAGTAGATTTTTAATTCCACATTTATTTCACTGAATTCAAATTCCACCATCTGCCTTGACAGGATTTGAACCTGGGTCCCCAGAGCATTAGCTGAGTTTCTGGATTAATAATCTAGTGATAATACCACGCGGCCATTGCCTCTCCTAGTGAAGAAGAGAATGTCCAGAGTTATGATGAAGAGCTCCAATTGAACACCTTATCCTTACAGGGTGGAACATACAGATCAAGTTAAGTGGACAATTTATGAGGATGGATGTTGATCCTGGTGCTGCTGTATCTTTAATTCCTGAGATGACGACCAACAAAAGATAAGCATGTGATTTTACATAGAAACACATAGAAAACGAAAGCAAGCCATTTGGCCATTCAAGCCTACCCTATTATGATCACAGCTGATCATCAAATTCAATTATGACTGCCTAGTTCTGGGCTCCCCCCACTATCAGGAACAAAGATGTGACCTTTGCATTTACAGAGAGGCTCACAAAATGGTGATAATTAAGTTTGACTGCTGAAGAGTGATAGAGTCAGAGAGGTTTACAACATGGAAACAGGCCCTCGGCCCAACATGTCCACGCCGTCCCTCTTTTTTTAAAACTCCTATATCCATCTATACCCATCTTATCCATGTAACTATCTAAATGCTTTTTAAAAGATAAAATTATACCTGCCTCTACTACTACCTCTGGCAGCTTGTTCTAGATACTCACCACCCTCTGTGTGAAAAAATTGCCCCTCTGGACACTTCTGTATCTCTCCCCTCTCACCTTAAACTATGCCCTCTAGTTTAGACTCCCCTACTTTTGGGAAAAGATATTGACCAGCTACCTTGTCTATGCCCCTCATTATTTTATAGACCTCTATAAGGTCACCCCTCAGCTTCCTATGCTCCAGAGAAAAAAGTCCCAGTCTATTCAGCCTCTCCTTATAACTCAATCCATCAAATCCCAGTAGCGTCCTAGAAAAAATTACCCCTTAATCAAATTTAAGTTCCATTAAGCAGCAGTGGTGGGATTTGAACACATGTCCCACAAGCATTAGTCTCAGATTCAAGATTACTAGTCCAGCAACATATCACAACATTACCATCATTAGATCAGATAAGGGGGAAGACCAGAAAGGGAAAGAAATTGTACAGCAACAATTCAACTTGTGCAAATGAAGTTGTTATAAGACCTCAGCCGATAGTGGGAAATAGATGTCTTAACTGCCAGTAAACTGCATTGGTGGAGAAAGCCTGCCTTGAAAAATTTACCTTGGGTGGAGAAATGGCAAATGGAGTTTAATCCGGACAAGTGTGAGGTAATATATTTTGGAAGGTTCAATGCATGTAGGAATTATACAGTAAATGGCAGAACCCTTTTGAGATTGACAGATAAAGAGATCTCGGTGTACATGTGCACCGATCACTGAAAGTGGCAATGCAGATGGATAAGGTATTCAAGAAAGTATATGACATACTTGCCTTCTTCAATTGGGATATTGAGGATCAAAATTGGTGGGTCATGCTGAGCTGTACAGAACCTTAGGTAGGCCTCATTTAGGATATTATGTACAATTGTGGTCGCCACATTACCTGAAGTATGTGGATGCTTTGGAGAGCGTACAGAAGAGTTTTACCAGGTTGTTGCCTGGCCTGGAGGGTATCAGCTATGAAGAGAGATTGGATAAACTTGGTTTGTTCTCACTGGAACTACGGAGGTTGAGGGGTGACCTGATAGAAGTGTACAAGTTTATGAGTGTCATGGACAGAGTGGATGGTCAGATGCTCTTTCATAGGGTAGAAGAGTCACGTACTAAAGGACATAGGTTTAAGATGTGTGGGGAAAAACTTAGATGTGCGAGGCAAGTTTTTTACACAGAGGGTGGTGAATGGAACGCACTGCCTGGTGGGAGCAGGTATGATGGAGGCATTTAAGGGGCAACTAAATGAATGCATGAATAGGATGGGAATGGAAGGATATGGACTCTAAGTGGTTTTAGTTTAGGCGGGCATCATGATCAGTTTGAAGGGCCTGTTCTGTGCTGTACTGTTCTTTGTTCTTTGAAATACAGTTCTGTTGTTATACTTCAGAAGCAACCTTGTCTGAGTCTTAGTTAACTGTGGTCTGGTTCTGTTAATTGCTTTACTGTTGCATGCTCAATATACGTAGCTGTATTTTGAATTAGATTAAGGGATTGTGCTGACATTGTCAGTAGTTAGCAGAGCCATCCCTTTTCCAAGGTTATTGTCCTTCCTAAGAGTCACATACCCTTTAAAAATTAAAGTTCCTATCCATGTAAACAGGTAACGTTGTGGTTACTGACAGTGGACAAGAGGTGACAGCTTGGCATCACTGTGTCCTAGACCATTGCATCTTCAGCATCTATTTGTATTGAATTTACAGTGTCACATTATGGTACTTTCGTTCCAGGCGGGTACGGGCTCCAAAGTCTCATTGAGGTATCCGTGCGAGGTAAGGTGAAACCAGCTTTACTGAATCAGAACAAACTCTCCCTTGTCGCTCCAGGCATGGAACAGTCGTGGTCATTTTACAAGAAAAGCAGAAAATACTGCAGAAACTGAGCATGTTTGGCATCATCTGTGGAGAGAAATAAACAGTTAACATTGCAAGTGTCTATGACTGACAGCTCTGAACAGAGTTCATGTTTCATGTTCAGATGACTCAGCTGCCAGGGTCAGATATACATTCAAAATATAAATTCTGTTTTTCTTTTCACAGAAGCTGCCAAACCTGTTGAGCTTTTCCAGTATTTTCTGGTTTTAATTTCAGATTTCCAGCAACCCATGGTATTCCTGTCACTTTCTGTTTATCATTACCTATTTACTACCTTCCTCTCCTGCCCCGTTTCTACTCATTGGTTTACCACATCTTCCTAAATTTGACCCCTGTCCCCACTTCCCAGAGAGATCAAAGATCTTTTATCCCAACCTTCAATGTGTGCACATTCCACTGGGGTAGAGAATTACAAAGATTCACAACCCTTTTGTTAAAGTCCAGCGCTTCAATCTTACTCCTTTATCCTGAAACCTTCAACAACCAGGGAAACAACCTTTCAATCAAACCCTTTCACAATGAGATCAATAATATCTTCCATTCTTCTCCAGTCCAGAGAATATCGACATTGTTTACACTGCCTTTCATCCCAGGGCCTAATTTAGTGAAATCCCGCTGTACCACCTCCAGTACAAGTATATCCTTTTTTAAATATAGTTTAAGCTGGAGCTGTATCAAAGAGGCTGCACAGACTTGATAGACTGCTCCATGCCTATAAGATCTATGATTCTGTAATCATTGCAAATATCAATGTAAGCAGTGAGAATGTGAATTTCCTATGTAAACAGGTAACACTGTAGTTTATTGGCTGTGACCAAGCAGTGGCAGCTTCCACCCTGAACCATTGCAACCTCAGCATCTGTTACTACTGAATGTAATGACAGTGACACAGCTAATGATATGGTGATTTCTTTCCAGACTGGTTCGTGGTCCAAAGCTTCACTGAAGCACCCAGAGGAGGTGAGGTGAAAGCAGCTTTACTAGTGTTAAGACCCAGTCCAGAAATGCCAAGGTATTTTGTGAAGCTAATCCAGACCTCAAGTTTTACATTTGATTTTGGCATTAGGGTGAGCATAAAATGTTCCTCTCCAGGTATGATTCGAATGACCCACTAGGAAGTTTTTATCAAACAAAATTTACTTAAGGATATAACAAAAATAATTAGCATAACTTTTTAAGACTTAAATATGGCATAGTATAAATTTTTAGCACCTAGCTATCTCTGTTGTTCCAAGTTAAAGTAATATCCCACAGCCATACATATACGTATGCTTATGTGATGCTGGACCTTCAGCTTTGTAACACTATGGAGAGAAATCCAGACCAGCTGTTTGCAGAGAAAGATATTTCTTAGAACTCCTAAACTTCAGAGAGAATCATAGAATCCCGACAGTGTGTAGAAGGCCGTTCGGCCCATTGACTCTGCACTGACAATGATGCCACTTTGGCCCGAGCCCCATTACCCCACATATTTACCTCACTAAGCTCCTGACTCTAAAGAGCAATTTAGCATGGCCAGTCAACTGAACCTGCACATCTTTGGACTGAGAGGGAAATCAGAGCACCTGGCGGAAACCCACACAGGCACGGGGAGAATGTGCAGACTCCACACAGGCATTGACCCAAGCCGGGAATTGAACCTGGGTCCCTGGCGCTGTGAGGCAGCAATACTAACCACTGTGCCACCATGCCACCCCTAAGGTAAACCCAACCACTGGCAGCTTCCAAAAATAGTCACACACAGAATAGAAAGTCCAACATCAGAAAAACTCTGTCTTAGCTCCCAGCAGCTTCTGAAAAAACGAAACAAAACAAAACTAAAACTGGAATATTGTGTGAAAAATAGCTGTCCCTAGCCACGTGACCAGACTTAGCAATCAACCCCCATCAAACTGCACTCTGCCATCCCAGGGGAACAATGAAACAACTGAACACTGCATTAGTTTAGATAAAAACCCACATGATGTTAACTATACTGCATTAGTAACAATACAGGACACTGCCTACAGATAACACAGAAATCATCCTGCAATAAGCATTTCTTAAAGGCACAGCATCATCAGAAGGTCAGTGCTGAGGGAGTGCCACGCCGCCAGAGGCTCAGTGCTGAGGGAGTGCCGTGCCGCCAGAGGCTCAGTGCTGAGGGAGTGCCGTGCCGTCAGAGGGTCATAGAACACAACAGTGCAGAAAGAGGCCCTTCGGCCCATCGAGTCTGCACTGACCACAATCCCGCCCAGGCCCTACCGCCATATCCCTACATATTTTACCTGCTAATTCCCCTAACATATGCATCTTAGGACACTTCAGGGTCAATTTTAGCATGGCCAATCAACCTAACCTGCACATCTTTGGACTCTGGGAGGAAACTGGAGCACCCAGAGGAAACCCACGCAGAGATGAGGGGAATGTGCAAACTCCACACAGACAGTGACCTGAGCCGGGAATCGAACCCAGGTCCCTGGAGCTGTGAAGCAGCAGTGCTAACCACTGTGCTACTGTGCTGCCCTGAGTGCTGAGGGAGTGCCGCACTGCCAGAGGGTCAGTGATGAGGGAGTGCCGCACTGCCAGAGGGTCAGTGCTGAGGGAGTGCCGCACTGCCAGAGGGTCAGTGCTGAGGGAGTGCCGCACTGCCAGAGGGTCAGTGCTGAGGGAGTGCCGCACTGCCAGAGGGTCAGTGCTGAGGGAGTGCCGCACTGCCAGAGGGTCAGTGCTGAGGGAGTGCCGCACTGTCAGAGGGTCCCCCTTGTGTCTCCAGCTGCTGTGGAACAGCGGTAGTAATTTTGTAATAAAAATAGAAAACATTGCAGAAACATACCAGATCTGGAATCACCTGTGTAGAGAGGAACAGATTTGGCTGTGTTTAACCCAGAGCTGTCAAGGCCATATGGTCTTGAAATGTAACTCAGATGCTGCCAGACCTGCTGAGATTCCTGCTGCGTTTTTCTTTTTTTTTCAGATTTTCAGCAGCCACAGTATTTTGCTTTTATTTTTGATTTGATTTATTATTGTCACACACTGGGATACAGTGAAAAGTATTGTTTCTTGAGTACTATATAGACAAAGCATACTGTACATAGAGAAGGAAAGGAAAAAGTGCAGAATGTAGTGTTACAGTCATAGCTAGGGTATAGGGAAAGATCAACTTAATACAAGGTAGGTCCATTCAAAAGTCTGATGGCAGCAGGGAAAAAGCTGTCCTTGACACAGTTGGTATGTGATCTCAGACTTTTGTATTTTTTTCGCGATGGAAGATGGTGGAAGAGAGAATATCCGGGGCGTGTGGGGTCCTTAATTATGCTGGCTGCTTTTCCTAAGGTTATTAGTGCTTAATTATTTTATTGGCTGGTTTGTAAGCCAGTTAGCAGCTTGGCCTCAAAAGGTTCAATGGTCAAGGCAATCTCTTGATAACCTGGACAAACACCTAATATTGTTCTGTCTGGTCACACCAGACGTTTCTTAGTTTGTATATTCATGAAAAAGTCAGTCCATTGTGTCTCTGGTTTCATCGTTTTGTTCCAGGTCCAAAGTTTGTTTTGAAGGCTTGGTTAAAAGTCCTGGTTTCTGCAATATGAAGGTTTGCAATATTAAAACAATAGTAAATTGATGAAGTGCCTCCTTTTCAGTACAGTCACTTTAACCTTATTTTCAGAACCCTTTCAGTAAAGTGTATTGTTGCTGATGGGTTGGCTACATCGTCTTGGAAGCCAGAACAGTGGAGGTTGAATAGATGGATTCCTGGAATGAGAAAGTTATCCTGTGACAGGAACAAAGAAACATGGAGAAGGCCATTTGGCCCTTTGAGCCTGCACACCATTCAACGTGATCACGGCTGATCATGCACTTTCAATATCCCACTCCCCCTTTCTCTCCATATCCCTTGATCCCTTTAACCACAGGGCCATGTCCAGCTCCCTCTAACGAACTGGCCTCAACAGCTTTATGTGGTAGAGAATTCCACAAGTTCCCAACTCTGAGTGAAGAAGTTCTTCCTCATCTCTGTGTTGATTGGCTTACCCCTTAATCTTAAGAGTGTGACCCCTAGTTCTGGACTTCCCCATCATCAGGAATATTTTTCCCGTATCTAGCCTGTCCAATCCCATCAGGATTTTATATGTTTCTAGAGACTTAGAGTCATAGAGGTTTATAACATGGAAACAGGCCCTTCGGCCCAACTCCTCTATGCTGCTCTTTTTTAAACCCCTAAACTAATCCCAATTGCCTGCATTTGGCCCATATCCCTCTATACCCATTGTACCCATGCAACTACCTAAATGCTTTTTAAAAGATAAAATTGTACGTGTCTCTACTACTACATCTGGCAGCTTGTTCCAGACACTCACCACCCTCTGTGTGGAAAAAATTGCCCCTCTGGACAGTTCTGTATCTCTCCCCTCTCACATTAAACCTATGTCCTCTAGTTTTAGACTCCCCTACCTTTGGGAAAAGATATCGACTATCTAGCTGATCTGTGCCCCTCATTATGTTGTAGACCTCTATAAGATCACCACTTGCCTCCTATGCCCAGTCTATCCAGCCTCTCCTTATAACTCAAGCCATCAAGTCCGTGTCACATCCTAGTAAATCTTTTCTGCACCCTTTCTAGTTTAATAATAATCTTTCTATAAGAGGGTGACCAGAGTTGCTCACAGTGTTCCAAGTGTGACCGTACCAATGTTTTATACAACTTCAATAAGACATTCCAACTCCTGTATTCAATGTTCTGACCAATGAAACCAAGCATGCCAAATGCTGCCTTCACCCTGTCCACCTTCACTTTCAACGAGCCATGAACACACACTCCCTAGATCTTTGTTCTTTAACTCTCCCCAACGCCCTACCATTAACTGAGTAAGTCGTGTCTTGGTTCAGTCTACCAAAATGCATCACTTCACATTTGTCTAAATTAAACTCCATCTGCCATTCGTCAGCCCACTGGCCAACTGATCAAAATCCCGTTGCAACTGAAGGTAAGTTTCTTCACTGTCCACGATGCTACCAATGTTAGTGTCATCTGCATTACTAACCATGCCTCCTGTATTCTCATCCAGATCATTAATATAAATGACAAATAACAGTGGAGCCAGCACTGATCCCTGAGGCACACTACTGGTCACAGGCCTCCAGTTTAAAAAAACACCCTCTATAACCACCCTTTGGCTTCTGTTAAGAAGCCAATTTTCTATCCATTTAGTACCGCACCCTGGATCCCCTGAGATTTAACCTTATGCAACAACCTACCGTGCGGTACCTTGTCAAAGGCCTTGCTGAAGTCCATGTAGACAACATCAACTGCACTGCCCTCATCTACCTTCTCGATTACCTTTTCAAAAAACTCTTCAAATTTGTGAAATGTGATTTTCCACTCGCATGTTTTTATGAGATCCCTTCTCATTCTTCTAAGTTCCAGTGAGTACAAGCCCAGTTGATCCAGTCTCTCAGTCCTGCCATTCTGGGAATCAGTCTGATGAACCTTCGCTGGACTTCCTCCATTGCAAGAATGTCCTTTCTCAGATTAGGAAACCAAAACAGCACACAATACTCAAGTATTTTTGGGTGGAGAAATGGCAGATGGAATTTAATCCAGATAAATGCAAAGTGATGCATTTTGGTAGAATTAATGTAGGGGGGAACTAGCCAATAAATGGCAGAACCATAAGGAGTATAGACACACAGAGGGACCTGGGTGTGCAGGTCCACAGATCCCTGAAAGTGGTAACGCAGATGGAGAAGGTGGTGAAGAAGGCATATGGCATGCTTGCCTTTATAGGATGGGGCATAGAGTATAAAAGTTGGCGTATGATGTTGCAGCGATATAGAATGTTGGTTAGGCCACATTTGGAATACTGCGTCCAGTTCTGGTCACCACACTACCAGAAGGACATGGAGGCTTTGGAGAAAAGGTTTGCAGAAAAGGTTTACCAGAATGTTGCCTGGTATGGAGGGTCTTAGCTACGAGGAGAGATTGGGTAAACTGGGGTTGTTCTCCCTGGAAAGACGGAGGATGAAGGGCGACCTAATAGAGGTGTATAAAATTGTGAAGGGCATAGATAGGGTGAACAGCGGGAAACTTTTTCCCAGGTCAGAGGTGATGAACACAAGGGGTCACAGATTCAAGGTGAGGAGGGCAAGGTTTAACACAGATGTCAGAGGAACATATTTTACACAGAGGGTGGTGGGAGCCTGGAATGCACTGCCAAGCACGGTGGTAGAGGCGGACATGCTGGGATTGTTTAAGACTTATCTGGATAGCCACATGAACAGACTGGGACTGGAGGGATACAAATGAATAGTCTAGTTGGAACAGGCTTGGAGGGCTGAAGGGCCTGTTTCCTGTGCTGTATTGTTCTTTGTTCTTTGTGGCCTTATCCAGACCCTGAATAATTTCAGCAAGACATTCTTATTCCTACACTCAAATCCTCTTGCTATGGAGGCCACAGCTCGTTAAAATGTTAAAATGGCGGCGCAGGCTTGTTGGGCTGAAGGGCCTGTTTTCCATGCTGTTTTGTTCTTTGAAGGCCAGTATGCCATTGACTTTCCTCACTGCCTGCTGTACCTGCATGCCAACCTTCAACTCTTCCACTATGACACCCAGGTCAAGTTGCACTTCTCCTTTTCCTAAATTGCCTCCATTCAGATAATCTTCTTTCCCCTTTCTATGAAATCCCCTCTCATTCTTTTATATTCCAATAAATACAAGATCAGCTGATCCAGTCTTCATATGTCAGTTCTGCCATTCCGGGAATCAGTCTGGTGAACCTTCTTTGGATTCCCTCAATAGCAAGAATGTTCTTCCTTATGCTAGGAGACCAAAACTGCACACAATACTCAAGGTATGACCTCATCAAGACCCTATATAACTGTAGCAAGACGTCCCTACTCCTATACTCAAATCCTGTTGCTACAAAGTCCAGCATGTCATTAGCTTTCCTCACCATCTGCTGCATCTGCATGCCAGCCTTCAGCAACTGTTCCACTATGACACCCAGGTCACTTGGACTTCCCCTCTTCCTAAACTGCCTCCATTCAGGTAATCTTTTTTCCTGTTTTTGCCACCAAAGTGGATAACCTCACATTTATCCACATTTATATTGCATTTGCCAAATATCTGCCCACTCAGTCAGCCTATCCAAGTCATCATACAGCTCTGAGCATCCTTCTCACAGCGTACATTGCCATCCAGCTCAGGGCCGTCTGTAACTTTGGAGGTATTGCATTCAATTCCTTTGTCCAAATCTGTAATGTATATTGTGAACAGCTGAGATCCCATCACTGAACCCTGTGGTACCCCAGTCACTGTCTGCCATTGTGAAAAGGACCTGTTTATTCCTACCTTCTGCTTCCTGTTCTCTATTCATGCCAATACATTACCCTCCCTACCATGAGCTTTAATTTTGCTCACTAATTTCTTGTGTGGGACCTTGTCAAAAGCCTTTTGAAAGTCCAGATACACAATATCCAGTGGTTTACCCTTATCCACTCTACTGGTCACATCCCCAAAAAATTCCAGAAGATTTGTCAAGGATAATTTCCCTTTGGTGAATCCATGCTGACTTGAACCGATCCTGTCACCGCTTTCCAAATGCTCAGTTATTACATCCTTAATAATTGACCCCAGCATTTTCCCCGCTGCTGATGTCAGGCTAACCAATCTACAATTGCTCATTTTCTCACCCTCCTTTTTAGAAAGTCAGTTTGGGTGGAAATGAAGAATAGCAGGGAAGAAATCATTGGGGGTGGGGCAGTCTACAGGCCAGCAACCATGATGATATAGGGAATAACCCTGGGTGACTTTATGTATAAAGTAGAACAATCAGATTGGCAACATAGCCTGGATGAGGAGCCAACATAACTAACACATAAACGTTCTGGTGATTTTGTTTTCCAGTTTAGGGCAGAGCACCAGTATACACAGATGCAGGTGAGGTCAAAAAAAACTTTATACAGTCAGAACAGTCTGCCGCACACACCGCTGCTTTCTGAGCCAGTACTGATGCTTGTCCATCCCACAGCGGTTAGGGGGATCTTGCTGTACAGATAATGCTCTGTTTCCTTGTATTGCAGCAGTGAGTGCAAATTTCACAGCCGAGAAAAGCCTCTAAGGTGCCCTGAGTTGGTGAAAGCAGCGGAACAAATGGCAGTTTGTTGGTCGTGTCTCAGTGCTGGCTTTTCTGTCATCTGAGTCTGGATGGGGTGGGGGTGGAGGAGGGGGGAAGGAATCTAGGCTCCAACACAGATACTTAGCTCCCTAACACAGGATGAACTTTGCTGCTGTGCCACACTGTCAGAGGGTCAGCGCTGAGGGAGCGCCGCACCGTCAGAGGTTACATTCTGTGGGAAGATGCTGTATGCCGAGTGTTGAAGATTGCTTTATGACCAACAATCCTTTCTGGTTGCAGGGACGCGGACGTGACGATGTCTTATACGTTCAATCAATCGAGGAAGAGGGCACATGTCTGAGGCGTATCAGCTTCTTTGTTAGCCAGGAACTGAAAATATTTGGTGTGAGCTAATCTGTGATTTACCACACAGCTTACGTATTGTGTAGCACATGCTGTACCTCCTCGGGTTTTTGCAATATATCTTCCACCAGCTATCTCTGGATTCTTTTTTGTAACAACAGCTAACTGGTATTGATAAATTGCCTTTTATGTTGTTCAGAATGTCTCTGGCAATGACACCTTGCATGAGGCATCTCTGCCACAGGGTGAGATCTGAAATGAGGTCACCCAAAGAGATCGATTTGTCGCAACTCATTAAAGACAGCGATGGTGAGAAATGTTCCCTCTCGAAATTTCCCAAGCAACAGGCACTTTACCTTGTTTGTGCTCTTGTAAATTAAAGCGCCTGCACTAAAGTTAACACCTTCAGGCAGTGTCACTTGTGTTCACTTGTTATCATTACCAATCAGCATTCAGATTTTGACAATCGAAGAATCTATATACATCATAAAGCCCGTTCAGATAGATGTGGCTCAGCCCATTTCTGTCCATTATTTCCCCAATTCAGAAGGTTGTTGGTTAATTACTGAGGGAACACTGCATTGATGGGTCACTATTGAGGGTGTATTGCATAAAAAGGGGGAGCACCGCACTGTCGGAGGGCCAGTGCTGAGGGAGCACCGCACTGTCGGAGGGCCAGTGCTGAGGGAGCGCCGCGCTGTCGGAGGGCCAGTGCTGAGGGAGTGCCGCACTGACAGGGTCTCACATAGATACTGTCCTATATTTCTGTTGTTTCTTACCTATACCATTATCTAATCGTCCATTTACGTTGTTCACTTAATTTACATAATTGTAATTCTCCTATTTCAGATCACTGAGATAATGATCGGAATCATTCAGGTGGTGTTCGGTCTTCCCCTGAATTTTGTTGAAAGTTATGTGTTTGCTGTTTTAATTGGGATCCCCTGGTGGACAGGGATTTGGGTACGTTGAATTTGGTAGAAATGTTTATTATCAACTCACACAAAGACCTTCATCAGAAGAAGGAATCAGCCCCTCATATCTGCTCTGCCATTCAGCACACTCATGTCTGATCTTCAACCTCAGCTCCACTTTCCCACCCATTCCCATACCCTTTCAATCCCTGAGAGCCCAAAAATCCATCCATCCCTGTTTATCCTGAATGACTGAGCATCCACTGCTCTCTGTGGGGCCGGTGGGGGAGAATCCCAAAGATTCACAACCCTCTGAGTGAAGATATTTGGCCTCATTGCATTCCAAATGGCTGACCCCTCAAAGTGAGACTGTGACCCCCTTGCCGCCCCTCCTCTTCCCCTTTTTATTCTTCCTGTTAAGTTTTGCACTTACCGACATTATACTCCTGTTGCCAGATTTTTCTCACTCAATTAACTCGTTCTGTCTCTCTGGTGCCTCATTATGCTCTTTTCACAATTTACTTTCCTACCTATTTTTGTGTCGTCAGCATGTTTAACAAGCTTCAGTCCCATTATCCAAGTCATTTATATAAATTGAAGTTGAGGCCCATGCATTGATCCCTGTAGCACACCTCTTGTCACATCCTGCTTTTTAAAAATTCATTCAGGGGATGTGGGCACTCTGGTGATGTTAGCATTTATTGCCTGTCCCTAGTTGCCCTTGAAGTGGGTGGCTTGCTCGGCCATTTCAGAGGACAGCTGAGAGCCAACCATGTTGCTGTGGGTCTGGAGTCACGTGTGGTCCAGACAGCAGATTTCCTTCCTTAAAGGACATTAGTGAACCTGATGGGTTTTTCCAACAATCGACAATGGCTTTACGGTCATTGTTAGATGTTTAATTCCAAATTTTATTGAACTCATATTTTACCATCTGCCATGGGATTTGAACCCCCGTCCCCAGAATGTTACACTAGGTCTCTGGACAATACCACTATGCCCTTGCCTCTCCCGCTTTCTTCTCTGTTAGTTAGCCAATATTCAATCCATATTAACCCTTACACCATGAGTTTTTGTTTTCCGCAATAACTTTTGATGTGGCACCTCACCAGTTCATTCACTGGTTCCCCTTTATCCACTGCACGTGTGACTCCTTCGCTGTATTTGTTAAACATGATTTCCATTTCACAAAACTATATTGACTCTGCCTGGTTGCCTTTAATTTTTCCATCTTTAATAATATAGTATGCTATAACATCTTTAATAATAGCTTCTAACATGTTCTGAAGTTGCACAGGATGCTTGTCTAATTGATCTGTTTATACCCCACAGGATGTGGGTATTGCCAGATAGGCCAGTATTTACTGCCCATCCCTAATTGCCTTTTTCATTTGATTTATTATTGTCATGTGTATTGGGATACAGTGAAAAGTATTGTTTTTTTGCACTCCATGTAGACAAAGCATACTGTTCATAGAGTACACAAAGAGAAGGAAACGAGAGAGTGCAGAACCCAAAGAGAAAACGCTGGAAAATCTCAACAGGTCTAGCAGCATTTGTAAGGAGAGAAAAGAGCTGACGTTTTGAGCTTTGACAAAGGGTCATCTAAAGCTATTATGAGAATGTGCAGAATGTAGTGTTACAGTCATAGACAGTGTGTAGAGAAAGATCAACTTAATATAAGGTAGGTCCATTCAAAAGTCTGATGGCAGCAGAGAAGGTGTTCTTGAGTCGGTTGGTACGTGACCTCAGACTTTTGTATCTTTTTATTGATGGAAGAAGGTGGAAGAGAGAATGTTGGGAGTGCGTGGGGTCCTTGATTATGCTGGCTGCTTTGCTGAGGCAGCGGGAAGTGTAGACAGAGTCAGTGGATGGGAGGCTGGTTTGTGTGATGGATTGGGCTACATTCACAACCCTTTGTAGTTTCTTGGTGTTTTGGGCAGAGCAGGAGCCCAGACCAAGCTGTGATACAACCAGAAAAAATGCTTTCTATGGTGCATCTGTAAAAGTTGGTGAGAGTTGTAGCTGACATGCCAAATTTCCTAGCCTCCTGAGAAAGGAGAGGCCTTTTAAGAAGGTGGTGCTAAAACACCTGGAACTGCTGCAGTTCTGAAGTGCAGGCACATCCACAATGCTGTTGTTAGGGAGAGAATTCCAAGATTTTGACCCAGTGACAGCGAAGGAATAGCCGGTGTATTTCCAAGTCAAGATGGTGTATCGTTTGGAAGGGAACTTGCAAGTGTTGGTGTTCCCATGTATCTGCTGGCTTTGTCCTAGCTGATAGAGGTCATGGGTTTAGAAAGTGCTGTCGAAGGGGAATTGCTGCAGTTCATCTGCTAGATGGCATTCACTGCTACTATAATGTATCAGTAATGGATGGGTGCCAATCAAGCAGGCTGCTTTGTCCTGGATGGTGTTGAGCATTGGAGAAAGTACAAAAATCAAACCTTGCAAGAATGGTGTAAGAACTGAGAGAGCAAAGCTAACAGGAGCAATTGGGTAAACTGGAGCTCTTTAGAAAAGAGAAGAGAGGAAGACCTAATAGCTCTGAAAGAAATAGTATTGCTCAAACGTGGAGAGATGCCATGACACGTGAAAGGTTTCAACATCTTTTGGTTTTGTTTCTGATTTCCAGCATCCATAGTATTTTGCTTTTCACACAGGTTCAGAGGGAATGTTTTTACTTGTGTGCGGTAATCCAACATCAGGGATGTGATAGTATAGGATCGTTACAATTAAATCCTAGAGGGAAAGAGGGAGAGACCTCTTTACTCAGAGGGAGGCAAGAATGTGGAACTGAGGGATGGGAGGGGGGCAAGGAATGTAGATACTCTTGGAAGGAGATTAGACAACTCTGTGAGAGAAAAGGCATAGAACGACACACCGGACATTGATGCGAGGCAGATGGATTGGGAGCAGCAATGTATGGAGAATGAAAACCTGCATGGACTAGTCGGACTGAATTACCCATTTTCCCTGTTTTACATCCAATATAAACCATAAACCACATCTGTGTGAGCACAGTCCCAGATAATATCGATGTATGTTAATATAATCTTTACAATGAATAACATACCTTCAAACGTTACTCATACAATGTACTTTTCCTTCCTAGTATATCATATCAGGATCATTGGTTGTTGATATTATAAACACATCAAATACCCACCTCGTAAGTATTTTTAACCTTTATTTCCAGGTTTTCTGCCCTCACTGATCAGGTCTTCTCTCGCCAGGAGAAGGTAGCAATGGGTGTCATCCTTGAATCTGCTTAGTGGTGGTTTACAATATCAGGTTTCGATTTGATTTGATTTATTATTGTCACATGTTTCTTGTGCGCTATACAAACAAAATATACTTTTCATAGAGAAGGAAAGGAGAGGGTCAAGAATGTAGTCTTACAGGCATAATTAGGGTTAGACAAAGATCAGCTTAATATGAGATTAGTCCATTCCAAGGTCTGATGGCAGCAGGGAAGAAGCTGTTCTTGAGTTGGTTGGTACGTGACCTCAGACTTCTGTATTTTTTTTCTTGACAGGAAGTGTTGGAAGCGAGAATGCCTGGGATGCGTGGATCCTTGATTATGCTGGCTGCTTTTCCTGAGGCAGCGGGAAGTGTAGACAGAGTCAGTGGATGGGAGGCTGGTTTACGTATTGGACTGGGCTATGTTCACAATCTTCTGTAATTTCTTGTTTGCTCAGAGCAGGAGCCATACCAAGCTGTAACGCATCTGGAAAGGATGCTTTATATGGTGCATCTGTAAAAATTGGTGAGTCGTAGTAGCCGACATGCCAAATTTGGCTACTCAGCCATTGGTATATAAGTAGTATAGTAAGGGGCTGAGGATACAGCCTTGCGGGGCACTGGTTATGAGGATAATCGTGAAGTAGGGCAGTAGGTATCTAGTTGAGGACTGTAGAAAAGTCAGCCATGTGGTGGGCCTTGTTTCATAGATCCATATCAGTAAGAACTCTGCCACAGTCTAGCAAGGGGTTGAGGGTGGCGTGGGATGAGGAGAGTTAGGAAGAGAGGCGTGGTTGGTACTCCTTTAGCAGGGAAGGAACACAGCAGCCTCAAATGGGATTTGAAGATTTAAGTTCTGTTGAGTAATCTATGTTTAAATTCCTTGCAGAAACAAGTGATATTACTGATGCACATCATCAGCACAGTCGCAGCGGTGATTGGCGGAGGGGCTTACTTTGTTTCCCTCTATCTGATGCCGCCCCTGGACACCAATTTCTTCCTAGTGAGTATCTGTCCCATTGGGGGAAAAGGTGCAGCAGCTGGAATAACAGGAGAGGCATTCCCTGAGGATGGAGGGACAAAGGGAGGATGGAGAAGAACGGGGAAAAGGGAGAGAAGGATGGAAGATGGGGGAGTGGGGAAGGAAAGGGATGGAGGAGAGAGGTGGCTGGATGGAGAGGGTGGAGAATGGATACAGCAGGGATGGAGGGAGAGGAGGATGAAGGGAGAGTGGTGCAGTGGTTGAGGGAAGGGGTAGAGGAAGAGCAGAGGATGGATAGAGTGGGGATGAAGGGAGAGTGGTACAGTGGAGAGGAGGGTTGGAGACAGTGGGGGATGGAAGGAGAGGGGGGGAAGGAAGGGGGTGAGTAGAGAGAATGAGATGGAGAAGGGGGCTGGAGGGAGAGGGGGGAGACGGAGGGAGAATTGAATATATAAGTAACAAGGTTTACTGCAGCTGTACAGGGCCTTTATTGGGACCACATTTGGAATACTGTGCACAGGTTTGGTCTGACTAGAAAAAAGACACAATTACTTTTGGAGCAGTTCTGAGAAGAGTCACTTTATTCATTCTTGGGAGGAGGGAGGGCTTTAGTTTAAGAAGGAAGGTTGAGCAGGTTGATAACCATGGGAGTTTAGAATACTGAAAGACATTCTTATTGAAACATCAGATACTGAGGGCACTTGATTGGGCAGATTCTGGGAGTTTTCCAATGTGGCAGAGACTAGAACTCTGCTCAATTTGAGAATCAAGGATCTCCCCTTTAAGACAGATAAGAGTGGGGGTGGAGAGAGAGAGAGGAGGAGGGAGAGAGGAGAGCAGTGCTCAGGAGGGGGAGAGTGAGAGCTAGTGTAAGAGGTGGGGATGGGCATTTGTCATTGGAGACAGTGATTAGGATGTAGTGAGTGGGAGAATGAGAGTCAATGTTCAGGAAGAATTTCCGAGAGAGAGTATGCTGAGGAGAGAGGCTGACAGATGGTTACTGCTTGGTAGGTTGAGAGAGTGTTTCAGACATATGGAATCCTCATCCCTGTCTGTCTCTGAGAGAGGCTTTATTGAGCCAAACAGAAATAGTAGTCTACAGTACTTGCCTCATGGCAGAGTTACATTACAGTTCTGTAATACAGTCAGTAAGATTGCATTTTCACAGGAGTGAGTGTGAAAGGAGAGTGAGAGAAACAAACAGTACTTGAGTGGGAAGGATTGTTTGGATATTGGCAAATCTGTGGTTGAGGTGCGAAAAAATAAACTGCTGAGTGGAGGTCCCAAACCAGGGTGGCTGAGGTGTCTGTGTCTTTTACAGATAGGACCTTTGGTGTTGGTTTTCTTCCTCATGGTGTTGTGCTTTCTGGAATTTGTCATCGCCTCCTTGGTCTTGTTCCTTCACTGCACACTCATTGTACACGATTATCACGGTAAGATGGAGTCAGAAATGTTGGAGTGGATGGGACAGTGTCACTGTTGCGTTGTTCTCTGCGTTAAAACCTCTTAGCACCCTGATGAGCCCTTTTCCAATTGGACGTGGAGGAGGAGAAATTTCTTCACTCAGGAGTGTGAATATTTGAATTTCTGTACCCCAGAGAGCTGTAGATGCTCAGTCATTGAGATTGTTCAAGCCTGAGATTGAGGGATTTTTTGGGACACATGGAATGAAGGGATACGGGAGTTAAGGCAGGAAGAGATCAGGAAAAACCTTATTAATTAGGGGAGCAGGCTCAAACAGTCTTCGCCTGCTCTGATTTCTTATGTAACCTCCAGTGTCTACTCCTCTTCCTGTCACTGTAACCTCCTCCAGCCCCAACAAACCTCACTATCTCTGTAACCTCCTCCAGTCCCTACACCCCTCCCTATCTCTGTAACCTCAACCAGCCCCACACCCCTCCCAACTCTGTCACCTCCTCCAGCCCCTACAACCCTATCTCCATATCTCTCTCCAGCCCCTACACCCCTTCCTATCTGTGTAACCTCCTGCAACCCGTACAATCCTTTGTATCTCTATAATCTCTTCTAGCCCCTACACCCTTCTGTATCTCTGTAACCTGCTCCAGCCCCACATGCTTCCATATTTCTGTAACCTCCAGCCCCTACCACCCTCCTTATCTCTGTAACATATTCCAGTCCCAACAACTTCCCTATCTCTAACCTCTTGCAACCCTGAACCCCTCCCTATCGCTGTAACCTCCACCAGCCCCTACACCCCTCCCTTTGTCTATAACTTCCTGCAACCCCTACACTTCCTAACACCCCTCCCTATCTCTGTAACCTTCTCCAGCCCCTACAAGTCTCGTTATTTCTTTAACCTTCTCCAGTCTCTTCACCTCTCCCTATCTGTGACCTCCTCCAACCCCTACACCTCTTCCTATCTCTGTAACCTCCTCCAGCCCGTACATCCGTCCCTACACCGTAACCTCCTCCCGTCACTACAACTCACCCTATGTAACCTCCTCCAACCCCTACAATTCTATCTCTGTAACCTCTTGCAACCCTACACCCTTCTCAATCTCTGCAACCCTGCAACCTCAACAACCCTTCCTAGCTCTATAACCTCATCCAACCTCTGTGACCTTCCCGCTCTCTGTAACCTCCAGCCCCTGCACCCATCCCTATCGCTGTAACCACCTCCAACTCCTACACCCGCCCACGTATCTGTAACCTGCTCCAGCCCCTAGATCCCTCCCTATAGAACTGTAGAACATTAGAGCACAGAAACAGCCCTTTTGGCCCTTCTTGGCTGTGCCAAACAATTTTTCTGCCTAGTCCCACTGACCTGTACCTGGACCATATCCCTTCACATCCCTCTCATCCATGTACCTGTCCAAGTTTTTCTTAAATGTTAAAAGTGAGCCCGCATTCAGCACTTTATCTGGTAGCTCATTCCACACTCACACCACTGTCTGTGTGTGAAGAAGCCTCCTCTAATATTCCCTTTAAACTTTTTACCCTTAACTCACGTTCTCTAGTTTTTTTTCTCCCCTAGCCTCAGTGGCAAAAGCCTTTTTGCACTCATTCTATCTATACTCATGATAATTTTATGCACCTCTATCAAATCTCTCCTCATTCTTCTACCTCCAGGGAATAAAGTCCTAACCTATTCAACCTTTCTTCATAACTCACTTTCTCAAATCCTGGCAACATCCTTGTAAACATCCTTGTAATCGTTAGAGTTTAGAAGAATGAGGGGAGATCTCATTGAGACGTATAAGATGATGAATGGGATGGATAGGATAGAGGTGGAGAGACTCTTCCCGCTCAAAAAAGACAGTAGGACTAGGGGGCACAGCCTCAAGATAAAGGGGAGGCGGTTTAGAACGGAGTTGAGGAGGAACTTCTTCACTCAAAGGGTGGTGAATCTCTGGAATTCTCTGCCCGTTGAAGTGGTGGAGGCTGCCTCGCTAAATATTTTTAAGAAGCGGGTTGATGGGTTTTTGATAAGATAAGGGATTAAGGGTTATGGGGAGAGGGCGGGAAAGTGGAACTGAGCCACGACAGATCAGCCATGATCTTATTGAATGGCGGGGCAGGCTCGAAGGGCTAGATGGCCTACTCCTGCTCCTATTTCTTATGTTCTTATGTTCTTAAACCATCTCTGCACTCTTTCAACCTTATTAATATCCTTCCTGTAATTAGGTGACCAAAACTGCATACAATACTCTAAATTCGGCCACACCAATGTCTCAGACACCTCGTAAGAAGTCTGACAACACCAGGTTTAAGTCCAACCGATTTATTTGATAGTAAACTCACAAGCTTCTGAGGTTCCCCTCTTCGTCAGGTGAATGGAGAGTTCTGGCCTCAGACAGTACATATAACATGAGGATGTGTCTAGGGCGGTGGATAGAGGAGAGCCGGTGGATGTGGTCTTTCTAGATTTTCAGAAGGCGTTTGACAAAGTGCCTCACAAGAGGTTATTGCAGAAGGTCAAGGGACATGGAGTTGGGGGTAGGGTGTTAGCGTGGATAGAGGATTGGTTGTCAAATAGGAGGCAGAGATTGGGGGTCAACGGGTGCTATTCGGATTGGCGGATGGTGACTAGTGGAGTGCCCCAGGGGTCGGTGCTGGGGCCTCAGCTTTTTACCATTTATATAGATGATCTGGAGGAGGGAACCGAGTGTAGAGTGTCGAAATTTGCTGATGACACCAAGATTGGGGGAACGGCAAATTGTGCGGAGGGTGTGGAGAGTCTGCAGAAGGATCTAGATAGGCTGGGCGAATGGGCCAGGAAATGGCAAATGGAATTTAATGTTGGCAAGTGTGAGGTGGTCCACTTTGGTAGGAAGAATGGTAGGAAGGACTGTTACTTACAAGGCGAAAAACTGCAGCAGGCGACGGTGCAGAGGGACCTCGGGGTCCTTGTGCATGAGTCGCAAAAACCCAGCTTGCAGGTGCAGCAGGTGGTCAGGAAGGCGAATGGGATGCTGGCCTTCATAGCGAGGGGGATTGAATATAAAAGTAGGGAGGTCTTGCTGCAGCTGTATAGGGCATTGGTGAGGCCGCAACTGGAGTACTGTGTGCATTTTTGGGCGCCGCACCTGCGCAAAGATATTTTGGCCTTGGAGGGAGTGCAGAGGAGGTTTACTAGGCTGATACCGGAGTTGAGGGGGTTGAGCTATGAGGAGAGGCTGAATAAACTGGGCTTGTACTCGTTAGAGTTTAGAAGAATGAGAGGAGATCTCATTGAGACATATAAGATGATGAATGGGATGGATAGGATAGAGGTGGAAAGACTCTTCCCGCTCAAAAAAGACAATAGGACTAGGGGGCACAGCCTCAAGATAAAAGGGGTGCGGTTTAGAACGGAGTTGAGGAGGAACTTCTTCACTCAAAGGGTGGTGAATCTCTGGAATTCTCTGCCCGTTGAAGTGGTGGAGGCTGCCTCGCTAAATATTTTTAAGACGCGGGTTGATGGGTTTTTGATAGGAGAGGGGATTAAGGGTTATGGGGAGAGGGCGGGAAAGTGGAACTGAGCAGCGACAGATCAGCCATGATCTTATTGAATGGCGGGGCAGGCTCAAAGGGCTGGATGGCCTACTGCTGCTCCTATTTCTTATGTAACAGCACAGACAGTTTACAGATTACTGATTAGAATGCGAATCTTTACACCTAACCTGCTATTCAAGTCTTAAAGTGGCTAACAATGTGAGTGGAAGGAGCACTGAGCACAGGTTAAAGAGATGTGTATTGTCTCCAGACAGTACAGTAAGTGAGGTTTTGCAAACCCAGGCAAGTCATGGGGGTTACAGATAGTGCGACATGAACCCAAGATCCCTGTTGAGACCGTCCTCGTGTGCGGAACTTGGCTGTCAGTTTCTGCTCAGCGACTCTGTGCTGTTGTGTGTTGTGAAGGCCACCTTGGAGAATGCTTACCCGAAGGTCGGAGGCTGAATGCCCGTGACCACTGAAGTGTTCGCCAACAGGAAGGGAACAGTCTTGCCTGGTGATTGTCGAGCGATGTCACCTGCGCAAGGATATTTTGGCCTTGGAGGGAGTGCAGAGTAGGTTTACTAGGCTGATACCGGAGTTGAGGGGATTGAGCTATGAGGAGAGGCTGAATAAACTAGGCTTGTACTCGTTAGAGTTTAGAAGAATGAGGGGAGATCTCATTGAGACGTATAAGATGATGAATGGGATGGATAGGATAGAGGTGGAGAGACTCTTCCCGCTCAAAAAAGACAGTAGGACTAGGGGGCACAGCCTCAAGATAAAGGGGAGGCGGTTTAGAACGGAGTTGAGGAGGAACTTCTTCACTCAAAGGGTGGTGAATCTCTGGAATTCTCTGCCCGTTGAAGTGGTGGAGGCTGCCTCGCTTTTTAAGAAGCGGGTTGATGGGTTTTTGATAAGAGAGGGGATTAAGGGTTATGGGGAGAGGGCGGGAAAGTGGAACTGAGCCACGACAGATCAGCCATGATCTTATTGAATGGCGGGGCAGGCTCGAAGGGCTAGATGGCCTACTCCTGCTCCTATTTCTTATGTTCTTATGTTCATTCATCCGTTGTCGTAGCATCTGCATGGTCTCCCCAATGTACCATGCTTCGGGACATCCTTTCTTGCAACGTATTAGGCAGACAACGTTGGCCGAGTTGCAAGTGTATTTACTGTGTACCTGGTGGATGGTATTCTCACGTGTGATGATGTCATCCACGTCGATGATCCAGCACGTCTTGCAGAGGTTGTTGTAGTATTGTGGTCACTGTTCTCCTGAAGGCTGGGTAGTTGGCTGCGAACAATGGTCTGTTTGAGGTTGTGCGGTTGTCTGAAGGCAAGAAGTGGGGGTATGGGGATGGCCCTAGCAAGATGTTCGTCTTCATCAATGATATGTTGAAGACTCCGGAGAAGATGTCGTAGCTTCTCCGCTCCGGGGAAGTACTGGACAACGAAGGGTACTCTGTCCACCGTGTCCCGTGTTTGTCTTCTGAGGAGGTTGGTGTGGTTT
The DNA here is from genome assembly GCF_965287045.1 of Carcharhinus amblyrhynchos. NCBI lineage: Eukaryota > Metazoa > Chordata > Chondrichthyes > Carcharhiniformes > Carcharhinidae > Carcharhinus > Carcharhinus amblyrhynchos. The sequence continues at coordinate 75,822,103 of NC_137336.1, read as the reverse complement.
TTCGCTGTGGCACATTGGAACTGTCGATCGATGAGTTGAGCACCATATCCTGTTCTTATGAGGGCATCTGGAGGTGTCTGTCACGATCCTCCTCATCTGAGCAAATCCTGTGTATATGGAGGGCTTGTCCATAGGGAATGGCTTCTTTAACGTGTTTAGGGTGGAAGCTGGAGAACTGGAGCATTGTGAGGTTGTCTGTGGGCTTGCGATGCAGTGAGGTGCTGAGGTGACCGTCCTTGATGGAGATGCGGGTGTCCAAGAATGCAACCGATTCTGGGGAATAGTCCATGGTGAGTCTGATGGTGGGGTGGAACTCGTTGATATCATCATATAGTTGTTTCAGTGATTGTTCACCATGAGTCCAAAGGAAGAAAATGTCATCAATGTATCTAGTGTATAGCATCGGTTGAAGATCCTGTGCAGTGAAGAAGTCCTGTTCGAACCTGTGCATGAAGATGTTGGCATATTGAGGTGCGAATTTGGTCCCCATGGCCATTCCGCGTGTGGATGAAAAACTGGTTGTTGAAGGTGAAATTGCATCTGGAAGCTGGCTGTTGTCAGCATTGAGTACTGAGGCAGTTGCAGTGATGCCATCGTCGTGGGGGATGTTGGTGTAGAGCGCCGAGACATCCATTGTGACGAAGAGTGTCCCTGGTTCAACTGCTCATTGTGTGCTGAGTTTCCGTAGGAAGTCCGTAGTGTCGCGACAAAAGCTGGAGGTTCTTTGTACAATGGGTTTCAGGGTTCCCTCGACATAGCTGGAGAGGTTCTTACACAGGGTCCCATTGCCCGATACATACAACCTCACCATAACATTCCGATTCTTATACTCAATACTTTGATTTATAAAGGCCAATGTACCAAAAGCACTCTTTACAACCCTACCTACCTGTGACGCCACTTTTAGGGAATTATGTATCTGTGTTCCCAGATCCCTCTGTTCTACTGCATTCTTCAGTGTTCTACCATTTACCTTGTAGGTTCTACCTTGGTTTGTTCTTCCAAAGTGCAATACCTCACACTTGTCTGCATTAAACGCCATCTGCCATCTTTCAGCCCATTTTTCTAGCTGATCTGAATCCTTCTGCAAACTTTGAAAACCTTCCTCATTGTCCACTACACCTCCAATCTTTGTATCATCAGCAAATTTGCCGATCCAGTTTACCACATTATCATCCAGATCATTGATATAGATGACAAACAACAATGGACCAGCATTGATCCCTGTAGCACACCACTAGACATAGGCCTCCACTCAGAGAAGCAATCCTCCACTACCACTCTCTGGCTTCTTCCGTTGTCTAATCTAGTTTACTACCTCTCCATGTATACCTAGCGATTGAGCCTTCCTAACTAACCTTATCAAAGACCTTACTGAAGTCCACGTAGACAACATCCACTGCTTACCTTCATCCACTTTCCTGGTAACCTCCTCGAAAAACTCTAATGGATTGGTTAAACATGACCTACCATGCACAAAGCCATGTTGACTCTCCGTAATAAGTCCCTGTCCATCTAAATGTTTGTAGATCCTATCTCTTAGTACTCCTTCCAATAATTTACTAGTACTGACGTCAAATTTACTGGCCTATAATTTCCCGGATTACTTTTTGAGCCTTTTTTAAACAATGGAACAACATGAGCTATCCTCCAATCATCTGGCACCTCACCCGTGGATACCGACATTTTAAATATATCTGCCAGGGCCCCTGCAATTTCAACTGTAGTCTCCTTCAAGGTCCGAGGGAATACCCTGTCCGGTTCTGGGAATTTATCTACTCTGATTTGCCTCAAGACAGCAAGCACCTCCTCCCCTTTAATCTGTATAGGTTCCATGACCTCCCTACTTGTTTGCCTTATTTCCATAGACTCCATGCCAGTTTCCTTAGTAAATACAGATGCAAAAAACCCATTTAATGTCTCCCCCATTTCTTTTGGTTCCACACATAGCCGACCGCTCTGATCTTCAAAAGGACCAATTTTATCCCTTACTATCCTTTTGCTCTTAATATACCTGTTGAAGCTCTTAGGATTATCCTTCACCTTGACTGCCAAAGCAACCTCATGTCTTCTTTTAGCCCTCCTGATTTCTTTCTGAAGTAGTTTCTTGCACTTTTTATATTCCTCAGGCATCTTATTTGCTCCCTGTTGCTTATACATGTCATACATCTCTCTGTTCTTCTTTATGTCTCTCTATCTCTGTAATCTCCTCCAGCCTCTACACCCCTCCCTATCTCTGTAACCTCCTGCAACCACTACAACTCTCCTTATCTCTGTAACCCCTCCAGCCCCCACACCCTGTCTCTGTAACCTGCTCCAGCCCTGATACCTCTCCCTGTACCTGTAACCTCCTCCAGCCCCCACAACTCTCCCTATCTCTGTAGCCTTCTTCAGACCCTACAATCCTCCTTATCTCTGAAACCTCCTCTGCCCTCTACACCCCTGCCTATCCCTGTAACTGCCTCCAGCTCGCACACTCCTCCCTATCTAACCTCCTGCAGCCCCATCTCTGTACTTCCCACAGCCCTTCCTATCTCTGTAACCACCTCCAGTCCCAAAACCCTCCCCATCTCTAACCTCCTCCAGACCTTCCCTATCTCTGTAATTTCCTTCAGCCCTCCCTATCTCTGTAACCTCCTTCATTCATAAGAACATAAGAAATAGGAGCAGGAGTAGGCCATCTAGCCCTTTGAGCCTGCCCTGCCATTCAATAAGATCATGGCTGATCTGTCGTGGCTCAGTTCCACATTCCCGCCCTCTCCCCATAACCCTTAATCCCCTCGCTTATCAAAAACCCATCAACCCGTGTCTTAAAAATATTTAGCGAGGCAGCCTCCACCACTTCAACAGGCAGAGAATTCCAGAGATTCACCACTCTTTGAGTGAAGAAGTTCCTCCTCAACTCCGTTCTAAACCGCCCCCCCTCTTTATCTTGAGGCTGTGCCCCCTAGTCCTTTCTGAGTGGGAAGAGTCTCTCCACCTCTATCCTATCCATCCCATTCATCATCTTATATGTCTCAATGAGATCTCCCCTCATTTTTCTAAACTCTAACGAGTACAAGCCTAGTTTATTCAGCCTCTCCTCATAGCTCAACCCCCTCAACTCCAGTATCAGCCTAGTGAACCTCCTCTGCACTCCCTCCAAGGCCAAAATATCCTTGCGTAAGTACGGCGACCAAAACTGCACACAGTACTCCAGTTGCAGCCTCACCAATGCCCTATACAGCTGCAGCAAGACCTCCCTACTTTTATATTCAATCCCCCTCGCTATGAAGGCCAGCATCCCATTAGCCTTCCTGACCACCTGCTGCACCTGCAGGCTGGGTTTTTGCGACTCATGCACAAGGACCCCGAGGTCCCTCTGCACCGTCGCCTGCTGCAGTTTTTCGCCACGTAAGTAATAGTCCTTCCTACCATTATTCCTACCAAAGTGGACCACCTCGCACTTGCCAACATTAAATTCCATTTGCCAGTTCCTGGCCCATTTGCCCAGCCTATCTAGATCCTTCTGCAGACTCTCCACACCCTCCGCGCAATTTGCCGTTCCACCAATCTTGGTGTCATCAGCAAATTTCGACACCATACGCTCGGTTCCCTCCTCCAGATCATCTATATAAATGGTAAATAGCTGAGGCCCCAGCACCGACCCCTGGGGCACTCCTCCACATCCCTACCAATCTGTCAGTTCCTCCAGCCGAACCCCTTCCTATCTGTAACCTCTTGCAATCCTATGTTAAACTCCTTTAACCCCTACACCCCTCCTTATCTCTGTAATCTCCTACAATTCTGATAACCTTCCCTATCGCTATAGCCTCCTCCAGTCCCTACAACCCTCCCTATCTCTGTAACCTCCTGCAATCCCTACAATCCTTCCTATCGCTATATCATCCAGCCCCTACATCCCTCCCTATATGTAACCTTCTCTAGCCATTTAAGTTTGCTATCTCCGTAGCTTCTTCCAGCCCCTACTTCCCCCTCTATCTCTGTAACCTTCTCCAGCCCCTGCTCCCCTCTCTGTGTAACCTCCTGCAACCCTCAGATCTGTTAACTTCCTCAAATCACTCCACCCCTCCATCTCTATATTCTACTCCAACCCCTACACCACACCCTATCTCTGTAATCTCCTCCAGCCTCTACAAACTTCCCTGTCTCTGTACTCTCTCCAGCCACTACACCCCTCCTATCTCTAAAACCTCCTGCGATTCCTACAACCCTTCCTATCTCTATAACCTTCTCCAGCTCCTACACCCCTTTCTCTGTAATCTCCTCCAGCCCCTATATCTCTTTAACCTCCTCCAGCCCCTACAAACCTCCCTATATCTGTAGCCTCCATCAGTCCCTACATCCCTCCCTATTTCTGTATCTCTTAGATCTCTGCAATTTCCAGCTCTGGCATCCTGCACATTCCTGATTTTAATGGCAGTTGTGCCTTCAGATACTACCACTCCTGAGTTTCTCCAGTTTTCTTTCTCTTTTGGATGTTCTTTAAAATCTACTTCTTGACCAAGCTTCTGGCCATGTCCTCACATTTCCTGAGGCAATTCAGGGTGCAACTGTGTAAAGCATCTTGAAACATTTTTACTATGTTAAAATTGCATGTTGAATGCTGAGCATTGTCCTGTGGTTCACAGGCTCAACTGTGAATATGTTGAGGTTAGGCTGAAGGGAGAGGAGGTTTGTGTGAAGTTGTGCTGTGTACTTGTTAAGAAAAATTGTAAGCAATTTCCATTTTGATCCTTTTAGTTATGAGCTCCCATAAACATTTGACAACTCACCATTAAAATTGGGCATCACTGAAAGAGCCAGGAAGACAGGAAGGCCACCAGAGAGACTCAAGATAATTGGCACTCTGCGTCTCTATATACAGCCTTGCCCAAGTCTCCAAGCTGGATGGGTGTTAGAGGCCATATGGCAAGATAGTGAAGAATACTAAGATTGGAGGGAACAAGTTGAATCCTTTTGCCTTTGTGAGGAAGAAATAATTCCTCCACTAAGGCCCTTGCTTGTACTTGGTTTGATCAAAGAGGCTTTTTTTTCTATCAAAAGGAGACAGCACTGTATGCAGCAGTCTCATACTGTATTTTCACCAGGAGGGATGGCCTCCAACCAAAACAGTGTTCAATTTTACATCTAAATTATTAAATTTTATTCACATGAGAAAGCACTGTCCATACTGATTTTTCGGTCTCAATTTGAGAGTAGCTTTCAGTTAGATTTCCCCTTATCACCTTACCATCGCTGCTGTTGAGACCTGTAGGAACGTCAGGGGGGTTGTTTCTCCCCTTGTGGGAGACTTTCGGATCAGAGGGCAGAATGAGTTGTGAGGTTCCATTGAAGACACAGATGAGGAGGAATTTCTTCTCAGAGGGTAGTGAACCTGTGGAATTCCTTACCGCAAAGGGCTGTAGAGGCTGGATTGTTCAGTATGTCCAAGCCTGAGATGCAAATGTTTAATCAGTGAGGGAATCGAGGGTTATGGAGGTAAGGCAAGAAAGTGGGAGTTGAGGATTATCAAATCAGTCATGATCTCATTGAAAGGCGAAGCAGAGTCAATGGGCCAAATGGCCTCCTACTGTTGCTACCTTTTGTGTATGTTTCACTGGTTGTGGTAGGGGCAGATAGGATGGGGCAACCAGGAGAAATGAGGCAGTACACAGATAGATAGCACACTGCTATGTACAGGATGAGTTAATTAGTGAAACTTAGTGGACAGGGAGCTTTTTCATTCACTCCTGTTTGGAATTGCTTGATCATTCACTGGGCACACTTCTCAACTCTTTCACCTTATAAATAATGTTGCCACTGTAAACATTTCCTCTTTATTGGAAGACCCAGCATGGTTTCTGAATGCCCCAATTAAATCTACCCCTTAACCTTCTCTCCTCTAAGAACAATTACATCTCCACTTGAAGTAAGTCCCTTGTCTCACTCGAGGAAATGTTCACGACAAGGTTATGGTATTTATTCTGACCATTTTTTGGAGCATAAGATTTTGGTATGAGGACAACAAACAAAAGATCTCAAATTCCACCACAGAAGATCTTGAGAAATATTGAGGTGAGCTTTGGCAATAGAACGTAGAACATTACAATGCAGTACAGGCCCTTCGGCCCTCGATGTTGCGCCGACCAGTGGAACCAATCTAACGACCCTCTAACCTAAACTATTCCAGTGTTATCCATATGCCTATCCACTGACCATTTGAACGCCCTTAAAGTTGGCGAGTCCACAACTGCTGCAGGCAGGGCATTCCATGACCTTACTACCCTCCTGAGTAAAGAACCTACCTCTGACATCCGTCCTATAATTACCACCCCTTAATTTAAAGCCACGTCCCCTTGTGTTAGTCATCACCATCCAAGGTAAAAGGCTCTCACTGTCCACCCTATCTAATCCTTTGATCATCTTGTATGCCTCAATCAGGTCACCTCATAACCATCTTCTCTCCAATGAAAATAACCCCAAGTCCCTCAGCCTTTCCTCATAAGACCTTCCCACCATACCAGGCAACATCCTGGTAAACCTCCTCTGCACCCTTTCCAATGCCTCCACATCTTTCTTATAATGCGGCGACCAGAACTGTACACAATACTCCAAGTGTGGCTGCACCAGAGTTTTGTACAGTTGTAACATGACCTCACGGTTCCGAAATTTAATCCCTCTACCAATAAAAGCTAACACACCGTACACCTTCTTAACAACCTTATTAACCTGGGTGCCAACTTTCAGGGAGTTATGCACATGTACCCCGAGATCTCTCTGCTCGTCAACACTACTAAGAGTCCTTCCATTAGCCCTATATTCTGTACTCCTGTTACTCTTACCAAAGTGAATCATCTCACTTTTCCGTATTAAACTCCATCTGCCACCTCTCGGCCCAGCTCTGCAGCTTATCTATGTCCCTCTGCAAACTTGTAACATCCATCTTCACTGTCTACAACTCCTCCAACTTTGGTGTCATCAGCAAATTTACTAATCCATCCTTCTACACCCTCATCTAGGTCATTTATAAAAATGACAAACAGCAGTGGCCCCAAAACAGATCCTTGAGGTACACCACTTGTAACTGAACTCCACGTTGAATATTTCCCATCAACTACCACCCTCTGTCTTCTATCAGCTAGCCAATTCCTGATCCAAACTGCTAAATCACCCTCAATCCCATGCATCTGCAATATCTACATGGGATAAGAGTCATGCTAGTTTCTAATCCTGATAAAAGACAATCTGAGATTTGTTAAACTAATCTGTAGTTCTGTCAATTCCCCCATTCCAGAAAATTATCACTGGTGTAGCAGTTATGTGGAGATTGAGGGGCCTTGGGTAGTTGGGGTCCAGTACATAGGCCATGACACAGTTTAGAAGGGGAATTGGTCTCTGAATAACATCCTTTGAAGTGTACCCCAGCCCACCACAAACCACCCTCCGACCCACTCCACACAGCACCCGGTGCTCCAGTTTCCTCCCACGGTCCAAAGATGTGTGGTTAGGCTGATTGACCATGCTAATAAAATTGCCCCTTAGTGTTCTGAGATGTGTAGGTTAGAGGGATTAGTGGGTAAAATATATAGGGATATGGGGGTAGAGCCTGGGTGGGATTGTGTTTGGTGCAGACTTGATGAGCCAATGGCCTCTTTCTACACTGTAGGGTTTCTATTTCTAAGTGTAGGGTCATAATAAGGGGTCTGCCATTTGGACTGAGGTGAGCAAAATTTCTTCATTCAGAGGGTTGTGAATCTTCAGAAATCTACCCACTGTTCAGTCATTGAGCGTATTCAAGATGGAATTCTGATAACAGGTCAGCAACATGGAAGATTAACTGTGTCTCGTCATTGTATTTTCGACACCTGAAGTTTTTCTGTTGTGGAGTTGAAAAGATCTTTGGGAATTAAGGGAAATGAAAGGATACGAGAAAGTAGAGTCACCTTCAGTCACAATCAGTTTCTGCACATATTGACAAAAAATAAATATTCAACACTGTGATTAGCATTGATAATTATTAATTATTACAACGGTACATAAATTTCAGCGGGGGGTGGGGTAGTGTAGATTAGCTGGACACCACTGCCATATTAAGGCCAGAGAAGAGGGGCAGGTGCTTTTTGGAGATGCTCAGGAGCTCCCATATCTCTGCACCAACATGATTTGTAGTCCAGTTTACACAAGTTCTACAGAGGATGGTGAAACAGCCAGTAAGAAATTACTCCAAGGCTAGTTTTGAACTGACTGCGAGCAGGTAAGACTGGCTGGGAGAGATGCAGCTGCTAAGAGTAAGATGGAGAACAGGATGGGTAACAGGACATTGGTACAACCACAGAGATGGAAAGGGAAACTAGGATCCTGAGTTTGTTCAATCCCTGTGTGCTGGGCACTACCAGTCACTGTTGCAATCCCGCTGGATGAATGATGAAATGGAGGTGGTAAAAGCCAAATACAGTGAAATGCTCAGTCATGGTGAAGGTTTTGACCATAAATAGGGGTCAGTGAGTCCAAGTGTCAAGCTAAAAAAGTTGTTGAAAGTTCAGTGATGACCTGAGGGGTACAGACTTGCTGGTTAACAGTGGGACATCTCAGGACACTCAGTGTCAAACAACGAGCTTCTTTCCTTTGCTCCATTTCGGTCATAAGTTACAAAAAAGACCATTATGGCACAGTGTGGAGGGGGGCCATTGACCCTCATTGATTTGCTGGCTCTTTCAAAACACTCTTTCACCAACTATCTTTAAAATATTTCCACCACTGGAAATGATTCCTTCTTTACTTACTAGATCCAAAAACCTTCATGATTATGAAAGTTTTGATTAAATTTCCTCTTTAGCCTTCTTTGCTGTGAGGAGAACAATCACAGTTTGTGCAGATTCTCCACTTTGTGGATTAGTGCTCCACGGGCTTGGCGACCCATTCCTGAAGTATGCTGCCACTTTTCAATTCTTACCAATTTCGTGAGCGTAAGAGCTTGATGTGAAGATAGCAAACTAAAACAGATATGAAGAACTCCACTACAGAGAAGAGCATGAGGAATACTACAATGATCATTGGTGATGCCTGCATGGAACAAGAGGGGGCACTGGTCAGCTTCTAACTACAGTAGAGGGGAGCCTGAGATTTGGGGGAGAAAACCTCAGCAGAATGTTCAGTACAATATACAATGGAGTTGAGGAGGAACTTCTTCACTCAAAGGGTGGTAAATCTCTGGAATTCTCTGCCCGTTGAAGTGGTGGAGGCTACCCCGCTAAATATATTTAAGTCACGGGTAGATAGGTTTTTGACAGACAAGGGAATTACGGGTTATGGGGAGAGGGCGGGAAAGTGGAACTGATCCACTTCAGGTCAGCCATGATCTTATTGAATGGCGGGGAAGGCTCGAAGGGCTAGATGGCCTACTCCTGCTCCTATTTCTTATGTAACTCAAATCCATTGTAGAAACAAGACACAGGAGGTGCTTCGAGCCTGCTCCGCCATTCATTTTGATCATGGCTGATCATCAAATTCAATATCCTGATTCCCCCTCTCCCCCATATCTCTCGATCCCTTTAGCCCCAAGAACTATATCTAATTTGTTCTCAAAGTCACACAACATTTTGACCTTGACTACTTTTTGTGTCAGGAACTTTCTCTCAAATCCATTATCAAGGACTTTATAGCAAAGCATCTAAAAAGCAGTGGCAGCATTGGACAGAGTCAGAATGGATTTATGAAAGGAAAATCATGCTTGACAAATCTGTTGGAATTCTTTGAAGATGTAACTAGTCAAGTGGACGGAGTGAACCAGTCAATGTGGTAAATTTGGACTTTCAGAAAGCATTTGACAGAGTCCCGCACAAGAGATTATCATACAAGATTAAAGCGCATGAGATTGGGGAATTGTATTGAAATGGATAGAAAACTGGTTGGTGGAGAGGAAGCAGAGTAGGAATTAATGGGCGCTTTCCAAATTGACAGGCAGAAACTTGTGGAATGCCACAGAGATCAGTGTTGGGACCCCAGCTATTTACAATATATATTAATGATGTGGATGAATGAACAAAATGTAACATCTCAAAATTTGCAGATAATACTAAGTTGGGTGGGAGGATGAACTGTGATGAGGATGTAGAGATCCTTCAGAATGATCTGGACTTGGTGGATGAGTGGGCTAATGAGTGGCATAATATAACTATTATTTGGATAAATGTGAGGTTATTCACTTTGGAAGCAAAAACAAGACCACAGACTACTACCCGAATGGCTGTAAATTGGGAGAGGGGAGTGTGCAGTGGGACCTGGGTGTCCTTCTGCACCAGTCACTGAAGGTAAGTATTAGGTGCAGCAGGTGGTAAAGGAGGAAAATGGCATGTTGGCCTTCATCGCAAGTGATTTTGTGGACAAGAGCAGGGATGTGTTGTTGCAATTATACAGGGCCTTGGTGAGGCAATACCTAGACTATTGTGGGCAGTTTTGGTCTCCTTTCTGAGGAAGGATGTTCTTGGACTCAAGGAGTGCAGCGAAGGTTTATCAGGCCAAATCCAAGGATGGTGGGACTGGAGTTCAGACGAATAAGGGGGGATCTCATAGAGACTTATAAAATTCTAACAGAGATGCACAGAGGATATTCCCAGTGGTGGGGGGAGTCCAGAATTGGGGTAACAGTCTGAGGATTCAGGGTAGACCATTTCGGAATGAGGTGAAGAGATATTTCTTCTCCCAAAGAATGGTGAGCCTGTAGAATTCCTTACCACAGGAAGTAGTTGATGCCAAAACATTGAATGAATTTAAGACATGGCTAGATAGAACAGAACAAAGAACAGTACAGCACAGGAAACAGGCCCTTCGGCCCTCCAAGCCTGTGCCGTGCATCGGTCCAACTGGACCATTCGTTTGTTTCCCTCCATTCCCAGGCTGCTCATGTGTCTATCCAGATAATTCTTAAACGATGCCAGTATGTTTGCCTCCACCACCCTACTTGGCAGCGCATTCCAGGCCACACCACCCTCTGTGTAAAAAAAATGTCCCTCTGATATCAGAGTTATACCTTGCCTATCTCACCTTGAGCCTGTGACCCCTCGTGATCATCACCTCCGACCTGGGAAAAAGCTTCCCACTATTCACCCTATCTATACCCTTCATAATTTTGTACACCTCTATTAGGTCTCCCCTCATTCTCCATCTTTCCAGGGAGAACAACCCAGTCTACCCAATCTCACCTCATAGCTAAGCCCGTCCATACCAGGCAACATCTTGGTAAACCTTCTCTGCATTGTCTTTAAAGCCTCCATGTCCTTCTGGTAGTGCGGCGACCAGAACCGGAATATGGCCTAACCAGCGTTCTATACAGCTGCAACATCAGACTCCAGCTTTTATACTCAATACTCCGTCCTATAAAGGCAAGCATACCATATGCCTTCTTTACCACCTGTGCTGCCACCTTCAGGGATTTGTGGACTTGCAGACCTAGCTCCCTCTGTGTTTCTATACTCTTGATGGCCCTGCCATTTATTGTATAGCTCCCCCCTACATTAGTTCTACCAAAATGCATCACCTTGCATTTATCTGGATTAAAGTCCATCTGCCATTTCTCTGCCCAATTTTCCAGCCTATCTATATCCTGCTGTATTGTCTGACAATGTTCATAGCCATCCGCAAGTCCAGCCATCTTCGTGTCATCTGCAAACTTGCTGATAACACCAGTTACACCTTCCAGATCATTTATATATATCACAAATAGCAGAGGTCCTAGTACAGAGCCCTGCGGAACACCACTGGTCACGGATCTCCAGCCGGAAAAAGACCCTTCGACTACTACCCTGTCTCCTGTGGCCAAGCCAGTTCTCTACCCATCTAGCCACCTCTCCTTGTAGCCCATGAGCTTTAACCTTCTTAACGAACCTGCCATGAGGAACTTTGTCAAATGCCTTACTGAAATCCATATAGATGGCATCCACGGCCCTTCCTTTGTTGACCGTTTTTGTCACCTCCTCAAAAAACTCTACCAAATTATTAAGGCACAACCTCTCTCTTACAAAGCCATGCTGTCTATCACTAATGAGACTGTTCCATTCTAAATGCGCAAACATCTTATCTCTAAGAATCCTCTCCAACAACTTCCCTACCACAGATGTCAAGCTCACCGGGTTATCCCTACTACCGTTCTTAAATAATGGTACCACATTCACTATCCTCCAATCCTCAGGGACCTCACCTGTGTCCAGTGAAGAGACAAAGATTTCCGTCAGAGGCCCAGCAATTTCATCTTTTGTCTCCCTGAGCAGCCTAGGATAGATGCCATCAGAACCTGGGGATTTGTCAGTTTTAATGTTCCCCAAAAAAACCTAACACTTCCTCCCTTGTAATGGAGATTCTAACGGGTCAACAGCTCCCTCTGAGACACTCCCAGTCAACACGTCCCTCCTTTGTGAATACTGATGCAAAGTATTAATTTAGGATCTCCCCTATTCCCTTGGGTTCTAAATAAAGCACTTGGAGTGAATGGGAACAAAGGTTATGGAGAGAAAGCAAGATCAGGCTATTGAGTTGGATGATCAGCCATGATTGTAACGAATGGAGGAGCAGGCTCGAAAGGCCAAATGGCCTCCTCCCGCTATCTTCTATGTTTCTATGTAACATCATCCACCACAATCACTTCAAAGCTTGAAGCAACTTTAGTACTTTGACTAACACTGAGTAAGGGCTTTAAGGAAATTAAAATCATTCCAACATTTGCAAACCAATACAACAAGTGATCACCATTAATCTTTAAACACACACCGACACATGGTCATAGAACCATAGAAAATTACAGCACTGAAGGAGGTCATGCAGCCCATCTTGTCCATGCCAGCCTGAGGACACCCAAGTGCCCTATCTAATCCCACCTTCCTTCAGCAGTCCATAGCTTTGTAGCTTACAGCATTTAAGATGCAGAACCAGGTACTTTTTTATTATCTCTGCCTCTACCATCAACTCAGGCCAAATTCTACCCACCGCGCTCTGTGTAAAAAAAAAAGTCCTTCCTCATGTTCCTTCTACAACTACTGCCACTTATCCCGAATCTATTTTCCCTGGTTCTCGAATTTGCCACCAAGGGAAATAATTTTATCCTGTCCACTCTATTTTCTCCCTTCTCTATCAAGTCATTCTTCAGCCTTCCTCGTTCCAAGGAAAATAACCCTAACCACTCTAATCTCTCCTCATAACTACACTTTTTCAGCCCTGACAACATTCTTGTAAACCTCCTCTGCACTCTCTCCAGAACAATTACATCCTTCCTGTAATGTGGTGACCAGAACTACACACAATACACCAGTTGTGGCCTCACCTGTGTTTTATACTGTTCCAACATTATATCCTTAATGTTCTGTACTTCTGCCAATGAAGAAGAGCATTCCATATGCTTTCTTTACAATCCTGCCTACTTGAGCTGCTGCCTTTAGGGATTGGTGCACTTACACACCAAGATCTGAACTGCCTTCATAGCGAGGGGGATTGAATATAAAAGTAGGGAGGTCTTGCTGCAGCTGTATAGGGCATTGGTGAGGCCGCAGCTGGAGTACTGTGTGCAGTTTTGGGCGCCGCACCTGCGCAAGGATATTTTGGCCTTGGAGGGAGTGCAGAGGAGGTTTACTAGGCTGATACCGGAGTTGAGGGGGTTGAGCTATGAGGAGAGGCTGAATAAACTAGGCTTGTACTCGTTAGAGTTTAGAAGAATGAGGGGAGATCTCATTGAGACGTATAAGATGATGAATGGGATGGATAGGATAGAGGTGGAGAGACTCTTCCCGCTCAAAAAAGACAGTAGGACTAGGGGGCACAGCCTCAAGATAAAGGGGGGGCGGTTTAGAACGGAGTTGAGGAGGAACTTCTTCACTCAAAGGGTGGTGAATCTCTGGAATTCTCTGCCCGTTGAAGTGGTGGAGGCTGCCTCGCTAAATATTTTTAAGAAGCGGGTTGATGGGTTTTTGATAAGAGAGGGGATTAAGGGTTATGGGGAGAGGGCGGGAAAGTGGAACTGAGCCACGACAGATCAGCCATGATCTTATTGAATGGCGGGGCAGGCTCGAAGGGCCAGATGGCCTACTCCTGCTCCTATTTCTTATGTTCTTATGTTCTTATCTCTCACTTCATCTACCACTCTTAGTACACTTCCATTTATTGTGTATTCCCTATAACCATTTGACCTCCCTAAATGCATTACCTCACATAAATCTATGTTAAATTAATCTGCCATTTTACTGCCCACTTCACCAACCCATCCATATTGTTTTGTAGATTATAGCAATATTTACAACCTGCTATCCACTACTTGGCCACTCGTGTCGTTTGCAAATTTTGCAATTGTGCCTCCACATTCATGTCCAAATCATTAACATATAACACAAACAGCACAGGTCCCAACACCAACCTTGCAGAACACCACTTGAAACAACTTTCCATTCGTAAGGGCATTTACCCTTTACTTCCTGGGACTAAGCCAACTTTGGATCCAATTCTCCACATTACTCTGTATCCCACTGGCCTTTATTTTATGTGGGACCTTGTCAAACACCTTACTGAAATCCACTGCACTACCTTTATCAACCTTGTCACTTCCTCAAACAGTTCAATCAAGTTTGTGAAGCAAGACCTTCCTTTAACAAATCCATGCTGACCATTCTTGACTAATCCATGCCTTTCTATGTGATAGTTAATCCCATCTCTCAGGATAGATTCAACTAATCTACCCACCAACAAAGTAAGAAAAACTGGCCTATAATTGTTTGGCATTTCCTTCAATTCCTTTCTTAGTGAAACTACATTTGCACTATAGGGCAGCATGGTAGCATAGTGGTTAGCACTGTTGCCTCACAGTGCCAGGGGTCGATTCCGCTAGAGTTGCACATTCCTGTCATGTCTTGGTGGGTTTCCTCTCACACTCCAAATATGTGCGGGTTAGATGGATTGGCTGTGATAAGTTGTCCATTAATTTAAGGGGGATTTGCAGGGTAAATATGTGAGGTTACAGGAATAGGACTGTGTGGAATCCTTGTCAGTGCAGGCTCAATGGGCTGAATGGCCTCCTTCTGCACAGTAAGGATTTTATGATCTCTCCAGTACCTCCCCTGCATCTAGTAAGGATTAGAAAATCATCCTCAGAGCATCTGGTATCTCCTCTCTGATCTCTATCAGCAGCCTCGGTAATGGTCCATCAGGTCCTGGAGACTTAGCAACTTTCACAGATTCAATCCTTTCGAGTACTTCCTCTCTCTTTATGATTAATCCATCCAATAGCTCAGTGTTCCTCCTGGATGACTAAATTTGCCCCATCCCTTTCCTTTGTTAACAGTGATAATATATTCATTTAAAACCCTCCCACAGCATCTACATCTACACACAAGTTCCCTTTGTCATCTGAAATGTCCCATTTTTTCCTTAACTTTTACCGTTAATAAAATTGATAAAACATGCAGTTTTCTTTAACTTTACTTGCTAAACTTTTTTTCATGCCCTCTCTTTGATTTCCTTTTTTACTCCATCCCTGCATTTTCTATTTGTTTAGATTATGTGTAGTGCTTAGTTCTTTGCACCTGCTGTATGCTTTCTTTTTCAGTTTGATCTTCCCCTGTATTCCTCTAGACAATGGGGGTGGTCTAGATTTGGCGCCACTATTAGTTTTGGAGGGGACATGTCTATTTTGTACGCTTTGTATTTCAGGATCACATATTTTAGTGCTCCCCACTGGTTTTCAACTGATTTATCTCCTACCAGTTCTATCCAGAACACCTCAGCCAAGTCTCTTCTCAGTCCTCTAAAACTTGCCCTCCCCCAGTTTAAAACAGTGACTCCATCTTTATCTCTGTCCTTTTCTATGGCAGTGCTAAATCTAACTGAATTGTGATCACTATCCTCGATACATTGCTAAGTGTCACTTCACCCATTACTTCCCCAAGAGTAGATCTAGAATTACATCGCCTCTCATTGGGTTTGTCACTAATCGGTTGAAAAATTTCCTGGGGACACTGCGAGAATTCTTTTGCCTCAGTGTCCCTTATATTGTTAAAATCCCAATTGATTTTGGCATAACTAAAGTCTCCTACTATTACTGCCTTCTTATTAATACAGACAGAAATTTGCTTACACGTTTGTTCTAGCTTCTCGTCACTGATAGTCTGATACTGAATCCAGGAAAACTTACCACAAAAAAGTTGAATGGAGTTGTTGGCAAGTAAAAAAGCGAAAGGTTAAATATCACACAGCCTACTGCTGAGAAGTGCCCAGTGATTATGTGTATGATGAGTATGATCCATTTCTGGGAACAGAACAAGAAGCAACACAGAGTTAACAGGAGGCCAACATTTTACAATCCAATGCAAACAAAACACTACAGATGTTGGAGTCCATATAATGTTTTATGGATTCGAAACATTAACTGTATTTCTCTCTCTATAGATGCTACCCTACCTGCTGAAGGTATCCAGCATTCTCTGGTTTTTGTTTTCCAATCCACCCTGGAGAATCATTCAGGATTTCCAAGCCCAATATTATAAGTAGCTTTCTGCCCTCTTCTTTCTGGGACTCAATTTCCAAGCAAATTCAAAACGCTCGAGAGATTGCACTGTTACAGCGTTCCCCTGCCCCTCCACCAGCATTGGGACTGTCACCTTGGTATGATTCACATTCTACAGTAGGCTCAAGGTTATAATCTAGTCAGCACAACACCGGAATAGGTCCACAGCCAGTGGAAGAAGTGACAGCTAAGGTCTCTGATACTTGCAGGAATAATGGAGGGCAAGGTCTTGCCCAGCCACAAACAAATGACAAGTCTCCGAATATTTTGGCCTTGGAGGGAGTGCAGAGGAGGTTTACTAGGCTGATACCGGAGTTGAGGGGGTTGAGCTATGAGGAGAGGCTGAATAAACTAGGCTTGTACTCGTTAGAGTTTAGAAGAACGAGGGGAGATCTCATTGAGACGTATAAGATGATGAATGGGATGGATAGGATAGAGGTGGAGAGACTCTTCCCGCTCAAAAAAGATAGTAGGACTAGGGGGCACAGCCTCAAGATAAAGGGGGGGCGGTTTAGAACAGAGTTGAGGAGGAACTTCTTCACTCAAAGGGTGGTGAATCTCTGGAATTCTCTGCCCGTTGAAGTGGTGGAGGCTGCTTCGCTAAATATTTTTAAGACGCGGGTTGATGGGTTTTTGATAAGAGAGGGGATTAAGGGTTATGGGGGGAGGGCGGGAAAGTGGAACTGAGCCACGACAGATCAGCCATGATCTTATTGAATGCCGGGGCAGGCTCGAGGGGCTGGATGGCCTACTCCTGCTCCTATTTCTTATGTTCTTATGTTCAAAGGGATCTTTTGGAGATGTCTCCCTTCCCACCATCCAAAAAGTCATCAGGACACAATCATCACTCGTGAATGACTATTTCCTACAACAGTCACTCATTCACATTACCATTGCTGAATCCCCATTATCAACATCCTGGGGGTCACCACTGACCAGAAACTCAATTGAACTCGCCATGTAAACACTGTGGCTACAAAAGCAGTCACAGCGTTGGACTGAGGTAAACACAGTAAGAAAAAAGTCCAACAGGTTTATCTGTTAGCAAATGCCACTAGCTTACAGAGCGCTGCTCTTTTGTCAGGTGAGTGGGAGTTCTGTTCACGTAATATATATATATATATATATATATATATAAAATGTATATGTCTTACATGCCCTGTTTACGAACAGAACTCCCACTCAGCTGACGAAGGAGCAACGCTTCGGAAGCTAGTGGCATTTGCTACCAAATAAACCTGTTGGACTTTAACCTGGTGTTGTGAGACTTCTTGCTACAAAAGCAGGTGAGAGGTTAGGAATACTGTAGCCATTAGCTCACTTCCCTATTCCCCAAAGCATGTCCACCATCGACAAGGAGTGTAATGGAATGCTCCCCATTTGCCTGGATGAGTGCGGCTCCAACAACACTCAGGAACATCCAGGACAAAGCAGCCCCGCTTGATCGACACTCTGTTCATCCAATACCTTCAAAAATCAACCCATCCACTACCAATAAAGTGGCAGCTGTGTGGATCATCTACAAAATGCACTGCATCAACTCACCAAGGCTCCATAGACATCACCTTCCAAAACCACAACTGCTACCATCTAGGACAAGGGCAGCAAGTGCACAGGAATACCACATCGAAGTTCCCCTCCAACAGACACCATCCTGGCTTGCAAATATATCAGCCGTTACTTCAAGGTCGCTTGGTCAAAATTCTGGAACACCCTTCCCAACAGTGCATTTGCACCACAGGGATCGCAGCAGTTGAACGTTGCTCACCTTCATTTCAAGGGGAATTAGGGATGGGCAGTAAAACTGCTGGCTGAGCTTTTTTTGGGGGTGACAGGGTGTTCTTCTATTATTCCTCCCTATGGACACCTCCATGTTTTTGCCTGAAAGAGCTCTGTGCCAGGTAAGACCTGTTTTGGGAGCAAGTGGCAAAGTATTATGACTGCATCCTAGTGATCGCATGTTTTATATTGCTTCCAAGCAGAGGTTGTGAGGCATGGATGAAATGACAATGCTATTTACAGGTGTCAGAGGAGTCTGGTGCAGGTTTCAATCAGCACATTTAGTGTACCCTTCGAAACATGCTGAGGACATCTGTTTTCCTTCCTAGGACAGCCTCCCACCCTTCCTGACAGATCCTATCTCCACTGTCCTGCTTCCAGTTCCTCCTTCCCCACTGTCCACTGTCAAGCTTCAGTCGATTTTCTTTGCAGGCTTGTTTGCCACGTTCAGCCTTGGCATTAGTGTTTGCTACCAGCACCCAAACTAAGTGAAATTATGAATTGTTCTCAAGAAAGTGAAAGCAGTAAGGCCTGGAAGAAGTGAAGGGCGCCAGGTCAACACCACTCATATACTTTTGGAAAAGCAAGCATGCTCAATTTTCACTGTGGGAGTTACTTGGGGGCAAAGTTTAATTGCAAAATTGTGGTCATTTAGCAGGCGACTGAGGTATTATCTGCCTTGAAAATGCTGGAAACAGATTCCTAAAGTTCATCCCGATATCAAGAAAGGTTTGGTTTCCTGGTAAACTAACTTCTCCCAACCCACACACTTCCTGCTGCTGACAGAATCAGATGATTCTTGTTACTAAATCAAATACTTACACTGACAGTTGTTTTGGAATATATTAAATTGATTGTTAAGGATCCTGATATCACGTACTGTAAAAGAGACAAATGTAGCTGTTAGATGGCATGTCTGTACTCCCAAAAGCAGTTCCAGTATCTTGTGTCACACATATTGATGCCTCACTGAATGATACTGATCACATCTAGACTGAGAAATTCAGCATGAGTTGCTGTTGTAACTAAGTAAAATAATCCAGATAAATACTGATCTAATCCAGAGAGATGCCATAGAGAGGTACTGATCTAATCCAGAGAGAGAGAGACACCATAGAGAGGTACTAATCTAATCCAGAGAGACGCCATAGGGAGGTACTGATCTAATCCAGAGAGACGCCAAAGAGAGGTACTGATCTAATCCAGAGAGAGAGAGAGAGACACCATAGAGAGGTACTGATCTAATCCAGAGAGATGCCACAGATAGACACTGATCTAATCCAGAGAGACACCATAGAGAGATACTGATCTAATCCAGAGAGAGACCACAGAGAGATACTGATCTAATCCCAAGAGAGAGACCATAGAGAGATTCTGATCTAATCCAGAGGGACACCATATGGAGATACTGATCTAATCCAGACAGACACCATAGAGAGATACTGAAATAATCAGTTGTGAGATGGCATTGAAGATGGTGATGTAATGAAATAAGATGCAGTCAGGAGTTACTGGTCTAAACTGGATGGAGACACTGTTTTGAGAAATGAGGTGTATGGTACTGCATTGTCAGTCAAAATGTTTGGTCTCATTTAGGACTTAAACACAAAATTTTGCATGCGTGAATCAAGTTTGGTGCCTCGCATGACTTCATTTGTAACTATTTATGCCCCTTAACCTTATATCCTTTTCATAGTAGAGCTCTCTTCTCCATGTTCTATCAGTAATCCTGAATAATTTTAATTCTCTATTAGATGCAGGTAGGTGAGCACTTCACAAGTTGCCCCTGCTTCCCCCACCCCTTTATATTTTCAGTTGCACTATTCCTTTCAATTGTACTTTGCACAATCAACTTACCCAGACCCCAGTGAACCAAGGGGCTCCGATAATCGCAGAGTACGAATAGCTCTCTGAAAATATAAGTGGAATGCCAAACAGCATCTCAATCATTCCGATCATTATCTCAACGGCCTATCGATCAGGCATGTTTGTAGAGGAAAGAAAACACAAGTTAATAATGCTATCAGGTGGAGAAAATCTACATTTGAAGACTGATATCACTGATATCACAAAATGACTAATATGTGCAGAATTTTATGCTCCCCTCAAGTTGGGTTCTGAGGCGGAACATGCCAGGAGATGGGATGGGATTGGATTCCTGCTGGGAACCTGTCCAACCAAATCCAGGTTCAATTCACACTTCAGCAGGAAACCCATCCTTGCCTAAATTAAGGCTTGTAAGTGACCACTTCAGGAGCTTTTCCTTCCCAGCTCTGTTTTTAGGCAGACAGGAGCAGGTAGGGTGGGAAAGAAAAATCTTTCTCCATCTTGGGAGAAGGGTGTGCCCTCCTCAATCTAAATCTGTGTCTGGAACAAGCTGCCCGAGGTAGTAGTAGAGGTGGGTACAATTTTATATTTTTTAAAGCATTTAGATAGATACATGGGTATGATGGGTATAGAGGGATTATGGGCCAAATGCAGGCAATTGGGATTATCTTAAGACATTTAAAAAAAAGCGCTATGGACAAATTGGGCCAAAGTGCCTGTTTCCATGCTGTAAACCTTTATGACTATGAAGACGCCTTCAAAGTTGGGGTACCCTCTCCGTTGGGAGATTGGAGCACCGAGTCTACCATTCAATGCAGCAATCATCCATCTCCCAACACTCCAGGATGTCTAGTACCCTCCTGCCCTGGGACCCTTGGCACTGACCTTGGCACAATCACGGGTCATAGAACAAAGAACAACACAGCACGGGAAACAGGCCCTTTGGCCCAATGAGCCCGCGGTGCCATTTTAACATGAGTGCCCTCCTCTACCCATGACCTTTGTCTACACCTATTGGGAAAGATTGAGGGAAGACTAATTTAGGGACAATTTGTTACACCAATCAGCCTAACAGCACATTTTTTGGGATGTGGGAGGAAACTGGAGCGGAGAAAACCCACACAATCACAGGAAGAACGTGCAAACTCCCGCAGACAGTGGGGTGGGATTGTTGTCAGTATAGACTCAGTTGGCTGAATGGCCTCCTTCTGTACTGTAGGGATTAAGAAACCAAGATGCATAGAAGCAATTAAGATACACATCAGCTCTGATTTCTCTGAAGGGCAGAAGCTTGAGATTTTTTATTCATTCACATGGGACATGCACATTGCTAGCTAGGACACAATTTGTTCCCTAATTGCCCTTGAATTGAACGGCTTGGTGAGCATTTTCAGAAGGCTGTAAAAAGTATGTCTGGAGTCACATGTAGGCCAGATCGAGTAAGGAATACAGATTTCCTTCCCTAAAAAGCATTTGTGAAGCAGATTGGTTTCATTTTTTCAATTGCAAACTTTGCTGATTTTGACAAGTTAAAAATAAGCCGTTTCTCTTATTTTAATTGCAATTCCTTAGACACCCAGCCAAATTTCATTGGAATAGAAGGGAGAGTTAACATAATAGGTAGTTGAAATCATAGTAATGACTACTCAATAATGCAGAACTCCCTCAGACTTGCTGCACCAAACTGCGGTGCTCCCTCAGCACCGACCCTCTGACAGTGCAGCGCTCCCTCAGCACTGACCCTCTGACAGTGCGGCAATCCCGATAATGCAGGACCTGTTTGTTGGATTTTGGACTATTTTTCTCAGTACATACATTTGGGAAGAAAACACAGGCAGAATGATGCTTACACCCAGATCTCTCAATTCCGTGTGTATTTGTTCTGTTAAACTTAAACGGGACATTTTATACCGCGACATACTGATCCAGGACATGCGATGCTTATGCATATCATGAAGCTTAGGAGGATGGATTTTGGACATCGAGTGATGAGACATTGCTTTGGTTTGTACTGCTGCAGTACTTTTGCCGAATGGGGGCACAGTCGGAATCTTGCTGCCTTCAGCCATTTTTGTTGCAGACCTGACTCGAGTTACCCGGAATTTTCTGTAGAGTTAACAACACATGAAGGTTTCAATTTGTAAAGACAATCAAAGGATCCTAGGAAAAACAGAAACAGAAAGCAATGTCATTGAAGAATGTGTTTCAGCTTAGGGATGTGTACCAATAAAAAAGTCCACATTGCATCAGGGATTATGGGAGAGGCCACGTAAAGGCTTGGTGCTGCTGCCTGCCTTCATGGATTCCCTGACAAAGATAATATAAATGTACCATCCAAGTATGCAGAGTTGCAAAATTCCAGAAGAGGAGATAATTTGGAAAGTCAGAGAGGGCTACTCCAATGAAGTTACAAGGTGCAGGTCCCAGCAATATTTTAAACAGACAGAGCATGTCACAAGGACAACTGACATGGAACAAGGCCATGGTACTACATGTCAGAATTGCACACACAACAGTGCACATCCAGGCCATTCAGCCCTCTTTGGCAGACCATTCTGTAAATTTTACTCTGCTGCTCTTGGGTTTGTCATGGTTGAAGGACCAAACACAATAGAGGAATAATTTTTAAGGTGACAGGGCATAACTAATGGAGTGCTACAGGGGTCAGTGCCACTTTCAATGGATATGGGTGGCAGGTTGGCACAGTGCCTCCCTGTGCTGCCTCAGTGTCACGGACCTGGGTTCATTTCCAAACTTGGGTCACTATCTGTGCAAAGTTTGCATGGGTTTCCTCCAGCTGCTCCAGTTTTCTCCCACACTCCAAAGATGGTCTGGCCATCAGTGTACCCGAAGAGGTGCCAGACTATGGCAACTAGGGGATTTTCACAGTAACTTCATTGCGATGTTAGCACAAGCAGACTTCTGACACTAATAAATAAATGTAAACTGAAACATATGAGGGGACGGGCTGCAGTGAATTCAGGTTTGCTGGAGATGCTGGTTGGGAAAGTAAACTGTGAGGACAAGGAGGCTGCCAACAGATACTGATAGGAAAAGTGAGTGGTCAAGAAGTTAGCAGATGGAGAATCTTCCAACGAATGTGTGAAGTTACACACTTAGGTAGGAAGCATGGGAAAGCAGAATATTTCTAAGATGAGAGATGAACAAATGTTTATAATAAAGCATTTTTGGTGTCTACATAATTCACAAAGAGCTGATCTGAAGAACAGCAAACAATATGACAGGCTAAGTGCATAGATGCTTTCATTGCAAGGGGGTTGGTGAATAAGGACATCTTGCAGCAATTACATATAGTTCTGGTGGGCACAGACATAGAGATTTTGTTGACTTCCCACAGATAACAGAAAGGACAGCATGGACAAGTTGGGCCAAAGGGCTTATTCTATGCCGTAAACCTCTACGATTCTATGAGAGTGTCAGTATTTACAGAGGGTCCCCAGGGAGCGTGCCAATATTTACAGAGGGTCTCTGGGGAGCATGCCAAAGTTTAGAGGGTCCCTGGGGAGCATGCCAGTATTAGAACATAGAAAAGCTACAGCAGCAACAGGCCCTTTGGCCCACAAGCTGTGCTGATCATATCCTTACCTACTAGGCCTACCTATAACCCTCAATCCTATTAAATCCCATGTACTCATCCAGAAGTCTTTTAAAAGACCCTATCGAATTTGCCTCCACCACCACCAACGGCAGCCGATTCCACTCACCCACCACCCTCAGTGAAAAACTTACCCCGACACCTCTTCTATACCTACTCCCCAGCACCTTAAACCTGTGTCCTCTTGTAGCGACCATTTCAGCCCTGGGAAATAGCCTCTGAGAATCCACCCGATCTACACCTCTCAACATCTTACAAACCTCCATTAGGTCACCTCTCATCCTTTGTCTCTCCAGGGAGAAAAGACCGATTTCCCTCAACCCATCCTCATAAGGCATGGCACCCATACCAGGCAACATCCTTGTAAATCTCCTCGGCACCCTCTCAATAGCTTCCACATCTTTCTTGTAATGAGGCGACCAGAACTGCGCACAGTACTCCAAGGGGGGTCTGACTAGGGTCTTATAAAGTTGCAGCATTATCTCCTGACTCCTAAACTCAATCCCCCGATTAATGAAGGCCAGTACATCATACGCCTTCTTAACCACATCCTCTACCTGCGAGGCTGATTTAAGAGTCCTATGGACCCGGACCCCAAGGTCCTTCTGATACTCTACACTGCGAAGTCTTACCATTGATATTATACTCCTTCATCCCATTGGACCTGCCAAAATGGACCACTACACATTTATCTGGGTTGAAGTCCATCTGCCACTTCTCCGCCCAGTCTTGCATCCTATTTATGTCACGCTGCAACTTCTGACATCCCTCCAGACTATCCACAACACCACCAACCTTCATGTTGTCGGCAAAGTTCCTAACCCATCCCTCCACTTCCTCATCCAGGTCATTTATGAAAATTACAAACAGCAAGGGTTCCAGAACAGATCCCTGGGGCACTCCAGTGGTGACCGACCTCCATGCTGAAAAAGATCCATCCATAACCACTCTCTGCCTTCTGCAGGCAAGCCAGTTCTGGATCCACAAGGCAACAGCCGCTTGGATTCCATGCCCTCTCACTTTCTCACGATGTCTTGCATGGGGGACCTTATCGAACGCCTTGCTGAAGTTATTTACAGAGGGGGCCCCCGGGCGGCGTGACAGCGTTTACGGAGGGGGCCCCCGGGCGGCGTGACAGCGTTTACGGAGGGGGCCCCCGGGCGGCGTGACAGCGTTTACGGAGGGGGCCCCCGGGCGGTGTGACAGCGTTTACGGAGGGGGCCCCCGGGCGGCGTGACAGCGTTTACGGAGGGGGCCCCCGGGCGGCGTGACAGCGTTTACGGAGGGGTCAAAGAACAGAGCACAGGGAACAGGCCCTTCGGCCCAACAAGCCCGTACCGCCATTTTAACATTCAGTGAGTGCCTCATTCCAATCCTCCTTCTACCTATGACTTTTGCCTAAGCCTCTTGGACTCCACATAAAGGTGTGCAAATTTAGAGAATTATATGTGTGCCAGATTGAGGGAGGTCTAATTTAGAGACAATTTGTTACACCAATCAGCCTAAAAGCACGTTTTTGGGGTGTGGGAGGAAACCGGAGCACCTGGAGAAAACCCACGCAAGCATGGGGAGAATGTGCAAACTCCCACAGACACCGACCCAAGTCAGAGATCTGACCCAGGTCCATGTATCTGCACAGCAAACAGTGATAGTCACTGAGCTGTCGTGTTGCCCGTCAGTTGGTCCAGTTTAAGTGTACTCTAACGACGTGAAGCACTAGGCAACTCTCGAAGCAACATCCAAGAGCAGCCCTTGCACGACCCACCGCGTGTACGCCCCTTGGTGGCCAACAAGGCAGACCGAATCACCTGTGTAAAATCACCTATGTAAAAAAAAGGCAACAATAAACATACACAGCTTATACAGACATTCATGAAAGGTCCCCAGAAGCTCAAACGTAAGACAGGTGAGCCATACAATACGTTGGACGGCCCGTAGGAATCTATTGATTCCCAGGAACGTCATGAGGCTCTTGATCCTTATTTACAACAGTCTTTTGTATCCTTCCATTTCTAGTTGCTCATGTGCTATCTAGGTAAGCCTTAAACAACGCTAGCGTGCCTGCCTCCACCACCCTACTTGGCAGTGCATTCCAGGCTCCCACAATCCTCTGTGTGAAAAACCTCTCTCTAACATCTGATTATACCTCTCACCCTAAGCCCGTGGCCCTTCATGATTTTCATATCCAACCAGGGAAAAAGCTTCCCACTGTTCACTCTATCTATACCCTTCATAATCTTATACACCTCTATTAGATCTCCCCTCATTCTCCGTCTTTCCAGGGAGAACAGCCCCAATTTGCCCAATCTCTCCTCATAGCTGACCTTCCATACCAGGCAGCATCCTGGTAAACCTCCTCTGCACTCTCTCCAGGGTCTCCACGTCCTTCCGGTAGTACGGACGCAGTACTTGAAATGTGGTCTAACCAACTGCAACATTAGACGCCTGCTTTTATACTCTATACCCCTTCCTATAAAGGCAAGCATACCATAAGCCGCCTTCGCCACCTGTACTGCCACCTTCAAGGACTTGTGTACTTACACCCCTTGGTCCCTCTGTGTTTCTATACTCTTAATGGTCTTACAATTTATCGTATAACTCTCCCCTACATTATTTCTTCCAAAATGCATCACCTCGCATTTATCTGGATTAAATTCCATCTGCCATTTCTGTGCCCAATTTACCAGCCTATCTATATCCTGCTGTATTGTCTGACACTGCTCGTCACTATCAACAAGTCCAGCCATCTTTGTGTCATCTGCAAACTTGGTGATCACACCAGTTACTCCCTCTTCCAAATCATTTATATATATTACAAATAGCAAAGGTCCCAGTACTGAGCCCTGCGACACACCACTAGTCACAGACCTCCAGCTAGAAAAAGATCCACTACTACTCTCTGTCTCCTGTTACCAAGTAAAAAGTCTGACAACACCAGGTTTTAGTCCAACCTATTTATTTGATAATATTCTCACAAGCTTTCGAGGGGACAGCCTCTTCGTCAGGTGAATTCCATTCACCTGACGAAGAGGCTGTCCCCTCGAAAGCTTGTGAGAATATTATCAAATAAATAGGTTGGACTAAAACCTGGTGTTGTCAGACTTTTTACTGTGTTTACGCCAGTCCAACGCTGGCATACCCACATCCTGTTACCAAGCCAGTTCTCAATCCATCTAGCCATCTGTCCTTGTATCCCACAAGCCTTAACCTTTTTCACCAACCTACCATGAGGGACTTTGTCAAACGCCTTACTAAAATCCATATAGACGACATCCACGGCTTGTCCTTCGTCAACCATTTTTGTCACCTCCTCAAAAAATTCTACCAGATTCGTAAGGCACGACCTCCCCTTTACAAATCCACGTTGCCTGTCACTAATCAGATTGCCATGTTCTAAATGCGTATACATCCTATCTATAAGAATCCTCTCCAACAACTTCCCTATCACTGACATCAAGCTCACCAACCTATAATTACCCGGGTTATCCCTACCACCCTTTTTAAATAATGGTACCATGTTCGCTATCCTCCAGTCCTCTGGAACCTCACCTGTGTCCAAAGAAGAGACAAAGATTTGTGTCAGAGGCCCAGCAATTTCATCTCTCGTCTCCCTAAGCAGCCTAGGATAAATGCCATCAGGCCCTGGAGATTTATCAGTTTTAATATTACCTAAAAACCCTAACACTTCCTCCCTCATAATGGATATTTTGTCCAACGGGTCAACAATTCCCTCCAAGACACTTCCAGACAACAAGTCTCTCTCCTTTGTGAACACTGAGGCAAAGTATTCATTCAGGATCTCCCCCATTCCCTCGGGCTCTAAACATAGTTCCCCTCCTCTGTTCCTAAGAGGACCGATTTTTTCTCTAACCACCCTTTTGTTCACAACATGTGAGTAAAATGCCTTTGGATTTTCCTTAAACTTGTCTGCCAAGACCATTTCGTGCCCCCTTTTTGCCCTAACATGTGCCTGTGGTGTCTTGGCGTTTATTGGTAGGGGGATTGAATTTAGGAGTCGCAGCGTCATGTTGCAACTGTACACAACTCTGGTGCGGCCGCACTTGGAGTACTGTGTGCAGTTTTGGTCCCCACATTACAGGAAGGATGTGGAGGCTTTGGAGAGGGTGCAGAGGAGGTTTACCAGGATGTTGCCTGGTATGCAGGGGAGGTCCTATGAGGAGAGACTGAGGGATTTGGGGTTGTTTTCACTGGAAAGAAGGCGGCTAAGAGGGGATCTTATAGAAACATATAAGATGATTAGAGGTTTAGATAGGGTGGATGGTGATAGCCTGTTTCCTCGGATGGAGAAATCTAGCACGAGGGGGCATGGCTTTAAATTAAGGGGGGGTAGTTATAGGACGGATGTCAGGGGCAGGTTCTTTACCCAGAGGGTGGTGAGGGACTGGAATGCCCTGCCTGCTGCAGTTGTAAATGCGCCTAGTTTGGGGGCGTTTAAGAGATTGGTGGATAGGTTTATGGACGAAAAAGGAGTGGTTTAGATTAGTGGGTCAATGTTTTTTTTTAAAATAAGACTGGTCGGCGCAACATTGTGGGCCGAAGGGCCTGTTCCGCGCTGTAATGTTCTATGTTCTATGTTCTAACTCCTCGTTTGAGATCTTTCCTACTCTCTGTATTCCCCCAAAGCTCTCTCCGTTCCCAGTTGCTTGGACCTAACATACGCCTCTCTTTTCTTCCTGATCAAGTCCTCAATATCCCTAGTTATCCACTGCTCTCTAATCCTACCTTTCCCATCCTTCCTCAACAGGCACATGTCCTTATCAGCTGTCCCTTAAAAGACTCCCACATGCCAGATGTGAACTTACCCTCAAACAACCTCTCCCAATCAGTGGCTAACAGTTCCTGCCTAATCTGGCTGTAGCTGGCATTCCCCCAATTTAGCACCCTCCCCTTCAGACAACACTCATCCTTTTCCATTAGTATCCTGAAGTAGACAGAATTGTGGTCACTCTTTGCCCCGTGTTCCCCGGACAGCGCGTCAGCGTTCACGGAGGAATCCCCGGACAGCGCGTCAGCGTTCACGGAGGAATCCCCGGACAGCGCGTCAGCGTTCACGGAGGAATCCCCGGACAGCGCGTCAGCGTTCACGGAGGAATCCCCGGACAGCGCGTCAGCGTTCACGGAGGAATCCCCGGACAGCGCGTCAGCGTTTATGGAGGTTTTACCCCCTCTCCCCGGTTTCACCCCCTCTCTCCCCTGGTTTTACAGGATATACTAGCAATGGAAGGAGTGCAGAAGAGATTCACTAGGTTGATTCCAGAGTTGAGTGGTTGGCTTACAAGAGACAGGGGCTATATTCATTGGAATTCAGAAGAATGAGGGGCGATCTTTTAGAAACATACAAGATTATAAAGGGAATGGACAAGATAGAAGCAGTGAACTTGTTTAAACTGGCAGGTGACACTAGAACTAGGGGACATAGTCCACTCCCCACCCGGGGTTTCGCCCACCCCCTCCACCCCACTCCCACTCCCGGGGTTCCGCCCACCCCCTCCACCCACTCCCACTCCCGGGGTTCCGCCCACCCCCACCCGGGGTTCCGCCCACCCCCTCCAGCCCACTCCCCACTCCAGGGTTCCGCCCACCCCCACTCGGGTTCCGCCCACCCCTCCACCCCACTCCCACTCCCGGGGTTCCGCCCACCCCCTCCCGGGTTTCGCCCACCCCCCCCCCCGCACCCCCCACCCACTCCCGGGTTCCGCCCACCCCCTCCGCTCCCCTCCCCCTCCCGGGGTTCTGCCCACCCCCTCCCGGGGTTCCCGCCCACCCCCTCCGCTCCCCTCCCGGGTTCCGCCCACCCCCTCCGCTCCCTCCCGGGTTCCGCCCACCCCCTCCGCTCCCCTCCCGGGTTCCGCCCACCCCCTCCGCTCCCCTCCCGGGGTTCCGCCCACCCCCTCCGCTCCCCTCCCGGGGTTCCGCCCCACCCCTCCACTCCCCTCCCGGGGTCCCGCCCACCCCCTCCACTCCCCTCCCGGGGTCCCGCCCACCCCCTCCTCCCGGGGTCCGCCCACCCCCCTCACTCCACTCCCGCGGTTACGCCCACCCCCTCCACTCCCCACCCGTGGCTACGCCCACCCCCTGGGTGATGCGCTTCCCCCAGGGGTTTGTCCCTTTACCTTGTCCCCTAGGATGCGCTCCCCCCAGGGGTTCATCCCCTTACGCTGCCCCCTAGGATGCGCTGCCCCTGGGTTTGCCCCCCGCCCCCGGGTTTGCCCCCTCCACCGTTCACCGCCGCCCCCATCCCCCCACCGTTCACCCCCGGCCCCCCACCGTTCACCCCCCGCCCCCACCGTTCACCCCCCGCCCCCCCACCGTTCACCCCCCCGCCCCCCACCGTTCACCCCTCCCGCCCCCCACCGTTCACCCTCCCGCGCCCCCCATCGTTCACTCCCCGCCTTTCACCCCCACCGTTCACCCCCCCCATTCACCCCCCCGCCGCCCCCCACCGTTCATCCCCCGCCGCCCCCCCCACCGTTCACCCGCCCCCACCGTTTACCCCCCCGCCCCCCACCGTCACCCCCCCCGCCCCCCACCCACCGTTCACCCCCCCGCCCCCCACCCACCGTTCACCCCCCCGCCCCCC
Organism: Carcharhinus amblyrhynchos; assembly: GCF_965287045.1. Classification (NCBI taxonomy): domain Eukaryota; kingdom Metazoa; phylum Chordata; class Chondrichthyes; order Carcharhiniformes; family Carcharhinidae; genus Carcharhinus; species Carcharhinus amblyrhynchos. The sequence continues at coordinate 75,791,761 of NC_137336.1, read as the reverse complement.
ACCCACCGTTCACCCCCTCGCCCCCACCCACCGTTCACCCCCCGCCCCACCACCCCCACCGTTCACCCTCCCGCCCCCCATCGTTCACTCCCCGCCGTTCACCCCCGCCGCCCCCACCGTTCACCCCCCAGCCCCCCAGCCACCGTTTCCCCCCCCCCGCCCCCACCCACCGTTCACTCCCCCCGCCCCCCACCCCCCCACCGCTCACTCCCCCCGCCCCCCACCCCCCCACCGTTCACCTCCCCCTGCCCACCGTTCACTCCCCCCGCCCCCCACCCACCGTTCACCCCCCACCCACCGTTCACGCCCCCCCGCCCCCCACCCACCGTTCACCCCCCCGCCCCCCCACCCACCGTTCACCCCCCTCGCCCCCCCACCCACCGTTCACCCCCCCGCCCCCCGTTCACCCCCCGCCCACCGTTCACCACCCCCGCCCCCCACCCACCGTTCACTCCCCCCGCCCCCCACCCCCCCCACCCACCCACCGCTCACTCCCCCGCCCCCCCCACCCACCCACCGCTCACTCCCCCCGCCCCCCGCCCCCCAACCGTTCACTCCCCCCGCCCCCACCCCCCACCGCTCACTCCCCCCGCCCCCCCACCCACCCACCGCTCACTCCCCCCGCCCCCCACCGCTCACTCCCCCCGCCCCCCACCGTTCACTCCCCCGCCCCCCACCGTTCACTCCCCCCGCCCCCCACACCCCCCCACCGTTCACAATCCCCCCGCCCCCCACACCCCCCCACCGTTCACTCCCCCCGCCCCCGCCCCCCACACCCCCCCACCGTTCACTCCCCCCGCCCACCGTTCACTCCCCCCACCCACCGTTCACCCCCCCGCCCCCCACCCCCACACCCACTGTTCACCCCCCCGCCCCCCACCCACCGTTCACTCCCCCCACCCACCGTTCACCCACCCACCGTTCACCCCCCCGCCCCCCACCCCCCCACCCACCGTTCACCCCCCCCGCCCCCCACCCACCGTTCACCCCCCCGCCCCCCACCCCCCCACCCACCGTTCACCCCCCCGCCCCCCACCCACCGTTCACTCCCCCCACCCACCTTTCAACCCCCGCCCCCCACCCCCCGTTCACCCCCCCGCCCCCCACCCACCGTTCACCCCCCCCACCCCCCACCGCTCACTCCCCCCGCCCCCCACCCCCCCACCGTTCACTCCCCCCGCCCCCCCACCCACCCACCGTTCACTCCCCCCGCCCCCCACCCCCCACCCACCGTTCACCCCCACACCCACCGTTCACCCCCCCGCCCCCCACCCCCCCACCCACCGTTCACCCCCCCGCCCCCCACCCCCCCACCCACCGTTCACCCCCCCGCCCCCCACCCACCGTTCACCCCCCGCCCCCCACCGTTCACCCCCCGCGCCCCCACCCGCCGTCAACCCCCCGCCCCCCACCCCCCCACCCACCGTTCACCCCCCCCGCCCCCCCACCCACCGTTCACCCCCCCGCCCCCCACCGTTCACCCCCCGCCCCCCACCGTTCACCCCCCCGCCCCCCACCGTTCACCTCCCCGCACCCCCAGCCACCGTTCACCCCCCCGCCCCCCACCCCCCCACCCACCGTTCACTCCCCCCGCCCCCCCACCCACCGTTCACTCCCCCCGCCCCCCACCCACCGTTCACTCCCCCCGCCCCCCACCCCCCCCACCCACCCACCGTTCACTCCCCCCGCCCCCCACACCCACCCACCGCTCACTCCCCCCGCCCCCCACCCACCCACCGTTCACTCCCCCCGCCCCCCACCCCCCCCACCCACCCACCGCTCACTCCCCCCGCCCCCCCACCCCCCACCCCCCCGCCCCCCACCCCCCACCCCCCCACCGTTCACTGCCCCCGCCCACCGTTCACTCCCCCCACCCACCGTTCACACCCCCCACCCCCCGTTCACCCCCCTGCCCCCCACCCACCGTTCACCCCCCCCGCCCCCCACCCACCGTTCACCCCCCCTGCCCCCCACCCCCCCACCCACCGTTCACCCCCCCCGCCCCCCACCCACCGTTCACTCCCCCCGCCCCCCACCCACCGTTCACTCCCCCCGCCCCCCCACCCACCGTTCACTCCCCCCGCCCCCCACACACCGTTCACTCCCCCCGCC